>NC_041406.2:2422500-3022500 GCF_900747795.2 Erpetoichthys calabaricus
GCCTAGAAGGACTGTGGTCATGAACTTTAGGTACAGCAACAGACAAGGGAGAGCAACCCAGAATCCACCACATTTAAGGTGAATTCCATAACTCAGATGCCACGCGTCAAGGAGCCACTTGGCATGATTCGCACTCAATGGGTGTCTCCGATGTCTTCCTGTACCTATTACAATAGACTACAGCTGTGAAATCTGATAAATCGCAAAATAAATTCTCAAAGAACTTAGAAATTAGCTATATTAGTAAACACCTGGTAAACAGAAAAAGTTCACAGTCCTTACCATAAATGAAATCCAAGGATGTCCTTTATTTTCAACCAAGGTTAAACATTGAAGTGGATGAGGGCTCACGAGAGTCATCCTCCAGTTGGCAACAGTTTGGAATATCCTGGATGGGGCGATAGCCTTCAAAATATCATTCTTTTTACCTTCTCCTTCCACAGCCCCCTGTTTCCCCTTACCACTTTGAAGTCTGATGTCATAAGGATGATCCCCAGAAGAAGTTGCCACAGACTTTAATAATAATAATAATATATTTTATTTATATAGCCCATTTTCACATGCCCAAGGTGCTTAACCATGTTGGAGACGTGAACTCCGTCAGAGAGGAATTTACCCCATCATCTTTACTCTTAGAGGACTTGCACCCCTTTTCCTTAATTTGAGAGGACTTGAATCCCTCATCTTTGTTCAGATGGCACTTGACCCCTTCATGGGGAGACTTTAATTACTCTTCTTGTTCCAGACTTAAATTGCAATCTGGGCAGGCACTCTCGCCCCCTTTTTATAGAGTCTGCTCGCCTTTTTCACGTCTTCAAACAACTTACAATAGGATGATGAGTGAGTCCTCTGATTCTCCTGAACATTTTTCCTTATCGGCATATTCTTTCCCATCTGCCCTACGTTGCTTTATCTTTCACATTCCCTTTTCCTTTTCTGTTGCAGCCCCCAAGAATTCCAGGTGGTCCATATCAATGGCTACAACATACTTCCCAGTGTATGGTCCAGCACTGCAACGGACACACTCAGGCAGTCTGGCTTCTGCCTCACTAAGCCATGTATTTTGGGAATGCAAAAAATGGACATTTTTTTTTGGACCAAAGTCTTCACATGCGTCTCTGACAGCCTTAGAATAAGCACACTGGACCTATAATCGGCTCTCTAATGGTATTAACTGCTTTGTCATCTCTTTAATGGCTTTGCTGTTTTCTTTTCTCTTTCTTTTTTTGACTGTTGTTAGGTTTAGTTTTTTGTTTTTTCAATGTCGTTCTTTTCCCTGTATTTCATTGTAATCAATTTGAAGTAAAGGGCAGTTTCTGGTTTGTTACTACTATATGTTTCACCTGTAGAATGCCACGGTAACGTCCTAGTTTTGGAAAATGAGATCGAGTAAAAATAAAAATATCACGTAGTGGGTCAGAAGTGGTGACTTAAGTGACAGCCTTGTGCTTTAGATCTCAGTTCTTGAACCATTATAGCAGACTTTAGGACACCTTCACACCTATTCAGGGCCTCCTCAACAGGTGACAGATAGGCTTGATTTTTACTTGACAGCCAGCAGGAGCTCAGCTCACCAAAGTCCGCCTCAATGAGCTTCAATATCCCAGCACCATCCCAGTGTCTTGGTCTTTCTAATAGTTCTGTAGCAGACTTTCTGAGGAGTGACCTGCACCTCAATGTAGCTAAACCTGATGTGTGAACCGCTTCAGGGAACAGGCTGTTTGGTAAAGGTTCAAGTATTTAGCTTAACTCTTTTAGGGCGGATGTCGACAAAAGTCGACATCCAGCGATAGAGGGCAACAATCAGCTGTTAATGGCGACAAAACTCACTGTCACGTCACAGGCATTCCCTCTCTGCTTGGAGGAATGTTAGACTCATTGATTCAGCAACTGATCCTTAAGTGTGTGTGAGTTGCGATATGTAAACAAATAGAAACAAAGGCAAGATGGCATCAACATCTCACGAGGGAGCGAAGCAAGTGCAGAAAAGAAAATACTCGGCAGATGACATTTTGTGCATTATCGCGGACTCGGTCTCTGATTTGTCAGAGTCAGATTTCATTGACAGTGATCAGGAAATCGAGCAAGAGATTGAGGAGCCGGCGTCAGCCCATCGGAGACCAGCCGATGCCGCCCCAGCTGCTCGGCTGGCATCTGAGCGCATTCGTGCTGCCAGTGCACCTACGGCAAGGTTCGCGTGGTAGGTTCATTCACATTCCGAGACACTTTGTCTCTGCTCCTGAGGATGATGAGGAGTATAAATTAAGTTGGCACCCAGTTCCCTGGTCCAATGTCACCAAGTAAATAACAATAAATAAACCTCTCTCTTTAACCAGAAAAGTTCAGAGTTGTTGATGAGGTTCACCTGATGGGACCAAGAGACTGATGTTAACCAAGAGCTGTTAAATGCTGGAATCAACCTAAAGTGAATTCCAGCAGAGTGATCTTCTCAGTGTCCTTCAAGCAAGTTTAGGAAATTCATTTCTAAAAATTCTGAGATATATGTGTGTGTGTGTGTGTGTATGTATATGTGTATGTATGATTTTTTTTTTTTTTGGCAACGAGTGTAGTAGAAAACACATGGATTAACTGTTCTTTTATACAACTGACAGTACCATTGAAAATAAAAATGCTATCCACTTGATTCTTGATTCCATGTATTGATTATGAACAGAAACTGTGGCGCTGAAGAGCCTAAAATGGCAGACGGATAGAAATTGCCATGCCATTATTGCTGTCTCTGTTGTGTATTCATGGTCTGAATCCTGCACATGCTCATTGGCTGGTGTGTGCACGTTCTTGTGTCCGAGTACTGGGGGCTTCTGCCCAATTCTATGCGTCAGGTTGATTGGCCATTCTAAACTGACCCTGTGTGTGTGGGTGTGAGTGGGACCTGAATTCCGCATGGTGGGCTTTTGCCCCTGAGACATTAAAGTCGATCACTCTGGTTTGAGAATGTTATGCTTATTTCGCTCTCTCAGCTTGACTACTTTTATCCAGTAAAACAGCATATTAAATGCTGAAGGCAGGTCATTAGGTGATGTTTCCAATTGTTTGTCAGACGTTATTTCTGATTGCACTTCTGCATTCTAAGACATCTTCCTTTTCTTTTTTTTTTACTAGAATGAGGAAGCTGCACGAATATTAATGGAGATCTGTGAAAGTCCATCTGCAACTTTAGAAGATGCTCATGCATGCCGTGCAGCTCTTCTATTAGTTCTAGAAAAGAGAAAAAAAGAACTAAACAATGCAAAGCTCGAGCTGAGAGATGCTTGTGCTCAAGTTAGAAAAACAAAAAGGAGGATAAAATACTTAAGAAGAAAACTTGCAAATCAGCAAGGACAAAGAACAGAACCTTAAAAAGAGAGGTAAATGTTCAAACTGGCTCCTAATAAAGTAATATTTACATTAAAATGCAGACACGACAAGGCACATCCAAGACCCACTTTATCACTAAAGATTCAAACAGGACATTAGAACAGTTACAACAAGAACGATCCAGGCAGCCCTTGGAGGCCGCCCTGCGATGGACTGATGGATGCCCTGTCCAGGGATTGTTCCTGCCTTGCTCCCAGAGCTGGCTGGGATAGGCTCCAGCCGACCCTCACGGCCCTGCACAGAATTAAGAGGGTTAGAGAATGACTGACGGGCTGCCCCCATTTTCTCACCATGTGGCTTGTCGTCCATTTCAAGTAGACACACACTCCATAAATGGCAGCTCACCCACCCTTCTCAGGTATTCATCTCTTTCCTAAGAAATTTGCACCCCTCTGTTCCATTTATTCTCATCTGACATAAACACATTAGAGCCCCTCTGATTCAACTGTAAGGTGATCTCGAGGTCTGAACCCACAGTCCATACCAGGATTTAAGTCCTGTGCTAGCGTCAAACTTTCAGTATTACCTGGTCTGGCCAGTGGCACAGGTGAACACCTTGACACCAAACTCCAGCAGAAGTGGCAACCTGCCCTCACCAGTGTCACTTGTTGCAACATGGACAATGACAGCTGGAAGTACTCTCACTCTCAGCAAATGTCTTTCCCTAAAGGACGTGTTAGCTACCTGTCCTGTGTGTTCCTCTTTCATCCCGAGAAGACAGTCACTTTTGCTGCGTGATGCAAATGTCCTCTGCTCCTTTATCCTTGGTTCCCTCCGCTCACTGGTTTGACCCAGATGTAAGTGACTTAACTCGTGTTTTTTTACGATACTTGAATTTCCTCTTTCTGATAAAACTAATTACCTACTGACAAGTAGCAGCTACTGTATGACACTGTTTTAACTGTTTGCTGTCTGTCCTTCCGACTCCATTACTGTCTCTGCTCCTGCCACCGTACACTCCCTGCACACCTGAACATGAGCCCTTTACACTCGCAAGAACAAAAACAAACAAACAAAAAAAAAGAGCATTGAACAGCTCCTTGGTGACCACCAAAAAAACATTTTCCATTAGTTAGGTGAACACAGGGAAGATCATGCCTCAAGATTGTGGATCTTGGTAGAAAACCTATAGAAAAAAAAGAAATGTGTAAAAGTCTGTCACTGTCATCAGAAGTGGGGGGACACGGAGCCAGAGAAATTAGAGAGAGGTGGGAAGGGAGCAGGTGGAACAGTTGTTGACTGCTCACCTTCAAAGTAAATCTAAAGTGAAGGCAGAATATATCCAAACAAATCAGCTTCTTCCTAGAGACAAACATGTCCACAGAGGTTTCTGCAGGAACACTCTGGGAAACTCTAAAGGCCTTCTTAAGAGGCCAGATTATTTCATATCTTTCCCATAGAAATAAATTAGAAACCAAGAAAGTGTCAGAGCTAAAAAATGAAATTACTAAGAAAGTGTCAGAGCTAAAAAATGAAATTACTAGAATAGATGAAGAACAAGTCAGGCGTCCAAGTGAAGCTCTTCACAGGAAAAGGCAGGCCCTGCATACAGAACTTAACATCTTAACAACTAAAGAAACTGAACAACTTATTTATAAGTCTAGACAGCATTACTATGAACACGGAGAAAAAGCTAATAAGCTTTTAGCTCAACAAATTCATAAACAAGAAGTTCACAATGCAATACCAGTAATCACCAACAAGAATGGAGAAGAAATCATCGACCATAATAAAATAATGCACACATTTAGAGATTACTATAAGTCTTTATATTCCACTGAGCCCAAAGAAGACAACACGCAATCTAATGCATTTCTGGATAATTCACAAATACCATAAATAGATGCTTTAAGTGCTGAGGAACTGGATAAACCTCTAACGCTAACAGAATTACTAGACGCTATAAAGTCACTACAAAGCGGAAATCATCAGGCCCTGATGGTTACCCCGTAGAGTTTTATAAGAAATTCTCCACTCAGCTAGCTCCACTCTTATTGGTAACATTTACAGAAGCTAAAGACCACGAAATACTACCTCAAACATTTCGACAAGCATTAATCACCGTCTTTCCTAAACAAAATAAGGACTTGTTACAATGTGCATCATATAGACCAATTTCACTCCTGAATAATGATGTTAAGATACTCTCAAAAATCCTAGCTAGAAGGATGGAGAAAGTGCTGCCCTCGGTAATATCACAAGATCAAACTGGATTTATTAAAGGCCGACATCTATCTTCAAATCTCCGACGCTTGTTTAATGTTATATATTCACCAGAAAAACCAAACACCCCAGAGATATTACTATCATTAGACGCAGAAAAGGCATTTGACATGATCGAATGGAATTACCTTTTCACTGCATTGGAGAAATTTGGGTTTGGCCCGAATATTTGTGCTTGGATCAAACTACTGTATACCAGTCCAGAAGCTTCAGTTTGTATTAATAAAATTTGCTCAGACTACTTTAAACTAGAACGTGGTACCAGACAAGGATGTCCCTTGTCGCCACTGTTGTTTGCAATCGCTATTGAACCACTGGCGGTTCACTGCCGAAATTCTTATCAGATAAAGGGGATTGTCAGAGAAGGACTGGAACAGAAAATTTCTCTATATGCAGATGATATGGTCTTATATATATCGGACCCAGAAAACACTGTCCCTGCTGTTTTAACAGCACTAACAGAATTTCAAAAGATATCTGGTCTTAGAATTAATCTGAATAAAAGTATACTCTTTCCAGTGAACTCACAAGCATATAATATTAAATTAGACACCCTACCTTTTACCATAGCAGATCAGTTTAAATACCTAGGGGTAAATATCACAAGTAAACATAAAGCTCTTTATCAACAAAATGTTGGCGTCTGTATGGAAAAAATTAAGCAAGACTTGCATAGATGGTCAACCCTTCATCTCACTCTAGCCGGAAGAATTAACATTGTTAAGATGAATATCCTTCCTAAACTTCTCTTTTTATTTCAAAACATTTCAATATATATCAATAAATCGTTTTTTAAACAGTTAGATTCAACAATAACCTCATTCATTTGGAACTCAAAACACCCACGTATCCGAAGAGCGACCCTACAAAGACCTCAGGCAGAAGGTGGCATGGCTTTACCTAATTTTCAGTTTTATTACTGGGCAGCAAACATACAAGCCATAAAAACCTGGACACAAATAAATGAACATACACAGGCTTGGTCTGCAATAGAAGTAAAATCCTGTAGTACTTCTTTATATTCCCTGCTCTGCTCTCCAATAAATGAAAGTTATCGCAAATATACTAATAACCCAATTGTGCTTTACTCACTCAGAATATGGAACCAAATTAGGAAGCATTTTAAGATGGAAAATCTTTTCAGTGGCACCTCTGCAAGGGAACCACCTCTTTCAACCTTCGCAAGTATATCCAGTTTAATACCTGGAAAAGTTTTGGGATTAAAATGCTCAGAGATCTTTATATAGACAACATATTTACATCTTTTGAACAATTACATTCAAAATTTAACCTCCCAGCTACACATTTCTTTTACTATCTTCAAATTAGAAATTTTGTTAAACAGAAATTGCTCGATTTCCCCCACCTTGCACCCTCCACAATGCTGGAAAAAATACTGCTCAATTCCGAGGAAACAAACACTATTTCCGCAATATATAAAATCTTATTAGAGTCCCTACCTTTCAAAGATCCAAGAGGACATTGGGAAGAAGATCTCTTAATCAATATATCAGAAAAGGAGTGGAAGGTAGCAAAGCAGAGAATTCACTCGAATTCTATATGCGCAAAGCACAGAATTATTCAACTAAAAATTATATATCGAGCTCATCTGTCTCGCTTAAAACTGTCCAAAATGTTTCCAGGCCAGGATCCAACTTGCGAGCGCTGCAACCAAGCTCCTGCCTCACTGGGTCACATGTTCTGGGCCTGCACCAAACTAACATCATTTTGGACAAAAATTTTTAAGTGCCTCTCAGACAGCTTTAATATCACAATCCCTCCTAACCCACTAACAGCTGTGTTTGGTGTCCTTCCAGATGGTGTCCTTCCAGAAAAACATTTAACTCCAAGGAAGTTGTAAGTCTTGCATCTTACAGCATTTGACCTCGCCACACTAAAGGTGCTTACCTTCCAGTGGTTTACCCCGTGCTCATTCGGCTCCTTTGCACACTGAGTGTCTCTCCTAGTCGGTGTGCAGTGTCGTATTTGCCGGAGCTCCTGCCAGGCTCAACTGAGCTGTCTAGGAGTTCTGTGTAAGTCAATGGGATCTCTGCAGCCTCTGCAGATCACTGGTTTACAGTTTTCCAGTAATCGGCAAGCTCCTCAGATGGAGAGGGAGATGGAGAGACCCATGGCCGAGGAAGAGTACAGGTACACGCCAGAGAAGCTCTTGCACAGATTCACGAAAAGCACGCTGTGTCGTTATGATTACGATTGTCTCTGTTGCCTTCTTGGACCTTGTGAGGGCACATGATGCTAATCGCTCGCTAATCACGAAGTTTTCCCCCGTCCGTCCGAAACCCAGCTGCTAACCTGCCAGCCTTTACTGATGTGCACTGTACTTCAAGCCGCCAGGCACTGCAGCAGGTTTGCTGTCGAAACAACAAATGTGAACATATTATCCTCCAAACATTAAATATGTTCAGCAATTGTATAACAATCTGCCCCAAATTTGCAAATTCTGTGTATTTTCAGGTTTATATTTTATCGTACAGTTATGTTTTGTGCTTTAACTCCGTTATTGCACATGCCCCTAAATCTAGCCACTGAAGAACAATGGCTCAGGGTTCAAGAGCGAGTTTTTAAAAACTTAGTGGGTCGAGCATCGTTTTAGTATGTAAGGAGTAAGAACATAGTATAAGTAGGATGTTTGTCTGAATCCTATTAATAAAGTATTCAACTTCCACCACTTATTATTCTTTGTGAAAGTGTAGGAGGACGGCAACTTTGTGACAGGCCTACCCTTCTCTGAAATGCTCTCCACCTGCAGACTATTGGCCCAACAGTCTCGGTCATATTAAACATGGCGCTCTAAGCCTGTCCAGATGTCGAGGATGATCGTGCACTTGCTCCTCTTTAGCTCGACTTGTACAACGTGTCCCTGGCCATCTTTCTGTCCGGTCACCCGCACAGTTCATGTATATCATAGACATTGCAATTTCACTGCCTGCATATTTTATTTTCAGAATCCTGGAATTTATTTCAAACAGGACAAGGTCAGTTCTGATTAACTATGCAAATGTATCTTACCCAAGATTCCATGGGTTTACTATCCTTCAAGCAGGACTGTAAAAAATGACAATGATAAGTATGAAATGAAAAGAGATTTTAGAGTGACAGACATCCCCAAAGGTCAGTTACCATGCTGTGGAAAAATGAATTGTTAGTGGAAAAATGTTTGTACAAAAGAGTCGATATGAGCCCTTGGACGGCACAAGTAACCAGATGTGTGTGTGTGTGTGTGTGTGTGCTCTTGGCATCAGATAATTCAAACACTTTACAGACATCCACCGATGTCGGCATCACTTGGGACACCTTGGCTCTCTGAGGACGACCTGCTCCCTGTTTGTCCAGTTTGCTTCACTCATGAGTGGATTAGACACAGTGAGGTTCAAATGACCAAATCCAGTGGTGAAGCACACAGTGTGGGAATCTTATAGCCACAGTGACGCAAATGTCCTCGGATCTAAGGGATGGCCATGTGAGTGACAGAGTAGAGAAGAAGGGCAGAATATGCTCGAAGTATGACGTCCAATGATTCATTTACCTTTTGTTCTTTCTTCACAGGTTCGAACCACCAAGATTGGTTTTCAGCATATTCAAGTTCTTCTTTCCAATTTTGATGTTCTTTATTCTTCAAGTTGTTCTCCATTTTCATGCTCTTTTGGTAAAATGAATTAAAAAACAATGTTCGTCCGGTTCTTGCGAGGTGTTTTTTTCTGAACTCTGTGGTTTTGGCAACATGCTGGTTACTCTGTAGGATAGCAGCACCCACCTGTACAGACGCGTCACCACCAAGAGGTACAGGTGATTCGCCCTGGCTGCTCTTGTAGACTCTGCCAAGTCCACCAGCAAGCTGGACATCAGTAGACAGAGAAAGATGGAGATTTAGAGGAAGGAAAATGTGGTAGTCAGCTGAGTGGGGCGTACCAGGGCCGCGTCTTTACTTTGCCAGTTTGCAGCCCACCATCACTGATGACAGCCGCACAGTGACACGGAACAATTCAAATTAAACCAAATGACCACAGCCACACACGTATGTACTGGGGCGCTATATAAATAAAATGCATATGTACAGTAATAATAATAATAATACATCTTTGGATACGTAAAAAGAAAGGTGGGAGTAATTTCTAAAGGTGGACGTGTAAGATAATTTCTAAAGGTGGACGGTCAAGATAAAGTGACTGCAAGAGACGGAGTGTATATTCATAAAATACATCTGCGACGATAGTCTACAAGTGCCACTATCTTACACTATAGCACTATGTTGAGTGCATTATTAAGACTGCAGTGTATTTTTACCACCGTCATTTATGATTAGCGGCTCTGAAAAAATAATGATAATAAAAGTTCAGATATGAGATTTTTATCGCTAGGCCTACTAAACAACGTCTGAAGAAAATTTAAATGAACTTAACAATACAAATTTGTGTCCGCCTAATTATAATGGATTGACATGAGTAGTTATATGCATGCACCTACTGTCACTTTGATTTATGACCTTTAAGCCCCGCCCCCTTGGACCGGAGGTCCCGCCCTTCGGACGGTTTGACCGGAAGTCCCGCCCCTTTACTCTGATTGGTGGATTTGAAGGACATGCCCCTTTACTCTGATTGGTGGATTTTATGGATGTGTCCCGCCCCTACACCTGTTTGCCCCCCCACCCCCACCACCTGTTTACCCCCCTCCTTGAACCCGCCCTTAACCACCTGATTGGTGGATTTGACGGTTGGGTACCCCTTCCTTGAACCCACCCCATCCACCTGTATGCCCCCGGAAACTGTCAAGAGCAGCCCCCCTTCTCCCAAAGACTAGTCCAGGCCTGTTGGTGGTTCACTGCTCTCGAAGACACACACGAGCGTTTCAAGGGGCAGAGCCGCCAGCCTCTACTGTTTTGGGTAAGATCTCCTGTATCTATGATTTAAAATATCTATCCTTTACTTTAATACATGTAAGCCATTTTTTATTTGATCTAAGCATAGAGAAACCGTCCATGTGGTTAGCAGGCCCGAGTCTGGGTCTTGCCTGCTTTTGTGTGAGGTCGAAGCTCCAAGCCGGCAAGCTCAAAATAGGAGTTGCCGGCTGTCTGTCTGTACAGAGACTGACTGAGCGCACCGTTAGATCCAAACTGACAGCCCCTGGGCGTAAACCACTCCTCCTCCAACCCAGGCGTTGGGGAGGTGCATTTTACAGCTCCTAGGTAACAGGTTAGGGGAAGGAGGGGAGAGATGCACAGCTCCTAGGCAACAGATTGCGTCCGAAGTGAAAATTGACCTTACCTTGCGGAATGTCTGTTGTAAAACAGATGAGGCATTCCAAAGACACTGGGGTAACGGACATTAAGCGTATCCAGTTAAAATGTTTGTCAAAGATTTGCTTTCATAAAGTAATTCCAAACCTCTGCCCAACCATCTGTTTTCTCCGGAAACTGTCAAGAACCAGTGATGGACGGGTGCCTCCCTCCTTGAACCTCCGCCCAGGCCCTCCTGTATCTATCTATGACTTTAAAGATCTATCCTTTACTTTAACACATGTAAACCGATTTTTATTTGATGTGTCAAATCTTCCAGACATTCTCTGCTTATTTGCATGTGTGACTTTTAATCTTGTGCAGCACATTGTATCCATTCACGAGTAATGACCGTCTTGTGAAATCTTTGCATCAGGCTGTCTCTCTTTCGGGCCTTAAATGATGCATAGAGAATAAATTGAGTAATGTTAACATTTCCATAAATAAACTACGGTAGGACATCGGCTCTCTGTCTGTACGGAGACTGCCTGAGTCGGCAGCCTCTGAGAGCACCCATTAGATCCAAACTGACAACCCCTGCGCGCTCACGTGTGTCAACAGAGGTCAGTCAGCTCCCCCTCCCATCCTTCCCCTGGAACGGGAGTGCGCACTAAGTTTGCTCGCGCGCTGCATCTCAGAGAACGAGTTAAGGGATTTAAATAATAGGCAACAGCACCCTTTTAAATGGCGTATTTAAAAAAAAATAAGCACAGGTTTCTTATAAAGCTCCGTTTAAATGCACAAGTGTATTTACAAAGTTCTAATTTGTCAAAAGGCTCCTATGTTATAGAAACGAGCTAAGCAAAAAATTAAAAAGTCCTCATAAGCACGGCCATTCTTTTCATTACTAGCTTATTAGGTTCGACAGGATAAATATGAATACACGCGCAAGATGTGCTTCGAAAACAAATGAAATTCATACTCGAACGCGGCGACTTGAACTCCGAGGCAAAAGTAAAACTTTATTCGACCGCTTTACAAAGATACCGGACGTTTGTGGGGGGAAAAAAAAGCGGATAAAGAAAAATGTATACAATCTTTTTAAAGAGGTAAATAAAAACAGACAGCCGGGTCTCAGGTTCCCTGTGTATCAAGATATAATCACATACATCCCGGTACATCTTATACTATTCATTTACCCCCTTATTCAACAATGCACTGGATACGTCTAAAAAATTATCCGGGTTTTGGGGCTACTAGGATGTATTAAAATAATTACCTTTCATTTAGAGGAATGAAAACACAGTTGTATTAAGCTCCTGGTCCCTGTTCATCCTTGGAGGCTGTCTCCAACTGGCTATCCAAATGAGCATTTATAAAGTAAAAATGTTTCGTTACCTCAGACTTTTAAAAAAACTGACTGACTGTTCCGTACAGAAAACAAACGGTTACAGCGGAATTTGGAAGTGTTTTCTGATAGCAAATGTTTACAATCATTTTAACCGACACGCTTAATGTCTCATCTGTTTTACAAGCGGCATTCCGCAAGGTAAGGCCAATTTTCACGTCCTGACGCTCCGAGTTGGGTTTAAAGGTCAGGACACAATCTGTTACCTAGGATCTGTAAATGCGCTCACCTCCCACATACCCTTAGCTTGGCAAAGATTGACCAGAATTTCTAAGTGCTTTCTGATACCAAATATTTACAATCATTTTAACCGACACGCTTAATGTCTCCTCCGTTTTACAAGCGGCATTCCGCAAGGTAAGGTCAATTTTCACTTCGGACGCAATCTGTTGCCTAGGAGCTGTGCATCTCTCCCCTCCTTCCCCTAACCTGTTACCTAGGAGCTGTAAAATGCACCTCCCCAACGCCTGGGTTGGAGGAGGAGTGGTTTACGCCCAGGGGCTGTCAGTTTGGATCTAACGGTGCGCTCAGTCAGTCTCTGTACAGACAGAGAGCCAGCAACTCCTATTTTGAGCTTGCCGGCTTGGAGCTTCGACCTCACACAAAAGCAGGCAAGACCCAGACTCGTGCCTGCTAACCGCATGGACAGTTTCTCTATGCTTAGATCAAATAAAAAATGGCTTACATGTATTAAAGTAAAGGATAGATATTTTAAATCATAGATACAGGAGATCTTACCCAAAACAGTAGAGGCTGGCGGCTCTGCCCCTTGAAACGCTCGTGTGTGTCTTCGAGAGCAGTGAACCACCAACAGGCCTGGACTAGTCTTTGGGAGAAGGGGGGCTGCTCTTGACAGTTTCTGGGGGCATACAGGTGGATGGGGTGGGTTCAAGGAAGGGGTACCCAACCGTCAAATCCACCAATCAGGTGGTTAAGGGCGGGTTCAAGGAGGGGGGTAAACAGGTGGTGGGGGTGGGGGGCAAACAGGTGTAGGGGCGGGACACATCCATAAAATCCACAATCAGAGTAAAGGGGCATGTCCTTCAAATCCACCAATCAGAGTAAAGGGTCGGGACTTCCGGTCAAACCGTCCGAAGGGCGGGACCTCCGGTCCAAGGGGGCGGGGCTTAAAGGTCATAAATCAAAGTGACAGTAGGTGCATGCATATAACTACTCACGTCAATCCATTATAATTAGGCGCACACAAATTTGTATTGTTAAGTTCATTTAAATTTTCTTCAGACGTTGTTTAGTAGGCCTAGCGATAAAAATCTCATATCTGAACTTTTATTATCATTATTTTTTCAGAGCCGCTAATCATAAATGACGGTGGTAAAAATACACTGCAGTCTTAATAATGCACTCAACATAGTGCTATAGTGTAAGATAGTGGCACTTGTAGACTATCGTCGCAGATGTATTTTATGAATATACACTCCGTCTCTTGCAGTCACTTTATCTTGACCGTCCACCTTTAGAAATTATCTTACACGTCCACCTTTAGAAATTACTCCCACCTTTCTTTTTACGTATCCAAAGATGTATTATTATTATTATTACTGTACATATGCATTTTATTTATATAGCGCCCCAGTACATACGTGTGTGGCTGTGGTCATTTGGTTTAATTTGAATTGTTCCGTGTCACTGTGCGGCTGTCATCAGTGATGGTGGGCTGCAAACTGGCAAAGTAAAGACGCGGCCCTGGTACGCCCCACTCAGCTGACTACCACATTTTCCTTCCTCTAAATCTCCATCTTTCTCTGTCTACTGATGTCCAGCTTGCTGGTGGACTTGGCAGAGTCTGCAAGAGCAGCCAGGGCGAATCACCTGTACCTCTTGGTGGTGACGCGTCTGTACAGGTGGGTGCTGCTATCCTACAGAGTAACCAGCATGTTGCCAAAACCACAGAGTTCAGAAAAAAACACCTCGCAAGAACCGGACGAACATTGTTTTTTAATTCATTTTACCAAAAGAGCATGAAAATGGAGAACAACTTGAAGAATAAAAAACATCAAAATTGGAAAGAAGAACTTGAATATGCTGAAAACCAATCTTGGTGGTTCGAACCTGTGAAGAAAGAACAAAAGGTAAATGAATCATTGGACGTCATACTTCGAGCATATTCTGCCCTTCTTCTCTACTCTGTCACTCACATGGCCATCCCTTAGATCCGAGGACATTTGCGTCACTGTGGCTATAAGATTCCCACACTGTGTGCTTCACCACTGGATTTGGTCATTTGAACCTCACTGTGTCTAATCCACTCATGAGTGAAGCAAACTGGACAAACAGGGAGCAGGTCGTCCTCAGAGAGCCAAGGTGTCCCAAGTGATGCCGACATCGGTGGATGTCTGTAAAGTGTTTGAATTATCTGATGCCAAGAGCACACACACACACACACACACACACACACACACACATCTGGTTACTTGTGCCGTCCAAGGGCTCATATCGACTCTTTTGTACAAACATTTTTCCACTAACAATTCATTTTTCCACAGCATGGTAACTGACCTTTGGGGATGTCTGTCACTAAAATCTCTTTTCATTTCATACTTATCATTGTCATTTTTTACAGTCCTGCTTGAAGGATAGTAAACCCATGGAATCTTGGGTAAGATACATTTGCATAGTTAATCAGAACTGACCTTGTCCTGTTTGAAATAAATTCCAGGATTCTGAAAATAAAATATGCAGGCAGTGAAATTGCAATGTCTATGATATACATGAACTGTGCGGGTGACCGGACAGAAAGATGGCCAGGGACACGTTGTACAAGTCGAGCTAAAGAGGAGCAAGTGCACGATCATCCTCGACATCTGGACAGGCTTAGAGCGCCATATTTAATATGACCGAGACTGTTGGGCCAATAGTCTGCAGGTGGAGAGCATTTCAGAGAAGGGTAGGCCTGTCACAAAGTTGCCGTCCTCCTACACTTTCACAAAGAATAATAAGTGGTGGAAGTTGAATACTTTATTAATAGGATTCAGACAAACATCCTACTTATACTATGTTCTTACTCCTTACATACTAAAACGATGCTCGACCCACTAAGTTTTTAAAAACTCGCTCTTGAACCCTGAGCCATTGTTCTTCAGTGGCTAGATTTAGGGGCATGTGCAATAACGGAGTTAAAGCACAAAACATAACTGTACGATAAAATATAAACCTGAAAATACACAGAATTTGCAAATTTGGGGCAGATTGTTATACAATTGCTGAACATATTTAATGTTTGGAGGATAATATGTTCACATTTGTTGTTTCGACAGCAAACCTGCTGCAGTGCCTGGCGGCTTGAAGTACAGTGCACATCAGTAAAGGCTGGCAGGTTAGCAGCTGGGTTTCGGACGGACGGGGGAAAACTTCGTGATTAGCGAGCGATTAGCATCATGTGCCCTCACAAGGTCCAAGAAGGCAACAGAGACAATCGTAATCATAACGACACAGCGTGCTTTTCGTGAATCTGTGCAAGAGCTTCTCTGGCGTGTACCTGTACTCTTCCTCGGCCATGGGTCTCTCCATCTCCCTCTCCATCTGAGGAGCTTGCCGATTACTGGAAAACTGTAAACCAGTGATCTGCAGAGGCTGCAGAGATCCCATTGACTTACACAGAACTCCTAGACAGCTCAGTTGAGCCTGGCAGGAGCTCCGGCAAATACGACACTGCACACCGACTAGGAGAGACACTCAGTGTGCAAAGGAGCCGAATGAGCACGGGGTAAACCACTGGAAGGTAAGCACCTTTAGTGTGGCGAGGTCAAATGCTGTAAGATGCAAGACTTACAACTTCCTTGGAGTTAAATGTTTTTCTTTTCAGTTATGCAGTGAACTTTAATGCATTTATTTAGTCATGATTTTTTTTTTTTTTTTTTGAGATCCTGAACTTCTGGAATGTCTATCTCTTTCCTGGTCCTAAATATCAATGAGATGAACTTGAAATCGTACCCATGCAATGCCGCCTCTCTCACTCTTCCCCCCTCCTACTAGAGACTGAGGCGATGTTCGACACTTCCTGCGATTTGGACCTGGCTAGACCCTGTGCTCTGTCACTCCACTTGGGTTTCTAATGAATTCTACAACCCTCTCTGTTCCTTCTTTTGGTGCCCTTAATGTCTTGTTTCAATCCAGGTCCACTTTGCAAATTTGGTACTGGTTTAGGTAGCACCTTGGTTCACGCCCAGTCTTGCACTCATACTCCACTATCCCCTGCATATCAGCTCTCTACTGGCAGCAGCCCTGTGTCTTTCAGCAGACTTTTCCGACTCTCGAGGATATACCATATCAAGGATCATACGGTTCCTCCTCCTTCATCTTTTTCTGCCTTCACTTTAGATTTACTTTGAAGGTGAGCAGTCAACAACTGTTCCACCTGCTCCCTTCCCACCTCTCTCTAATTTCTCTGGCTCCATGTCCCCCCACTTCTGATGACAGTGACAGACTTTTACACATTTCTTTTTTTTCTATAGGTTTTCTACCAAGATCCACAATCTTGAGGCATGATCTTCCCTGTGTTCACCTAACTAATGGAAAATGTTTTTTTGGTGGTCACCAAGGAGCTGTTCAATGCTCTTTTTTTTTGTTTGTTTGTTTTTGTTCTTGCGAGTGTAAAGGGCTCATGTTCAGGTGTGCAGGGAGTGTACGGTGGCAGGAGCAGAGACAGTAATGGAGTCGGAAGGACAGACAGCAAACAGTTAAAACAGTGTCATACAGTAGCTGCTACTTGTCAGTAGGTAATTAGTTTTATCAGAAAGAGGAAATTCAAGTATCGTAAAAAAACACGAGTTAAGTCACTTACTTCAGGGTCAAACCAGTGAGCGGAGGGAACCAAGGATAAAGGAGCAGAGGACATTTGCATCACGCAGCAAAAGGGACTGTCACCTCGGGATGAAAGAGGAACACACAGGACAGGTAGCTAACACGTCCTTTAGGGAAAGACATTTGCTGAGAGTGAGAGTACTTCCAGCTGTCATTGTCCATGTTGCAACAAGTGACACTGGTGAGGGCAGGTTGCCACTTCTGCTGGAGTTTGGTGTCAAGGTGTTCACCTGTGCCACTGGCCAGACCAGGTAATACTGAAAGTTTGACGCTAGCACAGGACTTAAATCCTGGTATGGACTGTGGGTTCAGACCTCGAGATCACCTTACAGTTGAATCAGAGGGGCTCTAATGTGTTTATGTCAGATGAGAATAAATGGAACAGAGGGGTGCAAATTTCTTAGGAAAGAGATGAATACCTGAGAAGGGTGGGTGAGCTGCCATTTATGGAGTGTGTGTCTACTTGAAATGGACGACAAGCCACATGGTGAGAAAATGGGGGCAGCCCGTCAGTCATTCTCTAACCCTCTTAATTCTGTGCAGGGCCGTGAGGGTCGGCTGGAGCCTATCCCAGCCAGCTCTGGGAGCAAGGCAGGAACAATCCCTGGACAGGGCATCCATCAGTCCATCGCAGGGCGGCCTCCAAGGGCTGCCTGGATCGTTCTTGTTGTAACTGTTCTAATGTCCTGTTTGAATCTTTAGTGATAAAGTGGGTCTTGGATGTGCCTTGTCGTGTCTGCATTTTAATGTAAATATTACTTTATTAGGAGCCAGTTTGAACATTTACCTCTCTTTTTAAGGTTCTGTTCTTTGTCCTTGCTGATTTGCAAGTTTTCTTCTTAAGTATCGTATCCTCCTTTTTGATTTTCTAACTTGAGCACAAGCATCTCTCAGCTTGAGCTTTGCTTTGTTTAGTTCTTTTTTTCTCTTTTCTAGAACTAATAGAAGAGCTGCACGGCATGCATGAGCATCTTCTAAAGTTGCAGATGGACTTTCACAGATCTCCATTAATATCCGTGCAGCTTCCTCATTCTAGTAAAAAAAAAGAAAAGGAAGATGTCTTAGAATGCAGAAGTGCAATCAGAAATAACCTCTGACAAACAATTGGAAACATCACCTAATGACCTGCCTTCAGCATTTAATATGCTGTTTTACTGGATAAAAGTAGTCAAGCTGAGAGAGCGAAATAAGCATAACATTCTCAAACCAGAGTGATCGACTTTAATGTCTCAGGGGCAAAAGCCCACCATGCGGAATTCAGGTCCCACTCACACCCACACACACAGGGTCAGTTTAGAATGGCCAATCAACCTGACGCATAGAATTGGGCAGAAGCCCCCAGTACTCGGACACAAGAACATGCACACACCAGCCAATGAGCATGTGCAGGATTCAGACCATGAATACACAACAGAGACAGCAATAATGGCATGGCAATTTCTATCCTTCTGCCATTTTAGGCTCTTCAGCGCCACAGTTTCTGTTCATAATCAATACATGGAATCAAGAATCAAGTGGATAGCATTTTTATTTTCAATGGTACTGTCAGTTGTATAAAAGAACAGTTAATCCATGTGTTTTCTACTACACTCGTTGCCAAAAAAAAAAAAAAAAATCATACATACACATATACATACACACACACACACACACATATATCTCAGAATTTTTAGAAATGAATTTCCTAAACTTGCTTGAAGGACGCTGAGAACATCACTCTGCTGGAATTCACTTTAGGTTGATTCCAGCATTTAACAGCTCTTGGTTAACGTCAGTCTCTTGGTCCCATCAGGTGAACCTCATCAACAACTCTGAACTTTTCTGGTTAAAGAGAGAGGTTTATTTATTGTTATTTACTTGGTGACATTGGACCAGGGAACTGGGTGCCAACTTAATTTATACTCCTCATCATCCTCAGGAGCAGAGACAAAGTGTCTCGGAATGTGAATGAACCTACTCATCAGAGCCAAACCTAGCAAATTTGGTTGTTAACATAAAATTCACACCAGGGTTTGTTTAATCAGAACGGAATACACAAACGTTTTAGCTGAATAGATCATGGTAGATTTGCTTTCACCCCCTCTAACCTAGTGCGTTAAAGGACCACTCCTAATATCTGGACGTTTGTAATTCTGTGGTTTAGAGGTAAAAGTCAAAACATTTTCCGTATTATGGTTAATATGAGGCGGCACGGTGGCGCAGTGGGTACCGCTGCTGCCTCACAGTTAGGAGACCTGGGTTCACTTCCCGGGTCTTCCCTGCGTGGAGTTTGCATGTTCTCCCTGTGTCTGCGTGGGTTTCCTCCGGGTACTCCGGTTTCCTCCCACAGTCCAAAGACATGGTGATTCTAAATTGTCCCCAGTGTGTGCTTGGTGTGTGGGTGTGTGCCCTGCAGTGGGCTGGCGCGCTGCCCGGGGTTTGTCTCCTGCCTTGCGCCCTGTGTTGGCTGGGATTGGCTCCAGCAGACCCCCGTGACCATGTAGTTAGGATATAGCGGGTTGGATAATGGATGGATGGATGGTTAATATGGGTAATTAATGGATGCATATCATTTTTTTGTAACACTCTATTAGCATTTGCTGGTATGTTTTTTTAAGCATTTGTCCACATTTTTTGATCTTAAAGAGTGAACTGCATTCTAATAATGAAGCAAAACAATGTAATCTAGGTGTCGAATTAGGAATAGAATTAGCAGTGCATGCCTGACACTAGACTGGTGTAAAGTGTGCCCTCCAAAGCCATCAGTATTTTTTTTTATTATGTTGATATCAGATCAAATCAATACAACAGTTTATCCATAATATAATTAACAAATGTATAAAGATGAAGGCTGAATTACATACAAGAGTAACAACAGCTGAATTACTACCAGAAGGAGGGATGCAGAGAATAGCATTACAAATTGTTAATAAAACAGCTCAGAATCTTGCATGTTTTAATGGCTTTAGTGTTTTCTTTTTCTATTTTTTTAAAGCTATTACTAGCATATTAATGCATACAGAAAGATGTAATAAAGGGTCTAACATTCTGAACTTCACACTTATGTATATGAAATTTACCAAGCAGGGCAATCACATTTACTATATTTTCTAACATTGGGTTTTCAAAATTGCATGCAGAAAAAAAGAACAGTAATTAAACAGACAGGGAAAGATTCTTTTGTCATTCCAGAGAGTAACAGAAAGAAATCGTTCCAAAACAATTTAGAATAGGAGCAGAAGTAAAAGAACTGTGATATGGATTCATCTTCATTTGTACAAAAACTACATTTTGGGGATACATTAATTGCATACTTGGGAATTAATTTATTAGTTGGGTAATATTTATTTATAATTTAATTTCTTTATGGTTATTTATAATTAAACGTATTTAACCGTATTAGGTAGAAAAACTAATAGGGCACTGACCAGGCAATTTTAAAATTTATATCCAAAGCCATCAGTTAAATATGGTGTGAGTCTGATGTGGCACAGTTACTGGGCTGGGCACCCGCTGCTGTCACATGTCACTGGCTTATCGTTTAAGCTGTTGGTTTAGGAGGAGTACATGCACATACATTTAACTGAAATATAATAGAGAGGGGTTGCTCATTAGTAATAATGTACTTTCTATTGCTGCAGCTAGAAAAACAGAGACCCTTTATTGTATTTTTTTCCTTGACTCTACAGGATACTCTGTGGTAATCAGCCTCCCAAGGAGCTGAACAGATGATGCTTGTGTACCCAAACTCCAAGACACAACTGGATGTCCTTTTCTTCTGCTTTTAAGATTCCCAGTTTGGGATGATGTGCAGCTCATCTTAGACTAGACAAAGAGCCCGTTTCGACAATGTGAGATGAAACAGGCACGAGTGGAATAGTAATAAGTATAAGCACCACAAACCTGATATAGGTGTATTGAACGAATGCGTAATTGAATCAGAATGCGTAATTTGGCCTCGAGCTGTAGTCGAAATCGCCTTTCAGGCCTCTAGAGCCGTAATCGAAGTCGCCTTTCTCTTTGAATTTTCGCGGCCATAAATCCGCCGCCTGCCGCGATGTCGGTCTCGTAAGGTTTTTCGGGCAGCTGCGCACAAGGCGACTGCGCATTCGGCTTCGGACGGACGTGAGTGAGTGAGGAGGCTGGCGAATTATGCATTAAGATGTGCTATTTCTAGGGGTAAGACTGCTGAGGCTTTCAGTTTTAGAAGTAATTTGTGTTCACTTCCTGCAAAGACTTCCCATCTTTTTTTATTTCTTCATCTGTACTATTCTGCCCAGCATCTAACACTGGCTGTTTAATTTTAATCAGGAAAGCCTCAGGGTGTGAATCCTCACAAACACAGTGACTGAGGCACATCAGTACCAGCAATCACAAAACAGGGATGTTGTTCCATGTTGCAAAATGACAATTATTTTCTTAGGTTATTGTGCTTTTATTGTGCAAGGCAGGAAAAATCCCTGACAGGGTGGCAGCATATTGCAACATGGCTGATGTCAAGAACAAAAAGAGTATGATATTTCATCTATCTATTTAAGAGAGCGAGAAACATTGAAAAGAGGGTGACAAATATTTTAAATCATAATTCTGCAACCAAATTATTTTCACAATATCAGGGATTTGAGCTGTGAACGTAAAACTGAGAAAAGATAAATAAAGAATCAATACAAAAACATATTAATAAGTTTAGTTTTTCACCAGTTGGCAGACTCTCTTCACCTACCTACCTGTAGTTCAGTAGAAACATCGCTTTCTTCTTATATGACCTTTATAAAGCAAAAGTGATTGGTCAGTAACAATATGCTGATCTTGTATTATGTTGAGCTTGTCAGTGTTTCGATCAGTGCCGGTTTATTTTCAAAAAGCATTTCTCCTCTGCAAAGTGGCAGGTGAATTACTGTCAACAAAACACAGACACCTGAGATCTAAACTGAAACGTTACTCACTCGTGATGTTTCTGTCCATACAGTAAAGGTTTTGTTGACCAGCACATACCGACTTCAGGAGGTTGGAATTATATCGTGAAATACAAGGGGAGGGGGGGTGGTTTGGGTTGTGAATATGCACTGATAGCGCACTGCCACATCCAAAAAGCACAAAGAAGCAAAGAAGCATTCTTCACATGCCTTATGTGGCCGTATTCAGCTTCCTTTGTCACTGCAAATGCTGTGTCAACACCCGGCCTCCGTCACCAGCCACCGGTCACTGCTTGAATAGATGTGGGGGGCTCGTGGTGGGTGACTTTGTTTTAGAGTTAAAAGTTACAAGGCTTAAAGACTAGCGGCACGAATATTTAATCAAAAAACCAAATATGAAATTCTTATTAATATATTTTGATTAATTTCAGGACCCCTGCAGCCCAGGTTAGCCCTTGTGTAAGTCTGGTTGTGACAAAAACAAAAAAATATTTCTAGTAAATTATTATTTTATTTCAATTAGTCTTTTCAGCTACTTCAATAGTTTTATTCAGTTTTACTTTTTCATTTCGGTTTTGTTAATTATTTTATTTCAGTTTACGAAAAATTATTTTATTAACAGTTTCAGTTTTGATTTTAGTTTTCATTAACTAGAATAACCTTGCTCACTGGTTCAGTGAAGCAACTTGGAGAGTCTTTACTCACAAATGTATTTTATTCCTTCACATAAGGAAACTTAGTGCTGGTGAGATATCAGCCTTGGAAGCGAAGCCGGACGATCATTGGATGCACACACACACTCACATACAAGGGTTCAGTTGGAAGATGACAGAAATGAAGTGCTTGAAACTTGCAGAATGGCAATAGATTTTATTAGCCCTGCAGTATGCAGTCTCATTTTAATCTAATTTACCTGGCATGACTCTCTTGTACTTATGAGGTAACAACAAGGAATTATTGACAATAGCAACAAATTTTCTTGTACATACGAGATATTATGTCATACTTATGAAAAGATTCACTTAAGCAATCTCTTTTATGGACAGAATACTTTACAATGCTGGATCACCAATAAATGCCCCCCACCTGGTTTCTACTCATCTGAAATGGAAAAAAATCATGTATAAGAATGTCAGTTTCAAGCTGTTTTGACCCCAGAAGCTTGCTGTTCACACAAGAAAGTAAGCTAGAGACCACAGAATGGAGAAAAATATAGAAAAGAACAACATATTGCTAGCTTCCACATAAATGAATGGTCTGGAATCACAGGTATTGCATATCAGAGAAAACAAAGAAGGCAGCACTCAAAACTTTAAAAAAATTGGCTAAAATAATTCAGTTTTACCACCTGAGTTTGACTGACACTTGTGAATGGTGGAGGGCCGTGAAATCAGCAAGTGCATTTCAAACCAGCTCTTTTCCTGGCTGAAGAAATCAGCCATAGGAGTTGTACAGCTAGTTTCAGATATTATGGTCATCTACTTTGCAAAGATATTTTAAAGCAGAAACAGACTTACATTATATGTTAGGTTTCTGCCTCCTCCTGCAGCTGGACCTGATGAGTGAATAAAACAAGCAACTGTCAGCAAAAAGTTAGCACTGCATCATATAGTTGACATTGGGTAGATTTTCTGTAGACTTGGATCCTGTGGTACAAAGCACTCTGAAAAAAACAACAATGGCTAGAACCAATTTGAATGAATCCCTTGTAAGCTGGGTCATTGCTACACAGGAATTTCACTCCTGACAATTTCTGTATTAGTGGCTCTGGTCCACCTTCTGTTGTAGCCTAAGGCCCTGACACAGAAGTGGTGTTTGGGATGACACAGCTAATTTTGTTATTCTAGAGTGTGCTTCAGATTGATTGTCCCCATATAAGTTTAGTAATCAAGGACGTGGCATTAGAGTTTAGTAAAATTAAAAATCAGACACTGAGCCCAGTGCCTCTTAAGAAACCTCCCACTCTTTTTGCCTTCAGTATGGCGTACGTTTTTGCAGTATTTCAGTGGTTTTAAGTAAACACACCACAGCACAGAGTCTGCACTTTGAAGGGTTCTAAATCATCTCTTATTAATAAGTGACTCTGGGGATACTGCGGTCTTGCTACTTTCAGATCTAACCGCAGCATTTGATACAGTCGACTGTGACATCCTTATTGCCCGTCTTGAGCAGTGTGTGAGTATACAAAGAACTGCTTTGAAATGGTTCAGGTCATATCTCACAGGCAGAAGCTTTTTACTCAGTCTTGGCAATCTCTCCTCATCCACATCCCCTCTCACCTGTGGGGTCCCTCAAGGATCTATTCTGCGGCCTACTCTTTTCTCACTGTACATGTTGCCCTTAGGATCCATTTTAAAAAAGCACATTATTTAGTAAGTGAAATGCTATGCAAGTACACTCCAGCTTATTAATGAAACCATGATATAAAAGAATATTTCAAATCTTTATTTCCCAAACTAAATTCTGTTTACTTTGTTTGTTTTACCCGCGACTGTACAGCATTTCAATCTGAAGTGTTATCACTTCACATGTCTCGATGTTGGCCCTCGATTCCTGGTTATACTGTAAAGCACCACCGGTACACAAGTTATTTTCATGTTGTTCACAGATCTTTCACAAAAGAAACCAGCAAATCACTGCTTGCTTGCTCACCCACTCGTCTCGCATATAGCAAGCTGCTACAGAGCACATCCTTCATTTACTGAATGTGCACTGAATAGGATTCGACCATGCAGTCTGTTTTCTAAGCATGCTGTTATGTAAAAGTGTGCACCAGTTAATGAAAATAAACTGCTTAAACATGTCTAATCTGTCTGAATTGGGTTCAGAAAGCCAACACAATAAAAAGACTTCCTACGTCTGACAGTGTAAAAAACATAAAACCCCACATCACAACAGAATCAGCAATAGTATAGTGAATATTTCCAGGCTTGTGACAATTTAAATATTTTGTTTCACGACTTGTCATATAAGCTACACTTTGGCCACTTACACGTGAGGAAAACCAATACAAGCAAAGAACCTTGAAGTAACCGACCTCAGATTGAGCTGCAAGGCTCAGGTCAAATGAGCCGACCAGGCCCAAGCGTACAAGTGTTGATGGGGGAAAATCTAGAAATACTACAGAATGAGAAGATTCATTTTAAGTGATACAAAAGCAATCTCAGTGTGTCTGAACACAGTTTGTATGAACACAGATTAGAATCACAGCAGTTTTACAGTAAATCGGTAAAATGTGTTAGAATCAATAAACGGTAGAGAAATAATGGCAGGGAACGAGATAATACAATCAAGCAACATGTACTAATTTAAACATTTCTGCTCATTTACATTAAAAACTTCATAATTGCCTAATAACATAAAAACAAATACCCCACACTCTCCATTAAGAAAGCATGAAATATTCTAATGGTGCAATTCCACTCTTTTTCACAAGCACTGATATACTGGATAAAAACGAGTAAACAACACCATTAAACACACTTCATAAGCAGATAAAATAGCCTAATTACACAAACAGAAATACCCTACATTCTTCCTTTAATAAACCATGAAATAGTTGAATGCAACAACATTAGTTTAAAATTGAAGGGTAATTAAAAGGCTGAGTTATGTTGCTTGTCTTCTACTTGAAACAATAAACGCCATCAGAAAAAAATTCATTTTTTTTTTACAAATGACATCTGTTTGAAACGGCCAGGAATAAGTTCTAACAGCACAATAATTCTCTAGAATGACCGTGGACACGACCTGATTTCCGCAATCGACGAAACGTCACTTTTGTCACCACAGCGGACTTCTGGCCTCACAGTGGATGTCTGCAGCCAGATGCTTCTTGATGGGGTTTTGTAACTGTTGGGTTACTTGTAATGTAGACTTCTACACAAAGCCGATTTGGAATTTCCAATTCACCCAATGTGCTCTTCTGTGGGAAAAGGATCAAAGTGGAGCACCCACAGAAAACTCACTACACCACAAGGAGAACGTGCAAATTCCACGCAATGACCCAGCTGAGGTGACTATAAGGGGGATATCCCATGCTGATATCGTCTTTGATAAAAATGGAGTTGAACTTTGTGCATGTCATTACAATAAATTTATGACAAAGTCACTAGGAGGAGTTTTAGCCAACAAAGTACACAGCAGAGGTGAGCTTGAAAGTGCGACAGGGGCTCCTTCATACCCAAGACAATATGCATTTACAAGGCCTCACTGGAATTGCTTTCACTTCATCGAGTCGAGCAAGATTTATAATTTTTTCCATTGAAGAACTTCACCTTGGTTTGGGTACGGGGAAGGAGAGCATGAAGGAGGTTTGTTTGTTGGATTACTTGCTTCCAATTCTAAAGTCTTTGAGCTTCTGTAATGCCAAGATTTCCCATTGGGGACCAATAAATAACATCAACAATTATATATTTGTTGTCTGGATGTAGCGGTCCGGTGCCGCTAAGATTCACACCATCAAAAAGACAGTGATTTATTTATTTTTATGGAGGAGATCCCAGGGACGCTCCCAGCCTTGGCCCGACCCACACACCC
Source organism: Erpetoichthys calabaricus (assembly GCF_900747795.2). Taxonomy (NCBI): domain Eukaryota; kingdom Metazoa; phylum Chordata; class Cladistia; order Polypteriformes; family Polypteridae; genus Erpetoichthys; species Erpetoichthys calabaricus. The sequence continues at coordinate 2,448,998 of NC_041406.2, forward strand.
TCACAGACAGAGACAAAATAATGCACACTGGAATCAAACAACAATTAAAGAATATAATGAAATGAAATGAAATAAATGAAAACAATGTCACCCCTGTACACCTACGGCGAAATTACATTAAACACATAAACACAAACAGCACCCCACACCAAAGTCCATGGAAAACAGCACCGAATGTAATGAAATGAGGGCGATAGTAAGTCTAGAGAGCTGTATGTTGAAAGAGAATGAAAACACAGTCCTACCGGTAGACACTGTGAAGGTGAAGATGGATGGATGGTTCAGGAGCGCTCCTTTTCTTGCGGGACAGCCATGAATCCACTATCAGTCCTCAGCACACAGGTAGACAGAAGACAATCCAGACCCCAACAACGAAACAATCCAGGACACAACGACTAAGTATGGTTAATCAACAGAAGGCAGCCAGACAGGAACACGGAACACAAAATACAAAAAAAAAAAAAAAACAACACTTTTTTCCTCTTTGGACACCTGCCTTCCTTTTAAGAGACACTCTGACCACCTTTGACCCCAACAGCCCCTGCACCTCAGACAGAAGACCAATCAGAGCCTCTGCAGGAACTGCTGGGAGATGCAGTTTTAACTAATAGTAGCCCTGCTACATGGAAGAATAATAACATTTAATTTCCTTTTACATTTTCTTATTCTTCATTTTAAACTGAGTACATACCTATCGCTTTTAAGAAATCATAACTACCACCATCTCAATCTATCTCAAAATGTTATTTACTAAGTCACATTTGACTTGCTGCTTCACAAACAATTTATCTAAGAATACAATTATATACGTTCTACACTGTCGGCACTTTCTCTCTGTTCTGTCATGATAGCTATACAATCCATATCCTACACTTACTGCTTTACAAAGGCAACCATTATTATTAAAGAGCTCAGCCATGCTGCACAGTCGCTTCACTTACTCCATCCTCTTCTAAATGCCACTCACTCCACAAGATTCAGAGACACTTTATCCCCAAGGCTGCTGAACATGCAATCATAAGAATTATTGCAGCATAAAAACAACGATATACACACAAATACTAGCCAAAAAGTGAATATATTGTTATTGTATAGAATATAGGTATTATAGGTGATATGTGTGTGTGTGTAGGCGGCGCAGTGGGTAGCACTACTGCCTCGCAGTTGGGAGACCTGGGGACCTGGGTTCACTTCCCGGAGTTTGCATGTATTCCGCGTGTCTGCGTGGGTTTCCTCCGGGTGCTCCGGTTTCCTCCCACAGTCCAAAGACATGCAGGTTAGGTGGATTGGTGATTCTAAATTGGCCCTAGTGTGTGCTTGGTGTTTGTGTGTGTCCTGCGGTGGGTTGGCACCCTGCCCAGGATTGGTTCCTGCCTTGTGCCCTGTGTTGGCTGGGATTGGCTCCAGCAGACCCCTGTGTTCTGATTCAGCGGGTTGGAAAATGGATGGATGGATGTGTGTGTGTTGATACTGCATTACTGCCACGGGAAAAAAACTTGAACTTGAAGTATTACTACAATGGAAAAAAGTGAATTAGCTTGGAAAATACACATCTTATTTATTACTAATATATACAGACAGACAGACAGACTTTGTTAATCCCAAGGAGAAACTCAGACGGCATGGGAAGATGTACTATATGGAGCCTGAGAGACAGTGAGTGAAAATAAGGGAAAACACATATAAATTATTAGTTCATGAAAACCATCAGCATAGTGTGGAGAAGTTTTAGACCTAGCGACTATTTATCCATGTAATGGGTGTGTAGCCCCCACAAACAAGCATTGTGTTTTAGAACATGACTTTCTCTTTCAAAAATAATGGAGTGGAAGGTAGCAGTACGGGGAATTCACTCGAGCACCATATGTGCAAAGCATACAATTATTCATCTCAAAATTGTATATCGAGCACATCCGTCTCGCTTAAAATTGCCCAAAATGTTTCCAGGGCAAGATCCAACCTGTGAACAATGCAATCAAGTTCCAGCCTCACTAGGCCACATGTTCTGGATCTGCTCCAAATTAACATCATTCTGGACCAAAATCTTTAAATGCCTATCAGACAGCCTTGGTGTCACAATTCCTCCTAATCCACTAACAGCTGTGTTTGGTGGGCTCACAGAGTGGTTTAAAGTGGAGAAGGGCACACAAACTGTAATGGCCTTTACTACACTATTGGCATGTAGACTTATCTCACTCAACTGGACGAATCCTAACTCTCCTATTCTAAGTCAGTGGGTAACTAATGTTTTATACTATCTGAAACTGGAAAAAATCAAATTCGTACTTAAGGGATCTGTGCAGAACTTTTTTAAAACCTGGCAGAATCTAATCAATAACATTTTAGAATAAGCATTTAAAGCACTGAGGAAGCAGAATCTCCCTCCCCTAACACACACACCTTTTTTTTTCTTCTTCTCAATTTATGTTTATTCACTTATTAATTCATCTATTTACTTATTTTTACCAGCTATAAGTTTTACTAGCTATACATTTATAAAAAAAGGATAAAATAGAAAGAAAACCAGATGGTCTTATACTGCTAGATTGTGAAGGTGTACTTTGTAATCTCTACACACTAGTTTATTCATTATAGAGGTGACCAGTAGCCTGAGATCAACCAGAACCTGCCCTTCCTTACAGTGCACACACCCAGCAAGGTTTTTCATTTTTTTGGAGGAATATTATTGGATGGAGCATTTAGATCCTATTTGTTACCCAGCATGTACCAGTGCTCAAAAACGTCGTACGGGGCCCTCCTTCTCCTGTCCTGTTTTGTACAGGCAAAACTGTGAAGGCTTTCTGTCTATGTCTCCAGAGAAAAGTGGTAAACCAGAATAACCTGGTCGTTCTCCAGACTGTAAAAAATAAATCTTGAATGTGTGAAAAATAATAACAAAAAATAGCTACCTCTCAAGCGTATGATGTTTTTGGACCAAATATCAATCCAGGAAGTTTCATCAAAAACGAATGGAGTTTCCACAATAAGTGTTGGCATGAAAAACTAAAAGGCTACATGTCAAGGTGCCTCCAGACTCTTGGGTTCTCTTGTGCCATTCCTCATGCTAATGGATTTTCCTAATGGTTCCAAGGCAGACGTTAGTGTGTCACTCCTGCATGTGCTGAGCCCTGCCCAGACTGGTAAGTGGTGAAAGCTTCAGCACACTCTAACAATACTGACAACTGCACTTCATACAGCCATTTTTGTCACTGACTGCATTCACTATGATGTGAGTAGTAAAGGGGCGTCACTATTATACATCACACAATTTTGACAGGTGCATGTCCCGCCCCCTGGCACTTCCGGTACCCACCATATGCCACCTGGTTACTGGTACGTTACCCCCACGCACTGGTCTCTGCCCGTGGTCGGGTGCCTTGTTTGACTGGCATCGGCCCTTTTGTCAGTCGTGCGTAAGGAAAATGGTCAGCCGATCTTAGCCTTGATCCTAAAAAAACTGGGTCTGTTCATCTTTGTGAATCGAGACAGACCTTCGGGAAGCTGTAAGGTGACAAAAGGTAAGTCATTAATTGGGGCGGAGCAGACATCCAGCTTCTGGTTGCGTACAGCGCCGGGTGTGTACAGAGAGTACAGAGATCTTGAGTGACAGACCAGAGACAGGATGTACAAGATAGCTTTAGAGAGATTCTATTACACATCCAAGGAGCCTGGCAGTTTTGCTGGTATTAACGGCTTCTTGAGAAATGTATCAAGTCATTGGAAAAATGTTTAGCGAAAAAATGTGTTGGATTGGTTGAGTGGTCAATACGCTTACAGTGTGCACAAACCAGCATGGCTGAGGTTCAAGAGAAACAGAACAATTGTTTCAATGGTTGATCACCAGTGGCAAGCCGATTTAGTAGAGATGTCTTATTACTCAAAATTCAATGATGGATATAAATTTATCCTCACGTGTATCGATGTGCTGTCAAAATATGCTTGGGCTGTGCCATTAAAGGCCAAGACAGGGAAAGAAGTTTCTTGGGGTTTTAGTTTGATCTTTAGACAGGGTTGTGTTCCTAAGAAGTTACAGACAGACCAAGGCAAAGAATTTCATAGCACATTGGAACCAAAACTGCTAAAACAGAACAATATTGTACATTTTGACATGAACAGTGATGTAAAGGCCAGCATAGTAGAACGGCTCAATTGAACATTAAAGTCCAAAATGTGGAAATATTTTACATATGCCAATACTTTTTGGTATATAGATGTCCTGTCAGATTTTATGCAGAGTTATAACCACAGTTTTCACACCACGATTAAAACAAGACCTGTAGATGTGACTCCTGGAAATGCTCTGAGTGTTTGGAAAGCAGTCTATGGTAGGGCCGGGCAAAGAAAATCTACTCCGTGCACTTTGAAAATAGGGGATCATGTCAGAGTTTCAAAATTAAAAGGTGTATTCCAAAAAGCCTATGAGCAGTCGTTTATAGATGAAATATTTATTATCGTGGACTGTTTTAAACGGATCAAACCTGTCTATAAACTAAAAGATTATGCAGGTGATGAAATTCAAGGGACGTTTTATGCAGAAGAGTTACAAAAAATAAACCCAGATGCTAACCAGGTGTACCGCATTCAGAAAATTCTAACCACTCGTGGGCGCGGTAGAAACAAGCATGTATTGGTAAAATGGCTTGGCTGGGACAAGAAATTTAACAGTTGGGTCAAGGCTTCAGAAGTGAAAGACATAAGGAGTTAAGAAAGCAAGAGAAAAAAATGTCTACAGTCAGAAATGGATTTTATGTAACACTGCCAAATAATTCATTGGCCTGGTCTTTTCCCAACAACTCTATAGCATCATTCACTGTTCAGCTAGCCAAGACAATAAAACTGTCCAGAAACTGGGAAGTGGCCTTGTTGGAACTGACTTATCCAAAAACATTCAATTCCATCACTCAGCCAGCACCTTTTATACTAATAAATGAGGAAACAAGATTAACAAAATTGTAGCAGTCAGGGGCCGCTAAGATTCACACCGTCCAGAATGACGGTGATTTATTTATTTTAATATAAGAGATCCCAGGAACGTCTCCAGCCTTGGATCGACCCACACACACTCCCACCAGAGATCAATAAAGCACACAGGAACAGGCAAACAGTGACGAATATAATGACGAAAAAATAACTAAATGCAAAAAGTAATACCACCTCTGACCCCTTCGGCGATATTTACACTTAACATATAACAGACAAACACCACACAGCAAAGTCCATGAAAACCAATCCAGATGAAAATGGGAAGTGACAAAGTTAAGTCCAGCGATCTGAAGGTTGTGAGGGTAAAGGAAAAACACAGTCCTACCGGTAGTAACTGAAAGGGTGAATCAGATGGATGGTCCAGGAGCGCTCCACTCTTCCGGAAAAACCAATAAATCCAACACAGTCTTCAGTGCACAGCTAGACAGACGATCCAGACCCCAACAAACGAATACAGTCCAGGACACACAGCTTAATTAAAGTTCCATTAGGCGGCAGAAAGGCAAGACAGATGAACGCAACACACAACGCACCAAACAAAACCAACTATTTTCTCCCTTTTGCCCTCTGCCCTCTTTTAAACCTCCTTCGACCACCTTTGACCCCAACAACCCCTGCAAGGACTGCTGGGAGATGCAGTTCTTATTTATTAGCACTGCTACAAAATGGATATACACTTTAAACAAAGGCTATTTCAGGACTATAGATGCATTGTTGTCGGAATGAATCATGTCATTAATACCACCCTGTCATCATCTAAGACAATGCTTAAATACAATCCTGCCAGTAGAACCATTCACCTGATGGGCGATAACAGCATTTTGCTCCAAGTGACCGGTGAGTTGGCTTACATTCTCGGATTTGAGCCAGAGAAGCCGTCTAACAAGTCACCTCATTCGGCTGATATCACAGGTGGTTTTTCCACCATGTTCGTGTATACAGATATTATCAAACCACAACTTGTTGGAGATGCGCATGCGCCATTACTGAGATGTGTAAACATAAAGGGTGAAGACGGGGCAAATGTCACCATATTTTTTGAAAAGCCACACTACATACCTCTCACAGTGCAAAGCTTCAATACTATAAGGATTGAAATTAAGACAGACCAGAATAAACCAGTTCCGTTCCAGTATGGTAAGGTAATCAAGTTGCATTTTTGTCCAGCAAGATCTATCAATTTTTAAACATGCTTGTAACAAAAAACTATGGAGATCCACGCACCTACACATCTTATTACAATACACAAGCGGGCAATGGACTATCAGGGTTTCATGGTCTCCCGGTCCAGTACGGTGGCGGCATTGGTGGTATTTTTAAAGCTCTCTTCAGAAAAGCAGTACCTCTGTTTAGGCGAGGGCTAGAAATTGCTAAACCTCATGTCAAGTCTGCAGCGAAAAGCATTGCTAGTGATGTCATGAGTCACGTGGCAGGTGCTGTAATGAATAAAGTTGAAACATCCCAACAAGAAGGTTCTGGTATGATTGTTATAAAGAGAGGTGTTAAAAGAAAAAGACACACACCGCATCTAGCACTGCTGGGGACACCTGCACGGCCCAGGAAGAGAGCAAACAGGTAAAAAGCTCGACACTCTGCTAAAAGAAAAAGAAAGTCAACCAAGAGAAGATCCAGAACTAAGCAAAATTCTGGTGATATATTCTAAACATAGCTTTTGTACACTGTGCGTCAGATGAATGTGCAAAATCAGAACTGGACGTATTTCAGCTGTCACCAACACAAACCAGCATTGAAAAAAGCTACCATGTCAAAGTGCCACCTCTCACCACATTGTCAGAAAATGCTCCACTTGAGTTTTAGATTGCTGGAAATGATCAATACCTAGACCTCAACAACACACTCCTCTACTTAAGCTGTAAAATAAATAAAAATGATGGAACAAATCTGGCTGCAGATTCATGTGTCGCCCTTGTAAACTACCCGATTGCTTCTCTGTTCAGTCAGGTGGATATCACCATCGGGAACAGATTGATCAGCCAGAGCAATAACCGTTACCCATATCGAGCGTTTATTGAAACCGTACTAAATTATGGAGATGAGACCCTGAAAACACAATTTTCAGCTGGCCTGTTCTATAAAGACACACCCGGTCAACACGAAGCCACTGCTCTGGATGGACCAAATTTGGGCTTCAATAAAAGGGCTGCTTACACGTCCAGAAGCCACACGGTTGATTTATTGGGTCACATCCATGCAGATCTGTTCATTCAAGAGAAATTATTAATTAATGGGGTTGATGTAAAAATAAAGTTGGTACGAAATAAAGATGACTTATGCCTGATGAGCAATGGTGATCAGTTTAAGGACAGCATATTATCAGCATCATTGTTTGTGAAAAGAGTTCAAGTCAACCCTGCAGTTAGACTGGGTCATGCTGAGGCCTTGATGACCAGCAACTCAAAACACCCAATCGACCGGGTTCAAATGAAAGTGTTCAGCATACCTACTGGTAGTTGTGTCTGCAACCAGGAAAACCTGTTTGTGGGACAGCTGCCCAAATTGGTTGTTTTGGGATTTGTTGACAATGCGGCTTTCAGCGGCAACATCACACACAAGCCCTTTAATTTAAACATAACAACATCAACTTCATGGCTCTTTACCTGGATAGAGAGCAGATACCCAGCAAGCCTTTGCAGCCTGATTTTGCTAATGGTCATGATGTCAGAGAATATTTTCAACTGGTGGAGACCGCAGACAACAGGATGAAAGATAAGGCCCAGTTAGTCGATCGTGAAGAGTTTGCTAAAGGCTATTCACTTTTTGCATTCAACCTAAGCCCTGATATGGAATCAACAGGACACGATTCACTCATTAAAACAGGCAACCTCAGGGCTGAAATAAGATTTGCTCGACCGCTGCAAGATACAGTGAATATGATTGTGTATGCAGTTTTTGACAACATCAATGAAATTAACATGCGTCGGCAAGTTATTTACGACTACAGTTAAGCCATAGACACGTTCAGACATGCAGCCTCTGGACAATGAGCAGCTCAGGACCGCCCTTGCATCTGGGCCACTGACACACATCCATTTTCTGGATGTCTTCCCTTCAGATCAACTGCCCAGGGAGAAGTTGGTTGCCAGACCTCTGATTATGATCGTAAACACAGACCCCCATGATAAACCCAGAAAGCACTGGATTGCCATTTACCTTGCAAATCATGGAAAAGCTGAATTTTTTGACTCGTATGGAATTCCCCCAGATTCTGAAATATTTCCCGAAGTTATTATGAAATTTTTGAAGATTAATGCTAACTGCATCACTTATAACAGTATTCAGTTACAGGAGTTTTTATCAACCAGCTGTGGTCAACATTGTATTTTCTACCTGAATCAAAAAAGCAAAGGACTCACCATGAACCAAATATTGGACTTGTACCCAGGAGATGATCATCTAAATGACCAGATGGTCGTTAGATACTTTCATCAAATAAAAAGGGGACAAACTGAAAATATGAAACTGGATATGTTTACCCAGTAATCAGAAATAAGTCAGTCGTGTGTTTGCTTTTGCTGAATATTATATGCAGAAAAAAAAAGATGTTGCAACTACCCATAGCCCCTTGTTTGAAAATAAATAAATAAATGAGATATTAATCAACATAAAACGTGTCTGTGGTCATTACAGTGAATAATCCAATAATCAGACAGATAAAAATTAATAGGGTCTGTATGTATATATATATATTTTTTTTTTTTTAATGTTCACACGGTAATAACACATGGTGTAAAAGCATTTTTCACACAGTTAAAAGAATCATGATACAATCAAACAAACGAAATCATCTAAATGAAAATAATAATAATAGTGATAATACATACTAATAAAATACTGTATATGAAAGAAGTTGCTTCCTTATTTTTCTAAGCCTTAATACAGGGTGTAAAAGTATTTTCACAGAGTCATGCTACAATCAAACAAACGAAATGATCTAAATGATAATAACAATAGTAGCAATAATACATACTAATACTAATACAGCCATATTAAAACACTATTTTTTCTACATTTATTTTTAAAACACTTTTATTCATACTGTGAGTCGTGTGTTTTTTAATAGTTGACTTTTTCTAAAGACTGGGCGTTTTCTGATTTGTCTAACCAGCCTGGGTGTTTCAGCTACAGAAGCAGAGGCCCGGTCGAGCGTTGTTGGAAAATCACATGATACAGGCGGACGAAGCTGTTTATGCCTGGTTTGAAGCGCATTGGGGTCATTTTTAATCTCTTGAAATAAAGCCCGAACACCCATGTTAAGAAAAATGGACCCGGGTAGGTTAATTTCGGCCATAGTGTTAAAGAATAAATTTCAGCCTTGCACTCTTGTTTAATGTTCGTGTTTGCATAACGAACTTGATCAGCTCAACCATATTTGTGCCAATAACAGGTGTGCCTTTATATAAAAATTCTCCTCTTTCATTCCAGGACGTTGTGGAAGGGTTTTGTGTCATTTTTCGAATTAGCATTTCAGTATTTTTCCGGTGTCTCTGAGAGACGGCTTCCAAAACGTCTCTTATGACAATATCACCGCAGTCAGTGGTCGGGAGCAACAATGTGGTCTGGGATGGCGCTTCAGTTTCTGGTAGGCTGAGAGTCAACGTAGACTTCTGTGATTCCCGTTGTCTCAATAGGCTCATATATCGCTGCACAGTATGAAAATACAGTTCCATTTTTGCATGTGTTGATATGGCGCTATTTTGTAAAATACTCCTCATTTCATGGTCAAGCGTTTGCATAGTGTTTTTTGTCATATCTGTTCTTCACCGGCAGATGTTTTGATCTGCTCCAGTTGTCGTTCTGGTACAAGGTACATTTTCTCAGTATACTCCATTTACCGATTCGTAATTAGACCGATCAGTAAAGGGATCGCTATGCCGAGTAGTTGACCGATAAATCCACCAGACTGATTTATAATACGTTTCTTTTGTTTAATAGTAACTTTTTTATTGCTTAGATTTTTTTTATAATAATGCGTCAATTTCACAAATAGCCTGAATTAAATCATCAGAAGCTGCACACAAAATGGACTTTCTCTGTTTTGGTTTTGCCTTTATAAGCAATCGCATGAGTTGTAAATTTCTGTGGTGGGTTGCCACCCTGCCCAGGATTGGTCCCTGCCTTGTGCCCTGTGTTGGCTACAATTGGCTCCAGCAGACCCCCGTGACCCTGTGTTCGGATTCAGCGGGTTGGAAAATGGATGGATGGATGGATGAGTTGTAAATTTCGTTTAACCCTGGCAGACATGGTGTTCAGGATGATGTCTTTTATAAAAAGACATTGACCACTAAAATCACATTTTTTTATTCCTTGGGCTTTTTAAACACATAAGCCAACGTGCGCTGCCATGGGTATATGGATGCTCTGAGACGAAAGTCATCTGGTGGATTAGTATTTAAATCTACCAGTAGAAAGCCAAAGGCTGACTTAGTGGTATCTTCATAAGCCTTGAGAAAGTAGCGCCACCTTGTGGGGTACATCTGACGGGCCAATATTGATATCTGTTGCCTGTCTCTGGGGTTCTTAAACAAAACAATGTATTTTGCATTTAAGGCTATAGTACGGCTCTGTTTTCACTGGCAAAAAATATTCTGCACAATATAGATTACGCTCAAATTTCTATGGTGAACATACTTTGTGAATGCAAATTCCAACTCATTACTTTTACAGGCAGATTGCATGAGATCATCTACGACAACGAAGTTTATTTTAGCACGGGGCAACAACGCGTCGTCATTTAGGGAGTCCGGGAGACCTTCTATAAATTTTGTACATCTGAATTTTTTCATCAATTCTATATAGAGAGGTTGCCAAACGGAATAACAATACAGGATATTTTGTGGTTGGCGTGACATCATCTTCGTCCCGGATTCTAGCAATGTTTTCACAAAAAAAGATTTTCCACAGTTGCTCGGCCCGCTTAAAATACAGGAAAACGGGTGATGTAAACGAACGTCCAAAACCAAAAGGTAATGACATACAATGTTTAGTTAATACACGCTTGTCATAGACAACTTTTTGTGTTTTTTTTTTTATTTTTCTGGTTTCAATATGCCAGCTGCGTTTCACCCAGACAATACCAAAATCTTCAATTTTAATATTTTTATGTTGTGAACAAACATTTATATTTTCAGCATAGTCAAAGACCAATTCTTTTAAGACTTTCAAAATTCACCTTTTTACAGTTCTTAACACTTAATGTTATACCTTTAACTTTTAGACAGGTTTCACCGTTGGTTAACTTGTAAGCATAACTTTTAGGACCACTGCTTACAAATTCAGTGATGTATTCATGTGTTGGAATCTCACTCGTCAATTCTCCTAAATAGCAACCGGTTTCGGGTCCCATTCGTTTGCTCTGGAAATATAAAGAATTGAATCCGTGTCATAGTATAGTATTCTTTCGTTCAGTTTGTTTAAAAGATTATACAACTCTAATCTTGCATAAGCTGTTGTAAAACTCGCAATAAATATGTTAATATTGGAAGGTGTGCTGTATCGATCTTTATCATATGTCCAAGTCACACATTCATCATCAATAAAATTACAAGTAGACACCTCATAGTTTGGGGCAAAGAACAATTCAAATAGTTTTTTCAAACCCTGCATTTTTAAGTAGTGAACTTTTTCCATAGTTCTTGAATAAAGCAAACCGAATGTCGTGTTTGTAACACTATTCCATGATTTTTCATTATAGCAGATATTACACCCGTGAAAAAAACAGCCGTTAAATTCAAATGCCATCTTTATGCCGTTATTTTCGGCATACCCATCTAGATAATATTTTCCAATACGCATTTCACCTCCAGGTTTTAGCGCATGTCGAATATCTATTTTATCTTCGGCCTCTAGATACATGAGCCATTGGATGGACGGTGTAGAGTACCTCTTTTGTTTTCTGTGATAACTGTCTTGTAATGGCAAAGCTATGGTTTGCTCACGCAAAAATTTAAGTCTAAACATCACCATACAAACGCTCGCTAAAGTAACATATTGAAAAGGATCAATTGATAATATGTTGTATTTGACCTGAAACTACTCATCTAAATACACGTGTCGTTTTGGTGATCTCCATAACCTCTTGCCTGAACAAAATACAAGCCGACCTTAGAATCTCTACATTTAAGAGACAGTACATTTTTAATTCCTTTTGAAAATCAAATACGTAATTCTTGTGATTAGAATACCATAAAAGAAATTCTTTCTTATCATCGGGCATCACACTTTACACACCATAAAATTCTACAGCCGGTCTAGGCCCGACATAATTTTGGTTTTCAATCATGTTAAAAAAATGAGGAAAGTATCCTTTTGTCCCTTTAAAACCAAAGCCTGCGGTAATTTACACAACTTTGATGCTAAAAAGTTCAGAGTCTATGAATCTGATGTTTAAACCTTTAGTAGTATTATGCGGGCACGTACTGTCAAACTGTCAATCAAAATGATTAATGACCGTTAAGCCCCGCCCCTTTGGGCTGACTGCCAGAACACTTCCTGGCAAAAATGATGGATGGCTTTAAGCCCCGCCCCTTCCGTGGCGCACGTCCGGTCCCCGCCCCTTTCCTCTGATTGGTGGATTTGAATGATGCATACCGCCCCCTGTCGGTGGATTGGTGACACACATCCGGTCCCCTCCTTGAACCCCCCCCCCTTCGCCTGCTCGGATGTCCTTTCTGTCAAGGGCTTTTTGATGGATATCTGCCCACTCCTTGAACCCGCCATCACCACATTACAACCCCCCCCCCCCCACCTCCCGAAGGCGAGCCCAGACATGCCCAGGGGCATCCCCCTCTCCCGAGAAACATGTTCAGGCTTGTTCCAACATGCCCTCGGTCAGGCAGCACCTGTTGGCTGGCCCCACCACTTCTGAAAGTGCTGTATAAAAAAGCGTCTCATCTTCTTCGATTCTATCTATGATTTTAATATTAACACGAAAATAAAATATCTCTCTACCCCTTTGCTTTTTTTATTTAAGTCCAACAGCTTTCCATTTTCCAGACTGCAGTAAAAACAACCCAAAGGGCACAGTCTCAGAGCGACAAGTAGAAAAGGTCTAAGCATCTCAATCTTCCATTTCACAGAAAGACAAGCAGCCCCTATCTCTCTACCTACTGAACTGACAGGATCTGCAAGTACTGGGGCCGTTCGCGCGTGCTGGAAAGCTGCTAGGTCCCACTTCTGCTGGGGTGCCCGGCCGTCTGAGGAATTCTTTGCATTCTTTGCGCGCGAGGTTATAGAAAGGGGGGTGATTCACAACCCTGCTGCCAGATACGGTGCAAGCCGGTAGCTGACACCATAATGTGCATCAAATAGACTCCAATATACATCTCCCCGTTTAAAATTGGCACGTATCTGTTATTATAAATTACCTTTCAAAAAAAAGAATTCCTGCTTTTTGCCTATAAAATAACTCTGAGGGCTGACGCCGTTCTCACTTGCCTGGTCAGCGCACACACCCATTAAAGAGATCACAGTAGGGCATATTTTTGATTATTATATGCGCCAAATGAGGATGTTTAAAAAACGGATGGCAGAATCCTTATATTTTATCCTTGTTATTAATGTTTCCAAGTTGATTCTCCGGTAACTCCCTTTTTTAAAAATGACAGCTGTTTAAAACGAGAGGGGCTGGGGTTTTAAATTTAAAAATGCTCATAGGTTACCATTAATTATTATGTTCAGCAATAGTGGTTCTTTCTGTTTACCGAAACGGGATAATCTGTTCAATTTGTTTTTGTCTTGGCGTCTGGAAATTCAAACAGAGCCTCTTCTCTGAGAATATTCAGGAGTGGCTTAAAAGCGCAGGCAGAGATTGTAGGCATTTGCTCTGACATAATAACATGTCCGTATTCTGAACTACGTACAGAAGGGCCCGCTTGTGAAACGCATACTCTTTCGAAACGGAATCCTGCTGTAACCTTTTGTTTTCTGTACGAATCCGCCTGTTTTTAAAAGTCTGAGGTAACGAAACATTTTTACTTTATAAACTCTCATTTGGATAGCCGGTTGGAGACAACCTCCAAGGATGAACAGGGACCAGGAGCTTAATGCAACTGTGTTTTCATTCCTCTAAATGAAATGTAATTATTTTAATACAGCCTATAGTAGCCCCAAAGTCCGGATGATTTTTAGATGTATCAAAAGTGTATTGTTGAATAATGGGGATAAATGAATAGTATAAGATGTACCTGTATGTACGAGATTATATCTTAATACACAGGGAACCTGAGGCCCGGTTGTCTGTTTTTATTTACGTCCTTAAAAAGTTTGTATACATTTTTCTGTGGTAACCGTTTCTTTTTTTTCACAAACGTCAGGTATCTTTGTAAGACGCTCGTATAAAGTTTTACTTTTGCCTCGGAGCTCAAGTCACCGCGTTCGAGTATGAATTTCATTTGTTTATTCAGGTCCATTTCCGTAGCGTTCCGCCGCATTGTAGCCTTTTGTTTTTCTGGGACTCGGCACATCTGTTGTGTGTATTCGTATTTATCCTCTCAAACCTATTAAACTAGTAATGAAAGGAATGGCTGTGCTTATGATGATGATTTTTAATTTTTTGCTTAGCTCATTTCTATAACATAGGATCCTTTTGACAAAGGAAAACTTTATAAATACACTTGTGCATTTAAACGGAGCTTTATAAGAAAGCAGGTTCCACACCTTTTCCCAGTTTTGTACGTGCATTTAAAAACACTCACTGTTACACTACCACAAAATGTTGATATTTTCTGTCTACTCAAAAACTAAAATTATTTCTATTAACACAGGGGATAATTAGAAAACATTTTACTATTTTTAATTAAAAAGTTAAAAAACAGAAAAGCCCAATTATGATTTTTGTTTTGTCATGGGAGGGTCCTAGGGTGACACTTTTCCCCTTTTATACTCTTTCTTACGTAGACCTTAACACATATTCTTACCAAAATAGTTCATCACTTCCCAATTCCTGTAACTTTAGACAGAGCTCCATAACAGGCAAGAGAAAAAGAAAAGTATGATAGTTCCAATACACAGGGCCATAGAACAAACGAAAAATAAAGTGTGAACACCACACTACCTGGTATTGCTAGATGTATTGTTTTTTTCCAGGTGACCCATTTTTTGTGTTGTTTGAGGTATCAGCCATAAGTCAAGATCTTTCTTTTATACTGATTTGATAAAGCTAATCTAGGTATGATATGGTCATCCTGTCTCCAAGACAACTTTACCTTTATTACATTTAAATTTCTTGTCTCTGAAAATTCATTCATAGCTCATACACTTCTGCTCTTAGAGCCAGGAGGCTATAGTTGCGATGTGCTTGTTTAACTAGAGGCAAGGGTTGTAAGAAGCGCTCTTCTGCACATCCAAAGTTCATTGAACTAAAATCATGTTTTTTAAAATCATCAGCTTTAGCTCATGCTAGTGACCTCATAAATGGGAGCCAACAGCTCAGCACGCTTGTATAGCTCACAAAATAGCAGAGCTAATTACTCTTTCTGCTTAAACTAATTATCAAATATTCAGGTCATTCTTAATTAAACACTAAAGCATTAGTGAACAAAATACATTTTCAGTAGTCAAGTAAAATGACCAGTTGCTTTAACATGAAAATAAAGCTTCTTTAGAAAATAAAGCATCTAAAAGCATCTTTGTAAAGGTCCAATTTTAAAACATTATAAGAAAAATCCTTGTTTCCAAAAGAGCTCTGCCCATTTTTCCAACAGTTTTCTTCACTGATCTTTGAAATCATCAGTGCCTTTCTGATCACATCCACCCCAAACATAGCATATACTGTAACTTAATTTCTGTACTGTACTCATTTTAAATGATAATAGCCAGTATAAAGTCCCTAAAGGAACTGGGTAGGAACTGGAGACATCTGATATCTTCTATCACATATATTTTTTGCAAGCCCAAGTAATTCAGATTTTGCTCAAAACACAAATGTACGGTTATTTTTCTGATATGGCCACATCTTTGTCAGGCTAATCATGAAAAAATAAATAAAAATCAGATTTTATTCTCATTACAGTTTATTTGCATATTTTATTATACCTACTTAACTTTTATCGCCATTTATCTTATCTCTATATTTATTTTCCTAGTATCAGAATGTAGTTTAAGTTAATTTGTTTTGGGTTCAATAGATGTATTTTTCATATTTTCGATTCTTGTTTTCTTTTTTTCACATCTTCGCACCCCCTAGGTGGGGCCCGCCTCACAGTTTGGGAACCACTGTTGTAGGGGTTTATTTGTAAAATACTCTGTGGCACTTCAAGCTAAATTAGATTCCCTCGGTTATTCAGCTGTCCATCGGCGTTCCATTTTTTGTTATAAATTGTATTTAGTCTCTCTTTATTTACTAAACATTTTATATGATGATTAGAAAACAGTTGTTATCTTGTTCAGGCTTTAATTTAAATCAGCATTTTCATCGACAGGTTATAACCACTTGGTACTCAGGGTACCGTGTATAATACAAAGTTTCAGAAATTCTGTTAACGCTTGGTAAGAGCCTTCTATTTTACATCAGTTATGAGCCCCTGAAAAATAAGAATAGTTATAGTATGTTATAGTATGCTATATGAGCCTATACACTACAGGGCTGACGATTAGGCTTATTTTGGACACGTTAGGCAAATCAGGAAGGAAAATGTTTTAGTGAATATTTACATAATATCTATTATAGGTGCTAACACAAGGATTAAAATTTTACTAAAACTGTGAGGTTTATTCTTTCTTTTAGGTAGTCCAGGTTACATAGGACAGTTATCCTTGAAAACTGCTTTTACCCCTCTGTTTGTGAAAAAGCACCCTTTGTTTTAGTAGCATTCATGGTGAAGGGGATGTAAGTTTGAACTGGGATTCCAAGAGTCAACAAGTGTCTGCAATCTTCTTGAATACGAGTCAAAGGACCAGGGTTTGTGCGGTGATCACAGTCAAGGGCAGAGTTAAGCTAGACATTATTATTATTCCAAATGAAACATTGACTCACCCATATCACAAATATAAGATAGTAAAAACTAAAATTTACAAATACTAAGTCGCAGAGGAGATTAAAAATCATATTAAGACCGGATCAACAAGGGATCACCCCAAGCTCACAGCACACTACAACTGAACCTACGTGTTCTGCGGTATATTATTAGCTAAACGGTCATCTGTTTAGACCATTCCTCGGGGTTGCAAAGAGTTGGGGAAAACATTATTTACCATCTGTTGGTATGATGCTAATTAACATTAGCTTGTTATTGTTAGAATCTTATCCGGCACTAAAATTTGGGCTTGTGTTCCTCCAGATTCAGGAAGAACATTTTGAAAAACTGTCATAAGGTATAAAAAAACATTGATATGGGGACAAAACCAACATGAAAAGAAACCTTTTTGACGTGTGCAGTCTGGAATAGTCTGAATATGTCATAAAGAATTAATTTTTAAATAAAACATATTAAAAATATTACAACTGAATAAAACACAGAAGTAGCCTTTAATGATATCCATTAGTGTTAAGTATTATCAAGCACTGGGTTCTGTTTATAAGATTTATTTAATTTAGTTATAAGCAAAATGATTGGCTGCGTTTTGCTTTGAAATGAACCATAGTTTGACACAGCTTTAAGAATTAGAATGCAAGACGAAACCTATATACTTAATAACAAATGTTGCTGTTTCAATAGGGATATGTTGGATCTCTGTTTTATTTTAACCTTTTTGACCAGAAGCCCCTGGACAGGGACATATACCACATATATTGAAAATAAACAGTGCCGACATGCTAACTAAATAGATATAATCTAAGATATTTTAGAATAGGGACCTGTGCGCTAACCCCATGATTCTGACAAACTAAAGGGTCTCCACTTAATTGTCAAACTTTCTGCGGGGCTGTGGATCTTGTAATGGAGAGTGTAAAAGATTCTATAATCTTTACTCTGTAAAGGTCAATATGACGGAGATGCAGCGCCTATGTCCACAGTGTTAACCAATCCTAGGACATGATGTTCAAAATTCACCTTTTCAGAAGAGATAGGACAAGTGCGGCGTGTGTTTTGTATTCTCTTTTCTGTATTAACTATACACAATGACCAGACTGCCGAGACCTTAGGCTTTTTCATGCAGAAGTACATTTCACAGACCTGAATAAGAGACATCCATCAAAATGCTCTTGACACAAAGGAGGACCAATCAGGCGGGTGGGGGGGGGTCTCTTTTCAAAGAGTTTATGCTACCCTAAGGACCCCCTCATTCTCAGATTTATAATATGTTTTTTCCAAGACCTGCACCATCCTGGACGGTGAAAGAAAAATGTCAATGGTTTAAAAATCAAATGGTACTTTATTGGTCATTTTCAAAAACAATATAAAAATTCAGAGAGGTTTTACTAAACACTTCAAAACATAATATTACAACTCAACAGCATGATTAAAAGCAGACAAAAGCATGTGATCTCACCGGTACATTCAGTTCAGACACTCCATTTGATTTTTCCATGTCTTATACCCTGTAAAACCTTAAAGATCCATCAGACCTAGTAAGTCCAGAAAATGGCGTTTACAGAAAGCCTCGGCTATTTCACGTATTTTTGAGTAAGAGTCCTTGTCCCTGTTATGAAAGGCTTGGACAATCGACTCATGAATAGAATGTTCATTTTTCAGGTCATTGACAGCATTTTGTGCAAAGGTGTGAATCTGGTGAAAAGGCAAAAAGATGCTGAAGCAGCCCAGAGTCTTGATGACCAGGCTCCTGAGCCACGGTTTGCGGAAAACATCCAGAACCTCTTGAAAGCGTTCAACCCGATAAACAGAGTCAGTCTCAAACAGACACGTAGGCCGTGTCTGGCTGGGTTGGTCTATTCAACATCCCTGACAGGTACTTTTTAGGTACCGATCCACTATTATATCCGGCAGAGCCACCATCCAACTCTTCCCCAGCTTCAGAGCCTTTCGAAATGTCTCACCCAGGGTCCTTCAGTTTGTTCAAGGGCCATGCCCGCATAATCCGCATCCTTGGATGATATTTTCCAAGTGGCCGGAGCCTCTACCGGGTCGTCCACGGCCTCTTCTTGTTGCCCGGCCTGAATGGCTATCTCCTCAGCCCCTGTTAGGCTCCCCGGAACATCATTAGCAGGTACAAAAATGTCAGGTACTGCGCGGTTCTCCAGGAAACTATCCGACCCAGACATATCACCAGGGGCAGGTAACGGAGGCTCGGGCTCCTATATCTGGTCAGTTGAAGGCATAAGAAGGTCTGGCCAAGAAGGCTGGTCTGGAGACTAGCTGTTAGGCACAGAGTCCTTGGAGTCGGGCACGATAGCCTCACGTCAAAACAGGCCATCGTAGGGGGCCGTCTGGCCCGTAGACCATCATGCATGATCAGGAGCATAGCCGGAGAGATGCTGATTGTTAACTGTTCAAAACACATCGTTGAAAAAGTTTTTTATAGCCCGGCACATCCTGACCGCTTGGGGGGCAAAGACTCTTTGAAAAGAGACTCCCACCCCACCCGCCTGATTGGTCCTCCTTTGTGTCAAGAGCATTTTGATGGATGTCTCTTATTCAGGTCTGTGAAATGTACTTCTGCATGAAAAAGCCTAAGGTCTCGGCAGTCTGGTCATTGTGTATAGTTAATACAGAAAAGAGAATACAAAACACACGCCGCACTTGTCCTATCTCTTCTGAAAAGGTGAATTTTGAACATCATGTCCTAGGATTGGTTAACACTGTGGACATAGGCGCTGCATCTCCGTCATATTGACCTTTACAGAGTAAAGATTATAGAATCTTTTACACTCTCCATTACAAGATCCACAGCCCCGCAGAAAGTTTGACAATTAAGTGGAGACCCTTTAGTTTGTCAGAATCATGGGGTTAGCGCACAGGTCCCTATTCTAAAATATCTTAGATTATATCTATTTAGTTAGCATGTCGGCACTGTTTATTTTCAATATATGTGGTATATGTCCCTGTCCAGGGGCTTCTGGTCAAAAAGGTTAAAATAAAACAGAGATCCAACATATCCCTATTGAAACAGCAACATTTGTTATTAAGTATATAGGTTTCGTCTTGCATTCTAATTCTTAAAGCTGTGTCAAACTATGGTTCATTTCAAAGCAAAACGCAGCCAATCATTTTGCTTATAACTAAATTAAATAAATCTTATAAACAGAACCCAGTGCTTGATAATACTTAACACTAATGGATATCATTAAAGGCTACTTCTGTGTTTTATTCAGTTGTAATATTTTTAATATGTTTTATTTAAAAATTAATTCTTTATGACATATTCAGACTATTCCAGACTGCACACGTCAAAAAGGTTTCTTTTCATGCTGGTTTTGTCCCCATATCAATGTTTTTTTATACCTTATGACAGTTTTTCAAAATGTTCTTCCTGAATCTGGAGGAACACAAGCCCAAATTTTAGTGCCGGATAAGATTCTAACAATAACAGGCTAATGTTAATTAGCATCATACCAACAGATGGTAAATAATGTTTTCCCCAACTCTTTGCAACCCCGAGGAATGGTCTAAACAGATGACCGTTTAGCTAATAATATACCGCAGAACACGTAGGTTCAGTTGTAGTGTGCTGTGAGCTTGGGGTGATCCCTTGTTGATCCGGTCTTAATATGATTTTTAATCTCCTCTGCGACTTAGTATTTGTAAATTTTAGTTTTTACTATCTTATATTTGTGATATGGGTGAGTCAATGTTTCATTTGGAATAATAATAATGTCTAGCTTAACTCTGCCCTTGACTGTGATCACCGCACAAACCCTGGTCCTTTGACTCGTATTCAAGAAGATTGCAGACACTTGTTGACTCTTGGAATCCCAGTTCAAACTTACATCCCCTTCACCATGAATGCTACTAAAACAAAGGGTGCTTTTTCACAAACAGAGGGGTAAAAGCAGTTTTCAAGGATAACTGTCCTATGTAACCTGGACTACCTAAAAGAAAGAATAAACCTCACAGTTTTAGTAAAATTTTAATCCTTGTGTTAGCACCTATAATAGATATTATGTAAATATTCACTAAAACATTTTCCTTCCTGATTTGCCTAACGTGTCCAAAATAAGCCTAATCGTCAGCCCTGTAGTGTATAGGCTCATATAGCATACTATAACATACTATAACCATTCTTATTTTTCAGGGGCTCATAACTGATGTAAAATGGAAGGCTCTTACCAAGCGTTAACAGAATTTCTGAAACTTTGTATTATACACGGTACCCTGAGTACCAAGTGGTTATAAAACCTGTCGATGAAAATGCTGATTTAAATTAAAGCCTGAACAAGATAACAACTGTTTTCTAATCATCATATAAAATGTTTAGTAAATAAAGAGAGACTAAATACAATTTATAACAAAAATGGAACGCCGATGGACAGCTGAATAACCGAGGGAATCTAATTTAGCTTGAAGTGCCACAGAGTATTTTACAAATAAACCCCTACAACAGTGGTTCCCAAACTGTGAGGCGGGCCCCACCTAGGGGGTGCGAAGATGTGAAAAAAAGAAAACAAGAATCGAAAATATGAAAAATACATCTATTGAACCCAAAACAAATTAACTTAAACTACATTCTGATACTAGGAAAATAAATATAGAGATAAGATAAATGGCGATAAAAGTTAAGTAGGTATAATAAAATATGCAAATAAACTGTAATGAGAATAAAATCTGATTTTTATTTATTTTTTCATGATTAGCCTGACAAAGATGTGGCCATATCAGAAAAATAACCGTACATTTGTGTTTTGAGCAAAATCTGAATTACTTGGGCTTGCAAAAAATATATGTGATAGAAGATATCAGATGTCTCCAGTTTCTACCCAGTTCCTTTAGGGACTTTATACTGGCTATTATCATTTAAAATGAGTACAGTACAGAAATTAAGTTACAGTATATGCTATGTTTGGGGTGGATGTGATCAGAAAGGCACTGATGATTTCAAAGATCAGTGAAGAAAACTGTTGGAAAAATGGGCAGAGCTCTTTTGGAAACAAGGATTTTTCTTATAATGTTTTAAAATTGGACCTTTACAAAGATGCTTTTAGATGCTTTATTTTCTAAAGAAGCTTTATTTTCATGTTAAAGCAACTGGTCATTTTACTTGACTACTGAAAATGTATTTTGTTCACTAATGCTTTAGTGTTTAATTAAGAATTACCTGAATATTTGATAATTAGTTTAAGCAGAAAGAGTAATTAGCTCTGCTATTTTGTGAGCTATACAAGCGTGCTGAGCTGTTGGCTCCCATTTATGAGGTCACTAGCATGAGCTAAAGCTGATGATTTTAAAAAACATGATTTTAGTTCAATGAACTTTGGATGTGCAGAAGAGCGCTTCTTACAACCCTTGCCTCTAGTTAAACAAGCACATCGCAACTATAGCCTCCTGGCTCTAAGAGCAGAAGTGTATGAGCTATGAATGAATTTTCAGAGACAAGAAATTTAAATGTAATAAAGGTAAAGTTGTCTTGGAGACAGGATGACCATATCATACCTAGATTAGCTTTATCAAATCAGTATAAAAGAAAGATCTTGACTTATGGCTGATACCTCAAACAACACAAAAAATGGGTCACCTGGAAAAAAACAATACATCTAGCAATACCAGGTAGTGTGGTGTTCACACTTTATTTTTCGTTTGTTCTATGGCCCTGTGTATTGGAACTATCATACTTTTCTTTTTCTCTTGCCTGTTATGGAGCTCTGTCTAAAGTTACAGGAATTGGGAAGTGATGAACTATTTTGGTAAGAATATGTGTTAAGGTCTACGTAAGAAAGAGTATAAAAGGGGAAAAGTGTCACCCTAGGACCCTCCCATGACAAAACAAAAATCATAATTGGGCTTTTCTGTTTTTTAACTTTTTAATTAAAAATAGTAAAATGTTTTCTAATTATCCCCTGTGTTAATAGAAATAATTTTAGTTTTTGAGTAGACAGAAAATATCAACATTTTGTGGTAGTGTAACAGTGAGTGTTTTTAAATGCACGTACAAAACTGGGAAAAGGTGTGGAACCTGCTTTCTTATAAAGCTCCGTTTAAATGCACAAGTGTATTTATAAAGTTTTCCTTTGTCAAAAGGATCCTATGTTATAGAAATGAGCTAAGCAAAAAATTAAAAATCATCATCATAAGCACAGCCATTCCTTTCATTACTAGTTTAATAGGTTTGAGAGGATAAATACGAATACACACAACAGATGTGCCGAGTCCCAGAAAAACAAAAGGCTACAATGCGGCGGAACGCTACGGAAATGGACCTGAATAAACAAATGAAATTCATACTCGAACGCGGTGACTTGAGCTCCGAGGCAAAAGTAAAACTTTATACGAGCGTCTTACAAAGATACCTGACGTTTGTGAAAAAAAAGAAAAAGTTACCACAGAAAAATGTATACAAACTTTTTAAGGACGTAAATAAAAACAGACAACCGGGCCTCAGGTTCCCTGTGTATTAAGATATAATCTCGTACATACAGGTACATCTTATACTATTCATTTATCCCCATTATTCAACAATACACTTTTGATACATCTAAAAATCATCCGGACTTTGGGGCTACTATAGGCTGTATTAAAATAATTACATTTCATTTAGAGGAATGAAAACACAGTTGCATTAAGCTCCTGGTCCCTGTTCATCCTTGGAGGTTGTCTCCAACCGGCTATCCAAATGAGAGTTTATAAAGTAAAAATGTTTCGTTACCTCAGACTTTTAAAAACAGGCGGATTCGTACAGAAAACAAAAGGTTACAGCAGGATTCCGTTTCGAAAGAGTATGCGTTTCACAAGCGGGCCCTTCTGTACGTAGTTCAGAATACGGACATGTTATTATGTCAGAGCAAATGCCTACAATCTCTGCCTGCGCTTTTAAGCCACTCCTGAATATTCTCAGAGAAGAGGCTCTGTATGAATTTCCAGACGCCAAGACAAAAACAAATTGAACAGATTATCCCGTTTCGGTAAACAGAAAGAACCACTATTGCTGAACATAATAATTAATGGTAACCTATGAGCATTTTTAAATTTAAAACCCCAGCCCCTCTCGTTTTAAACAGCTGTCATTTTTAAAAAAGGGAGTTACCGGAGAATCAACTTGGAAACATTAATATTAAGGATAAAATATAAGGATTCTGCCATCCGTTTTTTAAACATACTCATTTGGCGCATATAATAATCAAAAATATGCCCTACTGTGATCTCTTTAATGGGTGTGTGCGCTGACCAGGCAAGTGAGAACGGCGTCAGCCCTCAGAGTTATTTTATAGGCAAAAAGCAGGAATTCTTTTTTTTGAAAGGTAATTTATAATAACAGATACGTGCCAATTTTAAACGGGGAGATGTATATTGGAGTCTATTTGATGCACATTATGGTGTCAGCTACCGGCTTGCACCGTATCTGGCAGCAGGGTTGTGAATCACCCCCCTTTCTATAACCTCGCGCGCAAAGAATGCAAAGAATTCCTCAGACGGCCGGGCACCCCAGCAGAAGTGGGACCTAGCAGCTTTCCAGCACGCGCGAACGGCCCCAGTACTTGCAGATCCTGTCAGTTCAGTGGGTAGAGAGATAGGGGCTGCTTGTCTTTCTGTGAAATGGAAGATTGAGATGCTTAGACCTTTTCTACTTGTCGCTCTGAGACTGTGCCCTTTGGGTTGTTTTTACTGCAGTCTGGAAAATGGAAAGCTGTTGGACTTAAATAAAAAAAGCAAAGGGGTAGAGAGATATTTTATTTTCGTGTTAATATTAAAATCATAGATAGAATCGAAGAAGATGAGACGCTTTTTTATACAGCACTTTCAGAAGTGGTGGGGCCAGCCAACAGGTGCTGCCTGACCGAGGGCATGTTGGAACAAGCCTGAACATGTTTCTCGGGAGAGGGGGATGCCCCTGGGCATGTCTGGGCTCGCCTTCGGGAGGTGGGGGGGGGGGGTTGTAATGTGGTGATGGCGGGTTCAAGGAGTGGGCAGATATCCATCAAAAAGCCCTTGACAGAAAGGACATCCGAGCAGGCGAAGGGGGGGGGTTCAAGGAGGGGACCGGATGTGTGTCACCAATCCACCGACAGGGGGCGGTATGCATCATTCAAATCCACCAATCAGAGGAAAGGGGCGGGGACCGGACATGCGTCGCCGAAGGGACGGGGCGGGGACCGGACGTGCGTCACCGAAGGGGCGGGCGGGGACCGGACGTGCGTCACCGACGGGTCGGGACCGGAAGTGCGTCACGGAAGGGGCGGGGCTTAAGGCCATCCATCATTTTTGCCAGGAAGTGTTCTGGCAGTCAGCCCAAAGGGGCGGGGCTTAACGGTCATTAATATTTTTGATTGACAGTTTGACAGTACGTGCCCGCATAATACTACTGCCTTTCACTGTTATCGGCATGATTTTTCCACCGATTGTTAACAAATCCATTTTCATTTTTTCTTTTAATTGACTAATTACAAAATAACTGTCATAGGCTTTTGCATTGTGTGCAATAAAAGTGTAATTCTTAAACTCTCTATTGATATAAATCTTTCAACACAATCGTTTCCGGCAAATTCCCGGCTTCCTTCCAAGTGTAAAGCGTATATGTAATTTGCTTCGTGTATACCAGTGTCTTGCCAACATTCAAAATCATAAAATATATATTTTTTGATACCTGGCTCTTTAATAACGGTTGCATATAACATAAGTGATTGTCACAGCTTGTAATTGTTTCTTTATAATGAGGGCATAGCCTCGGTTTGCAACGATGGGTAAGATCTGTGTAACACTGACACTTTGCAAAGTATTCTTTTCTCTGGCATGTTTGTTTGTTTTGGTGTCTCTCATGGCAATCGTTTGATTGACAGATGATTTTGCATATCCGGCATCTGATTAAACAGCCTGTTACTTTAATGCAGGAAGCATCAAGGCAGGCCCTGCAAGTATTGGCACAAACATGGCGATCTTTGTGAGAATAAGCAAAAATAATTAGCCCCGGTAAATTTCTTGACATCTAAAATCCCAAAATAATATTCGCTATGTAATAGAAGAAAAAGCACTTTAGTGTTTGGCGGCGTAGGACCCGTTGTGAAGTATTTCCACGTACTCTCATGCATGTATAGCACCTTTATAGAAACATCTAATAGACGCTCAAATTTTTCTACATCTGAAAAAGATATTTTCTTGTCATCCGAAAACCCCAATTGCTTATGCATTTGTCTAGCTTTTTGCAAAATGTCGCTATCCGGTCTGACTTTCTGACTGAGTAATCGGATGACAGCGCCTGCAAAACATGAATTACCCCGATGTGAGAAATCCACTAATAAACGTCGTTTAGTATTAATATTTTTACTGAAGAGTAATGTGTTAATTCTAAGTCTTGCACCACCACGCATGTTTTTCACAATGGTTAAATCGGAGTGAAGAATCTGTAATAATTTCTGTATTACTTTGCAGCATCTGAGACACGTAATTTAAAAAGCTTGTGGCGTCAAAGCTGTCTAGCTTCTTTTTTGGGGAATAAAGATTGTTTTGCAAACTCGGGGAAATAAGTTGCAATTGAACAAAGTCACATGGCGCAATATTCGGGGATAACGCATCTAAAAGACCCTGAATACCTTGATGAACAATGTTTATGGCCTGCGTATATGACGTAATTCTATCCAAATTGATAAAACGGAATTCATAGTTATGCTCTGCAGCTCGAAATCTTTTTCATCCGTCTTTCAGATTCCCTTACAATTTCAACATGTGCATTAAGAGCCGAAGAATCTGTTTGATCTATTGCCCTATTACTTCTAGCACGCCTGGGACATTTCAGTCGCCTTTTCTGATAAGCGGCCAAACATTTGTATTTCTTTTTTATCTTTCTGATCATATTTAAAAACGTGTTATTAGGTTTCATTTTTTCTTGTTTCAGTCATATAGAATTTGTACCTGAACCGGTACTCAGACTTGTACAATCTTTTAAGATCACGCTTTCCAGTCTATACAACCTTTGGCAAGCAGTCTGAAGTTCAACTACTGGTATGTGCTCAGAATCAAAAATGCCTGAGATACACGTCAGAAGATATTTCTTTAAAATATTACTGTTAGGACATAATATCTCCTCGATAAAGGCTGATAAAAACTGTACACCTTTACGTCTGTTGCTAAATGAATTAACAATTCTAATAGCACACATCAGCCATTTCTCGATTAAATGATGCACACGGTTATCAAAATTATCATCTGAATGGATGGTGTGCTTTCCAGACTTGACTGATGCTTTCTCTGTTTTCTTTCCTTTGGAAATGCCATCAATGGATTGCCCAAAATCTGAAAAAAAATTAAATCAACCAAAATCTTAATAGCTATATAATATAAATACTAATACGTACATCCATTCATTAAGCTCGCCGATCCCAAAGGGACCCCTCCCCGCCGAAATAGAGACACACGCCCAATCTTTTTTCTATACAGTTTTGCTCATTTTCTGAGGCCTTTGGGCGGCAAAGTTCTTATCAGTGGGGTGCACACTGGGTTATGCAAGCCGGGCCCCTATCCATGTGTTACTCTTGGCTAACGCTAGGGTACATTGAGCGCTATAATAATAATAATAATAATACATTTTATTTATATAGAGCCTTTCCCATGCTCAAGGCACTTGCAGAATATAAGAAGCACATCATAACGTCATAAATAAATAAAGACGATTACGACAATGAATTCAGAGAAGAAAAAAAAAGTACAAACACATACAGGTTGACCCATGCAGATCACAGGTCTCCTTATTGTCTGTGATGTGAACGCCAAAATACATACAGCCCCGATTTTAGAATTAACAACAAACGTTTGTTTTTCTTTTTATTTTCATACCTGTAGGCTGCCGAGGTGTCGTCACGCTTCCTATAAGGTGGTTGCCACGCACGTTGCAAAAACCACGTCTTGGTGGTTTTGTGGTGCTCATTTTCGGCGAGGCAGTCGTTAATCGAGATTCAAGCAATTTCTCACGTGCTGAAATATTGTTAATAATAATAATAATAAGCTAGTGGCTGTATTTTTTAAATGAACATTGTACATACAAATATCCTTATAACCCTTTAGAGTGTAAACCAATGGATTTTTTTTCACTAATTTTATATATATATATATATATATATATATATATATATATATATATATATATATATATATATATACAGTGGTGTGAAAAACTATTTGCCCCCTTCCTGATTTCTTATTCTTTTGCATGTTTGTCACACAAAATGTTTCTGATCATCAAACACATTTAACCATTAGTCAAATATAACACAAGTAAACACAAAATGCAGTTTGTAAATGGTGGTTTTTATTATTTAGGGAGAAAAAAAAATCCAAACCTACATGGCCCTGTGTGAAAAAGTAATTGCCCCCTGAACCTAATAACTGGTTGGGCCACCCTTAGCAGCAATAACTGCAATCAAGTGTTTGTGATAACTTGCAATGAGTCTTTTACAGCGCTCTGGAGGAATTTTGGCCCACTCATCTTTGCAAAATTGTTGTAATTCAGCTTTATTTGAGGGTTTTCTAGCATGAACCACCTTTTTAAGGTCATGCCATAGCATCTCAATTGGATTCAGGTCAGGACTTTGACTAGGCCACTCCAAAGTCTTCATTTTGTTTTTCTTCAGCCATTCAGAGGTGGATTTGCTGGTGTGTTTTGGGTCATTGTCCTGTTGCAGCACCCAAGATCGCTTCAGCTTGAGTTGACGAACAGATGGCCGGACATTCTCCTTCAGGATTTTTTGGTAGACAATAGAATTCATGGTTCCATCTATCACAGCAAGCCTTCCAGGTCCTGAAGCAGCAAAACAACCCCAGACCATCACACTACCACCACCATATTTTACTGTTGGTATGATGTTCTTTTTCTGAAATGCTGTGTTCCTTTTACGCCAGATGTAACGGGACATTTGCCTTCCAAAAAGTTCAACTTTTGACTCATCAGTCCACAAGGTATTTTCCCAAAAGTCTTGGCAATCATTGAGATGTTTCTTAGCAAAATTGAGACGAGCCCTAATGTTCTTTTTGCTTAACAGTGGTTTGCGTCTTGGAAATCTGCCATGCAGGCCGTTTTTGCCCAGTCTCTTTCTTATGTTGGAGTCGTGAACACTGACCTTAATTGAGGCAAGTGAGGCCTGCAGTTCTTTAGACGTTGTCCTGGGGTCTTTTGTGACCTCTCGGATGAGTCGTCTCTGCGCTCTTGGGGTAATTTTGGTCGGCCGGCCACTCCTGGGAAGGTTCACCACTGTTCCATGTTTTTGCCATTTGTGGATAATGGCTCTCACTGTGGTTCGCTGGAGTCCCAAAGCTTTAGAAATGGCTTTATAACCTTTACCAGACTGATAGATCTCAATTACTTCTGTTCTCATTTGTTCCTGAATTTCTTTGGATCTTAGCATGATGTCTAGCTTTTGAGGTGCTTTTGGTCTACTTCTCTGTGTCAGGCAGCTCCTATTTAAGTGATTTCTTGATTGAAACAGGTGTGGCAGTAATCAGGCCTGGGGGTGGCTACGGAAATTGAACTCAGGTGTGATACACCACAGTTAGGTTATTTTTTAACAAGGGGGCAATTACTTTTTCACACAGGGCCATGTAGGTTTGGATTTTTTTTCTCCCTAAATAATAAACACCATCATTTAAAAACTGCCTTTTGTGTTTACTTGTGTTATATTTGACTAATGGTTAAATGTGTTTGATGATCAGAAACATTTTGTGTGACAAACATGCAAAAGAATAAGAAATCAGGAAGGGGGCAATTAGTTTTTCACACCACTGTATATATATATAAAATGCAAATCTTACCTGGTCATCAAATTCAACCGAATCTAAGAAGCGAGCCATAATGCTCCAGGAATGCAGAATGCATTAAAATATTTTAATGTGTAATTCTGTCCAAGTCAGTTATATATTAGACCGATAACCATCTAACATTAATCAAACATTATCGTTTATAAACACACGGTGAAAATGTAAATAAGTATATTCCATGGAATTTTATCATGTGAAAACTGTGGTTATAACTCTGCATAAAATCTGACAGGACATCTATATACCGAAAGGTATTGGCTTATGTAAAATATTTCCACATTTTGGACTTTAATGTTCAATTAAGCCGTTATGCTAGCCTTTACATTACTGTTCATGTCAAAATGTACAATATTGTTCTGTTTTAGCAGTTTTGGTTCCAATGTGCTATGAAATTCTTTGCCTTGGTCTGTCTGTAACTTCTTAGGAACACAACCCTGTCTAAAGATCAAACTAAAACCCCAAGAAACTTCTTTCCCTGTCTTGGCCTTTAATGGCACAGCCCAAGCATATTTTGACAGCACATCGATACACGTGAGGATAAATTTATATCCATCATTGAATTTTGAGTAATAAGACATCTCTACTAAATCGGCTTGCCACTGGTGATCAACCATTGAAACAATTGTTCTGTTTCTCTTGAACCTCAGCCATGCTGGTTTGTGCACACTGTAAGCGTATTGACCACTCAACCAATCCAACACATTTTTTCGCTAAACATTTTTCCAATGACTTGATACATTTCTCAAGAAGCCGTTAATACCAGCAAAACTGCCAGGCTCCTTGGATGTGTAATAGAATCTCTCTAAAGCTATCTTGTACATCTTGTCTCTGGTCTGTCACTCAAGATCTCTGTACTCTCTGTACACACCCGGCGCTGTACGCAACCAGAAGCTGGATGTCTGCTCCGCCCCAATTAATGACTTACCTTTTGTCACCTTACAGCTTCCCGAAGGTCTGTCTCGATTCACAAAGATGAACAGACCCAGTTTTTTTTAGGATCAAGGCTAAGATCGGCCGACCATTTTCCTTACGCACGACTGACAAAAGGGCCGATGCCAGTCAAACAAGGCACCCGACCACGGGCAGAGACCAGTGCGTGGGGGGAACGTACCAGTAACCAGGTGGCATATGGTGGGTACCGGAAGTACCAGGAGGCGGGACATACACCTGTCAAAATTGTGTGATATATAATAGTGACGCCCCTTTACTACTGATGTGCATCTTGTCCCTTTGAACTAAAGAACCTGTCAGCCTAGCAGCCTCTCCTGGCTCTGGTAACACAGCACTGATTACACTAGTTTGGAGAAAAACAACTTCAGTTTCGGGAAGAAGACCATAAACATTGAAAAGATGGACGGCTATTCGTCAGTTTCGGAAACCTACCTAGCCTCTGTAACCGGGACCGGGACCGTGTTTCCATCGTTCAGCACTCTGGAGCTGTAAAAAGAACAACACAATGAAATGCTGTTGTGTGCTGCGTAAGCCGCCATAAAATCCAAACCACATGATGAATGAAAAAGCTAAAGAACAAAAGTGAACTTGAATTTCGAAAAAGGTCGGAAATGAGTAAGTTCTCATAAAGAAAATATAAACATGTAACAGAAATGACATGCCCCGGACACTATGTGCGAACTTTCGCCTTAACTCTTCTTTGTGGTTTTCTTAAAAAAAAAAAAATGCAGTTTTTACACGGTGCCCCCAGCCATGACAAGTAATGAGAGGGCATCGGTGTATGCGGTCTTGGCCTCCCTCGAGAGCTGGATGAGCCATCACAAGCCCGTTGGGGTGCCTTTAGAAGTACAAGATCCAGTTAAAGGCACATCAAAGACATGTTTTGTGCACTAAGCCTACGCTGGTTTGTCACGGTTATGCCTGTTTTATTGGATCATTGTTAGAAAGGTATTTTAAATAAGTAAAGAAGCAATCCGCCCATCTTTGATGAAGTAAATAAAATAAACAAAGCCCCAAACCTCAAGACAGTTCATGAAGACACGAGCGCATATCAGTGTTGACTCCTCACCGGTATGAGGCCTGGCACGTTCGTATTGCTGACAGAAACAGTGGAGATCCCGATTTCCACACGAACAGACATAAAGCATAGTGATTATATGAAGCATAAAATGAATAGAAGCTCACGTCCATTTAACATCAACATAAGAAGTGTCATCTCACCTTCCTCTACGCGGCCCGTGTCTCACTTCAACTCTTTCGCTCTGTTTTCTGCGATCTAATCGTAGCGATACGCACTCTTGTTCAAAAAAATCCGTTATGTTGAAGTGTTTAAAAAAAAAACGCTCCGACACCCATTGTGATTGGCTGGAGCCGTGGCCCGCTCATGACGTCAGAGTAAGAGCGGGCAAACTTGACAGACGAGCAGTTGCATCAAACGAATCATCAAAAGTCAAACTGAGAGGAAGAGTCGTTGAAGAAGAAGCAAGTCCTGTTTCATTGCCGCAAAGGTCACAGCAAAATCAGCAGTGTTCATTTTTTAGAGTTAGATGAAAGTGTTGATATTTAGTGTTTAATCAACACTAAGTATCCTTGATTTTACACTGTCAAGTGTCAGGTTTATGAAAGAGCTGGTGCATTTTTGTAGTGTTAAGATATAAACTCTACAGTACCCAAGAGTTAAATTAGCAACGCCCCAATTTTTGTCGGTTCGTTCAGGACAGAAAAAACTTGCGCCGGCGCCATGTTAAACTTGATTTTAAGAACACATGGTGAGTACAAGAGACAATGTAGGCCTAAGTGTTTGTAATTTACACAAACAGTACACTTATTTAGCAAGCTATTGTTTGTTAGTTGAACGAATTAGCTTCACGAATTATTTTAATGATTTGTATTTGATAAGAGCTGCAACAATGCAACAGCATATTAAATAACTTTGATTTACATGTTTTAAATGAATACGATTTTTCTTTTTTAGCGTCCTACAGTTTGGTGGATTGAAAGCGAAACACATGTAAGTTATCTAACCATTAGGTACGTATGTATTCATCACCCATAAAATGTACTTAACAGTTAGTGTTCGTAGCACACGAGGGAATGGTCGATATGCTATTACAGTATTTCTATTTATAAATAGCGAGTGAGGCGCATCAGAAAACTTAACTGAAGTCTTGCTGGGTCGCCTCTGTCTCCGACATTTTATGCGGGAGAAAGAGAGTATGAAATGTACCTTCAACAAATAAAGCGCAACGACTCGTTTGCGCTATGATTAGTTCCAAAAAACATTCGAAAAGAAACGAATATGGGGGCAAGAAATGTAAAATGTACTTTGCAATGAAAACCTAGGTAACTCCAGGTGGTTGTGGTACTGAGCACTTGTGTACTCCAGAGTTCTAGTAAAAACTCAGTTTGCCGAGTCCGTCGCTACACAGCCATTCACCCCGTCATTATCTATTTAATTATTGATTGTTTGCCTCTGTGAAGTCCCCAACCTTCCACTCGTGTCTTGCGGTCTAATTATCTGTAGCTCTTCGGCGACTGGCCCTTTGGTCAGAGTTGGCATATGTTCATAGTGTTCACACATAGCGATTGTTGATCACCGATTGAAGGCTTTGAGTCAGCGACTGAAAAATCCAGAATAGTTAACAAGGTATCAATTGCCAGACAGCGATCAAACCAGCTGCTGTTTAATATATTTTTGTTGTGTGTTTGTGCAATCGCGTTGGTTGCCAGAATTTTAGTACAAGACTGCAACATGACATCGGTTCACAATCGTTTCTCATATGTTGTTGACTGTTTTGAAACTCAGATGTGTTCTCTATTTATATGAAAGGTTGTCTCATAATGTACACAATTATTAACTTTTATATAAACGCTTACAAATATTATTTATGTGTTTTGGAATGTAGTGTGACTGGAAGATTCTAGCACTCGTTCTGCTGATCTTGGTGGTGGTGGTTATTAAAGCGTTTGTATGGTGGCACTGCAGCAAATCGGTGGTAAGGTTTTTATCTATTTATTTTTTATATATTTGTCTAAGATTAAGTCCTAGTGATGTATTTTATTGTAATAAACAAAAATAATATTGGTTTCAGCAAAAATGCTTTTGAAAGTGCGATACCAAGAAAGCCAGAAGTATGTGAAGGTGACTGAGACTGACGGGACTTATGATTATCAGCAGTTCAACCAGGCAAGTTCATCCTCCTTTTTGGTCTTTGATATAATAAAATTAAATGTGAAAAAATTGCAATGTAAAAAAAACTTTCAGACATTATGTAACATGGGGTGTTTAAATATTCGAATATCTAATTGATATTAATAACAATATTTCTCTTTTTTAAAAAAAGTTTTGGGACAATTAAAATTAATAGGCTAATGTGCAGCTTTCAGATATGTCACCAGGAACCAGGTATTTATGGTATTGTGGCTAAGGTGGTTCTTGATGACAAGTGCATCAAAAATATTTTTTATATTTACAAAAATGAAACACCAACTATATGTGGTCTTTTAACAGATTTAAGTTTTGTCACCAATCTTTACTATGTCATTCTTTTTACAGTCATAGATAAATTTGGCTTGCCACCTGATGCTGAAATAGTTTACAAGGATTCATCGGGGACAGAAGTTGATGAGGATATTTTTGGTGATTTTCTGCAGAAAGGAGATGAGATTTTGTTGAGAGCTTGTTTGAAGGATGGTAATTAGTCATCTGCATCAAACTGTTTTGGCATTTTTCATTAATTTTTTATTTACTTCAGTTTTTCATTTAATTGAATGAAAAGGATCTTTCAATTGTAATTCATAAGATAAAATGCTGCCTTTAATGATATTGCCCTTAAATGTGTTCCTATTGTTGTCTTCCTAATTTTTTCAGATTCTTCAGATTTATGTTGCTCAGAGGTGTCGTTCTCCTCTGCTTCATCTGTGATCCTTACTGAGAGTCCTTGTCAGATTGTGGAAGATTTCCCAAGCAAGAAAATGAGATGTGATGATAAGGAAGCAGCAAAAAGTGTAAGAGTTCATTGAGGTGTTAAATCTTTCAGGATATGCAAACTAATCTAATTAACTGATATTGACTTTTGTATAATCCATGGTTAGTAATTTGGTAACCTTGAAACAAGTTATTTTTTGGATATTGTTTTGAAATTAAAATATAGTTGAATAACATAGCATATAGCTGATTAGGTGACCTTATTCTGATGTTCTATATGTTACACAGATGGTTTATGCTACCCTGAACTGTAAACCAGCCAGTGACAAGATTTTTCATGAATATGAGGAAACTAAGAGCTTGTCAGATAGCACCAGGAGACAGCTAGTGAATATTCTTGTTGCTGACATGGTTGAGGTGCATGGGTACGTGTCAAAAGCTTAACAGTTGAAACGGTGCTTGTCTCTTTTCATGTCATTCATGTGTTTTATTTATTATTTTTTAGACGAGTACCCCCTCAGAGTGTGTGCATCAAATATGCTCAAGGAATTGTGGCTTTGTTTCCATATCTAGAGGACCCTTTCTCAAAAAATGGATATGTAAGTTTTGCAACCTGGTATAATGGAAACATAGTGGTTAGTGAAGCATGCTTGTGACAGCACATATGATCAGAATATCATTGGTGCAACTACCTTAAACTGTCATTTATGGTTTGCACTATAATCTATGAAGCTATATCATGATATATACAATATGTCATTTATTTTTGCAGGAACATTTCTATGATCCAGCAAGTGGAAGTGGCTATCTTGCTTGGCGTTTGAAAACTGTTCAATGCAACACAACCATAAACTCAAAAAGTGGCAAACAAACTCCAGAATCAAGTGGTGGTCCACAGGTTGAGCGGAGGCCTGCTACTTCTGGACAGCAACTCACTGGTGATGAGTGTTGTGAGGCAATATCTATCCTAAACCACTCATCAGGTGAGATTGTTGTGAGGGAGAAAATGAAGGCCACTTTTGAATACCAACAAACTCTAGTTCATGATGCTGAGAAGTCCACAGACATCCTAGATACCTTCCCTAGGTTTCTTGATACAGTTGGTCTTGTAAGTGTTCGTTTTTTATATACACTTTTCTTTGCTAAATATATTCCAAAGTTTCTTAAGGTCTTGTTTAAGTATAAGATCAGGTCTAAAATTTGTAGGAAGTTGACAAGAAGGAGGACTTTGTGTTGATGCACTTGTTTATTATCTAATTTCAGATTGAACAAGACTTTGTGATGCTGTTTGGAGAGGAGACAGCTGGGAAATTTCTTGCTAAGTGGCCAACATTCTTCAGGCCACGAGTAATTGAAGATAGTAAAGGTCTGGTTCTAAATGCACATGTGGATGATCTAATCAAGTCTGCACAAGGAGAAAGTGATGCCGGTAAGTGTACACTAATGTTGAATAGAATTGGTCTTTAGTTAAATTTTGTTGAGCCTTTGGATTTCTTCATCTTCTGAAATGTTTAGGTTGGGACCATGACCTTGCCTCTTTGTGTCTTCTGCTGCATCTTCTTCCTCCTACATCAAAACGTCATAAGAAGACCGCTAAAATCAGCGCTCTTCAGGCAGAGGAGTACTTGCTGCAGTTTCTGAAGGTATGTTTAACATATCTGGTCTGTCTAGTGGCTTTATCTTTAAATTAAACATTGAACAAGGGTAAATGTTTATTGCCATCCAGCATTCTAAATGAGTAAAAGCAACTTACCTATTTGTGAACCACAGCAGGTTTGCCTTTTAATGTTTAATACAAGGAGAAAGTAAACTGCGACGTGTTGCTGTTTGGTATAAGTGATCCATGCCCAGTCTGTGAAATTCTTACATATAGAAATTGGTATGAACCGCTTTTAAGACTCAACATTTATTTTGAAATTGATTTTTTTTTACAGGTTGGTACAAGTATCCAGACTTTTCTGTCAAATGTTGAACCATCTCAGCCTTTTTTGCTCTGCATTGGAGAACACAAAAAGAGGATCCAGAATTTCTACATTATTGTGGACAATAAGGCAATACCATGTAAGGCACAAACACCTGTAGCAGCATTTGATGAGCTGTTCAAGGCACATTTTGTTTTCAGCACATCATATAGCCAGGAACTTGACAGTTTTTATGTGTTTATCCAAACTGCGGTGTACAACATCGATATTGGTGCATCTAAGGAAAGACCAAGAGTGAAGGAACTTAGAGCTAGATTTCTGAATGCAAATAAGTAAATGTATGGACTGACATGGACTAATTGCCAGAAATGTTTACGTGTTTCATTTGCAAATCTCTTCATGAGAACACTTCATTTATTTGCCGCCATTTGAATTTTCACCATGGCCTTTACCCAGGAAAGACTTTACGTTTACATTGTGCTGAGACTGGATGCTCATCTGTGTTTGGAACTTTTTCTGGATTTAAAAAACATTTAGTTCAAGTTCATGGCACTAGTGTTCTTTTTAATTGCCAAAGTAGTACATTTATACCACAGGGTAAAAAAATCTCTGAGTCACATGGATATAATTGTAGTGTTCTTTCTATGTGTGAAACAGATGTGACATTTTCTGAAGGAGATGAAGGCCCTTCTAGAAGTGCAGAACCAAAAACCCAGTCTCCTGTGACTGAACTTGATTTAAATGATGTGTGTGGTGCTCTAGTTGCACATTTACAATCTTCTGGAGTTGCTCATAGCACAGTACAGTCTGTTGTTCTTTCAATGGAGAATTTAGTCAGTGAAATACAAACTAGAACAAAGGAGGCTGTTCTTAAAAATATTCCACCTGTACATTGGGAGAAAGTTGAAGGCTGCTTAAGTTCAATAGAAAACCCTTTTACAAATTTTAATACAGAAGCAAAGCATCATAAATATTATAAGAGCAAGTGGGAAATTGTCGAGCCAATAGAATATGTTCTTGGTGTTAGATTTGATGTGAGACGGGATAGAACATCGGGGATATACTGCCAAATTCCTGTACCAGAAAAGTTTGTTTATGTCCTTGTTCTAAAAACAATTCAATCATTGTTTAGAAACAATGAAATACTTGATGCCTTCCAACAGCCAAAACACCACACTGAAGGTCTTTATAATGACATTTGTGATGGAGAATATGTCCAAAACAATAGTCTTTTTAGATCTGAGAACAACTCATTGCAGCTTCAACTTTATTATGATGACTTTGAGACAGCAAACCCATTGGGTTCTAAAAAGGGAATCCACAAACTTGGTTGTATGTATTTCATTTTGCGAAATCTTCCTCCAAAATTCAATTCAGTTTTAATGAATATTCACCTTGTTTTACTTTTTCACACTGATGATGTGAAGAAATATGGCTTTGATGCAATTCTTAAGCCTTTTGTGGAGGATTTGAAAACTTTAGAAACCCATGGAGTCCTTACTCCTTTGTCTGACACTCCATTGAAAGGAACTGTTGTTCAAGTCACAGGAGACAACTTGGCTCTGCATAGTTTATTTGGTTTTGTAGAATCATTCAGTGCAACCTACTGTTGTTGTTTTTGTTTGGCTGAAAAAGATGCCTTTCAGTGGATCTTTACTGAAGACCACCCTGATGTTCTTTTTCACACTAAAGAAGCACATTTGGTGCACTGCAGTGCTCAGGAAGAAAGTTCAAATGTATCTTCTACTTTTGGGGTGAAGAAAGCTTGTTTGTTGAATACACTGAAGTTTTATAATACTTGTGAAAATTTTCCTGTTGATATAATGCATGACATTTTGGAAGGCGTGGCACAGTACAAGTTGAAACTTCTTTATCAACATTTGGTGAATGAGAAGGTCATTTCTCTGACTGATTTTTGTGAACGAATTCAGTGTTTCAATTACGGATACCTTGAAAGAAAAAATCGTCCAAGTTTCTTAAAATTGGATGACAGCAAAGATCTTGGATTAAATGCAAGTCAAGCTTGGTGCCTGTTGCGTAACACCCCACTTATTTTTGGGGATCTTTTTGAAAGGTCCAGTCCTTTATGGAACTTAATTTTACTTTTGATACAGATAGTGAATATTGTTTTTTCTCCTCGAGTAACAGAAGGCATGACATATTATCTTAAGCACTTAATTTCAGATCAGCATAGACTTTTTAAAACAATTTTTCCTCATAAAAAGTTGCTACCCAAACACCACTTTTTAGTTCATTATCCTCGTTGTATGAGAAAAATAGGACCTGTCTTACACATGTGGAGTATGAGATTTGAGGCAAAACACAGCGTTTTTAAAAGATCAAATAATAACTTTAAAAATATCACCAAAAATCTAGCCAATACACATCAATCGCATATGGCCTTTTATTGGGAAAATGTAAAATTTGAGAGATTTCAGCATAGCCCGATTAAAACTGACATGGTATGTAATCTGGAAGGGTGTGAGATGATAATAGAAGAACTTCATTTGACTCCTTGCTGTGATATTTGTACAACAAATTGGGTGAAAATGTTTGGTACTGAGTATCATGTTGACATGTTTGTGTGCTGTGGAAATGAGTCTGAAATGCCGTTGTTTAAGAAAATAGTCACTGTCATTGTAAAAGAAGCCCAGGCATATCTTTTACTTTCTGAAGTGGTCACTGTGTCTTTTGATGATCATTTTAGTGCTTTTTGTGTTGAGGAAAGAGCAAGTCTATTTTCTGTTCTCAGTGTTAAGAGACTGTTTCATTACAGGCCTTTTGACAAGCAGTTTTCTTATCATTCAGATGGAAACATGTATATTGTGCCATACTGTCACCTTATTTGATCAACTCCACTGTGCCTCATCATGTAATACTGCAAGCATTTTAAATAAAATATTTAAAAATCAATTGCCTACTGAATTGTGCCACTTATATGGCTGTAAAATATTTTATACTCCATAAAACAACTATGGTTAGTGTTGGCATTTAATGCCAGCAGTGTATTAAATAACAGTTCTTGGTGGTAGATTTCACAAAGAGCCATTACTACTCTACAACAGTGTAAGAAAGGAATGAGTTAATTTTACTGTCTATTATGATCAAATGTAACACTGTACACCAGTGTTAGTTTTCAATGTAGTTAAATTCAACTCTTTATTGAGTAGGTACTTGACTCTCTTTCAGAGTTGAATAACTTACAATTTTGAAAGTGTTAAATTAACTCTGTAAAGATTGGGACAAAATAATCACCGGCATAGTGTTGAATTTTACTCCCTCATAGTTGATTTAACACTGTAACATTTGCTGTGTTTATAGTTGGTGAGTGCACTTTTAGACGACAAGGGGGTCACTCGATGTGTCCAGGACGGTTTTCGTGCGTCTTTGGATATGAGTGCGGGCATGGCGACATGGCGGGGTTGAGGCCTCTGCCCTTTTAGCCGCCAGCTTGTTAGTAATTTATAGACGGTTAAGTGAAATACCAGCCTGTACGTCTCTGAGAAAAAGAGCTATGAAAATGTGTTAAATGTAAAATGGATGTTTGCTGGCATTCTTTTTGTGCTGCTTATAAGAAATATGCTTCAAGTCTGTGAAACACTCGTGTAGAAATTGTGATCTTCACTATTTTTATCAGTAATAAGAACTTTCTACCGGTGATTAGTTGACGCTAAGGTGCGCTCGTGTTTCCTGAACTGCCATGAGGTTTGGGGATTTGTTTATTTTATTTACTTCATCAAAGATGGACAGATTGCGTCTTTACTTTGCAAACGGTCCTAAAAAGACACATTGCAAGTGTGCATAAATGTAAATGAACTGGTGTCGGCATGAGTGTGTGTGTAAAACTATCCATATTCCTTTATTTAGTATACTGTATAACAATATGTAGAGTTACTTAAGCCTAATGGAGGGTAAAAATGGAATTCAGTTGCTAGAGCAAGACAAATACTTCACTCGCGGAAGGCAATTTATTTGAAACGGTACACCTAAAGAGAAATGCAAAACATAGAAAGACGGCAATTGTAGAAAACCCGCTGCTCTCTGGGATATACAGTATCTGAGCTGTTTTAAAATTAGATGGGATATGCAACGGAATGAGCATGATTAGGACAGGACATTGGCAGCATTTTAAACTGCACCACAGTATGAAATGGGTTTGTGTTAAGAGGAAAAAGGAGAAGAATGAAAACTGAATTCATAGTTAGTCGTCTATTATGGTTTACTTGTTCACTTTGAACATGGATTTTAAAAGCACAACTTTACAACCAGGCTTACACAGTAAAATCACCAGTGTTAAATCAACTCTGTAAGTGTTAAAATTAACACTTTTGCAGTGTTTATATAATTCTCTCTGGCCAGTGTTAATTTAACTCTATCTCAGTGTTGTTCAAACTACTCTTAGTGTTAAGTAAAAAACTCTCCATAGTGTTGCTGTAACTCTTACTAAAGGTGAAACGTTTAGTCATGAGAGTAAATAAGTAACTCTAATTAGTGTTGTTTTAACACCATACAAGTGTGATTCATATCTACAAAGAGTGAATACAAAATCCTGA
Source organism: Erpetoichthys calabaricus (assembly GCF_900747795.2). NCBI lineage: Eukaryota > Metazoa > Chordata > Cladistia > Polypteriformes > Polypteridae > Erpetoichthys > Erpetoichthys calabaricus. The sequence continues at coordinate 2,490,141 of NC_041406.2, forward strand.
CTTGTGCAGATTTAACACTGATTATGGGTTCATCATACATATGAAGAGTGAAAGCAAACTCTGAACAGTGTTAACATTAGGCCTGCATCCATTGGAATAAAAAATTTAAAAGTCTAATAAGTTGACATTTTAGTAACATTTCTGGACAAAAGAATTTCAGTTCAATTTTTCTTATCTTGTCTTAAGGGTTTAAAAATGTTAATAAATCAAATCTACACATATTTTACTTTTTTTATTTAGCAAAAAAAAAAAAAAAAAAAAAGGGCTTTTTAAACAAGCCTCACCTCGTCTGAATCATTATGAAACTGTCCTCAGAATGTCAACAATACAAACATTTTGTATTTGACTAAATACAACTTAAATAACTTACTGTCTGTAATTACACTCAGACATAAATCCAGTATAAAAGTTTATATCAAACAATGGAGAAGCACCACATACAGGTACATGCTGTCATCTGGTCCATATGAACACTGAAGATCAAGCGATCTATAAAAACACAAACTTTGCAACTCAATGGCAGCTTCTTTTTCTTCTCCATCACATAAATTAAAGGCATGGTAATGCTCATTGAAAGAAAGTGTTACCAGAGAATTCACCAGAAAATAGATACTATCATGCATCAACAGAATTTGTGTGATTCTGGAAAAGACTGGAAGCTCGAGCTGTATCTCATTAGAAACAATAAGACTGATTCAATATTCTGCACCATCAATTTTTTTTTTTTTATTATATTTTTATTTTATTAATTTTCATTGTAATCATTCCATACAAACAGATCAATTTATAACCCAACAAATTTGAAGACTAATCAAACCCCACCCCTGAGAAGAAGAGCTTAGCTAAAGGAAAATTGCTTAAGGCTTTTTAATAAGGCAACATTAAACAAAAGAAAGGGAGAAGTAAATTTCTATGTAAATAAGAGATGGAGAAGGGAGTTAAATGCAGTAATAGTTATTTCTCTTATTCTAAAATAATATTGATTAAATCCTGCCAGGTTTTGAAAAAATTTTGTACAGATCCTCTAACTGAGAATTAGATTTTTTCCAATTTCAAATAATATAAAACATCGGTTTCCCACTGACTTATAAGAGGAGAATTAGGATTCTTCCAATTTAACAAAATAAGTCTGCGTGCCAAAAGTGTAGTGAATGCAATCACCGTTTGCTTGTCCTTCTCCAATTCCAGTCCATCTGGAAGGACACCAAACACAGCTGTTAGTGGGTTAGGAGGGATTGTGATACTAAGGCTGTCTGAGAGGCACTTAAAAATTTTTGTCCAAAATGATGTTAGTTTGGTGCAGGCCCAGAACATGTGACCCAGTGAGGCAGGAGCTTGGTTGCAGCGCTCGCAGGTTGGATCTTGCCCTAGAAACATTTTGGACAGTTTTAAGCGAGACAGATGAGCTCGATATATAATTTTTAGTTGATTAATTCTATGCTTTGCGCATATAGAACTCGAGTGAATTCTCTGCTTTGCTACCTTCCACTCCTTTTCTGAGTTATTGATTAAGAGATCTTCTTCCCAATGTCCTCTTGGATCTTTGAAAGGTAGGGACTCTAATAAGATTTTATATATTGTGGAAATAGTGTTTGTTTCCTCGAAATTGAGCAGTATTTTTTCCAGCATTGTGGAGGGTGCAAGTTGGGCGAAATCGGGCAATTTCTGTTTAACAAAATTTCTAATTTGAAGATAGTAAAAGAAATGTGTAGCTGGGAGGTTGAATTTTGAACGTAATTGTTCAAAAGATATAAATATGTTGTCTATATAAAGATCTCTGAGCATTTTAATCCCAAAACTTTTCCAGGTATTAAAAACTGGATATACTTGCGAAGGTTGAAAGAGGTGGTTCTCTTGCAGAGGTGCCACTGATAAAAGATTTTCCATCTTAAAATGCTTTCTAATTTGGTTCCATATTCTAAGTGAGTAAAGCACAATTGGGTTATTAGTATATTTGCGATAACTTTCATTTATTGGAGAGCAGAGCAGGGAATATAAAGAAGTACTACAGGATTTTACTTCTATTGCGGACCAAGCCTGTGTATGTTCATTTATTTGTGTCCAGGTTTGTATGGCTTGTATGTTTGCTGCCCAGTAATAAAACTGAAAATTAGGTAGAGCCATGCCACCTTCTGCCTGAGGTCTTTGTAGGGTCGCTCTTCGGATACGTGGGTGTTTTGAGTTCCAAATGAATGAGGTTATTGTTGACTCTAACTGTTTAAAAAAGGATTTATTGATATGTTTTGAAATAAAAAGAGAAGCTTAGGAAGGATATTCATCTTAACAATGTTAATTCTTCTGGCTAGAGTGAGATGAAGGGTTGACCATCTATGCAGGTCTTGCTTAATTTTTTCCATACAGACGCCAAAATTTTGTTGATAAAGAGCTTTATGTTTACTTGTGATATTTACCCCTAGGTATTTAAACTGATCTGCTATGGTAAAAGGTAGGGTGTCTAATCTAATATTATATGCTTGTGAATTCACTGGAAAGAGTATACTTTTATTCAGATTAATTCTAAGACCAGATATCTTTTGAAATTCTGTTAGTGCTGTTAAGACAGCAGGGACAGTGTTTTCTGGGTCTGATATATATAAGACCATATCATCTGCATATAGAGAAATTTTCTGTTCCAGTCCTTCTCTGACAATCCCCTTTATCTGATAAGAATTTCGGCAGTGAACCGCCAGTGGTTCAAGAGCGATTGCAAACAACAGTGGCGACAAGGGACATCCTTGTCTGGTACCATGTTCTAGTTTAAAGTAGTCTGAGCAAATGTTATTAATACAAACTGAAGCTTCTGGATTGGTATACAGTAGTTTGATCAATGCACAAATATTCGGGCCAAACCCAAATTTCTCCAATGCAGTGAAAAAGTAATTCCATTCAATCATATCAAATGCTTTTTCTGCGTCTAATGATAGTAATATCTCTGGGGTGTTTGATTTTGCTGGTGAATATATAACATTAAACAAGCGTCGGAGATTTGAAGATAGGTGTCGGCCTTTAATAAATCCAGTTTGATCTTGTGATATTACCGAGGGCAGCACTTTCTCCATCCTTCTAGCTAGGATTTTTTTCACCATTAATTTTAACCCAATTAGTGCAACAAACATTTTCATTCTGTGGAATTGAAAGAGACATAACCAATTCATCAACAACACCAGACTCTTCAAAATGGTACAAAGACATTGGACCATATTCTTTACGTTGGAATGTCAATGTGTCCCAATGATACCCAATATCCATCTGGTGTTTTTTGACTAAAGACTTGGTGATGTTTTTAAAGTTTTTGAGAGTGTTTTTGAAAAGCTTATGCTTTGCTTCAAATTTCATACTCCAACTGTGCCAAAGAGGACCAATTTTCCAAATGCATGATGGGTAATGTATCATGAAATGATGTTTGAGTATTAAATTTTGGTCTGGGTACAATAGCTTAAAAAGTTGGTGGTGTTCATGAATTAAGTGCTTAAGTACTACAGTCATCCCATAAGTAATGCTTGGTGAAAAAATAATATTCATTATTTGTAACAAAAGAAGCAGCAAGTTCCAGTTTTGATTTGCAAGTGGAACAACATCCCCAAAAAGCAAGGGGGTGTTCCTTACAAGACATAGAGTTTGAATTGAATTCAAGTCCAAACTGTTTCCAGTGTGGTCCAAGTTCACATTTGTTGGACGGTTTTTACGTTCCATGTAACCATAGTCATATGAATTGATATGTGAAAGAAGCTCTTGCTTTGAGAGAAAATGTTCAGTCAAGTAGGCAAACAACAACTTGAGCTCATACTGAGCCACTCCTTCAAGGACATCATGCATGATGTCAAAGGAAAAATTGTTGCACACATGAAAAAACTGTAAAGTGTTTAGTGCTGAATTTCTCTTGACCCCATAAACATTGTTAAGCTGTGGGTCTGATTGAAGAGTTTCACAATGCATTTGGAAACTTTGCTCACCATGCATTATGACCCTGTGATCATCCTCGCAAAATACATCTTGAGCACCCCGTTCACTTATCAAACGCAATCGACAAAAATAGTGGCTACTGAAGGACTCTGTAAAGCCAAGAATGGAGTGAAGTCCTAAGCTATCGCCTGTAATTTGACATATTGTTCCATATGTTCTTTCAGATGATATAGGCAAATGCACTCCTTCACTCTCAAGAGTTTTAAGGTCCAAAAGCAAGGGCTCGAGAATCAAATCAAAGCCGTATTTGTTAATATCTAAAGAATGAAACAGACACTAAATGAATGTTTAGTACTGACAAATTAAATTGTGGGGGTAAATTTCACAAAACAAAATACAGACATCCTACTTTATGAATTCCATTTTTTGAGCCAAGGGGATTGGCTGTTTCAAATTCGTCATAATAAAGCTGTATTTGTAAATAATCTGAGCATCGAGAGAACAGTGGGTGGGTTTTACAATAACTTCCATCCCTGAAGTCTTTTTATAAATTTGGAATGAATGCGATGCCTGCTTTGGTCATATTACAAATCTCTGGGTTTCTGAACATACATTTATATACATTCCTGTTTTAGAGAGTTTGAAATTTATCATTTACAGGCATCTGGCAATAAGTAGCCATTCTTTTGTTCCATCTACTATCATATCTAACACCTGAAACTATTTCAACAGGCTCAACAATTCCCCATTTTTCAGTAAAGTAACTATTTCTTTTAGAATCTGTATTGAAAGAAGCAAAGGGGTTTTCAAAATCATTTAAACTATGTTCTACTTCTGACTTTAAAGAATCGTTCACAAGAAAAGCAGAGAGTACTCTGTGCTGAATCTCAGAGTGTATCTCAGTCACCAATTCCTCTAGATCACAAACAATTGATGATACTACATTACTGAAAGCACCACTTCCTTGTAGTTTTGCAACAATATCTGCACACATGTTTTCCACATCACCTGGTGAAAAACCAGACTCACTGTTCTCAAGATTCTCTGCATCTAATACAGACTCATCACCTAAAGTACATGGTGTCTCTGATGTATTGTCTTTGGAAGATAAATGAGTGACTGACTAGATGTATATAATGCTTTGCATTTAAAACAAGACGGCATTCTCAGCTGCTTTACAAATAGTAGTCATTCAGTAGTTTAGCACGAAGCTCTTTTACTCTTGGGGACTCTCTCGTCTTGCCTACATCAATTTTGTAGATGGTTGTTTGAATGAAAGTGTAGAAGTTTATGAGTGCATTGTCATATGTTAAATTAAAAACAAAGTGAGCTTTGAAAAGCTTGTCGAATGCACGGAGGGAACCAACCACCTGACAGGGGATGAGATTTTTGTCAAGGACTACATAAAAATTGTCAATCTGGTCTTGGCTTCTTCCTACAGCAAGGAGGTATGGCTGCCGTCCTTCTCTTTGCTGAACATGTTCATCAATGCTGTTGCAAGACTATAAAGAAACAAGAAAGCATTACATTAATCAACTAGGCCTACTAAGAACATGGGATCTACAAAAACAGTTTACACACACCATTACCTGATGATACACAACAAGGCGATCAGTAGCATCAGCAGCACTGATTTTGTCAGTTCTCTTGCCTCCCGGTTGAGGTGGAAGGAGATGAACGACCAAAAGCAGAGTGGCCAAGTCACTGTACCATTCTGACAATAACAAAGATGAATTAATGAATTAGCCTTAACACATCACATACATTTGTTGCTACACAGGTCTTATAACTAAAAAATACAAAAATGTTTGTTTCTGATATAATAATAAGGTAAAAGTATACAGAAATACAACTTACTGCAATTGTCTTCACCGATTGTCTGTTTCTTGCTGATGAGATGAGGGAACGCACAGCAGGAGTTAAAGTCAAGCCCAAGGCTTCCTCAATGATTCCTAGTTTGAATACAGTGTCCCACTTTTCCAGCAATGTATTAGCTGTTTCAGGATTGAAGAGGGGGCGGCACGGTGGCGCAGTGGGTAGCGCTGCTGCCTTGCAGTTGGGAGACCTGGGGTCCCGGGTTCGCTTCCCAGGTCCTCCCTGCGTGGAGTTTGCATGTTCTCCCCGTGTCTGCGTGGGTTTCCTCCGGGCACTCCGGTTTCCTCCCACAGTCCAAAGACATGCAGGTTAGGTGGATTGGTGATTCTAAATTGGCCCTAGTGTGTGCTTGTTGTGTGTGTGTGTGTGTGTGTGTCCTGCGGTGGATTTGCACCCTGCCCGGGATTGGTTCCTGCCTTGTGCCCTGTGTTGGCTGGGATTGGCTCCAGCAGACCCCCGTGACCCTGTGTTCGGATTCAGCGGGTTGGAAAATGGATGGATGGATGGATTGAAGAGGAGTGTGAAGTCTTGGTTAACCTTTAAAACACCAAAAACATGCATATCAGGACCATTAGTTAATTTCACATTATGCCAATCACTGGATAAACCTACCAGTCCTTTGGTGTCTAAAAACCGGGGAAATGTTTTCAGAATATCCATGGTTTTATCTGGGTCATGGACAAGTCCATGTCTGTGATGGAATGTTTCTTTCATCTTAAAGAAGATCTGACCTTCTTCAGAACTATGGTGAAGCAAGGCAATGGCCTCTCTCACTGCGTCTTCATCAAGGTGCTCTTCAGGGTTGATGGATCTCTTCAAGGAAGGTCCTCCCAGGTCAGAGCTAGCTGTATCACTCTTAGCAGCACGATGAGATGTATTCCTCTGCACCGTCTTTAGTCGCCAGGCAAAGTAGCCAGTTCCGCTGTCAACATCATAGAGGTGCTCCTACACAATTAAGAAACAAAAGATTCACTTATCACTGTGATCACAGTCAAAGCAAAATACACAATAGAGTTCAAAAACAAGTACACTCACATAGCCCTTCTTTGAGTATGGATCTCGCAATTCTGGAAAAAGTGTCACAATACCAAGGGCATACTGCTCTCTTTGGTTCTGTGTAGGAATCCTCCTTAAAATGATTGAAAGGATTTCAAAAGAAAGGTGTATTTAGCCAGTATTTTTAAGATCAACAGCTGGTACATCCCAAATACTGCCTGACTGCATCATTATGCAAAGTATAGGGAATATTAAGGTTAAATTGAAATCAAATTACATAGGGGAAAAATAAATGGACTTACCCATGCATCTCTACCATGTGTCCAATCAGTATGTTGACAAGAACACACCTTGTTTCATTTGTCAGAGTGTTTTTGGACCTGTACTCAGCAAGTATGGCATTGCCACCGGCTTTGTGGTTTAAGGCAGCAAGGACAACCTTCAAAACAACTTAAATACATGAGTTCTGAATTCAGTATTTAAAGTTGTTAACTAATTAGATGTGATTAACAATATAGACTTTAAGTAATTTATACAAATGTAGAGAGAGACCAATGTTATAACTAATGGGCACATAAATTGACCGTATGGCAAAATACTGAATGACAATGCTAACAAACAGAGTAAGACAATGACATTTATGTTTTGATGCTGTAGGATTACAAAAAACGCAGATGCAATGCAGAGATATAATTTAAAACCTCTTTGGCGGCAGCTGCTGAATCTTCTAATTTTTTGGACCTCTTGGCCGGATGCTCCGGTGTTTGGTCTAGGTCGCTTGATGTACGGCTAGATAAGGAAAAAGTATCAGTGCAGGAACTGCTTCCTGGAGCTAACATCTCCAATTCTGAAAGGAGAAATAAGCATTCTAAGAGATGAGGATATGACAAAATGAAAGAGAAGAGAAAAAAACCTACCAGTATTGTTGTCTCTGACTGTTAACATCATGTCAGGTTTTGCTTGAAGTAAATCATGTAAAATGTCCTCCTCAATCACAGTTGCAGTGTCATCATAAATACAAAGAGCTGTCCCTGAAGGCAGTCCAAATTTATTGTGAACTAAAAATGAAGAATGAAAATTACTCCAAGCATGAAAAAAGCACTACAGCAAAGAACTCAAATCAGATATGAAATTACCTTCATTTATGAAGTCCACATATGTAAATCCATCTTGAAGCTTGATGAATTTTTTGGAGTTCCAAAACTGAACTTTAACAAGCATGTCTTACACCTGAATGAGAAACAGTAAAAATCTCACAAAATGAGAACAACTTGCGTTTAAAATAAATATTGCGTATGCACAACATAAAAAAATCTCTTTAGAGCTTTGTGGATTCGTTTTTTCTGTTTTAACTACATAAACGGCTCTTGGACAGGAGATGTTCGCAACCAGCACACAGGACTTTTCCAACCGGCCAGTCCGCCACTGCACTGAACCATGTCACGCTAAACAGTTTTAAGTATATGCCAGTTAAATGTATTTCTCGTAACACACTCGCTACACATACATGCACTTTAAATGCAAATTATTCAGTGTTAAAATGGAAGCCCGGTTTTTAACCTGTTTTCATGTCTGCTTCAGTGGTGTTGGCTAGACAAATAATAATAATGATTCATTACATTTATGTAGCGCTTTTCTCAGTACTCAAAAGCGCTATCCACACAGGGAGGAACGGGGAAGCGAACCCACAATCTTCCATGTACTTAGCCTAGCTTTAAAAGAAGCCATGAAAACTTGCTAGATATAAAATAAAGGCACAGACAAGTACTGGAATTGTAATACTATTCAAAGTTAATGTTGGATTACCTGCGCAATTTAAGTTATGGCGAAAACGGGTCGAAAAAAATAAATGAAATTCATGACAGCATATATGAAGCTGATATAAAAATGAACAGTGTTCTGTTTTAATGCATTTACCTCGTGTGGTGTTCTTCAGAATCGTAAAATGGCGCCTAAAAGAGAAGTACGATAACAATTAACTATTTCAACTAAGAAGGTAATACTGTTAAAACAATTAACATGCAGCAAATTTCACAACAAATTGTACATACTTATTCGTAAAACCATAAATTAAAGCAAAAACCAATCAACATATGGATTATTTCTTTACCTCTGTAATTTCACCTGTCTCAGAACTTGTCTTCCCCGCCTAATGAATGGGAGAAGCTTCAATTAACTTCTAGCCAGTGTTTTCTGATTGGAACACTATAAAACAACTCACTTACTGGTGACTTTTCAACTATGTTTGGTGTTAATAACATTTTAATGAACACTGGAATCAACTCCAGGCAACTCTGACATGAGTAACATTGGAAATTCAACACTAGCAATTTTGCTGTGTACCTGATTTTCCCAACTTAGTTTTTTTTTCGGACAAGTTACACGTTATATTTCCAATTAAAAAAAGTGCAACATGTTAAAAAATGAATTTCTATATGAATATACTGTATTTCTATATTATATTCTGTATATTAATTTTTATATTAAACCCACTATATCCATATCCAATGCAAATTCGACACTGTTGTTTACACTGCCACCTGTCTATATTGCTATTTCACACATAAGAAATGTGTAAAAGTTACCGTAGACAAATGCATCAGTTAACCGAAGATATCATTAAAACCTACTATCCTATGACTGTGCTTTGAAAGTTGTCTGAAGACCTTCTTTAAGGCAACCCTTAATATACATCACGTCCACAAATCCAGTATGTTGGTGTTTTAAGTTAAAATCATTTCCATCATACTGCCCATTACATGTTGCTAAATGCCACATTATTTGGAACCCAAGCCAGGACACACCATATCGTGTTCTAGCAGGTGATGGCTCCGGCTGTCCTGACTTCCTGACCCTTCACACTGCTTGTGTGACAGTTGAGATCCCGTCTCCTGCCATCTTCATATTCTGCCATGTCGTTCTCTGAGAACATTCAGGAAGTTTGGGGGTTCCGCTTTGCGAGGTATTCTCCACTTGCCTGTCTGTGACACTCACTTTGTGTTCTTTTACAATCCGTCATTTATAAAAATTGTAGACACTCTGTTTAAGGGCCAGCTTTTGTTGCATACATTTTACCTGGGTGCCCATTTAACTCACTTCTCCAGGGGGTTATCAGCAGCTGAGCTGACCTCTAAACTGGCCTTGAGGGCTTCAGTTCTGAAGTCAAAGGATGACAACTTCTTGTGCCTGGATTTTTAGTCAATAGGCAGAAATGTAAAGAGTTACTAGAATTAAACGATTTAAATGAAACTAGCCAACCGCCGCATAATTATGTATTCATGGGTGAACACTTCCTCAAAGACACAGTTGTCCAAATGGGGTGGGTTTGAGGATACGACTGTAGGTGAATGAAAAGATGGAACTCTGGAGAGGGCAACATACAATTGTCTGTGACTGACAACTGGAGGACCTCTGTCGCGCCTCCACCTCCCAGAGCGAGGGACGGGGCTGGACGGCGCTCGGTGCCGGAGGGCAGAATGGGGGAAGAGGGGAAGTTCACTCATTTCGCCCCCTCCGTCCCGGCCCCCCCCGCCATTCTAGTCTGCTGATTTCTTAGTCATCTCTTAGTCATCGTTCAGTACGCACTGCCTGCTCATGTGCCCGCCCCCAACTCCTCACCTGAGTTGCTTTCGTCTGTGTACCAGTCCACATGCACCTGTGAGTCACGTTGACTTTTCATGTTCCAAACACTGCCTCATTCGCTTTCGTCTCTGCTACAGTCCACATGCACCTCTGAGCCACGTTGACTTTTTATTGTTCTTTGCGGTTCCGGCTGCTTTTCTATATATAATCCACCAAGTCACCCGACCATGGTAGTAGCGACGGGGGGTGTGTACAAAGGGCAGGGACTTAATCAGTGCGAGCGTATGACCCACACTTACTGGGAATTCCCCGTTCGTGGGGAACAATTGCAAGCCCTGGTCTCCATCACGAATGGGGTTCAACAGCTTACCCACGCCTCGGGTAGACACATGTTGATCCATTCAGTGTAGCGCGCGTGGAGCACCAGACATCTAAGGGCACCATAGACCTGTTATTGCTCAATCTCACGTGCCTGAAAGCCACTTGTCCCTCTAAGAAGTTGGACGCCGACAGCTCTGGGGTCGCGTAACTATTTAGCAGAAGGGAGTCTCGTTCGTTATCGGAATTAACCAGACAAATCACTCCACCAACTAAGAACGGCCATGCACCACCACCCACAGAGTCGAGAAAGAGCTATCAATTTGTCAGTCCTCTCCGTGTCCGGGCCGGGTGAGGTTTCCTGTGTTGAGTCAAATGAAGCAAAAGGCTCCACACCTGGTGGTGCTCTTCCGTTAATTCCTTTAAGTTTCAGCTTTGCAACCATACTCCCCCTGGAACCCAAAGACTTTGGTTACCCAGTCGGCTGCCCGGCGGGTCATGGGAATAACGCCTCCGGATTGCCAGTCGTCATCGTTTATGGTCGGTACTACGACGGTATGTGATCATCTTCGAACCTCCGACTTTCACTCTTGATTAATGAAAACATTCTTGGCAAATGCTTTTGCTCTCGCTCGAATTGTTAGTGGGCGGGGCTCTGAGTTGGGGGGCGTGGCTCTGTTTTGCGTGCGTCCTGCTTGCCATGGACTTAGTGAATTCTTAGAGTTGGTGGGTGTGGCTCTGTGAGTTGTCATCATATCCCATGGTCTTAGCATTGGTGGGCGGGTCTCTGTGAGTTGGCGGGCGTGGCTATGTCATGCGTATCCCATGGTTGTCTTGCTTGCCCTGTCAGCTGCTTAGTGAATTATATATATAGATACTTAGCTCACATGGTTAAATGTAAGACGTTTTTCACAAAATAACACATCACCTCTAAATAAACCAATCTTATTTTAAAATCTTTTCTTACAAGAAATATCTGTGGTCTTCTATTTTGAGGTTCAAGTTTCATTTTACTTGTACTTATGGAGTACATAACAGCTTGTGATTGTGTGCTTGTTTTGCAGATACTGTGCTTCGGTGAAAAATAAAAAATGAGTCAAGTGCAAGGAAGTCAAGGTAGGTCTCTAAAGTTGATCCACAGCCATCCATCTTTGCAATTGTTATTGTCTTCTTCCTGTAGCTGAAACTGTTCATCTCCAAACGAGTGCATTCTCTGGTATGTAATCGCTGTGTAAGAGCCTGGAGAGGCTGCCATATCACAGTGGTGTTCTTCAGTCCCAAAGCACAAGAAACTGACTATACTGAGCACAGGTCTAACTGACAAAATAGTTGCATTTAATAGTAATTTTTTACATGTATGTAGTGCTTTTCTCATTAATCAAAGCACTCTCCACACAGGTAGGACCCGGGGTATGAACCCACAATCTCGTTACTGCAAGGCTGTAATGCTACTGCTGTGTCAGCATTGCTAGAGTGTGCTGTAGTTTTTAGAATTTTCTAGTCTGGGCAAGGCTGAGGCCATGCAGGACTGACACACTAACTTCTTTTAGAAAAATACATTAACATGAGGAACTTCTAATTGGGTCAGTGATGCTGAGAATACAAAAGCCAAGAGGAACCTTCAAATGTACCCTTTAAAAGAGCCACACTTCTAATGGAAATTCCAACCTCTTTTGATGAAATCAGCTGCAAGGACCTTTGGTCTGCTAATACCACAAACTTGGGAGGTGAAGAGGAGAGTTCTTTATTAGCAGCAGGAAGAAGGAAAATCTGGAGAATGGCCATTCAGTTCACGTCATTCTAGCTTAACATTTTTGTCTAAAGATTTGGACAGAGAATCTTCACAAATTTTCTCAGGTAAAACAGGAACATAAAAGAAGGGCATTGTCTTAAATAATTTCACAAAATGGATGTAAAAAGTCTATCTGACAGCATTTCTCAAAAAAAAAGAAAGAAAGAAATAAACTCTAAACTTTGCTAGGTAGGTAGGTAGGTAGGTAGATAGATAGATAGATAGATAGATAGATAGATAGATAGATAGATAGATAGATAGATAGATAGATAGATAGATAGATAGATAGATAGATAGATACTTTATTAATCCCAAAGGGAAATTCACATACTCCAGCAGCAGTATACTGTTAAAAAAAAAAAACAATATTGAATTAAAGATTGATAAGAATGCAGGAAAAAACAGACAATAACTTTATATAATGTTAACGTTTACCCCCCCGGGTGGAATTGAAGAGTCGTATAGTGTGGGGGAGGAACAATCGTCTCACTCTGTCAGTGGAGCAGGACACTGACAGCAGTCTGTCGCTGAAGCTGCTCTTCAGTCTGGAGATGACATTATTTAGTGGATGCAGTGGATTCTCAATAATTGATAGGAACCTTTTGAGTGCCCGTCGCTCTGCCACGGATGTCAGACTGTCCAGCTCCGTGCCTACAATAGAGCCTGCCTTCCTCACCAGTTTGTCAAGGCGTGAGGCGTCCTTAATGCTGCCTCCCCAGCACACCACCGCGTAGATGAGGGCGCTCACCACAACCGTCTGATAGAACATCTGCAGCATCTTATTGCAGGTGTTGAAAGACGCCAGCCTTCTAAGGAAGTATAACCGGCTCTATCCTTTCTTACACAGATCATCAGTATTGGCAGTCCAGTCTAATTTAAAAAATTTATGGTGCAAGTACCCAAAAGAATGGCAGTTCCTGGGTGACCTCAGGCTGTTTGCTGCCTATGCGTAAACACAGCTTGTGCTAAACTGACCTGTAATGTTCACAAAGTAACCTTTTACAATTCCTTTCATTCCATCATTGAAGGGCATACTCTAAGTGATAGCTTTGATCTACATGACATACAGTATAGTCCTCTTGAATCTCTTAGTAGGACCATAGACTTCTGTCCTGGTGTTTCATACGCCGTTGGAGAAATTCTTGTCTTGTAGGTCATCTAATGTAAAACAGGACATTTTGTTACAGCTCCTGTAAATCTGAGCACATACAGCTTTTCATAATCTCTGTACAAATGACGAATTAGAGGTCAAAAGTGATCCAAAGTTATTTTTTTATTAGATAGTGTGTCCTACAGGGGGCACTTGCTCTCTAGGATTGTGTTTTTTATTGAATGTGGAACATTCCTGAATGTGATACATATTCCTTTAGTAACCTTGGCAGAAGTAATCAGATGAGAGAAATATGGTACAAATATATATATATATATATTTTTTAAACTTGCTTTAAAACGTGGCTTTCAACATACAATGTAGTATAATTATTTATACATACATATCCAGGCCAATGAGAAGCCATTGACACTGTGTTCTAATCATCCAGTTCTTCACTGGGGAATGCTGATGAATGCACAGAGTGCTATGTGGCGTTTAGGAGGCTTCTGGTTGTTTTTACAAAACAGAGAAGCACTATAATTTGAGGTGTTAAAACAATTGTAAATTTACCCAGTGTGACACTGTTTGTTTGTGCCTGGTCTTGGTTTGGCGCCTTCCTACCACTTAGTGTATTTCTGTAGGGACAGGTCCAAGCTCCCAGCCCTATAAACAGGACCAATAACCAATGCAGGCAGGTACAACCTATGACATAATGGATTGTCTAAACTGACTACAACAGTCAACGTCTGTTAAGAGGTGGGTCAGGTCCCCCTGAAAATGTAACAGTCCTTACTCAAATACTTTTGCTGTTTAATAACATCCAATCCATTAAAGTTAGACATGAAAGTTTTTTCTTTCTTTTGCAAAACTGACTGGCGTCTGTTGCAGTTTGCTTTGTGGATCAATGGTGTACAGCCGTCTTTAATTTGAACTTCTGTGGGATCAGCCTGTGACTTTCACCTTCTCCTTTTGAAGACTGGCTGGAGCACATTGCCTTGTTGAAGTGTGTATTGCTGCCCAAGTTTCAGATCTTTTGCAATCGGTCCAATCGCACATCCTAATGCTAATTCACGTTCTACTTCTCAAAATTAGAGTGGTGTCTTGGATAACAGATGCTGTTTTTTGTTCACTCGTTAAACCTGGCAATAAAGAAAATGCTGGGTATTGTAGAAGGTGAAGTTATTACTTCACAAAATATGCCCGTGTATTTTCAACGTTCTCGCTTTTCCTTTCGGATTGGATGCTCAGTTCTCCCTTGGTGGCCTCTTAGGGTTTTGCCCTCTTTTATTTCTGACTACATCTTTGTGTAGTCAAGCATCTTCTGGTCCTTCTCACAATAATCTTTAGAGCCTCTACATGTCTCTTAACACCACGTCACCGTCATTTCCTTAATGCTTCCTTTCTTTAAAGTCTAGTACCACTGCCTTCACTGTATTTAAACCAATGTCCTTCTTGTAGACTTATCTCGGTCAACTGGAAGAATCTTAACTCTTCTATTCTAAGTCAGTGGGTAACTGATGTTATATATTATTTGAAACTGGAAAAAATCAAATTCGCACTTAGAGGATCTGTAGAAAACTTTTTCAGAACCTGGCAGGATCTCATCAATAACATTGTAGAATAAGCATTTAAATTGAGGAAGCAGGTTGTCTCCCCTCTTTTACTCCATTTATCTTAATTCATTTATTAATTTATCTATTTACTTATTTTTCCTAGCTTTACGTTTTGCTTTGCTGGCCTAGCTCTCTTTCTCAGGGGTGGGATTGATTTGTTTCAAACCTTTTTTTTGGAAAACGTGAGTTATTTGTATGAAATGCTATTTGATTTTAATAAAAACAAATAATAAATCAAAGTCCTTCTCCATATGAATGTATGCTCTGCCCTCACTCGCCTGCTAGCACTAGTGCACTCTGTTTTCAAAACTGTGTACTGCTTTACCCAGATACGCTTTTTACACTTTAAATCCTTCACACAAGAGACGTACACTTACTTTGGATTGTTAGCTGCTACAGCAGTGGTTATTATCTGACTGTCCTGTCAGCTTCTACTGCCTCTTGCACTGCTCCCTGGTCTGGGCAGCACTGTGCCCCACAGCAGCCGAAAAGTTTCAACAAACCACAGAAAAGAGCCACAAAAATCCTGGTGAAGGGAAGTGCTGGGCTTACATGAACTGTCCAATCAAATTAACACGCAACGAAGCTCTGCATTTTGTCCATCACAGCACAGGGTACCCAGGAGGGATGAAGCTTTATGGAACTCCCAGGCTGGCATCTCTACACTTACTGTAGAAATCTAGCCACTTGTATAGCAGAGCAGATGCTGTTATGCTGAGGTGAAGTGTCTGATATCTGATTTTTTGATTTACTCATCAGGTGCAGAGAGCAGTTCAGGGGATGAGACACCAACCACAATGGTAAGTTTGGTTCTTTTAAATATCCTTGAAAAGCAGATGTGCATTTTTATTGGCACTTTATGCCTGCTGATTTCCTCAGGCAAGAATACAACTGATTTGAAATTCATTTGTTGATTTCATTGCACTCCATCGTCCGCACGTGTCACGTATAGAAATAAATTAATCATTTTAAGAATGACTGAAAGTATTTTCTTATGCTATGAGTACTTACTGAATTGTAATTGGATGTTTGTTTTCCTTAATAGTCACCAGCAGAGATTTCAGACTATCCATCTGTGTGTGCTTGTTCATCTATTTTCTTCCATTCTTTGGTCTTCTCTGAATGGCTGAAACTTAGAATTGTTGTTTATGAATTACAGGAATATCAAATTAAGAGAGTTTTGTTAATAAATAGGAGTGTCCATTTCAGATGCCATCAAACAGATTGACGGCTCAGTAAGCGGAGGGCACTTTCTGGATGTTGGCTTGACTGTATGAAGTTTGCATCGTCTGCCATTGTTTGCTCGAGTTTACTACATGTCTTGTCATTTCTTCCATTCCATCTGGCGCACACACACACACACACACACATACATATACTGTATATATTTGTGCGTATGTGTGTGAGTGTGTTTGTGTGTTTGTCTATATGCCAAGTCTCTCTGAACATACTGATAGGCGTAGGCTAATAAGACACTGAGAACAAAAGGTATCAGTACTCCTATCCCAAAATAAATCAGAAATAGTTTTGTTAATTATATCAGTTTATTTACTCATGGAAAATTTTGATGTCTTTTACTCATAAATTCTAGTCAAAGCTAAGTGACACAAGCTGTGTTGCTGAAGTCCAATATCTTCACTGATATATTCAAGGCAGGAATGATGAAAATGCTGAGTCTTTGGAAAAAGCACAATCTACTATCTTCTGCTGTTTTAACCCTCATTCACTGCTCTCTGCGTTCAGTTTACAAAGAAAAACCAATGCCTTTGCACTTATTAATGTATTTCTTTATTTATTCATTTTACAAAATGTTTCTAATTCGTCTATGTACATATTTCACATTTGGAGCTGAATCTTATTGCAATTGCAAAGCAGGAACAATACACGTTTGGGACACCAGTCCATCTCTAGGTGGACACACACACACACACACACACACACACTCTGGTCAAGTTAGCAGCACAGATTCACCCAGCCTGCATGTCCCTGAACCGTGGAAAGAAACCAGAGAAAACACAGACACACACACAAGTGTACAAGAGAACATGCAAACTTAACACAGGGAGCACTTGGGGTGTGAAGCTCCATCTATTTGTTGAAAAATTGCAGAGCTGACTACTGTGCCATCCCCATTTACCATTCGCCCTATAGTCTATGCACTAAAATGGTTACAAAAATTGCAGTGATGAAAATTTATTCGGTCATTAAAGCAAATTATTTGACTTCTTTTCCTAATTAATTTCCTTACTTTTCACTAATGCATTTTGCCACTTTAAGACTGTCAACATCCATCCATCCATTATCCAACCCGTACTTCCTAACGACAGGGTCACGGGGGTCTGCTGGAGCCAATCCAACACAGGGCACAAGGCAGGAAAGAAACCCCAGGGCAGGGCACTCCCACACACCAAGAACACACTAGGGACAATTTAGGATCACCAATGCACCTAACCGGCATGTCTTTGGACTGTGGGAGGAAACCCACACAGACACGGGGAGAGCATGCAAACTCCACGCAGGGAGGACCCGCGAAGCGCACCCAGGTCTCCTGACTGCGAGGCAGCAGCGCTACCCACTGCACCACCGTGCCACCCACAGCTGTCAACATAATATATTCAAGTACTTTTATCTCAGATTCGTTTAATAGGCAAGCTCCCTATGCATACTTCACACACGATCACAAGAATACACACACACACATCTCACAAACTGCAGCACGACATTTGTTTAGAGATCAATTGTCTCCTGTGTACCTTTAAAGTTATCTAAGGAACAACTTCTCAGAGAGCTTGGCCACAGCTCTATATAAAGACGCCTTAATTCTTAAAAAATTATATGAAACAATCCTGGATGTAAGAGCCATTTCCCTTGTTCTATAAGATTCATGAATATTTCTTAGATGACAATGCATAAATAATGGGAGGTTCCTATAACCCCCGTAAATAGAATCGTATTGGTATATTCTTACCATTTCTAACAGCTTGGAGAAAACATTATTCTTCAGTTAGTTAGTGACAGCCTTGCCTTGTATAAGGTGTAGAGGCATAACCGTGTTTTTAACCGTGATCGCACGTCACCATGCCTGGGCACTTGCCTATGTGCCAACCGGCTTACGAGCCTTTTGAGTGTGTGAAGTAAATATGCACTTAACAGCACTTAATTTATGTGTTGTGCCGTACGTAAAGCGTACAGAAGAAGAAGAAGCTAAGAACCTTTAAGTAGAGAGAAAGAAATTAAGAACATTTAAGTAGAGAAGAAGAAACGTGACCACATGTAACAGTGCTCGATGGCCTACGGGCTCTTTGAATGTGAGAAATAACAAGTAAAGAAAACTTGTTTACTTAAGTATCGCACCGTACGCTAAGGCGTACAGAAGAAGAAACTAAGAACCTTTAAGTATAGAAATAACTAAAGTCTTTCAAGAAAAGCTAAGTTTAAAGAAGATACATTTTTCCTTTTTTTTGCCTTTTATTCTACGTGTGTAACTATTTTGTCTTTTATTCTTGTGTGGACTACTTGCTTTTTACCTTTCACTAAATACCTTTAAAACGAACTCTTGGACTCTGAGAATTCTTTTGACACACGTCTTACCCGTGCCTGATGACAATTTATAATTTAGCGGTTACACTGGAGACGTTTCTGTTTCACAAAATGGTGTATATATTTTCATACTAATTATATAATTTGTTCTAAATTGACACAGAACTCTTTTGATTTTGGACACTAAGGAGGGGGTAAAGAACCTGTACTGATTGGCTAGACAGAGGGACCGAGCTGGGAAAGATGAGCAGCAGGTTTGGGTGATAAAGGATAAAGATGGAAACGTACTCACAAGCGAGGAGAGTGTGTTGAGAAGATGGAGAGAATACTTTTGAGAGGCTGATGAATGAAGAGAATGAGAGAGAAGATTGGATGATGTGGAGATAGAAGTGCACCAGATTAGCAAGGAGGAAGCAAGGACAGCGATGAAGAGGATGAAGACACTACAACCGCCTGATGGAAGCGAAGTGTTGGCGTATCCATGCACGTGGATTTTGGCTGCTTACTTCGAGTAATTCTCCATATTTTAGTTAAATTGCGCTAAAATAAAAATACATATATGCTTATTGTTTTCTTCTATTGCAGATGTTTCAGAATAGACTACATGTGACGAAATTTTTGGAAGTTATACGCCGTTTTCACTGTCGCTTTTTCGCTACATTCGGCAATAACGGCTGCATATGAATAATATTGTATTTAGGTGCAATATCGTAGAAATTCGAATTCCTGTGCATAGAGTTCAAATGCTTTGCGTTTTGATCCTAGATAATTTCTAGAATTAATGTAAAAATAGCATACTGGGATATAAATGCGATTTCTGTCCTTTATTTGAGGCAGAACTAAATGAACACATCAACTTTGTACGGGAAGCGAGCTGGTGGACTTTAAATTAGGGGTCCACCATTTGAAAGAGATGACAGCTGTCTCAGTGACCGTGAGGATAGCGATGAAGACTGCAGACCTACACCTTTATCACAAGGTGATGTTTCTGAAGATGAATGCAGCAGTGATGAAGACTCTGACAGCAATCATGGTGCACCTGCTGCTACTGCAAGGAGAACACAGCAAAAGGTAGTGTGGAAGATGGTGCCACAACAGAACTCTGCAAAAGACATTTCAATTTGGCAATTTGCTCTTCCTGATGCTGATGAAATCAGACTGCCCATTCAGTATTTCCGAGACTTTTTTCGATTCTAATCTTTTGGATAGTATTGCATGCAAAAAATCCAAATAGTGCCCTCAAATTGGATCGAAATGAATTGGAGCAGGGCGGCACGGTGGCGCAGTGGGTAGTGCTGCTGCCTCGCAGTTAGGAGACCCAAGTTCGCTTCGCGGGAGTGGAGTTTGCATGCTCTCCCCGTGTCCCACAATCCAAAGACACGTCGGTTAGGTGCGTTGGCGATCCTAAATTGTCCCTAGTGTGCTCTTGGTGTTGGTGTGCCCTGCCCCGGGGTTTCTTTCCTGCCTTGCGCCCTGTGTTGGCTGGGATTGGCTCCAGCAGACCCCCATGACCCTGTCGTTAGGAAGTACGGGTTGGATGATGGATGGATGTTGACAAGTCTTAAAGTGGCAAAATGCATAAGTGAAAAGTAAGGACAGTAATTAGGAAAAGAAGTCAAATAATTTGTTTTAATGACCGAATAAATTTTCATCACTGCAATTTTTGTAACCATTTTAGTGCATAGACTATAGTGCGAATGGTAAATGGGGATGGCACAGTAGTCAGCTCTGCAATTTTTCAACGGAGCTTCACACCCCAAGTGCTCCCTGCATTAAGTTTGCATGTTCTCCCGTACTGTGTGTGTCTGTGTTTTCTCTGGTTTCTTTCCATGGTTCAGGGACATGCAGGCTGGGTGAACTGGTGTTGCTAACTTGACCCAAGTGTTTGTCCACCTGGACTGGCGCCCCGACCGGGTATTGTTCCTGCTTTGCAAGTGCAATAAGCTTCAGCTCCAATAAGCTTCAGATCTAAATGTGATAAAATGTACATCGATGAATTAGAAACATTTCGAAAACAACAAAAAAAAAAAGCACAGATAAATAAAAAGATATGTTTTAGTGGGGAGAGTTAAATGTGAATAAGAGTTAAAACAGTGGAACTGTAGTTTATGCTTTTTCCAAAGACTCAGCATTTTCAACATTCCTACCCTGAAAATATCAGTGAAGATGCTGGACTTCAGCAACACAGCTTGTGTTAGTTAGCTTTGACCGGACGTTAAGGGTAAAAAGATATCAAACATTTCCTTGCATAAATAAATTGATATTACGTACAAAACTATTACTCATTTAACTGGGAGATGAGTACTGATTATGACCTTTCACACTATCTACCAGTTATATAGTGCCTTTCATGTCTATCTATCTTATAGTGCCTGAAATATATCGTTTAGAATTAGTCAGGTGGTATCATGGCTGCCTGCTGTCCCAAAGTGGGCAGTTGGGTTTGGGAAATGGACGGGCACCATTGTCTTTTAGTGATGCTTGTTGATCATCAGCGTTTGAGCCTCGTCAGACCGATGACAGTGACTACCTGCACTGTTGGGTCTCCGTAGTGGAGTACAATGGCCCCCAGGCATGGGTCAAAGGGACTTGAATCTGAAGTTTCCTCTTCTGTCACTACTGGACTCTTCATCAGCAGAAGATGCACACACACATACAGTGCATACGTGTATGGCTCTGGTCCTCTGGTTTTATTTGAATTGCTCCGTGTCACTTGTAGGCTTGTCATCAGTGAAGGTGGGCTGCAAACTGGAGAAGTAAAGATGCAGCCCTAGCACTCCCCACCCAGCTGACCGCTCCGTTTTCTTCCTCTAACTCTCCCATCTTTCTCTGTCTACTGATGTCCAGCTTGCTCATGCACTTGGTAGAGTGCACAAGATCAGCCAGGGTGTATCACCTGTACCTCGTGGTGGGACACGTGTGACTTTTCTGTACAGGTGGAAGCTGCCATCCTACAGAGTAACCAGCATGTTGTCAGATCCATGGAGTTAAGAAAAAACAAACAAAACAAAATGCCTCACAAGTACTTGATGATCATTGTTTTCTTTAATTCAATTTATCAAAAGTATAAAACAAAAACAGAGAACCAACAACACTGGAACTGAAAACACTGAAAAATTTCCATGGTGGTCCCAACCTGCAAAGAGAGAACAAAAGGTAAATGAATCAGCAGCCATCATACTGCCTTTCCTCTCTACTCTGTCACACACAAACACAGCTAACCCCCGTAGATCTGGGGACATTTGCGTCACTGTGGCCACAAGATTCCCACAGTGTGTGCTTCACTGTTGGATTTGGTGATTTGAACCTCATTGTATCTAGTCCAGTCGTGAGTGAAGCAAACTGGACAAACAGGGAGCAGGTCGCCCACAAAGAGCCAAGGTGTCCGATCGATGCCGACATCCCAGTCTGCCCAGTCACTCTCTGTATGGATTTTACATGTTGGACCTAAGTGCACATGTTCAAATTGGAGAACATGTGGACAAACGTGTCACAAATGTGAAAGAGAGAGGATGGCTGTGAAGTGCTGGAATTAATCTGATGCCAGCAGCACACAGTCATTTGGTTACCTGTGCTTTACAAAGGCTCATCTCAGATCTTTAGCAGAAACATTTTTATACTTACCATTAAACTGAGGTGTCTATTCTGTCAGATCTTCTTCAAGTTGTTGAATTTCATCATTGTTATCTTCCACCTGCTTTAATTTATCAAATCGTTCAATTTGCTTTTCTATGATCTTATCCTCTGTTTCTTCAATTTTAACAGTAAGTGATGTACAACTCTTAACCACTGCACCAACTGACAATGTTTTCCATTTACTGACATTATATAAGTCGCACCTTTCTTCTTTTAATTCTGTTAATTTTCGCTTAGTCTGAAATGAAAAGTAAGGCCAGAAATTAATGAACCCACCTGTTCTCAGTGTCCTGACACATTTTAGACAACAACATGCAATTCCACAGCAGAATGCTTTTCTCATCCTGTTGTGCTCCTACATCTCAAACGGAGGTGTAATAGAAACAGAAAGTATCCCGATGAAGGCACACCGTCAGCTCCAGCTGCTTCTCATTCCACTTCCTGGTCTATCTTGTCATTGTCATTCAAATGTCTACAGTGTTGTGACTAAACTCTCACATGGTCACTTCACACTTTCTTTGTCAGACACACCAAGTTGTTCTCCCTCCCATGATGAATCGGATTCTGTCCTACATGTTCACTGACCGTTTGCTGTGTCTTTTTTTTTTGCTTAACCTAAATACTTGAACCTTTACCAAACAGCCTGTTCCATGAAGCGGTTCACACATCATGTTTAGCTACATTGAGGTGCAGGTCACTCCTCAGAAAGTTTGCTACAGAACTATTAGAAAGACTAAGACACTGGGATGGTGCTGGGATATTGAAGCTCATTGAGGCGGACTTTGGTGAGCTGAGCACCTGCTGGCTGTCAAGTAAAAATCAAGCCTATCTGTCACCTGTTGAGGAGGCCCTGAATAGGTGTGAAGGTGTCCTAAAGTCTGCTATAATGGTTCAAGAACTGAGATCTAAAGCACAAGGCTGTCACTTAAGTCACCACTTCTGACCCACTACGTGAATTTTGTATTTTTACTCGATTTCATTTTCCAAAACTAGGACGTTACCGTGGCATTCTACAGGTGAAACATCATATAGTAGTAACAAACCAGAACCTGCCCTTTACTTCAAATTGATTACAGTGAAATGCAGGGAAAGAACGACATTGAAAAAACAAAAAACGAAACCTAACAACATTCAAAAAAAGAAAGAGAAGAAGAAAACAGCAAAGCCATTAAAGAGATGACAAAGCAGTTAATACCATTAGAGAGCCGATTATAGGTCCAGTGTGCTTATTCTAGGCTGTCAGAGACGCATGTGAAGACTTTGGTCCAAAAAAAAAACGTCAATTTTTTGCATTCCCAAAATACATGGCTTAGTGAGGCAGGAGCCAGACTGCCCGAGTCTGTCCGTTGCAGCTCTGGACCATACACTGGGATGTATGCCATTGATATGGACCACCTGGAATTCTTGGGGGCTGCAACAGAAAAGGAAAAGGGAATTCGAAAGATAAAGCAACGTAGGGCAGATGGGAAAGAATATGCCGATAACTCCACAATGGAGTAAAGCGCAAGTTAGATAAAAAAAAGTGCAAGCAAAAGTCATATCGCAGGATGGAAGACAAATGAAATAAATTAATCGTTGATGTCTCAAAAAGATGAGAAAAGGAAAAATGTTCAGGAGAATCAGAGGACTCACTCATCATCCTATTGTAAGTTGTTTGAAGACGTGAAAAAGGCGAGCAGACTCTATAAAAAGGGGGCGAGAGTGCCTGCCCAGATTGCAGTTTATGTCTGGAACAAGAAGAGGAATTAAAGTCTCCTCATGAAGGGGTCAAGTGCCTTCTGAACAAAGATGAGGGATTCAAGTCCTCCTCTCAAATTAAGGAAAAGGGGTGCAAGTCCTCTAAGAGTAAAGATGATGGGGTAAATTCCTCTCTGACGGAGTTCACATCTCCAACATGGTTAAGCACCTTGGGCATGTGAAAATGGGCTATATAAATAAAATGTATTATTATTATTATTAAAGTCTGTGGCAACTTCTTCTGGGGGTCATCCTTATGACATCAGACTTCAAAGTGGTAAGGGGAAACAGGAGGCTGTGGAAGGAGAAGGTAAAAAGAATGATATTTTGAAGGCTATCGCCCCATCCAGGATATTCCAAACTGTTGCCAACTGGAGGATGACTCTCGTGAGCCTTCGTCCACTTCAATGTTTAACCTTGGTTGAAAATAAAGGACATCCTTGGATTTCATTTATGGCAAGGACTGTGAACGTTTTCTGTTTACCAGGTGTTTACTAATATAGCTAATTTCTAAATTCTTTGAGAATTTATTTTGCGATTTATCAGATTTCACAGCTGTAGTCTATTGTAATAGGTACAGGAAGACATCGGAGACACCCATTGAGTGCGAATCATGCCAAGTGGCTCCTTGATGCGTGGCATCTGAGTTACGGAATTCACCTTAAATGTGGTGGATTCTGGGTTGCTCTCCCTTGTCTGTTGCTGTACCTAAAGTTCATAACCACAGTCCTTCTAGGCCCGTGTGCCAGCGCTCTGTGAGGACACCGCTTTCAGGAATTCACTGAAAAGGCCGATGACAGGGACGCATTTTGGAAAAAATTACCATTACTGAATCCAGGGACTACAACTGTGACTTCTGAGTTATTAATACGCCAGTCTAAGTCACCGTTGTTGTATGAGCCAAGTTCTGTATTAACATTTTTATGTTCAGGTAATTTGAAATGATGCTAAATATATTTTTTAGTTTATATATATATATAGTATGGGGCTAGATAATTATTCAGTTTTAATTGGATATTGTTACTTTAAGAAGGGGTGCCGGGTAACGGGACTGATGGGAAGTTATTGTAAGTTTGGGTGTGGATTAATAGGGCTGTGGTAACACACAGTTTTCTTACTGTGTCTGTTTGGAGTTTCATTTATGACTGTAGAAATATATAACATGGAAAATAAACGCTGTTTGTTTTTATAAAACAACGGAGTGGATTAATGTGAAACACCACGTGTAAGTTCCTGCGGTAGCCACAAGTTGTTTCGCACCTTCACTTGCAACTGCAATTTTTGTAACCATTTTAGTTCTTAGGCTATAAGGTGAATGGTAAATGGGGATGGCACAGTAGTCAGTTCTGCAATTTTTCAACAAATAGACGGAGCTTCACACCCCAAGTGCTCCCTGCGTTAAGTTTGCGTGTTCTCCCGTACACTTGTGTGTGTGTCTGTGATTTCTCTGGTTTCTTTCCACGGTTCAGGGACATGCAGGCTGGGTGAATCTGTGCTGCTAACTTGACCCGAGTGTGTGTGTGTGTGTGTGTGTCCACCTGGAGATGGACTGGTGTCCCAAACGTGTATTGTTCCTGCTCTGCAAGTGCAATAAGATTCAGCTCCAAATGTGAGATATGTACATAAACTAATTAGAAACATTTTGTAAAATGAATAAATAAAGAAATACATTAATAAATGCAAAGGCATTGGTTTTTCTTTGTAAACTGAACGCAGAGAGCAGTGAATGAGGGTTAAAACAGCAGAAGATAGTAGATTGTGCTTTTTCCAAAGACTCAGCATTTTCATCATTCCTACCTTGAATATATCAGTGAAGATATTGGACTTCAGCAACACAGCTTGTGTCACTTAGCTTTGACTAGAATTTATGAGTAAAAGACATCAAAATTTTCCATGAGTAAATAAACTGATATAATTAACAAAACTATTTCTGATTTATTTGGGATAGGAGTACTGATACACTAATAAAAAGAACTTTGTTCTCAGTGTCTTGTTAGCCTACGCCTAGCAGACGATGCAAACTTCATACAGTCAAGCCAACATCCAGAAAGTGCCCTCCTCTTACTGAGCCGTCAATCTGTTTGATGCCATCTGAAATGGACACTCCTATTTATTAACAAAACTCTCTTACTTTGATGTTCCTGTAATTCATAAACAACAATTCTAAGTTTCAGCCATTCAGAGAAGACCAAAGAATGGAAGAAAATAGATGAACGAGCACACACAGATGGATAGTCTGAAATCTCTGCTGGTGACTATTAAGGAAAACAAACATCCAATTACAATTCAGTAAGTACTCATAGCATAAGAAAATACTTTCAGTCATTCTTAAAATGATTAATTTATTTCTATACATGACATGTGTGGACGATGGAGTGCAATGAAATCAACAAATGAATTTCAAATCAGTTGTATTCTTGCCTGAGGAAATCAGCAGGCATAAAGTGCCAATAAAAATGCACATCTGCTTTTCAAGGATATTTAAAAGAACCAAACTTACCATTGTGGTTGGTGTCTCATCCCCTGAACTGCTCTCTGCACCTGATGAGTAAATCAAAAAATCAGATATCAGACACTTCACCTCAGCATAACAGCATCTGCTCTACTATACAAGTGGGTAGATTTCTACAGTAAGTGTAGAGATGCCAGCCTGGGAGTTCCATAAAGCTTCATCCCTCGTGGGTACCCTGTGCTGTGATGGACAAAATGCACAGCTTTGTTGCGTGTTAATTTGATCGGACAGTTCATGTAAGCCCAGCACTTCCCTTCACCAGGATTTTTGTGGCTCTTTTCTGTGGTTTGTTGAAACTTTTCGGCTGCTGTGGGGCACAGTGCTGCCCAGACCAGGGAGCAGTGCAAGAGGCAGTAGAAGCTGACAGAACAGTCAGATAATAACCACTGCTGTAGCAGCTAACAATCCAAAGTAAGTGTACGTCTCTTGTGTGAAGGATTTAAAGTGTAAAAAGCGTATCTGGGTAAAGCAGTACACAGTTCTGAAAACAGAGTGCACTAGTGCTAGCAGGCGAGTGAGGGCAGAGCATACATTCATATGGAGAAGGACATTGATTTATTATTTGTTTTTATTAAAATCAAATAGCATTTCATACAAATAACTCACGTTTTCCAAAAAAAAGGTTTGAAACAAATCAATCCCACCCCTGAGAAAGAGAGCTAGGCCAGCAAAGCAAAACGTAAAGCTAGGAAAAATAAGTAAATAGATAAATTAATAAATGAATTAAGATAAATGGAGTAAAAGAGGGGAGACAACCTGCTTCCTCAATTTAAATGCTTATTCTACAATGTTATTGATGAGATCCTGCCAGGTTCTGAAAAAGTTTTCTACAGATCCTCTAAGTGCGAATTTGATTTTTTCCCGTTTCAAATAATATATAACATCAGTTACCCACTGACTTAGAATAGAAGAGTTAAGATTCTTCCAGTTGACCGAGATAAGTCTACAAGAAGGACATTGGTTTAAATACAGTGAAGGCAGTGGTACTAGACTTTAAAGAAAGGAAGCATTAAGGAAATGACGGTGACGTGGTGTTAAGAGACATGTAGAGGCTCTAAAGATTATTGTGAGAAGGACCAGAAGATGCTTGACTACACAAAGATGTAGTCTGTTAGAGAGGTATCAATAATAATGAGACACAGCTCACATTTAAAGGTGCACCTCACAGCATGCATGAGAGAGCATATTATGGGATGTTAAAAAGCAAAGGAGATGCATGTGTGCTTCAGTAGTCATTTCTGCATAGAGAAACATTTCTTTGTTATAAGTAAGAGTCAGTAATGTCCTGAACAAATAAGAAGTGTGCGTTAATGACCAGAGGTGAGTTAGTTTGCATTTTACTTGTACATTTTTATACGTTAAGATGCAAGTTGTTTAAGATGCAAGTTGTTTAAGTGTACTGTTTAGCGTTTATATGTTGGGAATGTGCCTTAGTGTTAGTTACATGCAGCAATATCTATATATATATTTCAGCATGTCTGTCTGTTGGTTGGTTGGTTTGTACGTTTACATCAGTGTTTTGATTGGCTGATATTCTACGAATTTTGAAAATTTGGACCAACCAACTAAAAATGCCCAAGTGGGAATTGAACCCACGACCCCCCAAGTGCCAAGGTGCCGGCTTAACCATTGCGTCAAAGCAGTCATATGTTTATGCAAAGAAAACAAGCAACTCTACTTACAAAATAGTGTATGAGAACTGCTGCATTTCTACCTAATGGATAAATTGGGGAGTAGCTACATATGCCACTACCCCGTCAAAGAAGCAGCTTATCCTTACAAAAGGTACGATGCGTACTTTTGACATTTGGAAATAGCCCATATTATGCTTTAAGATTTTTCTCTTTTAAGTGTATTAACTTTATGTTGGCATGCTTTGGCTGCCGTCGCGAAGTGTTATGAGCACTGGTGGCGGCAAACTAAAAGCTGGATGGCCTAAACAGCTGTCCAAGAGACCTGCGTGTCACACGCTATTGTTTGGGCTTACACTATTTCCAAAAATAATGTTTTTGGTGGACAAATGTCTCATTCACTTTATGATTAGGTAATCATTGACAAAACCTCTGAACAACATATATTGCCAAATATAATGTCTCAAAACCAAACCTCTGCGAATTTGATGCCATTGAATATCGATTTTGAAAACCAAACCTCTGTCGAATTGATGCAACCAAATATCAATTCTAGAGATCCAAGGGCTCCCAATTTTGATACAATGGAAAATATCAATTTTGGAGATCGACAAGAAACAAGCTTGCATTTTAATGACGAAGAAACCCAAGAAAAGACCATAAACAATTTGAATATTGCACATTTGCCTCAACAACAAAATAAAAAACGAAGCACTGGGAAGCGAGTGACAAATCGGATTAAAAGAAAAGCTGAAGGAAGTCACTCGACTGAAGAAGACGAAAATGCAAAAAGAAATAAGATTTTGGATATTTCAAGTGCTCAAACTACACCACAAGAATTGCCAAAAACGAAGAAACCAAAATGAATTTTTACTGAAGAACAAAAACTGTGGAATAAACCGCGACGTGCAGTACGACAAGCAGCAAAGAGTGTTCAAAACTCGCAGCAGAGGCAAAATGAATGCCAACGAGTTGCAGCTTACAGAAGCAACCGCACGGAAGAACAAACACAATTGGTTCACGAAATTGAGCGTCTGCGATTGCAACAAAAACGTTCTACTGCCACTGAAATTGAAGTTGCTGAAAGACGTGAACATGAACGGCAAGGACAACAAGAAAGTCGGTCAAACGCAACTCAAGTTGAAATTGCTGAGAGAAGAGAACAAGAACGTTTACGACAACGAGAGAATCGTTTAAATGCAACTGAAGGTGAAATTGTCGAAAGAAGAGAGCAAGAGCGACAAAGACTACGAGAAAATAGACTTCATGAAAACGAGGAAGATGCAAATTCAAGGCGTCAACAAGATCGCATTCGAACTCGAGAAAGTCGAGCAAATGCGTCTGAAATTCAAGCTCAACTTCGAAGAAACACTGACGCACATCGAAGAGCCTCTGCAAGAGCTGCTTCCAGCAATCAACTTTGTCGTGCTCTGGCTACAATTGAAGACTTTGATACCAACTTTTCAGTGCATTCAATTGGTCCTATGGTCAATGAATGTGTACATTGTGGTGCTCTTCAGTGGAATGGCGAAACATCTTCTATGTGCTGTGGTGATGGAAAAATTCGACTTGCTCCATTTACCCCTTTGCCCGATCAATTGGTTTTGTCGTGGTCAAATCCGGCTTTTATGAAGAAAATTCGTGCGTACAATACCATCTTTGCCTTCACATCCATGGGTGCAAGTGTCCACGAAAGCATTGCCATTGATGAACGTTATGCAAATGCAAGAGATGGTGTTTACACGTTTCGTGTACAAGGAAGCATTTGCCACAGAATTGGGGGATTGCTGCCAAATGAAGGAAACACTCCAAAGTTTGCACAGATTTATCTGCACGACAGTGACATGGATTAACAAGTTGCCACGCGCATGAGCATCATGGACGACTTGGATGAAAATATTGTCACTACAATTCAAGAGCAACTGGCACAAATTAATCCTTTTGTTACTCAATTCATGTCGGCTGGCAAATTTGCAAGAGAAGGCCGGGATTGTCGTTTGGTCATTCGAGAATCAAGAAACACCGATCTTCGAACTCACAATCGACCGACAGCAGATGAAGTTGCTGCCATTATTATTGATGGAAGTGAGCCCAATGGAAGGCCCATCAATTCTATGGATGTTGTACTGCATTGCAAGTCCGGTGGCTTTCGAAAAATATCCGATTTGCACCCAGCGTACGATCCTTTACATTTCCCACTTTTGTATGCATTTGGTGAAGATGGATGGTCGCCTAATGTGGAATATGTCGATGGGAAACGAAGCTACAATAACACTCGCGTGAACATTCGTGAGTTCTATGCCTACCGACTTTTTACTCGAATCAATGATGAGTCAATGCTCCATCGATCCTCAAGATTGTTTCAACAATGGTGCGTTGAACAATATGTAAAAGTCGAGCTCCAACGAGAAGACTCAAAGCAATCTGCGTGCTGAGTTATATCGTGGTGTGGCGGATGCAATTGCAAGAGACGCTGACCTTGGAACCATTCGGAAGTTCGTTGTTCTACCTGCGTCATTCACTGGAGGCGAACGGTACATGAGAAAGCAGTACTACGACTCGACGGCTATTGTGCGCGAATTTGGCAAGCCTGATTTATTTATTACTGTTACTTGCAACCCTGAGTGGCCTGAAATCAAGGAAGCACTGCTTGAAGGCCAAAAACCTGACGATCGACCTGACATTGTTGCAAGAGCCTTTTGCCTAAAGCTTAAAGCTATTCGAGAAGACATTTTCAAGAAAAACATCTTTGGCAAGACGATGGCAGACATTTATGTCATTGAGTTGCAAAAGCGTGGCCTTCCACATGCACACATGCTCATCAAGTTAGAGTCTGAGTTCAGTCCATCTACTCCTGATGCCTACGACAAGTTTGTGTGTGCTGAACTGCCCGACCGACACCTGCAGCCAAAGTTGTATGAAGTTGTGACGAAAGCCATGATGCACGGACCATGTGGAAGCCTAAATCCGAAAGCACCATGCATGAAGGATGGAAAATGCAGCAAGCAGTACCCCAAGGCATTTTCTAACACCACACATTGCGACCACAGTGGATACCCTGTGTATAGAAGACGTGACAATGGCACAACTGCAGAACGACGTGGCTTCGAATTGGATAACCGATGGGTTGTTCCTTACAATCCATACCTCTGCCAGAAGTACGAATGCCATATCAATGTGGAAATTTGCTCGACAATCAACTCGGTCAAGTACATGTACAAGTATGTTTACAAGGGCCATGACAAAGCCACTATTTCCATTGAAAGACAGCCTGTGGATGGAAACATTGAAACCGTTGGTGATCTTGCAACAATTGACATCAACGAGATTGTCCAGTATTTAAGTGCAAGGTACATTTCAGCGTCTGAAGCTTGCTGGAGAATCTTCTCCTTTGCTCTCCAAGAAAAGTCACACACTGTTGTTCAGTTGCCTGTACATTTGCCTCAAAAAAACATGGTTACTTATAACCCAGACACGACCAATGCAGAGTCAACTGACAGCATGAAAAACACCATGCTAACAAGATTCTTTGAGAAGTGCGCTGAAGACGAAGAAGCAAGGAACTTGGTCTACTATGATTTTCCAAAGCATTACACGTGGCAAAAAAATACCAAGAAGTGGAAGAAACGCCAGCGTGGTGGAGAAAAGACAATTGGCCGCATGGTTTCAGTCTCCATTAAAGACAGCAATCGATACTACCTGCGATTGCTTTTGTGCTACGTCAAAGGTCCAACATCATTTGAAGACCTTCGCACTGTCAATGGTGTTTGCTGCGACACTTTTCAAGAAGCTGCAGTGGCATTGGGCTTATTGGAAAACGACAACGAATGGCATCGGTGCATGGAAGAAGCCTGTGACTTTCAAATGCCTGCACAACTTAGACAATTGTTTGCAATCATATTGGCACTGTGCAATCCACATCAGCCTGGAAAATTGTGGGAAGCATTCAGCTCTGCGATGTCTGAAGATTTCCAACATCAACTCAAGACAACGTGTGAAGATCGAAGAGTTGTTTTCCGCACTCTGGAAGCACTGAACAAACACCTTTTACCTCATCAAATGACGCTGAAGGATTTTCCAGGACTCCCTCAGCTGGACCAATTCCAAGATTTATGGGCCGACGAATCAACAAGAAACAACCCAATGATCGAAGCCGAGAAATCCTATAACCACGCTGACCTGTCCAATATGGTCAATCAGTTGGGCAAGTTAAATGAAGACCAGAGTCAAGTCTTCAATACAATTTTGGGAGCAGTAAACAACCAAGACAGCGACCAAAAACTTTTCTTTGTGGATGGTCCTGGAGGAACAGGAAAGTCTTTTTTACTCGACACCATTTTGGCTTCTGTACAATCACAAGGGAAGATCGCATTAGCTGTGGCAATCAGTGGCATTGCAGCTTTGCAGCTTATGGGAGGTCGAACTGCGCACTCTACATTCAAGCTCAGTTTGGATCTCAATGCAACTTCCATATGCAACATTCCAGCTCAATCACAACGAGCTGAATTGTTACGCAATACAGACTTGATTGTGTGGGATGAAGCACCTATGATGATCAAGTACGGTTTTGAAGATCTTGACAAGTCGCTCAAAGATATCATGGGCAACGACAAAGTCTTTGGTGGCAAGACAGTTGTGTTGGCTGGCGATTTCCGACAAATTCTTCCAGTGGTTCCCAAGGCAACTGCATCCCAAATTGTCGATTCGTGCGGCAAACGTTCGTATCTTTGGAAACACTTTACTACATTGTGACTGAAAACTAATATGCGCGTACGAAATGCTGTGGACTCGGCAAGTGCCACTGAAATTGAAGACTGCTAATTTTCTGTTGCGTGTTGGTGAAGGAAAATCAAATGACTATGAAGATTGTGGTCAAGAATTTGCCAAAATCTCCAAAGATATGGTTGTTCCGTGGCAACCAAGAACAAATACACTTCAAACTTTGATCCATGAAGTGTACGATAATGCCGAAGAACATTATCTTAATGATGGCTACTTTTTGGACAAAGTCATCCTGACTCCACTTAACACTGATGTCCATGACATCAACAACAAGATTGTGGATATCCTGCCTGGCGAAGAGCAAGAATACTTATCGATTGATTCTGTTGAAGATTCTGAAGGCTTGGATGCATCTCTATATCCTGTTGAATTTCTCAACACACTTGCTATTTCTGGGATGCCACCTCATAAATTGCGTCTCAAAGTTGGCTCTCCAATTATTCTGCCGCGTAATATCAATGGACATGAAGGACTTTGCAATGGCACACGACTTCAGGTCCGACAACTCAAGTGAAATTGCTTGCTGGCTTCAATCCTCACTGGAGCCCACAAAGGCAAACTTATTGCCATTCCACGTATTCCTTTGGTTACGAAAGATTGTGGACTGCCATTTGAACTTCGATGACGCCAATTTCCAGTACAATTGGCCTTTGCAATGACCATTAACAAGGCTCAAGGTCAAACAGTTCAAGAGCTTGGTGTTTACTTACCCCAACCAGTATTTGCTCATGGTCAATTGTATGTTGCCTTATCTCGAGCAACTTCAAGAAAGAAGATCAAGCTCTTAGTTGGAAAAGATTGCCACGAGGATCAAGATGGTCTTTGCATCAATAATGTAGTGTACCCAGGGATATCCTCTTAAATACTTGAATAAACATAGTTTACGTATTCGTTAAGTATGCATTGATTGTGTTAATGATTCATAATTTTATTTTGATAAAGATAAGTCGTTCATTTTATGGCATGTAACACTTTCATACATGACTTAAACTAGAAACAACTTTCATTATGTTTATTATTGCCTTGGAACTAAGATCCATACAGCTCAGGTGGTAGAGTGCACACTACCCTTGGTCGGTGGTTCGATCCCGGATGCCGAAACAAAGTTAGGACCTAACACCACCTACTGTCTGCCTGGGTTCGAATTCCGATTCGTCGTGTGGCACAAAAAACATTTTATTACTAAATTTAATCATGGTACAAATAATTTTGCACTTAATGACTTTTACCCTGCAACACTGATAAAAGTCGCCTGCAGCCCGTCCTTGACGGGCATGACGACCTCGTCTATATATATAATTCACTAAGCCGGGAGACAAGTAGCCACCCATGGAAAGCACGCCGGAAGGGGCGTGGATTAACTAAGCCGCCAACAAGTAAGACGCCCAAGACCATTGGATACGACGACAACTTGCAGAGCCACGCCCACCAACTCGGACAGGACAAGTCTGAAAAAAACAACATCATTTATATTCGGCTGGGCTACAGTACACATGCACCTCTGAGCCACGTTGACTTTTTGGTTACGAGGCATGACCGCATGCACCATAGCAAACTGTTTGTTTTCGGTTACGAGGCACGACCGCGTGCACCATCGCAAACTGTTTTACACCCTACATACAGCAATTCGCATCCGCAACAAACATGCGTCTTCTTAGATGGTCCTGCAGGAACACGGAAGACGTTTCCCCGCCCACCAACACTCCTTATTCCCCGGCCCACGTCCACCCTCGCTCTCTAGGCATTGACACTGCCTGCTCATGTGCCCGGATGCAAAAACTCACCGACCACCCAGTTAGTCCCTTTCGTCTGTGCTAGGAGTCCACATGCACCTCTGAGCCATGTTCACTTTTCATTATTCTTTTTGGTTTCAACACCCAACCGCGTCCACCATCGAAAGCCATGGGAAAGGAACAACGAAGCCCTGCCCAGAAACTCTACCCCCCCCCCCCCCCCCCCCACGTGATCAGGAACGCACCTCAGAGCACTGGCTGCCAAGTCGAACAGCTCATCAAACAGATACTCACTCGCTTTGGTCTGTCCTGCTGTCCAAATCCAGCTGTGAGCCACGTTGACTGTTCTTTTGCACTCCATGGCCACCGCTTCAAATGTATTTCATGGAAACAACACTTCTTTCAATGTTATACAAATTCCTGCATCAGGTAACTTTGTTTCTATCAGTCGGGTTTTTTTGGAAAAATGTCATTGACGAGACTGTTGCTCTCAAACTTCGGAACATGGCTGTTGACTTTGTTTGCCAACATTGGGATAACTTCGGCGACATGGGGGGTATTTTCCGTACGTCGCTTAAATCATCCGAGATCAGGTGCCTCATCTTGGATAAGTTAATGTTGGTGAAACTCATCCAGATAAGT
This sequence comes from Erpetoichthys calabaricus, assembly GCF_900747795.2. Taxonomy (NCBI): domain Eukaryota; kingdom Metazoa; phylum Chordata; class Cladistia; order Polypteriformes; family Polypteridae; genus Erpetoichthys; species Erpetoichthys calabaricus. The sequence goes on from NC_041406.2 coordinate 2,525,526, forward strand.
CGGTTTTTCAAACGCAGCCGTGTAGTAGATTAGTCGAGCTGGATCTAATCATACGAGATGAATGCGCGCGCCCGCGCTGATTGAAAAGCCCATATATATTAAGTCTAGAAAACATGGTCAGCAAGTCTCTGATAGGCTGTAACAAAATGACGAAAGAATGGGCGCATTTTTTTTTCACACACGCGGCGCAAGACCTTTTATTCGAAGGACATGAAGAATTTCAAGATTTAATATGCACAAGGGGTAACACTGCAAAAGGAGCCCAAATCAGAAAAGACAGCTGGCAAAAAGTGGCCGACGAATTAAACGCTAAGTACTTTGCATTGTACTTACTGAATGCAGCGTTTCATTTCCTATGTGTCAGATTAATTATTATTTAATATGTCATAATTCCAGATCAAACGTGAGCACAAGGAGAACATGTGAACAGGTTAAAGTGAACTACAAGAATATACTTAAAACTGGTAAATATTGGTATATAACTGTTTAAAGAATTGTTGACATAAAGAATCATATATAATATAAAAAACATTAATTTTAACGCTAATAAGAAGGCAGACAAGCAAAAAAACAGGTGGAGGTCCATGCGGTCCAGACCTAACCCCTGCAGAAGAGTTGGCTCTCCAGCAAAATGCCCATCGCCCTGTTTGTGAGGGCATTCCAGGGGGAAGCTCCTCCTCAGAATCAGTGGCAGGATGCAGTGGTCACTTCATTTCAGATAAAGGATGGTCATTGCATGTATTTGCCCTCCACGTGTGCCATAGGTATGTTCCATATAGCCCTCTTTTTTGTTGGGTCAGTTGCAGGGAATGTCATATCCCTTGAACCTGTGTCTGACCAACAAGATATTGACAAAGGTCAAATATTTGATGAAGACACTGTGTCTGATTATTCATCAGGAGGAGAGGTACATTTTCCAAATAATGTTTGATCAAACTCCACTCTGATCAGTCCCATGTGTCCCAATCACATTTGGAAATCCTGGTAATGAGAATGTTAGGCTGATTGAGATTCTTCATGGAACTGTGGGTGTTTTTGCCTGTGTATTACCTACCTGCAATGGCATGAAACGCCTCTTTTATTGTCTGGACACGCAGGTGTCCAGGAAACACTATGAAAACCCGAAGGAAATGTTTTAGAGCCAAACAGACTTTACGAATTGCCTGGCAAACTGCACTTTTAGTTAGATTTTCCGCATCGCCTACAGTATATAAAAAAGTGCCGCTTGTAAAAAAAACCTCAAAGCAATGCCTACTGTCTGTGTGGTTGTGAGAGCCGACTTCGCCGAGTTTGACTTCAAATATAAGGTGATAATAAATCTTTGAGGTACAATATTCCCCCTCGGCTAAAGCGGTATCTTTCGCAAAGAATTTCCTCCAGGAGTAATAAAGGATCTTGCCGATCGCGCAAAACCCTCTCTATATGAAATTCTCTTCGTATAATTTGCGCACCGATATCAATTGGTCGCTCATTCGTGAACGGCGAAGCCATGACTGGATGACTTCCACGCACCGTCACTGATCACGTGTGTAAACTAATCCTTGTTTACGTTGAACGCAGGTTTGAGGATTAGGATGTGCTGCTATGACAACACTTCCAGCAAGAGTTTCGAAAAAACCGACAGATCCAGGATCAGGCCAAATCGTCAACAATTACATCCGGCTAAACGACTAATCCACGTACGAAAAATACCCCCTTGGTGTCTGTTTGTTGTTAGTCACAGAGGCATTGTTATACAGTCTGCTCAACAATACGCTGACTACATGACTACGTCCGGAGTCTATGGTGGTGAGGCAGAAATTGTGACAATGTCCCAAATCCTTCCAGCTACTATCAGCATTTACTTCCAAGAACGTCCTCATGCCTCTCCTCGAGTTTACAATCCGGCCCAACGTCTCTCCATATCCCTGCTCTTTAGTGGTCCTTTGGATCATGGGCATTACGAGGTTCTCATGCCTCTCAAATACACACGTGATGAATTCTTTTCAGTGTCAACACTGCTCCAAAACCTTCACGTGCCAGAAATCTCTCAAAGCACATTTAAACACACACTCCACTGAACACACTCATTCCAAACAGATCTTTCAATGCACGATTTGTTCAAAAACGTTCCGAGTGCAGAGATATCTCAACATGCATTTAAAAACACACTCCACTGAATGAATTATGCAATGTGAAGATCGCCAGCAATGCTTCGACACAACTCATTCCAACTCCCTTCAGTGTCAACACAGCACTAAATCGTTCATGCACAAACATCGCATTCAGTTTTCTGCAGCTTTTCAAGAAGATACCACCATTCACGTCCAAGATCATAACATTGGCTTACCAACCGCGCTATGTGCTCCTTGCAATGCTCTTCATTGGCCAGCAGAGGTGAACAAATCCGGACATTACACTAAGTGTTGTCATGCCGACAAGGTGTCTTTGCCACCGCTATCCAAACCCCCTCTTTTTTTAGAAGACCTCTTGACTGGCAAGAACCCGCTGTCCCGAAATTACTGTGATCATATCAGGGAATACAACTCTGCTTTAGCTTTCGCGTCAATGGGCGCACATATCGCTTAACCATCTGGACAAGGACCGTATGCTTTCAGAATCCATGGTCAAATTTATCACCAGGGGCCTCATGTATAACGGCGTGCGTAGAACTCACACTATAACATGGCGTAAGCACAAATGCGGGAATGTGCGTACGCACAGAAAAATCCAGATGCAGGAATCTGTGCACACGCAAACTTTCACATTCTTCCACTACATAAATCCCGATCAGCGTGAAAAGTAACGCACATGCACGCGCCTTCTGTCCCGCCTCAACTCCTCCCAGAATTACGCCTCTTTGAATATGCAAATCAATATAAATAGCCTTCTGAGAAAAGACAATGGGAAAAGCATGGGGGAAAATATAAGAATTTCAGCGAATACCAAGTGGAGGCAAAGGAAAAACGTACTATTTGTTGGTTTAAAACAGTGATATAATCAACAAAAGGAAGTTGATCGAGTGACAGAGTGTCGGAAAAACTCGAAAGCTCAAATTCACAAAGTCGCACAGTGCCCGAAATAAAAAAGAAATCACATATCGAAGTCGCCGTGAAAAGGCAAGTCGTAGCCCACCGTCTGAGTGTCATATGAAAGCTTATTAGGGTACAGACAAAAAAAAGGCACACAGTGGGAAAAAAGCACGAAATGTCAACTTTAATCTCGAAATTTCCACTTTAATCACATAGTTTATTTTGCCATTAAAGTAGAACATCATAAATTCATCTTAAAATCGTTTAATTTACTAGTTTCTCAAATCCCATTGTAACTAAAGTAGGACGTTAAATGTTTTGTTCTGTATTTGATCTTCTTTGTGCTCTGTGTGTGAATCACTACCTGCTTCTTAAATGGGCTTTCTCTTCCTCCGACAGGACACATAATCCATTACATTCGTGATATTACAGATCTCTGAATAATTACAATACTGAGATGTATACGTGATATCTTTTTCATGATGATAGGAATGAAAGCATTTTATTAAACATGGGAACACGGTGGCACAGTACTTGTTCATATCTCACGCAAGAGGCTTGCTGCGCCATGTGCGACCTTTGATGAAATAATTTATCACAGCAGTACTGTCTCTTTCAAACGTACTAACCTCCAATTCCTATCCCTACTTTTCTTTCTCCAAACACCCAATCGCCACACAATCAGCTCTGTAATAGACGTGAAGCCATCTGTAAGCTTAGATCGCCGATTCTTCAAAACTTTTAAGGAACATTGAGATATCTTCGTAGTACATGTTTAATTATTCTATCCGCCTATCTTTCCAGTGTCGCATCAGCGCAAGAATACAACGCAATGCAGGAACAATCCCTGAACTAGCTAGCGCTGCGGCACCGTGTCCTCACATGTTTAATTATTAACAATACAGATTATTTAAATGAAGTTAAAGTTTTATCTGTATAATATAATCAACATATTTTGCTGCATTTCATCTTAAAAATGAATACCGTCATCATATGTACATACGCGCTTTATAAAGTGGCGCAGGTTGTGCAATATTATAACTGTAGATAGTGCAAGTTTACAGTGAGGTAATTGTACTTATAAGTACAAACAGTTATACAAAGAGCACTTGATGGACTGATTGAGTGCGTTTATAGTTCTTGGGATGAAACTTTTTCTAAACCTGCGAAGTCCGTACTGGGAAGTCTCTAAAGCGTTTTGCCGTGGCTAAGGCAGCGTCTGCTTCATGCTGTGTACCGATATTTCTCTTTCCCATCAACTGCTGCTGTGATTTCCCACTCAGATACAGTGATATAAATACTCTGAGTGGTGCAGTGAGAGTAATATGGAAAAAGATGATCCGCAGAGTCAACCCTTAATGGGAGCAGCTGAAAGAAGAAGAAGATGCAGTGAGAGTAACAACGCTAAAGCAGTTATGGTATTTGGAATACTATGGCTATTCCCTGGACCATTATATTGCGACAGGTTAATTACAATCAGATGCATTACACTAATAAACAATATGCAGTTAGTTTCAGTGTATTTATAAAGCAGCGTCAGGAATGTGAATCTAAGAAAGAAAGGGTGACCACACAGGAACAGTAGCACTGCTTTGACGCTGGGTGCCGCCAGTCTGCAAAACCGAGCGGAAAAATTGCGTACGCCAAGGTATGAGGTACCGTGGAAATGTGCGTGGCTTTACGCCAAGTTTAGGTTTATACATCGCGATTTGAGCGTGGAAACATTCATACGCAACATTTCTGTGCGTACACACCGTTTATATATGAGGCCCCTGGCAGGTCTCTCCTTTATATACTAACTAGGGGGCTCCGCCCCCTGCTCGCTTTGCTCGCCAACCCCTGGTGTTGGGAATGACAAAGAGCGTGATGTATGAATGAGATATAGAATAGTGTGACAGCGTAGATGATGCAAATAGAAAGCAAACAATAAAGTGTGTGGCACAGTGTAAAGGTTTATTTGAAAATTTCTTTGTACACGCCGTTTAAGTGTAAAAGGTAATTCCAGCTCAGAACTTGTAAGGTCATTTAAGATGGTTATTGTTGTGATCAGAGTCAAGTTTGTCAGAGCTTAGAAAGAGTTGTGTCTCTCCAGGAAGTAATGTAATGACTTGGGTATTAATGTTTTCCATATTAATATTTTTTGGACATAATATAGTGCGTTGTGTTAAAAGGGGCATTTGGTCTAATGAGATTGCTGTTCCAAATGTCTCTGTAACTAAGTCGTCGCAGATAAAGGCTTGAGGAATTGTAATAATATGTGGGTGAAGTCCATCTGTATTGGTGAGTGTACCATCTCTCAGTTGTAATAAGCAATTGTTATGATCTGGTTCTGGACATCGTATCTTTTTTACTAACTGTATCTTTTGAAAGCAATGCCAATTGTCTGCGTATTTTAAGGTGCACTGAACAATAGCTGAGTGCATGGCATCTGGAAGAATAGCTAATCACTGTCTAAAATCTCCTCCTCATAAAAGTACCTTTCCTCCAAATCGAATATTATTATTCATAAACGTTTGTAGAAGTTTATGAATGGTGTTGAGTAAGTGACTTCATGCCATTGTACATTCATCAATAATTAACATTTTTTCAAGACGGATGTCACGTGCAGTGCCACCGTTAATGTTCATAGTGGATACCGATTTGTAGGATCTAATGCAGTTGATAAAGATTTCACTTTCAGGTACATCGTCAGTTATAAGCCTCTGTAGATATTCAGTATATGAATGTAAAGAAGGCAGTCTAATTTGACCCTTTTGACAACAACGTGTAAATGTATAACTTGTATTTCCAGTTGTTTCTTCAGGGAAGTGAACTGAATGACAATGATTGCAAATGACATTCATTAATCCGAATGAATTTTACTGGTGTATGTTTTTCTTGTGCCGTTTGAGAGGCGCGTTGTTGCATGTGTAGTATTTGGGACGTGTTGTTTTGGAGCTGTAATCGATTTGCCTGTGCTGTGTGAGAAGCCCGTTGTAGCCTTCGCTGCCATTAACGTATGTCTGAGACGGGAGGTGTTTCGTTTTGAATCCGTGCCTGTTGCGATGCAGCACTTTGATTGATAGTTTGCGTCATGTGGATCTAGGATGTAGATTTGTGCATATTTGCGTTGTTGATTTGTTTCAGGGTGCACTGTTCCAATGTGATGCAGTATTTGTGCACATATGCGAAAGTAGTATGGGCCATTGCCTTTTGGTGGCCTGATATTTACTCCGGTATATGCAAAAGCAAATGAACCATTGTAGGATCTAATGCAGTTCATAAAGTTTTTACTTTTAGGTACATCGTTAGTTAGAAGCTTTAGTTGAGCTTTGCGTTTTTGGAGTCGAAACATTTTTTCTTTAGAAATATGGATAAGTAATAAGGAGAATTGCACTCACTGTTAATATGGAGCCTTTTCTGCGGTTGAACGGTTAATAGTGCCTTATTGTAATGAGATCCACCTATGCTGCATAGCCGTCTATTTTGTTGTTTCTTTCGTGTTCGTGTGTTTGTTCCTGTTATCCTTTCCTTTTCGTTTTGTACCCGTGACCGTGTATTCATGACTTGTTTCTTTCTCAGCATGCGAAATATGGATAAGTAATAAGAAGGATCGCAGTCACTGTTAATATGTTTCCTTTTCTGCAGTTGAACGGTTAATAGTGCTTTATTGTAAGGAGATACACCAATGCTGACACCTATGCTGTCTAGTGTGAAGGTGTTGATGTTCACTTTAGAATATGTGGCTTTGGGTGTCACTTCTTATGGATGTGTGTGTGTGTGCTGGGGGGGGGTTGAGGATTGTTGTCGCGCGAGCGTCTTCTTTCTTTTTGTGTTCCTGTGTCTTGTTGAATCCCCCTGTTTGTGTGTGTCCCGTCCCTTGCTTGTAGGGTCTGTGGGGTGGTTTTGTGTTCTTTTTTTTGTGTTCCATGGGCTTGTTGAATCCCCCTCTTGGTGTGTGTCCCGTCCGGTGCCTGTAGGGGGGGGGTGCCTTGCTGTTGTGCGCGAGCCTCTTTTTTTTTTTTTTTTTTTGGGTCTAGTTTCGTGTGCAATGTGTTTCGTGCTTTGCTTGCGTTTGAATACTTTTTTATGTGCCGTTTCCTTTTTTCGGTGCTCTTTGCGCCTCATTTCTCAATTTTTCCTGTGCTCACTCCTTTTTTCTGTGGTCTTGTCCGCCTCTCTCGCCCTCTTCTATCCGCCTTTCTCGGCTCCTCAGCCGACCCTCGCGGACTCTTTTTGCGCCTGCGCAGTACGTCTTTTTGCAGCTACGGCCCATTGCCGGATGTGCCTGCGTCCATCATCCGGTTTAGCATTCTCGGTTAGTAATATGGATCCTGACACGTCACCACAATACGGTCAGCTTTATATCTTCGATTCTGCTGAGGCTACCAGTCAACGTTTGCAAAAGGAATGTAATAGCGTTTGCAGTGACATTTTGTTGCTTCAACTAGACAACATGATACGACAGGTTAATCCCTTCGCAAAGTCTTACATGCAAATGCATGACATTATCACTCACGGTAGCCCTGTTACTGCTGTACGAATGGTGTTCATGGAAAATCCAGCGCTGGATATGAGAAGGTATAACGCCCCATCCTGTCAAACTGATGTTGCTGCTATCTTTGTAGGTGAAGACGGGGAACCTCCTGCACAACGTGACATTTGCATATACTGTATCCAAGGGGAGATGCTTGCAAGCGTATCTCTGTTCTCAATATGAACTGTGACCCCATGGTTTATCCACTGCTATTCCCTTACGGAGATCCAGGCTGGCATATACAATTGACCCATGTTGAGGAAAAGCGAACCGCGAAAAGCACACGAGTCACACAGCTCCAATTTTATGCTTTCAGGCTTGCCATGAGACCAATAAATAATTATGCGCCGTTTGTTATGCCGCGGGTTCACTATTGTGTTGTATTTTGCTCTCTCCAGAGTTCCATCTTTTCATTCACTTACTGTTGTATTCTCTGACCAACCCGTTTTAGACAACTGTGTCTTTCTGGAAGTGTTTAGCATTCAATAAATACTTACGCATGAGATTGAGCATTAACAGGTCTCTGATGCCCTTGGATGTCCCGTACTGCATGCGCACTACACTGAATGGATCAACCGGGGCTTGTATTTGTTCCCCACGAACGAGGAATTCCCAGGAAGTGTGGTTCATACGCTCGCACTGATTACGTCCCTACCCTTTGTACACACCCAACCATGTCAGGTGACCCAAAACACGGCATCAATCCAGCTGTAAGCCGCGTTGACTGTTCATTTGCCTTCCATGGCCACCGCTTCAAATGTATTTCATGGAAACAACACTTCTTTTAATGTTATACAGATTCCTGCATCAAGTAACTGCATGCGCGCTACACTGAATAGATCAACGTGTGTCTACCAGGCGCAGAAAGGCGTATGTAAGCCGTTGAACCCCATTCGTACTGCAAACCGGGGAATTACCAGTAACTGCGAGTCATACGCTCGCACTGATTACGTCTCTGCCCTTTGTACACACCCCCCTCTCACCCCCGCTACTACCGTGGTCGGGTAACTTGGTGGATTATATATAGAAAAGCAGCCAAAACCGCAAAGAACAATGAAAAGTCTACGTGACTCACAGGTGCATGTGGACTGTGCCCGAGCGACGTCCACCCCCACCCCTCGGTCTGAGAGGAGAAGGTGCGATGGTGGTCCGCCAGTTTTCAGTCACGGACAATTATGTGTTGGTTCATTCCGTGCATTGTTACAATGTTACTTTTCTTGGTGATTTATTACATTACCCATTTTTCAAATGTTAATTTTCTCCCTGTGCTTAAAAATCATTAAAAAAAGGCCTGATTATGCGGCGTATGGTACGCTGCGGGTTGGCTAGTTATTTAATAATAGTTATGGTATTACATCAATGTATTTTACTATAAGTTTGTTAATACTATGTACTGATTACGTTATTGATTTGATTCTTTACTGCCGGTAAGCTAGTGCCTAAGTTGAGTAATACTGCCATCTGATGGTATTCAATTGCTCCTTTAAATATCATGGACATAGCCTGAATGAATATCTGCTCCCTGGGCCAGCCCTCAGTCCGTCCTTATTAGGAGTGCTCTTACGTTTTAGGGAATATCCTATAGCAGTAGGTAGCGACATTAGATAGATAGATAGATAGATAGATAGATAGATAGATAGATAGATAGATACTTTATTAATCCCAAAGGGAAATTCTCATTCTCCAGCAGCAGCATACTGATACAAAAAACAATGATAAAAAAGAGAAAAATAAAAGTAGAAAATTAAAGTTGTGTATACAGAGCTGCTGAAAAGGCTGCCACTCCGCCTTTTACCTGAAGATAAACCTCTGCACCGTTTTGTATGGCGTAATTTGGAAAGTAGCATTTCCCCCGTTATCTATGAATGGCAATTACTTCCCTTTGGCACCACCTGTAGCCCTTGTTGTGCAATTTTTGCTCTTCAACGACATGTAATGGACAACACTGAATCAGGGGATGAGATTCGATCCTTTGTTGAAAGGGACTTCTATGTAGACAACTATTTGCAGCGTCTACCATCAACCCAGAGGGAAAAGCAACTGATAGACAAACTAAGAGATCTTTTGTCAATTGATGGATTTGACCTTCGTCAATGGGCTAGCAATTTTCCCAAGATACTAGAACATCTGCCTCAAGAAGCTCGTTCAATCAATACAGAACTCTGGTTGTCCCAGGATTGATCAGATACCACAAAATCCACTTTAGGCTTGAAGTGGCATTGTCTGTCAGACACGTTCAAGTACAAGTCTCATCCAGTGCAGAAGACAACTGTTACTATGCGCCACATATACAAAGTACTTGCCAGTCAGTATGATCCCTTGGGGTATATTCTTCCATTCACCACACGTGCCAAAGTCCTGGTCCAGAAATTGTGGGATAAACAAAGAGACTGGGATGGCCCTATGTTGCCTGAAGATCTATTAAGAGACTGGAATGATTGGGAAGGAGAACTTTACACTCTGGATAACATTAGTATCCCAAGATGTTATACACCTGTTAATATGGACTTATTTCCTATTACCAGACAGATTCACATATTCTGTGATGCCTCTGAACAAGCTTATGGGTCTGTTTCTTACCTAAGAACCGAAGATAAAGATGGTAATATTTATCTTACCTTCATTATGGCCAGATCTAGAGTTGCACCAAAGCGTCAAGAAACCATACCAAGACTAGAGCTATGTGCAGCATTAAATGGAGCACAGGTAGCTAAACTCTTGGAAAATGAGCTTACTTTAATAATAAACTAAGTGGTTCTGTGGTCTGAGTCCACAACTGTGTTATCCTAGCTACAGTCTGAATCCTGCCTTTAAAGTATTTGTGGGAACCAGAATAGCCGGAATTCTAGAAATAATAGATTACCATTCTTGGAGGTATGTGGACTCCAACAGGAATCCAGCAGATGATATCACACGGGGTCGAACACTAGCTGAATTGTCTGTACCACACAGATGGAATCAAGGCCTATTATTCCTTTATAAACCTGAGTCAGAATGGCCAGTAAAACCAAATATTATTGTTCCAGAAGTTGAAGCAGAGCAACAGAAGAGTGTCTTCTATGGTAGTACAGTGACGTCTCCTCTTATTCCTAACCCTAGGAATACCATACATGGAGGGAACTAGTAGAAGCTACAGTTTAAAGAAGAGGTGACCAAACCAGTCCTACTGCTGAAGACTATCGAATGTCAGAATTTCTTATCTTTCAAAATTCACAGCCAGTTTTCCTGAGGAATACATGTTGCTGAAGAATGGAAAGCCTGTTCCTGGGCTTAAGAAGTAAGCCCATTTCTTACTTTAGCACCAGAGTTTGACACATCATGTCAGCTTATCCGAGTTGGAGGGTGATTGCGCCGTATTGAAGGGATTGAGCTGTCATCAATTCATCCTATTGTTTTAGACCCTCACCATCCAGCAACTAAATTAATTATTCAAGAATATGATAACAAACTTCATCATCCAGGTCCAGAGAGAGTGTTTGCCGAATTAACGAGAAATGTCTGGATCCTAAGAGGCAGAGAAGCAGTTTACAAATTCCAACATACTTGCACCGATTGCCGTAAACTGAAGGCAAAGCCCCTTATCCCTAAAATGGCAGACCTACCCCTAACAAGATTGAGGCTTCACAAACCTGCCTTTTTCAGCACTGGCATGGACTCCTTTGGACCGTTCCAGGTTAAGATAGGTAGGCGCTGTGAGAAGAGATTGAGCATTATCTTTAAGTGTCTCACTACCCGATGTGTCCATTTGGATGTTCACACTAGTATTGACACAGATTCCTTCCTAATGGCACTCAGAAGAGCTCGAAGGGGTACACCCTACGAGCTACTGTCTGACCAAGGCACAAATTTCCATGGCGGAGAGAGGGAGTTGAGAGAAACATTTTCCACCCTTAGTTCAGAGGTTCAGAAAACCGCTTGCAAAGCAAAAAATCATTTTCCGCTTCAACCCACCAGGAGCACCACATTTTGGTGGTGCATGGGAGAGAGAAATTCGGTCCATGAAGCAGGCCCTTTACACCACAATAGGTTCACAGTCTGTGTCTGAAGAAGTACTTAAAACAGTTCTCATCGAAATAGAGGGAATCCTGAACAGTAAGCCTCTGGGGTATGTGTCATCAAACGTTGCTGACTTGGACCCAGCTACACCTAATTTCCTGCTGATGGGGCGGCCTGATAGTTCTCTACCGCAGGTTGTCTATCCCATAAACGAGCTGATGGGGCGGCAGAGATGGAGACAGAGTCAAGTGCTTACTGAAAAATTCTGGTCAAGTTTTGTCAAATTCTATTTACCCAGTTTACAGGCCAGACAGAAGTGGCATAAGGAGCCTGAAAACCTCGTAGAAGGAATGGTAGTCATGCTCATTGATCCTCAGCTTCCTCGAGCACTTTGGTTAATAGGCCGAATTGTTAGAACCTTCCCTAGCCCAGAGGTGAAGGTGAAGGATAGACTCTATACTAGGCCTGTTGCTCGTCTTATTCCCCTTCCGGACATTTAACTTCAGGACTCTGATACTAATAAAACATAAGTTTAATATTTTTCTGTTTGAAATAAATAGCCAATATTAGAGAGGTATCAATAACAATGAGACACGGCTCACATTTAAAGGTGCACCTCCCAGAATGCACGAGAGTGCATATTATGGGATGTTAAAAAAGCGAAGGAGATGCATGTGTGCTGCAGTGTAAGGGAAGGTTTACAGGACGGTAGTGAGACCAGCTATGTTATATGGACTGGAGATGGTGGCACAGGAGACAGAGCTGGAGGTGGCAGAGTTAAAGATGCTAAGACTTGCATTGGGTGTGATGAGGATAGACAGGATTAGAAATCAGGACATTAGAGGGTCAGCTTAGGTGGGATGGTTAGGAGACAAAGTCAGACAGGCGAGATTGGGTTGGTTTGGACATGTGCAGAGGAGAGATGCTGTGTATATTGGGAGAAGGATGTTAAGGATAGAGCTGCCAGGTAAGAGGAAAAGAGGAAGGCCTAAGAGAAGGTTTATGGATGTGGTGAGAGAGGACATGCAGATGATGGGTGTAACAGAACAAGATGACAAGGACAGGAAGATATGGAAGAAGATGATCCACTGTGGCAACCCCAACCCCTAACGGGAGCAGCTGAAAGAAGAAGAAGAAGAACAAGGCTGTCCTGAACCCAGAGCTTGCCATTCACTGATGACCAAAGAATGGAGGAAAATGGAGGAAAAAGAACACACAAACAGTTTGTTCAAGGAAAACAAACAGCATACTACAAGTACTCAAAGCATAAGAAAATACTTTCATTCATTTTTAAAATGATCCAATTTCTTTTACACACAACATTCGTGGATGGTGGAGTGCCATAAAATCAACAAATGGACTTCAAATCAGTTGTATTCCTGCCTGAGGATATCAGCAGCCATAAAGTCCCAATCAAAACATACGTCTAATTTTCAAGGATATTTAAAAGAACTAAACTTTCCTCTCGTGGTCATCTCTGATTCCCTGAATCGTTCTCTGCTCCTGATGAGTAAATCAAAGAATCAGATTTCAAACACCTCACCTCAGCATAACAGCCAGTGGGTAGATTTTCTACAGTAAGTGTAGATGTGCCAGTCTAGGAGTTTCATAAAGCTTCACCCCTCCAAAGTGCTGAAGCTGCTGCATGTTACTTTGATTGGAGAGTTCGTCTTAATGTAGCATATTTTTTTACCAGGATTTTTTGATGTTTTCTAACCACAGAATTAAGCAATAAAAACTGAGTGTTGTTGAAACTCTGAAGCTGGTGCGGGGCACAGTGCTGCCCAGGCCATGGAGCAGTGTGACTGGCAATAGAAGCTGGCAGTATAGTCAGTTAATAACCAGTGCCATAGCAGCTAGCAGTCCAGAGTAAGTGTGCATCTCCTGTGAGAGTGAGTTATAAACTGTAAAAGCATATATGGATAAAGCAGTACAGAGCGTTCAAACGGAGTGCACGAGTGCTAGCAGGCGAGTGAGGGCATAGCATACATTCATATGGAGAAGGACATTGATTTAAATACACTGTAGGCAGTGGCACTAGGCTTTAAAGAAAAGAAGCGATAGGACAATGATGGTGACGTGGTGTTAAGAGACATGTGGAGGGTCTACCGATTATTGTGAGAAAGACCAGAAGATGCTTGACTCCACAAAGTCGTAGTCAGGAATAACAAAATGACAAAACTGGAAGAGGCAACCAAAGGAAGAATGGAGTATCTAAACTGAAATGAAAAACGAGAACATTGAAAATACACAGGCATGTTTTTATGAAGTAATAATTTCACCTTCCACAATACCCAGCATCTTATTTAATGCCAAATTCAACATGCGAAAAAAAGTAAAAAAATAAAAAAAAAGAGCATACAGTAGATTATCTTTATAAATAATACGCTACCGTGGCTGTCAATTTGTCTGTCCAGAATTTTAAATCACCTGTAGCTCACAAACCGCTTGACCTATTGACCTGAAATTTGGTACACAAATACTATGTGACGTCTACTATCTGCTCTCAGGGTGACGACTGACCTTCAGGGTTACTCCTGTTTTTAGTCAGTCAGTCAGTCATCGTCCAACCTGCTATATCCTAATATCACGGGGGTCTGCTAGAGCCAATCCCAGCCAGCACAGGGCGCAAGGCAGGAACAAATCCAGGGCAGAGCGCCAGCCCACCACAGGACACACACACACACACACACCAAGCACACACTAGGGACAATTTAGGATCGGCAATGCACCTAAACTGCATGTCTTTGGACTGTGGGAGGAAACCCATGCAGACACGGGGAGAACATACAAATTCCACACAGGGAGAACCCAGGAAGTGAACCCAGACGGGTCTCCTAACGGTGAGGCAGCAGTGCTACCGCTGCGCCACCGTGCCGCCCCTTATTCCTGTTTTTATTTTTATTTAATTTTATAGTAGAATCAACTCTCGGCAGTGGCCAGCAGAGTGGACATGTGGCGCATGCATACGTGTATCGTTCTCATTCCCTACCACCTTTGCCATCACTTCCCCTACCTCTTCGTATCTTAAATCATTCTTGAGGCAGATTGAAGACTTAAGTGCCAGCTTAAGTGAGAAATTAAAGAAAATGTACTAAGAAAGTGCAACACAAACACTGATTTAATCAGTTTTAACGCGAATAGATACCAATGGAAGAAGAGAAGAAGTGAGTCGCTAGGGTGGAGAAAACAAGAGCTGCTCAGGAAACAGCAAGCACATCACCCCCTGAGCAAACGAATGGTAAACGTACAGAGAAAGAAAGAGTCTGAAAACTAGGAATGCTCAAGTCAAGTGTATTCACTGCACGTTATCGTTACAGCAGTGCGCCGTTACTGGTCCTTTATAAAACACCACCCCTGAATTTGAGAATTAGAACATGAATTAGCATTAGGATGTGGGGTCGGACCGATTGCAAAAGATCTGAAGCTTGGGCAGCAATTCACACTTCAGCAAGGCAATGTGCTCCAGCCAGTCTTCAAAAGGAAAATGTGAAAGTCACAGGCTGATCCCACAGAAGTTCAAACTAAAGAAGGCCGCACACTGTTGAAAGTGACCTGCAACAGACGCCGGTCAATATTAAAAAACATTCATGTCTAACCTTAATGGACTGGAAGTATTTGAGTAAGGAGTGAATGTTCATCATCTTGGCATGCAGCAATTTTGTAGCCTTAATTCCCAAAGAACAATCTTAAAACACTATGAGGGTGACAAAAAAACACTATTTTTATTTGTTTTGACTATAGAAGCCTATTTCTGTTAGGGTGCCAGTGTCCTCTTTGATTGAATTAGAATCTGACGATGCCCGAGACAAGAAACTGTCTTCTAGTTCACAGAACCAAAGCAGAAGAGGAAAAAACAAATTAGATCCAAGTGGTCAATTCTCAGTATTGGCCTGGACCCCTGGTTTGGCCCAGAGATATGCTTTGTCTGGATCTGCTGTTAAACAGACCCAACTGTATTCAACTCAGCAGTGGGTGAAGGGAGGACAGCCACCATTATGGAGTCTCATGAGCCAGTAGAGGCCAGGTTCACAGTGGGCCTGGTGTTGCTTTAGCTGTGACTGGAGTCTGAGTGCGTGGAAACTGATACAAGCCAGGCCTTGTAAACCTCCGTGAATCCCCCTCAAATTCTCCACATGCAAGTTCAATTGGTTGGCACATTTTAGGGGGACCTGACCGAACTCCACAGACATAGAGTGTTGTAGTCAGGGTAGAAGATCCATTATGTCACAGACTTTACCTGCCTTGCAGTATGTAGTTTGTGTTCAGATTTCAGGTGCTGTGTTAATAAAATGTCCTCCGACATATTACACATCCTCCTAGACAGGAACATCTCCAACGGTGTATGAAATGCCAGGACAGGAATCTTTGACCCTGCTAGAAGGCTCAAGTGGATGTCATTTATATCAACTCTATCACTTACAGTGTGTCGTTCAAAGATGGCATATAAGGAAATCAGACAGTCCGATGCTGCTGGATGGTAAAGGTTTGCTCACAGGCCAGTTTAGCATCATACGTAGGTGGCCAGCAGCTTGAGGTCACCCAGAAACTAAAATTCTTTAGTTTGAGTTTTTTGTTTTTTTTTGAGAAATGTTGTCAGAATTTTTAGATCCTTTTTGTGAGCCAACATTTGAGCATATGTGTGTATTGTGAGATTTTTGAGACCCCCAACAACCCCACAACTGTGCTGTGCGCTGAAACTCTGCTAACGCAGGCAGGGACTGGCAGTCTGCTGCTGGTTTAACTACAAGTTCACAGGCTCACCGTGTAACGTGTCTGTCGCCCATTGGTGGATGAGGGGGACATTTAAAAGTGTCCGCTGACCTGGCTGTGTGCTCACTTTCTGACTTCGCTTGTTATTTCAAAAACTGAGGAGGGAGTGAATGTAGGACAAAGTCATCGCCACTGCTTGTATGCTGCATGTGTATAAGTGACAGCTCCTGTTTGAATAAAGGCTTTGAGAATGTTAATGTCTTTACTACAATAAAGCTGACTTTTTTGTTTGGAAACCTGAACTCACCTTCTTCTCTCTTGTGCAAGTCTGTGACCCACACATCACCAGCATTAGTTCAAAAAACTCTCAGACAGGGCCCGTTTACATGAGTAATTAAATCTGTGAAGAATATCTGTCCAAATCTTAGACAAAAATTGTTAGCTAAAATGGCTTGGACTAAATGGCCAATCTCCAGATTTTGCTTCTTCCTGATGCTAATAACGAACTCTCCCCTTCACCTCTCAAGTGTGCGGTATTAACAGACCAAAGGTCCATGCAGTTGATTTCATCAGAAAGACAATGGCATTTCCAGAAGAAGTGTGAAACTTTTAAAGTGTACATTTGAAGGTGCCTCCAGACTTTTGTGTTCTCAGCGTCACTGACCCAATTAGAAGTTCCTCACACTAATGGATTTTTCTAAAGACTCCAAGCTAGAAGTTAGTGTGTCACTCCTGCATGGGCTCAGCCTTGCTCAGACTAGTAAGTCCTAGAAGATAAAGCACACTAACAATGCTGACGACTGCACTTCATGCAGCCATGTTTGTCAGTTAGGCCTACACTTAGTATGGTGTGTGTCTCTTTGGACTGAAGAACGTCCCTTTGAAATGGCCGCCTCTCCAGGCTCTTACCCTGCAGTGACATACCAGTGAATGCACTCGTTTGGAGACAAACAGCTTCAACTACGGGAGGAAGACAATAACAATTGCAAAGATGGATGGCTGTTGTTTTGTCTTGGTAGAGTAATATTTTGCTCTGCTTTCCCCTTTTATATTATTAATATGTAGCCTTTGTCAAAATGCCTCAAATCTCACAGACGTACCACTGTTTATAAGTTATTATTACAGTATATATCTTCTCCCCACCTTCCCTCCTACATCTGTAACCTCAGGCAATTAGGTGTAGTAAAAGACAAGCAGGAGTTAAGTTACACTTTAAACAATGTATTATTGATAATATTCATAAATAATAATAATATGCAAAGTACATTTAAATATTGGCAACCATACAACCTGATTAAATGGTGATGTGTAGTTTAGTTACTTAAGAATGTCATTAGTTAAGGTATCATTTGTGGTCAGCTTTCTTCAGAACAGGCCGCGTGCCTGTTCCAATATGGCTGCCGAGCTGTGCTCTCCATTGTGTTATCCTTTTCAGTTCATTGTGTGTGATGGTCATCAGTTTGGTAAGAGAGAGAGAGTGTAAGGGAGCGAGCAAATTTATAGATGTTCTGTCCAACCCCTAGAGCCAATAGGATGTCATGGTACTTAAAGGCTCCTGATACAAGCCAATTCCAAACAGCCATACTTCAGACCAATGGGGGATAGAACACCTTCACACCAACCCCCCTAATACCATGGAGCGGCTGCTGCTTTACCACCTGAGGCCAAAGGTCCGCCACGCCCGCCTCTGAAGTTCGCATACCAGGAGAAGGTGGGAGCGGAGGATGCCATCATCTAAATGCTACACCGATCCCTCTCCTACTTGGACAGAGGCAGTGGCGCTGTAAGAATTATGTTTCTGGACTTCTCTAGCACCTTCAACACCATCCAACCTCTGCTCCTTAGGGACAAGCTGACAGAGATGGGAGTACTGTACATTCATACCTGGTGGCATGGATCGTGGACTTACAGACAGACCTCAGTATGTGCGTCTCGGGAACTGCACGTCTGACATTGTGGTCAGCAGCACAGGAGCGCCACAAGGGACTGTACTTTCTCCGGTCCTGTTCAGTCTATATACATCAGACTTCCAATACAACTCGGAGTCCTGCCACGTGCAAAAGTTCACTGATGACACTGCTATCGTGGGCTGCATCAGGAGTGGGCAGGAGGAGGACTATAGGAACCTAATGAAGAACTCTGTTAAATGGTGTGACTCAAACCGCCTACAATTGAACACCAGCAAAACCAAGGAGCTGGTGGTGGATTTTAGGAGGCCCAGGCCCCTCCTGGACCCCGTGATCATCAGAGGTGACTGTGTGCAGAGGGTACAGATGTATAAATACCTGGGAGTGCAGCTGGATGATAAATTAGACTGGACTGCCAATACTGATGATCTGTGTAAGAGGACAGAGCCGACTATACTTCCTTAGAAGGCTGACGTCCTTCAACATCTGCAATAAGATGCTGCAGATGTTCTATCAGACGGTTATGGCGAGTGCCCTCTTCTATGTGGTGGTGTGCTGGGGAGGCAGCATTAAGAAGAGGGACACCTCACGGCTGGACAAACTGGTGAGGAAGGCAGGCTCTATAGTAGGCACGGAGCTGGACAGTTTGACATCTGCAGCAGAGCGACGGGCACTGAGCAGGCTCCTGTCAATTATGGAGAATCCACTGCATCCACTGAACAGGATCATCTCCAGACAGAGGAGCAGCTTCAGCGACAGACTGCTGTCACCATCCTGCTCCACTGACAGACTGAGGAGATCGTTCCTCACCCACACTATGCAACTCTTCAATTCCACCCGGGGGGGGTAAACGTGAACATTATATTAAGTTATTGTCTGTTATACCTGCATTGTTATCACTCTGTAATTTAATATTGTTTATTATCAGTATGCTGCTGCTGGAGTATGGGAATGTCCCCTTGGGATTAATTATCTATCTATCTATCTACAGTGCATCCGGAGAGTATTCACAGCGCATCACTTTGTCCACATTTTGTTATGTGTTAGCCTTATTCCAAAATGGATTAAATTCATTTTTTTCCTCAGAATTTTGCACACAACACCCCATAATGACAACGTGAAAAAAGTTTACTTGAGGTTTTTGCAAATTTATTAAAAATAAAAAAACTGAGAAATCCCATGTACATAAGTATTCACAGCCTTTGCTCAATACTTTGTCGATGCACCTTTGGCAGCAATTACAGCCTCAAGTCTTTTTGAATATGATGCCACAATATGATGGCACACCTATCCTTGGCCAGTTTGGCCCATTCCTCTTTGCAGCACCTCTCAAGCTCCATCAGGTTGGATGGGAAGCGTCGGTGCACAGCCATTTTAAGATCTCTTCAGAGATGTTCAATCGGATTCAAGTCTGGGCTCTGGCTGGGCCACTCAAGGACATTCACAGAGTTGTCCTGAAGCCACTCCTTTGATATCTTGGCTGTGTGCTTAGGGTCGTTGTCCTGCTGAAAGATGAACCGTCGCCCCAGTCTGAGGTCAAGAGCGCTCTGGAGCAGGTTTTTCATCCATGATGTCTCTGTACATGGCTGCAGTCATCTTTCCCTTTACCCTGACTGGTCTCCCAGTCCCCATCCCCACAATATGATGCTGCCACCACCATGCTTCACTGTAGGGATGGTATTGGCCTGGTGATGAGCAGTACCTGGTTTCCTCCAAACGTGACGCCTGGCATTCACACCAAAGAGTTCAATCTTTGTCTCATCAGACCAGAGAATTTTCTTTCTCATGGTCTGAGAGTCCTTCAGGTGCCTTTTGGCAAACTTCAGGCGGGCGGCCATGTGCCTTTTACTAAGGAGTGGCTTCCGTCTGGCCATTCTACTATACAGGCTTGATTGGTGGATTGCTGCAGAGATGGTTGTCCTCCTGGAAGGTTCTCCTCTCTCCACAGAGGACCTCTGGAGCTCTGACAGAGTGACCATCGGGTTCTTGGTCACCTCCCTGACTAAGGCCCTTCTTCCCCGATTGCTCAGTTTAGATGGCCAGCCAGCTCTAGGAAGAGTCCTGCTGGTTTCGAATTTCTTCCACTTACGGATGATGGAGGCCACTCTGCTCATTGGGACCTTCAAAGCAGCAGAAATTTTTCTGTAACCTTCCCCAAATTTGTGCCTCGAGACAATCCTGTCTTGGAGGTCTACAGACAATTCCTTTGACTTCATGCTTGGTTTGTGCTCTGACATGAACTGTCAACTGTGGGACCTTCTATAGACAGGTGTGTGCCTTTCCAAACCATGTCCAGTCAACTGAATTTACCACAGGTGGACTCCAATGAAGCTGCAGAAACATCTCAAGGATGATCAGGGGAAACAGGAGGCACCTGAGCTCAATTTTGAGCTTCATGGCAAAGGCTGTGAATACTTATGTACATGTGCTTTCTCAATTTTTTTATTTTTAATAAATTTGCAAAAATCTCAAGTAAACTTTTTTCACGTTGTCATTATGGGGTGTTGTGTGTAGAATTCTGAGGAAAAAAATGAATTTAATCCATTTTGGAATAAGGCTGTGACATAACAAAATGTGGAAAAAGTGATGAAGCGCTGGGAATACTTTCTGGATGCACTCTATCTATCTATCTATCTATCTATCTATCTATCTATCTATCTATCTATCTATCTATCTATCTATCTATCTATCTATCTGGTTTATGGCACATCTCCCAAATCCTGTCGTAAAATTCAAAGAGACTCACTCCTGGGGTTCGAGGAGTTCTTAAACCATCAAACTATTGTTGTTATTATCAATAATATAACACTAATATGACATTGCTTTGCCTAAGTTACAAATGAAGACATACAAAATATTTATCAACTTCTATGCAAAATCTCACATCACAACAGCTGTGGATTAACTTTGGAGACCTACCTTGACTGCCTTTAGCTCGATTCATTTTTATTTTTATTTCCCAGTACAGTATCTGCAGAAGCAAACACATTCACAAGTTGTTATGTACTGCATAAGCACCATAAAATCCAAACCAAATGACAAGAGGAAGTCAGAGTTACAGTAAAATAAAACCTGAACTTCAAAATAAAAGACCACAGATAATTCCAGTAAAAATGTAAAAATAAATTAGGATTGTATAGCGGGTTGGATTATGGATGGATGACTTCATGAGAGGTGGTAGGCCCCAATGTCACAATTTTGTTAAAAAAAACTTTCTTCCTACATTTAACCATGAAAGCTAAGAACTCCTTTAAATTGTTTAAATCTGGTAAATGTTCATGTCAAACAACTCTTTACATTTCTGCCTATTGACTACAAATGCAGGCACAAGAAGTTGTCATCTTATGACTTTGGAACTGAAGCCCTCAGGCCCAGTATGGAGGTGAGCTCAACTGCTGATAACCTGCTGGAGAAGCGAGTTAAATGGACAGCCAGGTAAAATGTATGCAATGGAGTGTCTACAGTTTCAACAACTGATAAATTGAGCGTCACAGACAGACCAGCGGAGAACACCTCGCAAATTCAGAGCCCCCAGACTTCCTGAATGTTCTCAGAGTACGACATGGCAGAATATGAAGATGGCAGGAGATGGGATCTCATATGTCACCCAAACCGTGAAGTCACCCAAACAGTGAGAAGGGTTAGGAAGCTGGAACAGCCGGAGCCATCACCTGCTAGAACACGATATGATGTGCCCTGGCTTGGGCTCCAAATAATGCAGCATTTACAAACATGTAATGAGCAGTATGATGGAAATGATTTCAACTTAAAGAACAGCAACAGTGATAGACTGGATGTGTGGCCATCACGTGTATTACAGAAGGTCTTCAGACAACTTCAAAGCACAGTCTTGAGATAGCAGGTTTTGATGTTAACTCCATTTAACTGATGCACTTGTCTACAATGGAATTTGCACATTTTTTACATGTGAAATAGCAATTTAGTGTCATTGGAAACAACAGAGTAGTATTTACATTGTATGTGGATAAAGTGGGTTTAGAAAATTGACACACATTTATATCAACTCTCTCTATATAAAGATATTAGCTAAAGCTGATTCAAAATGAAGGATAGCCATTTGGAAGTGTTGGGGGCCCACGCCACACACCCCTGAACCTGGAGGGGGCCATCACAGCAAACCCGACATTCCCAGCCAGGTCTTCTCCGTATTTGGAGGCCACACACCTACAAAGCAGAGCAGCCATCTTTTTGAGCCCCCTCAGGTTGGTTTAAAGGCACCGGATATTCGCATCTCAGATATTTCCCCTTATTTTTCATTTACTTGATCACTTTTCCTGTTTCCATCATGTCTTTTGGGCTCACTGGTCTCTCACTTAAAGGACTACTGATTATCCACACAATGCTGACCCTTAATAACAGGAGAAAGTGAAATAGGAGCAGATAAAGAGAAGGGAGCGAGAGAAACAGAGAAAAGGAAGGCCAAGAAAACACCAACAAGAGCAAAGAGAAAATGGAGAGACAGAGACAAGCAAATGAAGGTGGGCCCTGCACTTGTGTGACACACACACACACACACACACACACACACACACACACACTGTCATGTGAGCCCAGAAGCACAGCCTGTGATATGATATAGGCAGACAAACTCCTAAGGATTAGCAAATCATGAGGAACACCAAGTCACCTTTTAAAAACTCCGAGGTTCAGCAGACTGAAAACTGGAGCTTCACTACCTGAACCAGGAAAGAGAAGAATTGCGACTGTCAAAAAGACGAAACTTTGTAAGATCAGCTTCATTCACTCTCTATCAGAACAGTGCCATTCAAATGTCGTCTCACTAAAGATCATGCAGCAGCCGAAGCACATATTACATAATGTTAAGTGCCACCCCCTCCATACCCAGCATACCCACTGGCACATGTTATTGGCACACTGGGTTCAGTGGTGCTGGACACTTACAGTTGATTTCCTGGCCTTCACAATGGCAAGTCTTCAGTTCCTCTCAGGTGGCTGGGCTGAGCAGTCAGACTTGAAGAGTTCAGCTGGTGAGCACAAGCAGAATGAGCAGATCAGAAAGTGCCGAGTGCCTTTAAAGACTTTAGTCATGGTGTGCCTTGAGGTCCTGAACATTCTGCATCTCTGCCACTTTTTGTCCAAGCATAAATGTTATAAGAGTTCCACTGTTTGGAGGCTTTCATCCTTCACAGGGGCTGCTGCTGCTGCCACCATTCCAGACATCAGGCCGCGTCGTAGGCTACTGTTCAGTGAGAGCTTCCTCATCCTAATTTGTGTCAAATGATTTGGAGGCGGGGTGGCACGGCGGTGCAGTGGTAGCGCTGCTGCCTCGCAGTTAGGAGACCCGGGTTCGCTTTCCAGGTCCTCCCTGCGTGGAGTTTGCATGTTCTCCCCGTGTCTGCATGGGTTTCCTCCGGGCACTCCGGTTTCCTCCCACAGTCCAAAGACATGCAGGTTAGGTGGATTGGCGATTCTAAATTGGCTCAAATGTGTGCTTGGTGTGTGGGTGTGTTTGTGTGTGTCCTGCGGTGGGTTGGCACCCTGCCTGGGATTGGTTCCTGCCTTGTGCCCTGTGTTTGCTGGGATTGGCTCCAGAAGACCCCTGTGACCTTGTGTTCGGATTCAGCGGGTTGGAAAATGGATGGCTGGATGGATTTGGAAGCACAGGGGAGTCAACTAAAACAGGGGTGACGAGTTTCATTTGATTAGGGTGCATTGTGATCAGACAGGGCGAAGTCTCCAAAGGATGAACTAGGATGAGCTTTTAAGTGTGAAGACAGCTGAGGACCAGTGAAGCAGGTTTAAAAGTGTTTGAAATATCATGCAGGAATGTAGAAGAAGTAAGAATCAGTCAGGTAACTTTATGGTGGACAGAGAAGGAGCTGAAAACAGAGGGTCCAAAAACGCAGAAGACGAAGAATTCCAGCAAGTGACCCATAGAACTCGGAACAGGAGATCAACAGTTCAGAAGGACATTAGAAGAACAAAAAGCAGGCAATTAAAGAGAAATATTGAGGGAGAAGACGAAAGAAGAGCCAAAGAGCTTCTTTCAGTGATGAAGTCGCAGAAGAGCGGCAGGTGGAGCGTCTTACAAACAGTAATGGCAAACTAAAGTCTACAGAGAGTGAAAGAGCAAAGAGTGTGAAGAAGTGAGAAAAGTCCAACATACTGGGCAGCACATGTCAAGAACAGGTGTGTTAGTGAGCAGTCCACTCGGGTTCAGATGGGCAGCTTGAGATTCATTAATATGTTGACATTTTATTAGGAAGACACCAAAATAGACAATCAGAGAGGGTACACATGAGGTTATTGATCTGGGTGTTCAGAAGGCTTTTGAGAAGGTCCCACGTGAACAGTCTGTGATCAAACTGAAACACAGGGGACCTCAAGATGTGCAGATGTCTACAAAGTTGGGTCACACACAGGAAACTGATGGGTTTTGTGGAGACTAGCCTTGTCAGAATGAGGTGTAGTAGAAAGTTGTGTCCATGAGGGGTCAGTGTTGGGGTCGCTGCTCTTTTTAATGCCCATAAATGATCTGGACAGGAACAGAGAAGTCGAGAAGCTAGTTACGTTTGATGAGGATACCAAACTAGCTGGGAGGCTCTCTCTCTCGCTCTTGTTTTTTAATCAGTTTGGCATCGTCATTCAGCATGGAAAGTAGCAAGCGTTTACGCTCCTTCATGGCGGGAGAGAAACTAAAAGTGATTTTGGAAAACAGAGAAGATAGGAAATCGGACAGCAGGTCGCAAGTACGGTGTTCCAGAGTCATGTGTTCGAGATTGGCGATGGAAGAAAGAAAAACTTTCGTCATGCAACAAAAATAGAAGGGCATTTCACGGAAAACGTGCCCTAAATGCTTCCTATACAATCACAACGTGCGTCGTACATGGGGCAAAACGATTTTTGTGATTTTCTTTGTAGAAATTAGGGTGCACGTCTTACACGAGGGCACGTGGTACACGAGTAAAAACGGTATTTTAGAATACTGTGTTTTCACCATACCCCGGTCCACTAGGTAGCCTAAATATTTGGCTTCTACCAACCCAAAGTAACATTTTTTCGGGCTAATACAAAGCCCAGCTTTTGCCAGTGACCGCAATACAGCTCCAACCTGGTGCATGTGTTCCTCCCAGGCGTTGGAATAGATGACAATGTCATCCAAGTAGGCAGCACTATATGAATTATGAGGACAGAGCACTTTGTCCACCAGATGTTGGAAGGTCGCAGGTGCTCCATATAATCCAAATGGGAGAACACAATGCTGCCAGTGCCCGCTAGGGGTGCTAAACACTGTCTTTTCCTTAGCGGAGTCCATTAAGGGAACCTGCCAGTTCCCCTTAGTCATATCTAAAGTAGTCAAGAATTTGGCGTTTCCTAGCCACTCGAGGAGGTCGTCCACTCGCGGCATCAGATAGGCATCGAAATGGGAGACTTGGTTAAGCTGACGGAAGTCATTGCAGAACCTTCAACTTCCATCGGGCTTACTGACCATAACGACAGGACTGGACCAGGGACTATAACTTTCCTCAATCTCACCTAGTTCCAGCATTCGTCTGATCTCCAGCTCCACTTCAGCCTTTTTTGCCTCGGGAATTCTGTACGGGCATTCTCGGACTATAACCCCAGGTTTCGTCAGATTTTCACTGACTACCTCAGGAACAGACAGGATAACTGCTTCGAGCTCCTGTCATTGTTGGCGAGTCAAATTATCTCCGAAATTAAGTTATAATTGATGAGCAAAGAGAGAGCGGAACTGTCCGGAGGAGGGCTCAGAATCCCTGTCCTTCCACGGTTTCAGCAAATTGATATAAATCCGCTTGCTGGGTCGACGATTTGGTTGTTTCACCAAATAATCAACCAGCCCCTTCCTCTCCTTAATTTCATAGGGGCCCAGCCAATGAGCCAGTAATTTGGAATGTGAGGTAGGAACTAAAACCATGACTCGATCTCCCAGGAGGAACTCCCGAAGAGACGTACCATGGTTATAGCATCGGACTTGGGCTGCTTGCACCTTTTCCATGTGCGTTTTCAATATGGGTCTAATCTTCTGAAATCTATCGCGTAACTGCGTGATATATTCCAATATATTTGTTGAAGGGAGGGCCTCTTCCTCCCAGCCTTCTTTTTAAAACGTCTAATATGCCCCTTACGCAACATCTGCTTGAGAGTTGGATTGAACCTCTCTACAAGACTGTCAGTTTGAGGATGATATACCGAGGTCTTTAAATGCTTTATTTGAAGTAGCTTGGCAGTCTCCCTGAACGTCTGCGAGGTGAAAGGTGTCCCTTAATCCATCAGGATTTCTTTAGGGATGCCGTCTTGCGCAAAGACCCCTACTAATTCTCGTGTGATAGCTTTTGAAGTAGCTGAGCGCAGCAGAACAGCATCTGGAAACTGGGTAGCATAATCTACCAGGACCATTATATACTTATGACCTCTGGCTGAGGGTTCTAGGGGTTCCACCAGGCTGACCCCAATACACTCGATAGGGATATCTATTAAGGGTAAGGGCACTAGAGGAGTGTGGTCCCTCCTAGGAATCTGCCTCAATTGACACTCTGGACAGGATGTGCAAAAGTGGCGGACCTCCTTGTTAATCCCAGGCCAAAAGAATCTGAGCTTAATTTGCTCAAGTGTTTTTTCAGGGCCTAAATGGGCTCACAGGAGATGGGTATGTGCTAGTTCACAGACTTGTCGCCTGTAAGTCCGTGGTACTAACAACAGTGACCTCATCTTTCCCTCATGTTCTGCCACCCAGTACAACAGGTCATTATTTAACACAAATTGAGGACCCTGTGGCATTGGATGTGAGGTGCGTTGGCCGTCTATCAGAATGACTGCATTCTTTGCAAAATTAAGGGAGTTGTCGTTCCACTGCTCCTTTTTAAATGAAGCGAGGGTCTGCCTGAATTGAAACTGCAGGCATGTGAGAGGATCGGATTTGACCTCAAGGGGCAGGGTTTCGTCCCGAGTCGACTCAGCGCTTGCTGATGACGTGTCTGGCTGCGACGTCCCGGGTGTTTCCTCGTCATCACCAGAGGCCGAGCTCCGCTCCCCAGCTGGCTGTATACACGGCATGGAGGAAGCTGAGGGTGCTGATTCAGCGTCCGTGACTAGACCTAGCAATCGGGGGGAAGAAGCAACTGTGTTATTGTCAGACCAATCTCTGCCTAGTATCACAGGGAATGGAGGATTATGCATCACCATCACCGTCAACCTTTTCACTACGCCGTCCAGATATACGAACCCGTGAACACAGGTAATGCGGGTCTTATTCTTGAGCCACTCTCGCGGTAACACCAAATGGCGAGTGTGGAAGATGAATGTTCTCTTCGTTCCCTTGCACTAATTCATGTCTGAGAAGTAAGCTTTATGAAACCATACATTATGTAAAAGCATGCTTTGATGAGCAAACAGAAAAATATTTGTCTAAAGGACTCAAGGTCTAAGCATTCCACACATGAGTCTGCTTTATCACGTTTTCCTTTATTTTACATCTGAACGCCATAACAAAGGGGCCAAGAAATCACGTCGCACAAGGGGGTTGAACTTGTGGTGAAGATAGAAGAAGGAACTCTGGGGTCTGAGATAATACTTGGCTCAAGGATTGTGTAAAATAAAAGTGTCGACTGTTGCATTTCATAATGATATTAAATCACGCATTCTAGGGGTATAAAAACTTTGCCCCACCCAACAGACGGGATTCAGAAGAGCCCTGACGCTGTCATGTAATATTGATTGCCTGCTTTCTGAATCTCTTCTCACTGTGATGCTGAAAAATAAAGCTGCTATATAACCACACCTGCTGTCTTGTCTGCGCCATCGTCCACACGAGCAACAATAGAAATGTTACTGCCAAATCAAACAAAGATATAACTAGCACTTCTCTTGCTCAAGCTACAGAAGCTGCAGTCTGCCTCAGGGTGAGCCGACTACACAGAAGAGCAAGGAGTAGACCACCAGGCCTCTGAGGTCAGTACGGGAGAGTGGAACTCTGGAATGACGTCTGTGGCAAAATTGTCATCTATAATCCATAGTCACATCTTTGTGGGTGTCCTCCAGATCTGATCGCAGATCTCTCACAACATGTGTCATATAGAGCTTGTGGGTATGGAGGAATCAGAACTTGAAACCTCCAGGGACTTAAAGGAGCGAATGTCTACATTAACACTTTCACTTTCTCTGTTGTGGTTTGAGAAGTGGCTGAAAACGTCCTTCCACAGACAACACAAGTCCCGCTTTTCACCAGAGATTCACCACATGTTACGTTTAAGAAAGATCTCATTAATTAACAGCATTTGTCTCTCACTCCAACTGAACTTTTGAGTTAATAAAGACTGAGAACAGAGTTCATGTTGAAGTCAGAGCTGCAGGTTCCTTTTTAAACATATAAAACTGGGAATGATTGTGACTCATTTAGAGGAAAGATAATGAAGGCAAGTCGATATTAGTCCACACTTGTGAGACACTGTATGTGGGGAAAATGGATGTAAAGAAGAGTCAGAACACGCCAGACAAATGTGTGTAAAGTGCTGTGTATCATGGCATAGGCCATTAATTCAAAGTTACAATATGATTGTGGGATAAAACAGCAATGTGCAGTCATCATGAGATCCTTTCTACAACTTTAACCTCTTCTCATTCTCATCGCCAAGTCTTCTCTCAGTTGCAATTGTGACCAGAATTGAAAAAGAACCATTTAATAATTGGGATTTATAATGTCCACGTACATTCAGCTGAAGCAAGGACAGTTCTTTCAGGCAGGAGCACCACTCACAGATAGTCTAAGGAATGAACACAGTCCATATTTAGCATATTCAAATAGCTCAGATGGTAGCTACCCATACCTGACAACTGCCACAAATAGCTTCTTGAACATGCAGCATGCGTCAGTATTTATAATGGCCAGAGACCATCTAGAAGACAAACGCTGTCTGCAAGAAGGTACCTCCTGCACTCTGCTGAACCGGACAGACTTACAGTCATCAGCATTCCACACAGTAGAACTTCTCTTCTCTTTGGCCTGGATCTGCATGTATAAATGATTAGACCACCATGACTGAAGTGGCATCCATTTTGATCATTTCAAGACCAACACTGTACAAGAGGATGAGGGAGTACAACATAAACTACACAGTTTACACTCCTTAGTTATGAAGAACTGGATTGTACAGCAACAACACAGAACATCCACAA
Source organism: Erpetoichthys calabaricus (assembly GCF_900747795.2). Taxonomy (NCBI): domain Eukaryota; kingdom Metazoa; phylum Chordata; class Cladistia; order Polypteriformes; family Polypteridae; genus Erpetoichthys; species Erpetoichthys calabaricus. The sequence goes on from NC_041406.2 coordinate 2,554,847, forward strand.
GTAGGACAAGTGATGCTCAATGGACAGCTGTGTGCAAGAAATGTTGTGGTTCAGGGAAATCGGCTAAGGTGGTCAATAAAAAGGGCTGAACATCTGTACACATTTGCTCCATTCCATGGCCCAGTTTCATATGGCATATAGATGGTAACCATAAACATATTAGATGTAAACCAGTAGTTCATGGATCAGTAGATGGATAGAGCAGAATGTTGATGCTTCTAAAATGTTGTTAAAGATTTGTTTAGTAATACAAACTGACCATGGAGGTGAGGATGTCCAAATCTGCAGGTTAAATAGAGGAGACAGGTCAGTGCTGAATGGAAGCTCAGTACATAATCAATGAATTGAAAGGTTTAATCGAGACTTAAACGAAAGATGTACTTGCGTTTTTGCAGCTGCATTTTATGACTTGGGAGTCAATGCAAGTGTTCGATTTAGAAAACAAGACTGTTATATTTTCCCTGTATTGTGAGGTCTCTTGTATTCTTGTTGGACCCCAAGGAGGGACCTGTACCCCACCACAAACGGGACAACACACCAAAGCTTGATTGCCATATCTGTGGAAGGCAGCTTCACTGTCATCGAGGCAACCGCAGGTTTGCAGTGCAGCAGCATAGCACGGCAGAAGCAACTACAAGCCAATTGCCGTCACGGTATGAACGCCTGTCGCTGATGGGTGATACAGGGAACATTATGAATGCAGAGAACAGTATAACTTGGCCACTGACCTGGCCCTGACGCTGCCCGTTTGCTGTGTCTCTGTATAGTAGAGGAGTAGATCCCACTACAATAAATAAATGTGCTGTTCCTGTTTCTAGTTGAATAAAGCTGGTTTTGCTAAAGTACTGAGACTCGGCCTCGTGTTTTGGGGGGTGTAAGACAACAACCTATGCACTCCATATATGTTTACATTTGAAGAATTAATCAGACATTAGATTGCATTTAGAATCATATTTTAACAATCACTAATTTCCTTCAGAAGCAGCAGAACAACCCTGCAGCTTTTTACGCTTGATCAACATCTGTCCAGAAGCAGCCTTTGAAGAAGAAAGAACAGAGCAGTTCGTGCCAAGCCTTAAACAGGACAATCGTTTATTTTGCTCAATGAACAGGTGGGATTTATATGAACTATCTCAGCTCCTCTTGGAAACGGTCATAATGATGAAAAACATGGCCACAAGAGTTCAGGAGTTTGTGTGTAACAAAATTACTAACAATTAATTAGGACTTACAAGGGAAAACTTTGACCAAAGTTACACTTTTTATATGGTTGTATTACATGCATTAGCAAAAAAAAATACAATTGCACTTGAACTTTTACAAGAATAACATGAAATCAAATACACAAAAACAGTCAAGTGTTACGAAGTCAAATGCACAACTTTAATTTTGTTTGATGGTTAAATCAACCCATGTGTTTCTTTATTCCATCCTCATAAGCAGTGTCATACTTATCTGCACACAGGACTATTCATCAAAGCTTCAAAAAAGAAATAATCAAACTCGTCAGAATCTGGATCCAGGAGATCCTCATCGACAGGAATCTGAAGCTCATTTCTGCTGGTGTTTGCTTTTGGATGACCTGTTGGTTCACAATCAAGAAATATCATTTGAGGATGTGGATTGAACCCAGCAGCGGGAACTGTGCTGGCCCCTGTGGTAAATTGAACAACGTGGACAAGGCTCAATGTTTCCAGAAATGTCTTCTCTGCTTCGGTCAGTCTCCTTCTACTAAATTTTTCTTCAAGTTGTTTACCTTAAAAACAAACCAAAAAAACTTGTTAAAGCATGTGAAGATACCCTAAAATTTAGTCTATTTAAATTCATTTAATGATTATCCTAAACAAACCAAATAATAATTTTGCTCTTAATTAGAGCTAAATTACCACACCTGCATTACCAACTTGCCATTAAAAATAAATATTCCATTTATTTAAAGAATTTATTTATTTTACTTAAGATAATAATCATGTTAGTCACTTTGATACATTGATGAATGTTCAGTGTTTTAATGTATATCTATAATAATAAAAGGCAAAGCCCTCACTGACTGACTCACTCACTGACTGACTCACTCATCACTAATTCTCCAACTTCCCGTGTAGGTGGAAGGCTGAAATTTGGCAGGCTCATTCCTTACAGCTTACTTACAAAAGTTAGGCAGGTTTCATTTCGAAATTCAAAGCGTAATGGTCATAACTGGAACATATTTTTTGTCCATACACTGTAATGGAGGAGGCGGAGTCACGTATCGCGTCATCACGCCTCCTACGTAATCACGTGAACTAAAAACAAGGAAGAGATTTACAGCACGAGTCACACGCGGGAACGAAGGTAAATGACGTTAATTTTTGACTGTCTTTTAATACTGTGTAAGCATACATATTAACACATGTGCAATTAAACGTGTGCATTTACGGGGTGATTTCTCAGGCTTAAAAGCTCACCTTTTATCAAACGCGGGAACAAAGGTAACTGACGTTGTTCACTGTCTTTTAATACTGTGTAACCATACATATTCACACATGTGCAATTAAACGTGTGCATTTACGGGGTGATTTCTCAGGCTTAAAAGCTCGCCTTTTACTAAAAAGGTAAATGCAAAACTATTTTCAATCAGTTTATTGAAACGCTCCCGTTAAGGATTGCAATAACATATTCGCGAGATAAAAGAACGAAGTAGGGGGAAATGGAGAAACAGCCGCAAACATCGAAGAGCAAAAAATTAATTAAACAATTGAGAACGGAGCGAGTTAAGCATACAAGCATGTTCATAAGGGAAACAAAGCACGGTGTAAAACGTAACTTTTAATTAAGTTTATAGAAACGCTCCCGCTGCGGATTGCAATAACATATTCGCGAGATAAAAGTTTAATGAGAAGACACGAGGTATAAACGAACCACACGCCGTGGCGCAACGTTAGGGGCAACAGTTTCAACCATTCTATGATCTGCTTCTCGCAACTGAAAGACGGCACATGGCGGATGTTAGCCGACTTGCTGACCGCAACGTTAGGGGCTTCAACTATGGCGCTGACGCCATATCTCAGTGCCAACACTTTGCAGACTGTACTTAAAAGACACGCCCTCCTCACTGGACAGTTAAAAACACCAATCAAACTAACGATGACATCAAGTATTACCCAATCAAAAGTAGGAAAGGAGGCATCTTCATAAAATGCGTGTGGGATGATTTGCATGAGACGCTGCTTTAAAAAAAAAATGATAAAAAGAATACGGGATAAATCCCGTCCAGTATTGATTCAAAACGGGACGCGCAATTTCATTCTCAAACACGGCACGATTCCGTATTTTAAAGGACGGGTGGCAACCCTACAGTGCCAGGTAACCACCCATACAATCACATTGTGATTCAGACTAGGAATGCAATGAATGTAATTACCCCGATCTACATACAAGGCGAAAGTCTTGCAACATTCAAAGATGATGGTTTGGGATAAGTACACCATACAACATAAAAGAGCTTATGAAGCCTTGAACCGAAAAAAGCAAGATCTCAGAGATCGTAAAAAAAAAAATAGGAGGTAATGTCGTTTTACTCGCTGTACATTTTAGTCAAACATTACCAGTTATTCCACGAGGGAGACCAGCAGATGAACTCAACGCGTGTTTAAAATCCATGCTTCTCCCACGCTCGGTTATATGTCGCGTGTTCTCGGGTAGGTGCACCAAAAAATGTATACATTTAAGCATGTAATGGGCAAACAAAAAATGAGGTATACCCGAAGGCACTGCAGTAGTACTTAATGTAACTTTACTTCTTAAATGTTAATGTTTTACTGTTTAATAATTTATACGCTTCTTATATGTTGTTCAAATTCTTTTATCAAAATACCAGTGACAGCGCAATGCACGATAACATGGAGTGAATACACCATACGCATCCGCCCACGGTTGCCCTGCTGTGCGCAGATAGGAGTTGATTCTACAATAAAATAAAATAAACATAAAAAGAGTAAAACAATCATCACCCATAAAGCGTGTGTGTGTGTATATATGTGTATATATATATGTTGATATGTGGATGTGTATATGTATATATCACCCATAAAGCGGATAGTAGATGTGACGTACTATATGTGTACCACATTTCAAGTGTATAGGTGAAACGGTTTGCGAGCTACAGGTCATTTAAAATCCTGGACAGACACACAAATTGCCACGGTAGCAAATTACAGAAGAAGATTTTACTGTTTAATAATTTATATTTATATGAAATGTGCTTCTTATATATTACTTCATATTCTCATATGATAATGATGTTAATGTTTATATTGATTTCTGTGTTATTAAAACTGCATGTATGTGTGTATATGTATATATATATATATATATATATATATACTAGCAAAATACCCGCGCTTCGCAGCGGAGAAGTACTGTGTTAAAGAGGTTATGAAAAAAAAAGGAAACATTTTAAAAATAACGTAACATGATTGACAATGAAAGCCCGTTTCAGTCAGTAAGTCTTATGTGTGTGTTTATGTATGTGTGTATATATATGTAGATGTGTATATGTAGGTATGTATATATATGTATATGTATATAAATGTTTATGTGTGTGTATATTATATATATATATATATATATATATATATATATATATATATATATAAAAGACAGCAACAGTTATAACAATGACAACACTATTACATTATTAAGCGCGGGTATTTTGCTAGTCTATATATATAATCCACTAAGCTGCCGACAAGTAAGCCGCCCATGGCGCACGCAGGAAGGAGTCACGCCCACCAACTCTAAGACCATTGGATACGACGACAACTCGCAGAGCCACACCCACCAACTCGGACGCGACAACTGGGAAAAAACGCCGTCATTTATGTTCGTCTGGGCTAGAGGCCACATGCATCTCTGAGCCACGTTGACTGTTTCTCACGGATGTGAATGGCTGTAGGCAGCGTGTAAAACATTTTGCAAGGGGTATCCAATGGGATCCTTAAAACAATCCTTTAAAACTGAGGTTAAAACACAATGAAGGAAGCAGTCTTTAAAAACCAATGAGCCCCGTGCTTCTTTTTCATTAGCGTCTCACCTGCTTCACCAATGCAGGCCCTGCAACAGTATATTGAGTCTAGAAAACACGATCAGCAAGTCTTTGATAGGCTGCAACAAAATGATGAAAGAACGAGCGCATTTTTTTCACACAAGCTGGGTGGGTGGGTGTTAGTTAGTTAATTAGTGACAAACGCGTGTGCATTTACTTACTGAAAGCAGCATTACGGATTTTGCAAATGTTAATTTTTTTTCCCTCTGCTTAAATAACATTACAAAAATGGCGTGATTATGCGGCGGTATGCAGCGTGTAAAACAGTTTGTTTGTCACAGATAATTTGCCTTTTACTTTTACATGAAGACAATTTCCTGTTAGATTTGCCTTTGCGATGACAATTAATAAGGCACATGGCCAAACTTTCAAAAAGATGTGACACACGCACCACCATCGCAAACTGTTTTACACGCCATGGTCTTAGAGTTGGTGGGCAGGTCTCCGTGAGTTGCTCTTGCAAGCGGGCACATGACCAGGCGGTGTGTATGCTTTGAGAACGAGGGTGGACGCGGCAGGACCATGTAAGAAGAGGCATGTCTGTTGCGGAACTGAATCGCTGAATGAGTGTGCGACGGCGGTCCTCCAATTGTAAGTCACGGACAATTATATGTTTCCCTCTTAAAACTCGATGAAGGAAGCAGTCTTTAAAAACCAATAAGCCCTGTGCATCTGTTTCATTAGCGTCTCACCTGCTTCACCGATGCAGGCCCTGCAACAGTTGAGACGCTCTCTCAGCAGCTGACCTTCTACACAAGCTGTGTGTGTGTGTGTGTGGGTGGGTGTTAGTTAGTTAATTAGTTACTCGAAGGATTTCAAGATATAATATGCACAAGCGGTAATACTGTAAAAGCAGCCCAAACCAGAAAAGACAGCTGGCAAAAAGTGGCCGACAAATTAAACGCGTGTGCAGTGTACTTACTGAAAGCAGCGTTACGGATTTTGCAAATGTTCATTTTTTTCCCTCCTTTTAGACAACTGTGTCTTTCCGGAAGTGTTCAGCCATTAATATATTATTTTTGCGGCGTTTGCCTGCAGGACCAAGTGCAGCGAGCAAGCGAGAGAGTGTGACACACACACACACACACACACACACACATACAGGTGCGTGCGCTGGACACATAGGAATAATAATACTTCGTTACATTGATATAGCGGTGTTCTCAGTATTCAAAGTGCTATCCACACAGGGATGAACCAGGAAGCGAACCCACAATCTTCCAGAGTCTCCTTACCGCAAAGCAGCAACACTACTACAGCGCAACAAGGCAGTTAAAGAACACACTGGGCTCGAATTTGTTTTCACTTCTGTAGATAGCATTGTTGCAATGTTACTTTTCTTGGTGGCTTATTACATTACGGATGTTTCACATGTTCATTTTTTACCCTGTGCTTAAAAGACATTAAAAAAGTGTTTCTCAACTGTGACTACAAGTACTGACAACTGTGTCGTTCAGGAAGTGGTCACCCATCAATACATAATTATGCGGCGTACGGTACGCCGCGGGTTGGCTAGTACTTTATATTGTGCTAAGGAGCAGGAAAGGTTGCTTTTGTGATGCAGACAAGAACAACCCACTGTAACTCATCTTCTAGAACCAAGAAAATGGTCTAAAAATACATTTACTAACTAACTGTCTTTAAGGTGGTAAGGTGTGCAGTTCAAAACCAAACATTTGCAGTGCTGTGGTGAACACGACTCCTGCATTTGCGAAAGTCTAAACTTTATCCAAATTCTCGGACGAGACAAATGAATAGAAGGTGGCTGTCTGTATAAAGAACACGGCTTCTCCTCAAGTTCTTGTTTTGAGTGAATTGTTTTTTGGATGTCAGTCACAGAGTTTGAGTCCAGCATCACTGGGACTTTATGTTAGCACATCAATCAATTCCACAGAAAATAGTCCTGCACATTGAAAAAATGTATTCATACTGACAGCTAAAGCACAGCACACAACGATACAAGCACTTACGTCTATCCCTTTAAGAACATTGGTAACAGCAGGTGTTTTTTCTTTCTTCTGATTTTTTACACTGAAGCCAACGGATTACCTGAATACTTTAACACTCACCTTGTACAGACTGAAGAAAGTCGTAAAACATTGACCACATAAACGTCTGAAGCATTTTTGTGTAACTACAAACATCAGAAAACTTTGGAGTAAAAGCAGTGAATAGATAATTTGCAGTAATTTCTTGCTTAATTTTTGGAAAGACAAGAAAAACACACATGAGAGGATTTTCTCTGAAAAGTGGAAGTACCTGAAGACAAAATGAAAATATTTGTCTTAAATGATATTCACAAATCTTAAAATAGTTGCAACAATCCAAAGTGACTGAGGTTGTTCTTTTCAAAGCTTCAGGAATATGTCCTTTACTTGTGTTTATTACTAGATTGTACTTTTTCATTCCATTGATTTCTAAACTATCCAAATAAATGGGACCAGACAACATGTGCATCAATAAAGTACAAGACAACATACGCATACAAGTGCAAAACATGACAAAGAAATGACAAATCAAACTTGAAAATCTGCTTCAGTGTGTTTTTTGTAGCCGATGTCTTAACGTTAACAAGTCTCAAGAATTTAAACAAAAGGGACATGAAATGTCCATCAACTTACACAGAAACATCCCACCACAAACATGCCACCATTAGAATCGAGTTACCTCGTAGTACGACAGTCCATCGATTAACTGATCAAGACAAGCTTGGCTTTTTAAGATTACATGAAAGAGGGCTGCCTTCTTCACAAACGTATCTTTAGTATTCATATTAACTGGGTTTGGAAGACCTTCCACCTCAAACCGCCAAGAGTCGCATTGCTTTACTGCGTCTTCCAGCTCTCTTTCTGTGCTCGATGTTTCCACCTAAAGAGGATAAAATGTTTTTTTGTAAACAAAGTCTCCTGGAGCTTTACATGACTGAGACACTTCAAACATTTTAAAATATTTAAATTTATACCAACAAAAATAAGGAACAGGATTTAAATCATCTCCAATCAGCCCCAATGTAATAAATCCGAGTCTCTGCATCCCAACAATACCTTTTTCAGCATTTCTCTAAGCTCAGAGGCTGAGACATCATCAGGTGTAGCATTCACTTGGAGGACATCTCCAGTCAAAATGTAGTCCACCACACAAGGTGCTAGATGTGCTGGGGGCTCACCCCCCTGGATCATTATGGTGGACATCATCTTCCCAATGGTCCGGTAAACTCCATTTTCCAAATGACTGGTGTTCAGTTTTGGTATAAAACCATTGGGTGTCTCTGGAAAGAAGTACAACACAACATCTGCATGATCTTCACCACAAAGTGAACTGTGCTGATGTAAAGGCTCCTGAAATGCCACATCATGATAAGCCATAAAAGCACATCACAAAGTGTTTGTCCACTGCAGAAAGCATCTGTCACTGAGGTGTAAACCAAAGTTCTTTGAGTTTATTATGGTCATGTGAAAATTCTTATTTTATACATAAGGGTAAAGTTATCATTTATGGAGTTCTCGTAAAGGACAACCAAAATAACAAATGAAACAGCCTGAAAACAGAAGTTGGATATGTTTGGTTAGATTTTGGTTTTCAAAACTCTACTAAGAATACCCCACTTTCTCAAACACCTTTTCAAAGTGCCAGAGCAGATTTTACAGCAGGCTGAGAACAAAATGGAAACTACATGCTTAGGAAAAATACCTTCAAAGGCTCCGCTGTCTTCAAAGATTGCTTTAATAAGCCGACGAAAAAATTCTCGCCTTGGTCCTCCATAGTCTGGTGGTTCAATTTTAAAAGTGTGCAGATCACAAGCAAATGAGACCACAAGCAAACCGTGGTGCCTTGCAAAGCTGTCCTGGTGAAAGTATCGGAAGGCTGTGGTCCAAACATCTAATTTACTGATGAAAATTCGTCTGTAGCTCGGAGTGATCACCTTTTTACTATGAGCTTGTAATAGTTCCTCCATTTTTCTTATGTCGCTTGATCTGTAAAACATCAAACATACTATATTACAATCTACTCCATTTATTAAGAATAGACTGTTACTTTTTATACATTTTCTCCTATAGGAACAATTAGTAGTAGCAGCATTTTCAATTAAAGACTATCAAGCGGCTTTAAAGGTTATGTTTCCTAGCAGTTTCAGACTTTAGTGCTGCTATTATTATAATGTTAATACCCAGATCCTAGAAGACCTTCAGTAATTGCCGCAATTTGCAATGTAATGCATTATGAAATACAATTCTTAATTAAGTTTCATTTGATATACAGTAATTAAAAGTTTCTCTCTCAATTGTAAAGAAAAAAAAGTACCTGAAATGCAGCACACTTTCTCCATTGGCCTCTTCGACATCTTCATCTTCCTCTAGACCAGTGGGCCTTCAAGAAATGCACAATAGTGATTTGCTATGGTGGAACACGAGCTGTCATGAACTTCACCAGATCAAACAGTTCAAAGCAGCAGCACTCTATTCCATTGCATTTGTCTGTCAAATTTCCTACAACTGACTGTTAAATAAGAAGTTTTTATTACTTCTGTACAAGTCCAACTTCCATTTCTAGCACCTGCTTACTCTGATGTCAGCGTTAGAGGATTTAAATTCCATCTTGTGAGCCGTGAAGCAGCAGCACCAAACTAAGCAAAGCACCGTCCGCCATTTCAAACCCAACTGGATTGAATTCCACAACTCATAACATACTGCAACTTACGTCAAGTCAGACACTGGAGAAGAGTTCTCGGCACCTTCACGCCTGTCATCTGCTCTTTCTTTTTCCAGGTGTAACTGGCCACTGGATTCAGCCTCCTGATGTCCTTCTTGGTCTTTCCTCGTATGTCTTCTCTCTCTCTGTCTCTGGCTCACTGCATAAAAATTTATATCAGATCAGTCAATGGACAGCACAGCTCCAATGAAGTGAATGGCAGCAATGTCATGAGCTCTCCATCCTCTCTGTTCACTCGTTCATTCTTTTATTTGCCTCTTACCTCTCCTTTTCTGAGATGGTGGACTTTCAGTGTCAGACAGTATTGCATGTTCTTCCTACACAACAAAACAAACTTCCATGAAATGACTAGGAATAAGAATGTGAAAAGAAACAAACAAGTAACTGGATCTTTGATTTGTATTAGCTAAGAAAAATGGAAGTAAATGAGATTTGCTAATCTCGCAACGTTTCTTGGAAGAAGAGACCGACGTGGATCCTAAACAAAAGAATCAATTCTTCAGATACGGTTATAAGATTGGACAACTTTGGCTAACACATCTCAAAATACTACACTTGCTGAACAAACTGCCCTATAGCCTAATGTTGCCCACTTATGTTCACCTCTTTTGTAAGTCGCTTTGGAAAGAAGCATCTGCGAAGGAAATAAAGGTAAATGCAAATATTTTCTGCTGTTTGCATGTTGAGAACGTGAAAATGAAAATGCAAAGTAGATGATGAATAATGCGTGTGTCAAACTGGTGTGCATGTGGCACCAAATCGTAATCCCCGGTAAGGAGGATGAAGCAGACCAAAACTGAATGATGTTTCAATGGAATGGATTTGTAAAGCTAAATGTTTATTTGCAGATAAATGTGTGTGGTTTCTGAAACAGAACAAACACAATAATAACTTTCACAACTGGGCTGAATGGCCCATTTTCATGCTGGAATTCTATGAGGAGGTAACGAAAAGATATGACCAGAGTGGAGCAGATGAGATTATTTATCTTGACTTTCAGAAAGGTGCCACATGAGGGGTTGGGCATCAAATTAAAAGAAGTGGCAGTTCAGGGTGTGGTGTGTGGATGGGGGTAGAATTGGCTCAGACACAGAAGGTTGTGAGGAACTTCATCAGAATTGGCCGATGTTAAGAGTGGTGACCAGCAGGGGTCAGTGATAGGGCCGATGCTATTTTTAATATTTATAAATGATTTAGATAGGACTGCGGTGGGTTGGCACCCTGCCTGAGATTGGTTCCTGCCTTGTGCCCTGTGTTGGCTGGGATTGGCTCCATCTGACCCCTGTGACCCTGTGTTCGGATTCAGCGGGTTGGAAAATGGATGGATTTAGATAGGAATACCGTATTTACGCGTGTACCACGCGCACATTTTTTCCTGAAAGTTAGCATTAGAAAATCAGGTGCGCATTATACACAAGGAAATTTTTTTCTGTAATGTTTACTTCTTCTGCTTGGGCTGTCTCGCTCACTCTCTCTCTCTCTCTCTCTCTCTCTCGTTCGCTAGCTCTCTCTTTCGCTCACTCACTCGCAGAGTGCAACAAAAACAGAAGGGCATTTCATGGAAAACGTGCCCTAAACGCTTTCTATACAATCACAACGCGCGTTGTACACGGGGCAAATTTTTTGTAAAAATTAGGGTGCACATCTTACACGAGGGCGTGTGGTACACGAGTAAAGGTAAAAACGGTATAAGTAACAAACTGGTTAAGTTTGGCAATGATATCAAGGTAGTTATATTGGCAGATAATTTGGAATCCGTTATATCATCACAGAAGGATTTGGATAGCATACAGGCTTGGGCAGATTTGTGGTAGATTAAATTTAATGTCAGTAAATGTAAAGAATTTCAAGCAGGAAGTAAAAATGTTAGGTTTCAATCCACAATGGGAGGTCTGAAAATCGAGAGTCCACGTTATTAAAAGTGTTTAGGAGTCATAGCGGACTCTAAGCTATCGACTTCCAGACAGTGTTCAGAAGCCATTAAGGAGGGTAACAGAGTGTCAGGTTATATAGCGCCTTGATGTGTGGAGTACAAGTCACAGGAGGTTCTGCTCAAGCTTTATAACACACTGGTGAGGCCTCATCTGGGTGCAGTTTTGGTCTTCAGGCTACAAAAAGGACATAGCAGCACAAGAAAAGGTCCAGAGAAGACCAAATACGCTGATTCCAGGGCTACAGGGGTTGAATTATCAGGAAAAATTAAAAGAGCTGAGCCTTCACAGTTTAAGCAAAAGGAGATTAAGAGGTGACGTGACTGAAGTGTTTAAAATTATGAAGGGAATTAGTCCAGTGGATCGAGATGGTGACTTTAAAGTAAGGTCATCAAGATCACGGGGACACAGTTGGAAACTTGTGAATTGGAAATTTTCCACAAACATTAGGAAGTTTTTCTTTACACAAAGAGCGATAGAAACTTGGTAGACAGTAAGACTTTAGGGACTTTCAAAACTCGAATTGATGTTTTTTGGAAGGAATACTAAAACAGGTCATACCCAAAGAGTTCAGTAGATGACTGCAGAAATTAACAGAGTGCTATGACGTACCGTTGATGGCAAAGGCACAAAGATACGAACAAGTCACTACTTAAACAGTGATTACCAAGTCTGTTTCTAGAAGTACTTACAGTATATATGAATAAAGAAACATTTCTTCTAGTACTTTACACAGTATTAAACATTAAACTGAACACACTCTGACATATTGGGTTGCCTGAACATGTTAGTAAAACATCATTGAGTTTTACCATTCACTTGCAGAAAAATTGTTACATTTCTAATGTTATTAACAACAAAATGTGTAATTTACATCAGAACAGACACAGACAAAGTTAACAAATAATTAAATTAATGCAGCAAGGTGCAGACTCCAGGAGTACAGCGTTTCAGTGTATCAGGCAGAAAACTTACTTCACTTAGCAATTTTACTTCTTCTGGAAAACTTTCCTGTTGGGCTGTACGCGAAACAGCAACTTCAGTCTTAATTCATTCACTTGCGGATAGGGACACTGCAGCCGCCCATTTACAAATAAATGAGTGGCCTGAAACAGATCTTCCCATTTAGTGTAAATAGAGAAAGATCAGGGAATGTTTTACCAGCTACTGAGGTCAAACCACAGATCAAGGATTTCTTTATTTCCTCCGACCAGGTATTAATAGGCTTAGGGGTTTCCGGCCAATGATCTGATGACAGGAGAAGAAAGGAAGGACCCTGATTCCACCTGTTTGGAATAATGACAGCAAGGTCTTACTTCTAGTAATGCCATCAGCAGGATTCTCTGCAGATTCAACACATCGCCATTCTGCAGATACTGTGAGTTCCTGAATCTCTGGAATACGGATTCCCGCAAACACTGTGTAGTGGCAGGACATGGAGCTAAGCCAGTTCAGTACTGTGGTAGAGTCAGTCCAAGGACTATATTTATAATAGAAACTGAGAATTCTGTATGAGGGCGGCATGGTGGCGCAGTGGTAGCGCTACTGCCTTGCAGTAAGGAGACCCGGGTTCACTTCCTGGGTTCTCCCTGTGTGGAGCTTGCATGTTCTCCCCATGTCTGCATGGGTTTCCTCCAGGTGCTCTGGTTTCCTCCCACAGTCCAAAGACAAGCAAGTTAGGTGCATTGGTGTGTGTGGGTGCGTGTGCCCTGCAGTGGGCTGGCGCCCTGCCCGGGATTTGTTCCTGCTTTGCAACCTGTGCTGGCTCCAGCAGACCCCTGTGACCCTGTGTTAGGATATAGCGGGTTGGAGAATGACTGACTGACTGTCTGACTGACTGACTGACTGACTGACTGAATTCTGTATGAAGCAGTTTTGCAAGCTGTGCACCAGTTAATACAGCACAGAGCTTCAAACGGGCACTGACAGTTGTTTCTTAAGTGCTACCCATGATCTTGCCATTAAAAAGGACACATGTACAGTATGTTCCCTTGAGCACCTTCTACCAAGAGGTATGCAAAAAAAAATACTGTATGCTTGCTGGGAAGCATCACAGAACACATGCAAGTCCATGACAGCCTTGGCGAAGTTCATGCCTGATGTATAACAGCGTGGGAGGACAATACTGGGTATGTGCAGCATTTCATTCTCCCATTCATTCCATGCTTGGAGAAGGTCATTGATGATTGGGAATCGTTTTTTTTTCCAAAGTGCCTGAACTAGAATTTTAGCTCGAGTGGTGAAGGGGATGAGATATCTTATTGGGTTACATGGACTGGCAAGAATGTCGTAGATATTCTTCATAGTGCCTGATCATAAGGAACATGGCTTAGCTCAGATGGCACGGCTGTTCTAATCGAATCTGCGCCTCCGGATTACAGTTTTACTCGTGTGGATCGCCAGGGAAAGAAGGACGTTGGTTTAGCAAACATTTACTTGAGCCAGTTACAGTGTAAAGATGTCAGCTTTGGTAAATTCAAGTCCTTTGAGTATCTCGCCGTTGTTATTCATGGAGATTCTCACGTTCTAGTATTATCCGTGTACAGACCTCCTAAATTCAACGCGTCTTTCTTTGACTTAATGTCAATTTTAATTATGAACTATGACACACTCTTAATAGTTGGCGACTTTAATTTTCATATCGATAATCAGTGTGACCCAAAAGTAAAAGAGTTTATGAACCTCCTGGACTCTTTTGATTTGAGACAACTCGTTAATCAGCCTACACATAAAGCAGGTCATATGTTAGACTTAGTGATTACTAAAGGACTAAAGGTGGATGTAAAGCAGGTCATTGATACGGGTCTATCAGACCATTTTCTTTTACTATTTAATATAGAAATGATAGAAAACACTCATGAGAAGCATATTGTTAAAAAACACTTCTTTGATTCATCAGCAGCTTTAAAACTTAAACATTCTAAGCAATCAGTCCGTTTATAGTGCCAACTATAATAGCGAGGAGAATGTAAATAGTAAGGTGGAAAGATTTAATACTAAGGTGAGAGCTGCTGTTGACTTAGTTGCACCTGAAAAGACAGTTAAAAAATCTTCTAGCATTGTTATACCATGGAAGACCCAAAGAGTGTCTGATTTAAAGAGAACATGCCGTAGAGCTGAGCGTAAATGGAGGAAGACTAAACTAACTATCCACTATGAAATATTAAAAGTTAAAATAACAGAATACAATAACACAGTCCGTCTTGAGAGGCGCTGCTATTTCTCTAAGATTATAAATAACAATGCTAGTAATCCCAGAGTCTTATTCTCTACGATTGATCGTCTGTTAAACCCAGGTAACTCAAAGCAATGCCTCCTAAGTACTTCCAGTAAAACCTGTGAGGCTATTGCTGTATTTTTCAATCAAAAAATTAATGATATTAGAAATAACATAGTATATCTCCCCAACACTAAGGATCCTCCTAAACCCCAGTACCCCATAATAAACAAATTAAATTCTTTCACTAGGATAGATTTACCTGATTTACATAAAATAATTTCTCAACTGAGACACTCCACCTGTGCCCTTGACCCAATACCAACAAGTTTTTTCAAAGAAGTATCAGGCGTGCTTATTGATAATGTTCTTGACATAGTAAACTCGTCATTAGATACGGGGGTCTTCCCAGACTGTCTTAAGACTGCTGTAGTTAAACCCCTACTTAAGAAAAATAATCTCGACCCCTCTGCTTTTGAAAATTTTAGACCCATCTCTAACCTGCCTTTCTTAAGTAAAATTCTAGAGAAGGAAGTCATTATACAGTTAAATGAGCACCTCAATAAACATGCTATTCTTGATAAATTTCAGTCAGGTTTTAGAACAAATCACAGCACAGAAACTGCACTCGTTAAAGTAGTAAATGACTTGCGGGTAAATGCAGACAGAGGCCATTTATCTGTTCTCATCCTCTTAGATCTGAGTGCCGCATTTGACACCATTGATCACAATATTCTTAGAAATCGCCTTAGGCAATGGGTGGCCTCTTTGGCAGTGTCTTAAATTGGTTTGAATCCTACCTGGCAGGGAGAAAATTCTTTGTTAGTTGTGATAATTACAACTCAAAGACACATCCATATTACTAAACGAGAATGGTAAACCGGATATGGACGCAGGGTCGTGCCTGTGGACGCAAAAGACATAGTGCGCAGGCGCCACACAAAGCCCCCCCCCCCCCCACCACTGCAACAGAGCAAAACGGGAGAAACTACGAACCGTCAGAGTAGGAAACAAAGTAAAACCTCATAAAGAAGATAAAGAACAGGGACAAACACATGAAGAGCAGGTTACAGAACAAAGCCCCCCTCCCCAGAGTACAACGACAGAGACTACGTACCGTCTGACATCCCGCAAGCAGCAAAAAGCGAGGTCAGAAATAAAACACAGAGTAGGAAACAAAGTAAAACTTCATAAAGGGATTAAAGAACGGGGATGAACACATGGAGAGCGGGTTACACATGATGAAACCTGGAATGCAACAGCTATAAAAAAACCTAGGCACTAAACACATGCACACCGAGATACAGAATATAAAGGCAGAACCAATGACAGTTAAATGTCCACACCACACAGTGGATACGGACCCTGAAGGTTCAGGCGCCTACATCAGGCGTCACAAAGCCCAGTAAAGTACAAAAGGCAAATGCGCCTACACAGCATGGTAAGAACCGACATAATACGAAATGCGCAGGCGTGGCCACCATATTGTGAGTGGCACTAATGCGTAGATCTAATGAACGTGGACTCCTACAACGCGCATCTCAAACTGCATAAGCAAAGCAGGCACAGGTTCAACACGACACAGCTCGAGTGACCGAGATACAAACAAATATAATCAGGTACGTACGGGGCTCCGTGTTAACAGTGGACAGCCCCAGAGTGACACGGGCGAGCTCTCCGTATTAAACGTGTGTCATCCTCACACGTGGCTACCCAGCGGGCACGGGTTCAAAACGCCGGGGGTAGGCAAGCGAAGCGAGCAGGGGGCGGAGCCCCCTTGTGATATCCTATATGGTGTTCCACAAGGCTCTATCCTGGGTCCGCTGCTCTTCTCAATCTCCATGCTTCCGTTAGGTCAGATTATCTCAGGGCACAACGTGAGCTACCACAGCTATGCTGTTGGCACACAGCTGTACTTATCAATAGCACCTGATGACCCCAACTCTGTTGTTTCACTAACACAATGTCTAACTTGTATCTCAGAATGGATGAATAGTAACTTTCTCAAGCTAAATAAAGAAAAAACTGAAATTTTAGTGATTGGCAATAATGGATACAATGAGGCTATTAGAAATAAACTTGATGCATTAGGATTAAAAGTCAAGACAGAGGTAAAGAATTTAGGGGTAACTGTTGACTGTACTCTGAATTTTAAATCGCATATTAATCAGATCACTAGGACAGCATTTTTTCACTTAAGAAATATAACAAAAGTTAGACCTCTTATATCATTGAAAGATGCTGAGAAATTAGTTCACACATTTGTTTTCAGTCGACTAGATTACTGTAACGCACTCCTCTCAGGACCACCCATAAAAGACATCAATCATTTATAACGAGTGCAGAATGCAGCTGCTTGAATCCTAACTAGGAAAAGAAAATCCAAGCACATTTCTCCAGTTTTGATGTCACTACACTGGTCACCTGTGTCATTCAGAATTGACTTTAAAATACTGCTTATGGTTAACAAAGCCTTAAATAATCACACCCCATCTTATACAGGTGCTGGTCATAAAATTAGAATATCATGACAAAGTTGATTTATTTCAGTAATTCCATTCAAAAAGTGAAACTTGTATATTCGATTCATTCATTACACACAGACTGATGTATTTCAAATGTTTATTTCTTTTAATGTTGATGATTATAACTGACAACTAATGAAAGTCCCAAATTCAGTATCTCGGACAATTAGAATATCGATTAAGACCAATGCAAAAAAAGGATTTTTAGAAATGTTGGCCAACTGAAAGGTATGAACATGAAAAGTATGAGCATGTACAGCACTCAATATTTAGTTGGGGCTCCTTTGGCCTGGATTACTGCAGCAATGTGGCGTGGCATGGAGTCGATCAGTCTGTGGCACTGCTCAGGTGTTATGAGAGCCCATGTTGCTCTGATAGTGGCCTTCAGCTCTTCTGAATTGTTGGGTCTGGCGTATTGCATCTTCCTCTTCACAATACCCCATAGATTTTCTATGGGGTTAAGGTCAGGCGAATTTGCTGGCCAATCAAGAACAGGGATACCATGGTCCTTAAACCAGGTACTGGTAGCTTTGGCACTGTGTGCAGGTGCCAGGTCCTGTTGGAAAATGAAATCTGCATCTCCATAAAGTTCGTCAGCAGCAGGAAGCATGAAGTGCTCTAAAACTTCCTGGTAGACGGCTGCGTTGACCTTGGACCTCAGAAAACACAATGGACCAACACCAGCAGATGACATGGCACCCCAAACCATCACTGACTGTGGAAACTTTACACTGGACCTCAAGCAACGTGGATTCTGTGCCTCTCCTCTCTTCCTCCAGACTCTGGGACGTTGATAAATTTCAGTCAGGTTTTAGAACAAATCACAGCACAGAAACTGCACTCGTTAAAGTAGTAAATGACTTGCGGGTAAATGCAGACAGAGGCCATTTATCTGTTCTCATCCTCTTAGATTTGAGTGCCGCATTTGACACTATTGATCATAATATTCTTAAGAATCGCCTTAGTCAATGGGTGGGCCTCTCTGGCAGTGTCTTAAACTGGTTTGAATCCTACCTGGCAGGGAGAAAATTCTTTGTTAGTTGTGGTAATTATAACTCAAAGACACATGATATTCTATATGGTGTTCCACAAGGCTCTATCCTGGGTCCGCTGCTCTTCTCAATCTACATGCTTCCATTAGGTCAGATTATCTCGGGACATAACGTGAGCTACCACAGCTATGCTGATGACACACAGCTGTATTTATCAATAGCACCTGATGACCCCAAATCTCTTGATTCGCTAACACAATGTCTAACCTGTATCTCAGAATGGATGAATAGTAACTTTCTCAAATTAAATAAAGAAAAAACCGAAATCTTAGTGATTGGCAATAATGGATACAATGAGGCTATTAGAAATAAACTGGATGCATTAGGATTAAAAGTCAAATCGGAGGTAAAAAGCTTAGGGGTAACCGTTGATTGTAATCTGAATTTTAAATCGCATATTAATAAAATCACTAGGACAGCATTTTTTCACCTAAGGAACATAGCAAAAGTTAGACCTCTTATATCATCGAAAGATGCAGAGAAATTAGTTCATGCGTTTGTCTTTAGTCGGCTAGATTACTGTAATGCACTCCTCTCAGGACTACCCAAAAAAGACATCAATCGTTTGCAGTTAGTGCAGAATGCAGCTGCTAGAATCCTTACCAGGAAAAGAAAATCCGAACACATTTCTCCAGTTTTGATGTCACTACACTGGTTACCTGTGTCATTCAGAATTGACTTTAAAATTCTGCTTATGGTTTATAAAGCTTTAAATAATCTCGCCCCGTCTTATATATCGGAATGTCTGACACCTTATATTCCAAATCGCAACCTCAGATCCTCAACTGAGTGTCTCCTTAGAATTCCAAGAGCAAAACTTAAAAGAAGTGGTGAGGCAGGAGGCCTTCTGCTGTTATGCACCTAAAATCTGGAATAGCCTGCCAGTAGGAATTCGCCAGGCTAATACAGTGGAGCACTTTAAAAAACTACTGAAAACACATTACTTTAACATGGCCTTCTCATAACTTCACTGTAATTTAATCCTGACACTCTGTATATCCAATTCATTATAATTACTATTCATTCAAAATTTGTACTAACCCCTACTCTCTCTTCTGTTTCCTTTTCCGGTGTCCTATTGGTGGTGGCTTGTGCCACCACCATCTACCCAAAGCACCATGATGTTCCAACAATGATGGATGGATTAAAAGCCAGAAGTCTGTATAACCATCAGCATCAAGTGACTCCGTGAGAACCCTAACTACAAAGAGGACTATTTCATTTATGTTAGGTAGAATGCCCAAAGGGGACTGGGCGGTCTCGTGGCCTGGAACCCCTACAGATTTTATTTTTTTCTCCAGCCTTCTGGAGATTTTTTTTGTTTTTTCTGTCCACCCTGGCCATCGGACCTTACTCCTTTTTATGTTAACTAAGGTTGTCTTATTTTAATTTCTTATTTGTCTTTTATTCTTCTTTTCTTCATTATGTAAAGCACTTTGAGCTACTTTTTGTATGAAAATGTGCTATATAAATAAATGTTGTTGTTGTTGTTGATTTCCAAAGGAAATGCAAAATTTACTTTCATCAGAGAACATAACTTTGGACCACTCAGCGTCTGACGCTGTCTCTTGTTCAAGAGTGGCTTGACACAAGGAATGCGACAGCTGAAACCCATGTCTTGCATACGTCTGTGTGTGGTGGTTCTTGAAGCACTGACTCCAGCTGCAGTCCACTCTTTGTGAATCTCCCCCACATTTTTGAATGGTTTTGTTTCCCAATCCTCTCCAGGGTGCGGTTATCCCTATTGCTTGTTCACTTTTTTCTACCACATCTTGTCCTTCCCTTCGCCTCTCTATTAATGTGCTTGGACACAGAGCTCTGTGAACAGCCAGCCTCTTTAGCAATGACCTTTTGTGTCTTGCCCTCCTTGTGCGTGGTGTCAATGGTTGTCTTTTGGACAACTGTCAAGTCAGCAGTCTTCCCCATGATTGTGTAGCCTACAGAACTCGACTGAGAGACCATTTAAAGGCTTTTGAGTTCATTAGCTGATTAGAGTGTGGCACCAGGTGTCTTCAATATTGAACCTTTTCACAATATTCTAATTTTCCGAGATACTGAATTTGGGACTTTCATTAGTTGTCAGTCATAATCATCAACATTAAAAGAAATAAACATTTGATTAAACATCAGTCTGTGTGTAATGAATGAATCTAATATACAAGTTTCACTTTTTGAATGGAATTACTGAAATAAATCAACTTTGTCATGATATTCTAATTTTATGACCAGCACCTGTATATCGGAATGTCTGACATCTTATATTCCAAATCGTAACCTTAGATCCTCAAATGAGTGTCTGCTTAGAATTCCAAGAGCAAAACTTAAAAGAAGTGGTGAGGCGGGTGGCCTTCTGCTGTTATGCACTTCAAATCTGGAATAGCCTGCCAAATTCGCCAGGCTAATACAGTGGAGCACTTTAAAAAACTGCTGAAAACACATTACTTTAACATGGCCTTCTCATAAGTTCACTTTAGTTTAATCCTGATGCTCTGTATATTCAATTCATTATAATAACTGTTCATGGTGGCTCTAAAATCTGTACTAACCCTAACTCTCTCTTCTGTTTCTTTCGCCTGTTTTTTGTAGTGGTGAACTGCACCATCACCATCTACTCAAAGCACCATGATGTTCCTACATTGATGGATTAAACGCCAGAAGTCTGCATGACCATCATCATCAAGTCCTTCCAGTGGGAACCCTAAATACAAAGAGGACTGTTTCATTTATGTGAGGTAGGATGCCCAGAGGGGGCTGGGTGGTCTCGTGGCCTGGAACCCCTGCAGATTTTATTTTTTTCTCTCCAGTTTTTTTTTTCTGTCCCCCCTGGCCATTGGACCTTACTCTTACTCTTACTCTATATTAATTAATGTTGTCTTATTTTAATTCTTACTTTGTCTTTTATTTTTCTTTTCTTCATTATGTAAAGCACTTTGAGCTACTTTTTGTATGAAAATGTGCTATATAAACAAATGTTGTTGCTGATATTTGAATTTGTATCCCAGTGTGTTTGGGGAACAATCCCAACGTAATCCTAAAATGTTGAAGGCAGGCCAGAGCTCACATGATTGTGCCATGAAATCAACAAATGGACTTCAGATCAGTTGTAGGCCTGCCTAAGGAAATCAGCAGCCATTAAGTCACAATCAACTTTTATATCTACCTGTCAAGGATATTTAAAAGATCCAAACTTACCACTCGTGGCCGTCTCTGACCCCCTGAACCATTCTCTGCACCTGTTGAGCAAATCAAACAATCAGATACCAAACACTTCACCTCAGCATAACAGCATCTGCTCTGCTATACCAGTGAGTAGATTTTCTACAGTAAGTGTAGACCTGCCAGTCTAAGAGTTTCATAAAGCTTCATCCCTCCTGGGTAGTGACGTACCACCGCATGTTTGTGAATGGTTGAAAATCTGCAGCTGGTTCCGGGCACAGTGCTGCCCAGGCCATGGAGCAGTGCAAGTGGCAGTAGAAGGCTGCAGGACAGTCAGTTAATACCCAGTGCCATTGCAGCTAATAATCTAAAGTAAGTGTGCGTCTCTATTGAGAAGGATTTAAAGTGTATCAAGTATATCTGGATAAAGCAGTACATACAGTGCATCCGGAAAGTATTCACAGCGCTTCATCACTTTTTCCACATTTTGTTATGTCACAGCCTTATTCCAAAATAGATTAAATTCATTTTTTTCCTCAGAATTCTACACACAACACCCCATAATGACAACGTGAAAAAAGTTTACTTGAGGTTTTTGTAAATTTATTAAAAATAAAAAAATTGAGAAAGCACATGTACATAAGTATTCACAGCCTTTGCCATGAAGCTCCAAATTGAGCTCAGGTCCATCCTGTTTCCCTGATCATCCTTGAGATGTTTCAGCAGCTTCATTGGAGTCCACCTGTGGTAAATTCAGTTGACTGGACATGATTTGGAAAGGCACACACCTGTCTATAGAAGGTCCCACAGCTGACAGTTCATGTCAGAGCACAAACCAAGCATGAAGTCAAAGGAATTGTCTGTAGACCTCTGAGACAGGATTGTCTCGAGGCACAAATCTGGGGAAGGTTACAGAAAAATTTCTGCTGCTTTGAAGGTCCCAATGAGCACAGTGGCCTCCATCATCCGTAAGTGGAAGAAGTTCGAAACCACCAGGACTCTTCCTAGAGCTGGCCGGCCATCTAAACTGAGCGATCGGGGGAGAAGGGCCTTAGTCAGGGAGGTGACCAAGAACTCGATGGTCACTCTGTCAGAGCTCCAGAGGTCCTCTGTGGAGAGAGGAGAACCTTCCTGAAGGACAACCATCTCTGCAGCAATCCACCAATCAGGCCTGTATGGTAGAGTGGCCAGATGGAAGCCACTCCTTAGTAAAAGGCACATGGCAGCCCGCCTGGAGTTTGCCAAAAGGCACCTGAAGGACTCTCAGACCATGAGAAAGAAAATTCTCTGGTCTGATGAGACAAAGATTGAACTCTTTGGTGTGAATGCCAGGTGTCACGTTTGGAGGAAACCAGGCATAGGTCATCACCAGGCCAATACCATCCCTACAGTGAAGCATGGTGGTGGCAGCATCATGCTGTGGGGAACTGGGAGACTAGTCAGGATAAAGGGAAAGATGACTGCAGCAATGTCCAGAGACATCCTGGATGAAAACCTGCTCCAGAGCGCTCTTGACCTCAGACTGGGGCGACGGTTCATCTTTCAGCAGGACAACGACCCTAAGCACACAGCCAAGATATCAAAGGAGTGGCTTCAGGACAACTCTGTGAATGTCCTTGAGTGGCCCAGCCAGAGCCCAGACTTGAATCTGATTGAACATCTCTGGAGAGATCTTAAAATGGCTGTGAACCGACGCTTCCCATCCAACCTGATGGAGCTTGAGAGGTGCTGCAAAGAGGAATGGGCCAAACTGGCCAAGGATAGGTGTGCCAAGCTTGTGGCATCATATTCAACAAGACTTGAGGCTGGAATTACTGCCAAAGGTGCATCGACAAAGTATTGAGCAAAGGCTGTGAATACTTATGTACATGGGATTTCTCAGTTTTATTATTTTTAATAAATTTGCAAAAACCTCAAGTAAACTTTTTTCACGTTGTCATTATGGGGTGCTGTGTGTAGAATTCTGAGGAAAAAAATGAATTTAATCCATTTTTGGAATAAGGCTGTGACATAACAAAATGTGGAAAAAGTGATGTGCTGTGAATACTTTCCGGATGCACTGTAGCATTCAAAATGGAGTGCACGAGTGCAAGCAGGTGAGTGAGGGCTTAGCACACATTCATATGGAGAAGGACATTGATTTAAATACAGTGTAAGCAGTGGCACTAGGCTTTAAAGAAAATAAGAGTTAGGAAAAGGATGGTAACATGGTGTCAAGAGACATGTGGAGTGTGTAAAGATTATTTTGAGAAAGACCAGGAGATGATTAACTGCACAAAGTCATAGTCAGGAACAACAAAAAGGCAAAATCAGAAGAGGCAACCAAGGGAGAAGTGAGACTCTAAACCAAAATGAGAAGTGAGAAGGTTGAAAATACACAAGGAAAGAGTTCCTGCCACTGACTGCGTATCCCGTATCCAAGTAGGCCTTTGTAATTTTTTTAATCCAAAGTGTGGACAAGCAATGGAGTGGGCATTGCCCCTTCTGCTAGGCTTTGGTGGTGTACCAGACCTGTTAAGAAAGCAGAGTTAACAGGGATGCAGATATCCAGCTGTGCCAAATCCCCACTTACATTTCAAGCTAAGAACTGAATTCTTCATACTAAGATCAGCCTGGACTACATCTGATAGCATCCATCCATTATCCAACCCGCTATATCCTAACTACAGGGTCACGGGGGTCTGCTGGAGCCAATCCCAGCCAACACAGGGCACAAGGCAGGAAACAAACCCCAGGCAGGGCGCCAGCCCACCGCAGGGCACGCACACACACACCAAGCACACACTAGGGACAATTTAGAATCACCAATGCACCTAACCTGCATGTCTTTGGACTGTGGGAGGAAACTCACACAGACACGGGGAGAACATGCAGACTCCACGCAGGGAGGACCTGGGAAGCGAACCCGGGTCTCCTAACTGTGAGGCAGCAGCGCTACCCACTGCGCCACCGTGCCGCCTACATCTGATAGCAAAGGTGTAAATCAGAGTTGAATTGACATCTGCAGACCCCTTTCTGGCCAGAAGATGCCAAAATAGGTCCCCAAGAACGAAGAGATATACAGTACTTCAACACATGACAGCAGTGATGGACAAAATAACACACCTATGAGAAGGCACTTATTGTGTAACTGGAAAAGGTTACAGTTCTATTCATAAAAAAGCTACAACCATAATTCTCAGGGCAATCAGTCCGAGGGAACTCCCACAGGAGCTCTGCACTCACTCTCCAAAATGACTGATACCTGAGATGACCAGAAAGCTTACGAGTCCTCAGAAAACATAACATAATCTGTTAAGCTGATCGCTGAGCCAGACTGAGATGCAGCCATTATTTCAAGCAGGGAACTTCTGCACGTAAACTCTTGAGCCAGAAAGAGTAATGAAGCTGAAATGAGAAAAGCCGAGAACATCACAGACAAAGGACAAGGTCGCAAAGAGAAAGAGTATACGGAGTATATGGGCGGAGTGGTGGCTCTGAGGCTAAGGATCTGCGCTGGTATCCCGAAGGTTGCCGGTTCGAATCCCCGTCACTGCCAAAAGACATCCTACTCTGCTGGGCCCTTGAGCAAGGCCCTTAACCTGTAATTGCTCCAGGGGCGCTGTACGATGGCTGACCCTGCGCTCTGACCCCAATGGGTATGCGAAAAACTAACAAACACTGTTGTAAGTCGCTCTGGATAAGAGCGTCTGCTAAATGATGTAAATGTAAATGTATACACTCCAGCGCAAGAAGAATCCACCACTTGAACCCGGAGCAGCAACAAATTCAACAACTCCACACAACATCAGACATCATCTTTTCAGACTTGGTGTCGTAAAACTGTTTATCTGTGCCAAGACAAATGTGAACTCTAAAAACCTGTAAAACAAACGGCCTGTTCTATGTTATGTGTTTGTCTGTCTGCCAACCGTCTTTAACAATGCGGACAACTGCACTTCATGAAAGGGATTTCTGGCGGTTAGGCCTGCACTCTGCATGGTGTGTGTCTTGTCCCTTCATCCCTGTGGAGTGGCAGCCTCTCCAGGCTCTTACTCGGCAGGTAAAACACCAGTAAATGCACTCGTTTGGAGACAAATAACTTCTGCTGTAGAAAAAAGACAAAAACAATTTCAAAGATGGATGGCTGTAGATCAGCTTTGGAGACCTACCTTGTCTGCCTTGAGCTTGGTTCATTTTTATTTTTATATTCCAGCACAGTATCTGCAAGAACAAGCACACATTCACAAGCTGTTATGTACTGCAGAAATGCCACATTAATCCAAACCAAATGAAAAGAGTTAAAAGTAAAACTAAACTTGAACCTCAAAGTAAAACACCACAGATAATTCTAATCCATATTACTAACTGAAGGATATGGACGCTGGGCGCAGGGCGCATCGAAGCACACACGCACTGTCGCACTGCAACGAGCCCGCCACAGAGAAGAGAAAAACGAGAGGATTCAGCGCATATGTGAATCACATTACAGTATTACAGCACGGAATCCCCAGACGTCCAAACTACAAATCATATTTGAATCACACATCGAAGCGCACGCGCACTGCCGCACTGCAGCGAGCCCGCACGGATAACGTGCTTCTGAAACACCAGAGGCAAAGGAGTCATGGCTCAGGAACAAAACAGCTGAACTAACGGAAATACAAATCCGAGCCCATTGCTAACGACACAGCCACAGATAAAGCAAAAACGAGAGGATTCAGCGCATATTTTAATCACATTACAGTATTTCAGTACGGAAACCCCAGAGGTCCAGACTACACAGCATATCTGAATCACATTACAGTGTTACAGTAATACATTATTAACAGTCCAGCCACAGAAACCACAGAAACAACACCAGATGGAAGAAAACAAACGAACGCTCCGTATTAAACGTAAGTGTGATTATAATTCCTATCAGTAAACAACTTATAGCTAACAGAGTCACAGCTCCAAAAACAAACAGCTCAACTAACGGAAATACAAAAACGAGCTCGTATGGATAAAATGAATGAACGAAGGTGCCCACACAAAGACACCACTTTAGTACAAATATGTGTATTTAATTAAATGAAAACTTTACCATGGCTTCGACCTGTAAACTAAACCTGAGGTAAAGCGTGCACGCCAGGTTGTACATTCGCCCGAACGCGATCGCCCACACCACCGCATATACCACGTTCGTTTAGTAATGTGGCCCTCCATGCCCGGATCCGCCGACATGGCCACTTCAGCACGCGAATCCGTCGGCAAACGACTTCTCGCTGACGACACAACCATAGAAACACAGCAACGAAACTGCATGGCTAAAAACAATAAACGAAGGCGCCTACAACTGAGTCACAGCTCCAAAAAATATGTTTATTTAATTAAATGAACTTTCCCGGGACGCGCCATGATATTTCATCCCTCCAAATATCGGAGGGAACAGAAAGTGATTGCCATTCTTGGATTTGCGATTCATTCGAGAATCGTGGGCTTGCTGGTAAAGAAGATTTAAAATATAATAGGATTGGTTTCACGAGAGGTGGTGGGCCCCAGTGTCACAATTCTGTTTTTTTGTAAGAAACTTTCTTTCTGTTGTGGCAGATGACCAGGGACCTTGCCCCATCAGGATGCCTGGAGCAGGGAATGACCGGGACAAGGGCAATATCTCCCAAGGGCGCAAGAGGGCATCCCCCCTGGATCCCATCAGGGGCCATGGATACGGAGCTGGAAACCCTGTGGGGGTCCATGACCACCACCAGGGGGGGGCCTGGAGCACCAGGAAGTGCCACCAAACCAGGAATTGTGTACGCCCGGAGTGCTTCCGGGTGCAAGGGCAGCACTTCCGCCACACCAGGAAGTGCTTTCGGAAGCCCATCACAGAACACCCGGAGCACATCTGGGGCGGGATAAAAGGGGCTGCCTCACTCCATTCGGGGAGCCGGAGTCGGGAGGAGGAAGGCGAAGCTTGGGAGGAGTGGTGTCAAGGCGGCAGGAATACGGAGAGTGAAGGAAAGAAGGGACTGAGTGTGGGCTGAGTAAAGCACTGTGTCAGGTGGTGTTGAAGGACATTTTGTAAATAAATGTGTGTGTTTGGACAATTGGAGTCGTGTCTGCTGTGCACGGGGGAGCTGCTTATCACGCTATATTTAACCATTGTCAAAAGAAAGGACAAGCGCCACCAAAAGGTTTGGGGTATCCACCCTGTATAATGTAAGTTGGGTTCCAGAAAAGTAGAGAAATCGTTTTCAACACCGCATTCAAGACAGAACTGATTTACATGAGACAAAATGGCGGTTTTAAAGTCAGGCAACGGAAGTGAGGTTAGCAGGGCCGGAACCGGAAGTGACGTCAACGGGGCCAGGTGTAATTTCCTGCAATTGGTCTGCAGAAGAGAAAAAGGATTAGTGCACTCCACCACCCCGTGGTCCAGCGTGGAATTACCCTCATTTGAGCCATTTAGCTGCCTCCCATGTGCACGTGTGTGACACCATGTAAGCTAAGGAACTTGTTTAAGTCATTTAAATCAGGTGTAAATGAAGCACAAAAAACAATGGTCAAAAGGACGGTGTTCAGGTCCTGCTATTCTGTCATTCTGAAAGGAAATCCTGCTGACTACGCCACTCTAAATGAAGCACTAAAAACAAGATAAAGTTTTGGGGATCCACCCCAGATTTTGAAATAGAGTAATCTTAAGGGACTGATCTTTGGTCAGTTCTGTACAGGTCATGGCAGTAAACTGAATGGTTTAATCGCAGGGGACAGGAAGGAAATATCAAAGGACAGGAAGTCATGTGAGGTCATCTGAAGGGGCTGGAAGTGAGGTCAAGCTGAAATGAGGGGTTTAGTTGTTTTTTCCTTCTGTAGGTCCGTGGGATGAGAAGGAGCCTCCTAAGTGCATGTGTGTGACGCCTGTAAATGATCACGTCATACAACTCTTCACATTTCTGCCTATTGACTTAAAACAGAGGCACAAGAAGTTGTCATCTTATGACTTTGGAACTGAAGCTCTCAGGCCCAGTTTGGAGGTGAGCTCAGCTGCTGATAACCTAATGGAGAAGCGAGTTTCATGGACAGACAGTCAGGGAAAATGTATGCAAGAAAAGTTGGCCCTGTTGTCTGCGATGGGTTTTGAGCATTTTCAATTCAGTGAGGTGTAGTATATTTACATTGTATGTGGCTAAAGGGGGGTTAGAAAAGTGATATGTATATCTCTGTGAGATGTTGGACTGTTTCCCTAGAAATATGTCATAAAACGTTATGAAAATCTGGTAAGGAAACTTGTAAAGTGTGAGTTTGTAAAATCCGTGCTCAGTGTTTGCATGGAAACCATAAGAGATGTTTAACTATGAATTCCATTTTTTTTTTGTTTTTTCTCTTAACACAAACCGATTTTATGTTGTGCGTCCCTTTCAAATGCTGCTAATGTCCTGTCCTGATCCTACTTATTACACTGCATATCCCATCTCATTTTAAACAACTTAAATATTTCTTTCCTACGCATTAGTAACTTGTTAATTCTTTGCATTTCTCTTTCTAGGTTGACTGCTTCAAATGAATTCCATTCCTCTACACTGTAGTAACAGCAGCAGTGAAGTGTTTTGTCTTCTTCTAATAAATCTGTTCCTCATTTAAATTCTACGTTATTCCCTTTATGATTACATAGCTCTTCATATTTTTATACAGTATCCATATTACTAACCGAAGGTTACCGGATGCACGGACGCAGGCACAGGAAGGCACGGATGCAGGAACACGGCCATGGACACAGGACGCAGGATACATAGTGCACAGGCGCCTACAACGCGCCTCTGATACACCGCAAGCAAGGGGAGCACGGCTCAAAAACAAAAGAGCTCAACTAACGGAAATAACAAATAAAACAACGAGCCCATAGCTAACGACATGGCCACAGAAAAGACAAACACAAGAGGATTCGGCGCCCTGCCCCAGAGTCAAAACGGAGAGAGTACGGAATCCGCAAAAGTCCACACTACACAGCATAGTCAAACCCGAGATAGTACAGAAGGCGCAGGCGCCTACAACAACGAAAACCGAAACAGCTCAACTAACGGAAATACACAACCGAGCCCATAGCTAATGACACGGCCACAAAAAACACAAAGACGAGAGGATTCAGAGACAGGCTATAAGTAATAAACTGTAACAGGTCCTTTACTATGAGACACCTCATGACTAGCAGAATCAATCGTACGTCAACGTCACCGCCATATTGTGAGTGGCATTGCTGCGGAGTGAAGTAATGAATAGTGTGCTGCTTGGGATTGTACAAACCGCTGTACGCTTTACACCAAATCCCGGCGGATTACATTTCATAGGTAGGGCTGAACAATTGTTTTGGTTATATATGGCCGCTAGGAAATCCCGTTGTGTAATAAACATCTGGACTACACAGCATATGTGAACCACATTACAGTAATACAATATTAACAGTACAACCACAGAAAACACAGACACGAGACCAGATGGATAATAACAATAAACGAACACTCCGTATTAACAGTAAGTGCAATTATCCATATTACTAACAGTAAACGACGTATAGCTAACAGAGTCACGAGCTAACGGAGTCACGGCTCCAAAAAGAAACAACTCAACTAACAGAAACACAAAAACGAGCCTGCATGGATAAAATCAATGAACGTAGGCGCCTACAACGCGCATCTCAAACACCACAAGCAAAGCAGTCACGGCTCCAAAATGAAACAGCTCGACTAACGGAGCTACAGAAACGAGCCCGCATGGATAAAATTAATGAACGCAGGCGCCTACAACGAGCGTCTGACAGAGTGGAAAAACTTTATGTGGCCTTCGCAAGAGTTCGGCGTTCATGTCACGTTAAAGTTAAGGTTGTAAATACTCCATACCAAGGAAAACTCATTCAAGGATAAGGCGCCATCTGTACTACAAATGTTGTGTATAAAGAGATATTCAATTAAATATTTGTAATCTACCAAGTTATGACTTCTGTAGTTCCTATGTACGTCATCTAGATAGATAGATAGATAGATAGATAGATAGATAGATAGATAGATAGATAGATAGATAGATAGATAGATAGATAGATAGATAGATAGATAGATAGATACTTTATTAATCCCAATTAATTACACTCATATATATCTCATACATATACCTGCAGCAACTCAAAGACATTATGTACTTACATAACATAACAATTAAACTTCTATTTTACTTTACATATATTACTAAATAGAAATACAGATAAATGTATTTAATTACATCCATGTGATTTCCATTCATTCCTTTGCGATTCGTTAGAGAATCGGGGTTTACTGGTATACTAGATAAAAGAATATTTGGATGCTGCACTGTGATATGTTTTACACTCACACAGGCCAATACGTTTACATCTATGTGCACAGCCACAGCACCAATGTATCTTTTTAAAGCCGTTTGCACCCGTGGCCAGACACTCGTTCTGTAGACTTTATTTTTCAATAGACCTAACTCTTCATTGGGGTTTCTCTTTTAAAATAAATGCAGTTTTCTCACGTCGCCCGCTGACATGACATCCGTGCATGTCATCTTGGCATCCCTGCAAAACTGGCTGAGCAGTCGCTGGCCAGTTTAGGTGCCACTAGAAGTACACGATACTGTAAAAAGGCTCATCAAAGATGTGTGTACTCGACTTGCACCTACATGTTGAAAAACGAATAAAAAATCTTGAAGCAGCTCTGCCCGACAGAATAAGTGGGCACCTGCTTCACTCCTCTGTACAGCAGCTCTTCCCCAACATTTCACTTCACATTTCAGAGGTCTCTGGATCAGGTGCCCAAACCTGGGAAACGGGCCAATTCACTGACCTCAGACCAACAGCCTTTACTTCTCATTTCATGAAATCCTGTGAGAAGCTAAAAAGTAAGGGGGCTGTTACAAGACCCCCAGGCCTAGCTGGACCTGCACCAATGTGTATAGAAAACACAGAGGCGAGTTTTTGTGCCATCACTGTCACTTGGAAGAAACAAAATCCCACACAGGAAAGCGGTTTGCTGATTTCTGGGTGCTTTAATTGATAAATTCTGTTTTAATATTCACTTGGTGGGTTGAATTCTGGAAGTTTTGTCTACAGATTACAGCTTGAGTGGCACCTTCCTTTCTTTTAATATCCATAAAAATACTCTAAACACATTTTTGTCAGCTTCATGATTGCAACATTGCACCCAAAATTAAATTAAGTGTTAATTTTGTGAGACTGCACGTGATGGGACGCTCGCCTCTTTCATTCATCACCACTAATTAGAGTTGGTGACATCATATTTTACATAATCTGAGATTCTGATTCAGGCCACTGGTCAAGGACTTTGATATGTATCAATCAAGCATGCAATTAGGAATTTTATTGTAGGCCAACATAATGAATTGGGTGGAAGGAAGGCCTGAACCAGCATCCTGGCAGCAATGGATTGAGGTCCCATACCAAGCTCTGATGCCAATATACAAGAAGGACAAAGTAGATAGAACATTCCAACCAGGATGAGGAATGGCCCCTTTCCCGGTTGGGAGACCACATATATGGGACAGTGGGAGACTGCCTTCCATACGCAGGTCAGTCCTCTATACACTGGGTAGCATCATCCGTTATGGACACTACACTGCCTTGTTGGGTTCCATGGGTGAAGCTAGGGGGAGATGTCAGGAAGTGAAGGCTCGCGTTCTGCCTTTCCTGGAAGTGCTTTCTGGAGACAAGGGTTTAACATTGGAAATAATTCTGGGTTGGTTTAGAAGGAAGCCCTCCACTGAACCTGGGGAGTTGGGAGAGAAAATGGACAACACTCTCCAGGGAGGAGTGGAGGAAAGAGAAAGGAAGGAAGTTCCCGAGGAAAGGAAGTCTGTTAAAAGGTATTATTATGTTACTAAAACACTTATTTGAACTGGGGACTGTGTCTAGAGTAGTCCTCTTCAGGGTTTGGGGGGGCTGTTACGCCTCATACAGGCCACACGGTATACACACTGGATATGAATTGATTACCTTCTTGATAAAAAGTAAAGCCTTCCGTTTTTAAAAACGCCAGCACTATTGTCCAATGGGACATTGACATCATTACGTGGATCTCTTTTATAAGTTGCTTTAGATAGCAGTGAGGGGTTGGGAACATGCGCTGATAGCGTATTGAGCTGTTTTGACTTCAGTCTAACATTAAACAGTAGCGCGGTTTAATTGTTAATCAGAAACAAGGGAAACCCAGTTTTTCAGGAAATGTATTACTAAAGGTTGAATATTGAAAAACAAGTCATTGAAAGCGGGTTTTAGCCATCCATCCATCCATTTTCCAACCAGCTGAATCCGAACACAGGGTCACGGGGGTCTGCTGGAGCCAATCCCAGCCAACACAGGGCACAAGGCAGGAAACAATCCTGGGCAGGGTGCCATTTCTGATATTTGAGTTGTTCTTTTAAGAAGCAAACTTAAATTCATTATTTCATCCATTCTGGGTTGTGCTGATCCCATCAAGCACATCACAGCTGAAACAAAGTGCACATCGACACTAGCAGACTCAATTTAGCATCACTGAACCTACACGTCTTTGGAAGGAAACCGACCAGGAAAACATGCAAACTCCAGGCAGTGAACAGCCGGTGTTCTGACATTTCAACATACCCATCAGAATGGGCTAATGCGCATGCGCAGAACGTTAACACAGTATCTGCGCAAAACGTACTTGTACTATTTGAAAGTGAAGTTTTATTATAGTTTTCTGAAGTTGTTTCTTGCGAGTTCAGCAAGATACTTCATGCACGTTGCGGGTCTGCTCCAAACAGAAACATCTAATGTTTTCTTATGTTTATTAAATCCAACACGTCATGGAAGTTGTTGAACATTATCAGTGCTATTGTTGCCATTCATCTTTTATTTAAATACAGTTTGACCTACCGGTATGCTATTCTGACAAAGTACGCTGAAGTGACAGAACACCAGGACGTCACCCTGTTAATGCAAGACAGCAGCACTACCGCTGAGCCACCGTGCCCTGCGTGTGTTTAATTGTTAGCTTTATTACTATTAACATTGTATTAGTAAAAGGTCATATACATGCCGTTATGCATATCACCATGAAAGTGGTAGCCACTATACATCTCCGTATTCTAAATGTTCAGAGAGCCATCGTATCGGCTCATATGAGCTCCGTGTGGCGGTGGCTGTCTGTGGCTCCTCTCTGGGTCAGAGGAAGGCCGTTTAAGAAGCCCGTAGTGGTGAACGACTGGGCCGCTTCAGTTATGATGGGGTTTGACAAACTCTGCCAACTTAAACATTTATTTTAAGACTAGTCATTTAGCCCGTTACAATAACGAGCACTAGAACAGTAGTGCATAAACATTAGTGGGAACAGTCTATATTAAATGGCAAGGGACTTTGACCTCATTCTTTTTGTTGGTTGTATTTTTCTTTCTTTCAGCCTTTCTTTTGTTGATGTTTACTTGCTGAGCTGACCGTTCTTCGTGGGCTGCCGCCGTGTATTGTGTGTCTTTAATTTTCTGTGCCAGCAATACTGTCTTGTACGGCTCTATTCAATAAGGGCGCGCACAAAAAGGCGAGCTTCAAAAGATAGATAATTTAGTTCAAATGGCTCTGGAATATGGGAAGAGCAACAAAGGTGCAGATCTTTATTTACGCGCGGCTTTATTCGCTGCGCCCAATTGAGGTCGCCCTTTTGAGGCTCGCCTTTTTGTGTGCGCCCTTATTGAAGGATACCGTCTTGTACATCCGCTGGCTTGTACGTCCATAATATACCTTTAATTTTCTCTGGCGGTAATACAGGCGTGCGCGTCGGTAATATGCCTTTAATCTCCTCTGACAGTAATTCTGGCTTGTATGTGGCTGTAATATGAGTCACTGTATTGTGTACCTTTAATTTCCTCTTGCAGTAATACTGGTTTGTATTTCCGTAAAACGCCTCTAACTTTCTCTGACAGTAATTTCGCACATCGCACCGTGCCCCGCGCATGCGCACTTCACCAGAAGACACCCACACACACGGACACCTGGACGCACAAAGGGATTTTATATATATAGATGGGGGTTACGACGTTCTATTTTAATCATGAAACAAACTACGGGATTAAAGTGGAAATGTCGACTTCAATCACGTAA
Organism: Erpetoichthys calabaricus; assembly: GCF_900747795.2. NCBI lineage: Eukaryota > Metazoa > Chordata > Cladistia > Polypteriformes > Polypteridae > Erpetoichthys > Erpetoichthys calabaricus. The sequence goes on from NC_041406.2 coordinate 2,589,626, forward strand.
TGAATCTTTGATTCTTTCATTTTGGCTATAATTGTTTTTGTTCTGTGGCCCCAATACTCTTCCATAATGCACACACAATTATAAAGCAACTGCACACATGGGGACTTCCTAACAGAAGACATTTTGAACTCCATCTGTCAGTGTGTGAACCTGAAATGAACGAGCAACAGACACAACACGAGGAGCAAACAAGTGAGACGTGGGCCGAATGAAGTCCACACAGCGAGAGCTGCAGAGAGACGTCAATCTGTTAAATGACATTGGGTTGGGTGGCTGGGCTCAGTGGGGCACGACAACAATTCATTCATTTATTTTCGAACCCCAGTTTCGATCTGTCGCTACATGAGGAAATCGAACACAGAAAATCTAAAGTATAAAATCCTCCTGAGATGAAGAGCAGCCCGGAGGTAGACGGCATTCATAAAGCCTGGAGAGCTCACTAAAGAATAAGTGGCCTCATCTGATTCAAAGTGATGGAGAGCCATTTGGAAGTGCTTGGAGGCCACACGCCTACAAAGCAGAGCAGCCACCTTTTTAGGCCCACTCAGGTTGGTTTAAAGGCACAGGATATTCACATCTCAGATATTTCCCCTTATTTTTCATTTACTTGATCACTTTTTCTGTTTCCATCATGTCTTTTGGGCTCACTGGACCCTCATTTTAAGCACCTACTGACTATCCACACAATGCTGTCCCTTAATAACAGGAGAAAGTGAATTAGGAGCAGATAAAGAGAAGGGAGAGAGTGAAACAGAGAAAAGGAAGGCCAGGAAACACCAACAAGAGCAAAGAGAAAATGGAGAGACAGAGACAAGCAAATGAGAGACCAGCACACACTCACTGTCATGTGAGCCCAGAAGTACAGTCTGTAATATGAGGTAGACAGACAAACTCCTAAGGATTAGCAAATCATGAGGAACAGCAACTCACCTTTTAAAAACTCTGAGGTTCAGCAGATTGAAAACTGAAGCTTCACTACCTGAACTGAAAAAGAGAAGAATGGTGACTGTCAAAAAGACGAAACTTCATAAGATCAGCTTCATTCACTCATCCAGAACAGTACCTTTCAAATGTCATCACACCACAGATGATGTGGCCAAAGAACACAATGTAATGCCAAACGCCACCCCCTCCATACCCAGCATACCCACTGGCACATGTTGTTGGCCCACTGGGTTCAGTGGTGCTGCACACTTACAGTTGATTTCCTGGCCTTCACAACGGTGAGTCTTCAGTTCCTCTCAGGTGGCCGGGATGAGCAGTCAGACTTGAAGAGTTCAGCTGGTGAGCACAAGCAGAATGAGCAGATCAGAAAGTGCCGAGTGCCTTTAAAGACTTTAGTCATGGTGTGCCTTGAGGTCCTGAACGTTCTGTATCTCTGCCACTTTTTGTCCAAGCACAAATGTTACAAGTGTTGCACTGTTGGGAGGCTTTTGTTCTTTACATGGGCTGCTGCTGCTGCCGCCTTGTCAGACGTCCTTCACTTTTTGGTGCGGGCCGTGTGTGGGGCTGCTGTTCAGCCAGAGCTTCTTCATCCTAATTTGTGTCAAGTGAGTTGGAGACACAGGGGAGTCAACTAACAACGAGGTTCATTTGATTAGGGTGCATTGTGATCAAACAGGGCGAAGTCTCCAAAGGATGAACTGGGATGAGCTTTTAAAGTCTACAGCGAGTGAAAGAGCAAAGAGTGTGAAGAAGTGAGAAAAGTCCCACATACAGAGCAGCACATGTCAAGAAGAGGTGTGTTAGTGAGCAGTCCACACGGGTTCAGACAGGAAGTTTGAGATTCACTAATATGCTGGAATTTTATGAGGAAGACACCAAAGTAGACAATCAGAGAGGGTGCACATGAGATTATTGATCTGGGTGTTCAGAAGGCTTTTGAGAAAGTCCCACATGAATGGTGTGATCAAACTGAGATACGGGGGACCTCAAGATGTGCAGGTGTCTATAAAGTAGGGTCAACATCAGGAAACAAATGGGTTTTGTGGAGACCAGCCTTATCAGAATGAGGTGTAGTAGAAAGTTGTCTTCATCAGGGGTCAGTGTTGGGGTCGCTGCCCTTTTTAATGCACATAAATTAATTAATTAATAAAGTATCTATCTATCTATCTATCTATCTATCTATCTATCTATCTATCTATCTATCTATCTATCTATCTATCTATCTATCTATCTATCTATCTAAATGATCTGGACAGGAACAGAGAAGTCGAGAAGCTGGTTACGTTTGATGAGGATATCAAACTAGCTGGAGGGACTGATAATGGAGAATCGGCTGAAGTGTTCCAGAGAAAATTGGAGAGCAGGCAGGCTTAGGCACACTGGTGGTAGAGGAAGTTTAACAGAAGGAAATATAAAGTGGGACATATAGAAAGTAGACATTTTATACAGTGGGGAAAAAAAGTATTTAGTCAGCCACCAATTGTGCAAGTTCCCCCACTTAAAAAGATGAGAAGCCTGTAATTTCCATCATAGGTACACCTCAACTATGAGAGACAAAATGAGAAAAAAAATCCAGAAAATCACATTGTCTGATTTTTGAAGAATTTATTTGCAAATTATGGTGGAAAAAAAGTATTTGGTCAATAACAAAAGTTCATCTCAATACTTTGTTATATACCCTTTGTTGGCAATGACAGAGGTCAAACGTTTTCTGTAAGTCTTCACAAGGTTTTCACACACTGTTGCTGGTATTTTGGCCCATTCCTCCATGCAGATCTCCTCTAGAGCAGTGATGTTTACGGGGCTGTCGTTGGGCAACATGGACTTTCAACTCCCTCCAAAGATTTTCTATGGGGTTGAGATCTGGAGACTGGCTAGGCCACTCCAGGACCTTGAAATGCTTCTTACGAAGCCACTCCTTTGTTACCCGGGCGGTGTGTTTGGGATCATTGTCATGCTGAAAGACCCAACCACGTTTCATCTTCAATGCCTTTGCTGATGGAAGGAGGTTTTCACTGAAAATGTGACAATACATGGCCCCATTCATTCTTTCCTTTACACGAATCAGTCATCCTGGTCCCTTTGCAGAAAAACAGCCCCAAAGCATGATGTGTCCACCCCCATGCTTTACAGTAGGTGTGGTGTTCTTTGGATGCAACTCAGCATTTTTTCTCCTCCAAACACGACGAGTAGAGTTTTTACCAAAAAGTTCTATTTTGGTTTCTTCTGACCATATGACATTCTCCCAATCCTCTTCTGGATCATCCAAATGCTCTCTAGCAAACTTACTGGCTTAAGCAGGGGGACACATCTGGCACTGCAGGATTTGAGTCCCTGGCGGCGTAGTGTGTTACTGATGGTAGCCTTTGTTACTTTGGTCCCAGCTCTCTGCAGGTCATTCACTAGGTCCCCCCGTGTGGTTCTGGGATTTTTGCTCACCGTTCTTGTGATCATTTCGACCCCACGGGGTGAGATCTTGCGTGGAGCCCCAGATCGAGGGAGATTATCAGTGGTCTTGTATGTCTTCCATTTTCTAATAATTGCTCCCACAGTTGATTTCTTCACACCAAGCTGCTTACCTATTGCAGATTCAGTCTTCCCAGCCTAGTGCAGGTCTACAATTTTGTTTCTGGTGTCCTTTGACAGCTCTTTGGTCTTGGCCATAGTGGAGTTTGGAGTGTGACTGTTTGAGGTTGTGGACAGGTGTCTTTAATATTGATGACGAGTTCAAACAGGTGCCATTAATACAGGAGACGAGTGGAGGACAGAGGAGCCTCTTACAGAAGAAGTTACAGGTCTGTGAGAGACAGAAATCTTGCTTGTTTGTAGGTGACCAAATACTTATTTTCCACCATAATTTCCACCTTTAAAAATCAGACAATGTGATTTTCTGAATTTTTTTTCTCATTTTGTCTCTCATAGTTGAGGTGTACCTATGATGGAAATTACAGGCCTCTCTCATCTTTTTAAGTGGGAGAACTCGCACAATTGGTGGCTGACTAAATACTTTTTTTCCCCACTGTATATGAATAGACAATGGGGGGTGTTGACAAGTTAGCTTTAAAATGCAGGGGAGGGCAGACTTGTAGTTTGCTGTAGTCTCTGTGGTGTGTCGGTCAGAACACAGGAACTAATCCAACTGTTGCAGAAACATTGCTTTAATGCTGAAATGGCAGAAGTGCACATGAGGTAGAACAGCAGTACAGGTAAGTTTAGGTAGGCATATGTGTGGTCCTAACACGGCAAACAACAAATACAGAACATTTAGTACATGCTGTACTGTATATGAATGTTATTTCACTATGCAATACAGTAAACTTCCAATAGGTGGCACTGTAGCTAGACACTAACTATCAACGTAAGGCATTTGCAGTTACAGACTCAATGCAGCAACGTACCAGGTGTACACCTGTATCAGTACATAACATCTCTTAAAGATTCAATGTAATAACCCACTAATTATTATAGGCAGGCTTTACATTAAACAGAGTATAAACACTGTCTAGTTTACTGAATGGTATTAAATGTATTTATGGTAATATGAATAATAAACACTGAGTGATGTAGAATATTAACATTACTATTAGCACAGAACAGTCTCGGTCAACAAACTTTAAACTTTCTCTGTTGTCTCCAGCAGTTCCAGCTCACATGTGGTATCAAAACTCACAAGGCCACTGCACACCCCGCTGGCTTTCACGTGACAGGCCCTCAGCGCCTTAAAGATACACGAGCCTTTTTACAGGGGGTCTGGAATTTGACAGTACACCTTATGAGAAGGACCTGAGAGTCACTGCAGACACACGCACACACACACACACACACACACACACACACACACATTGTTCAGACGCGATGAAGAAGACTAATAGGATGTTAAGTTATATTGCGCCCCAATGTGTGGAGTTCAAGTCCAAGGAGGTCCTGCTTAAGTGAGATCCACACTGGTGTGGCCTCATCTGGAGTTCTGGTTTTAATTTCCATGTTTCAAAAAAGACAAAGCAGGAGCTCAAGGAAGAACAGAGAAGAGCAACGGACTGAGAGGTCTGAGCTCTGAGGAGACGTTAAAGGACTTGGACCTGTTCAGTTTAAGCAAATGGTGATTTAGAGGGGACATCAATGAAAGAATATGGAATGAATGAGTCCATTGGATTGATTTTAAAATAAAGTCTTCAAGAAGAACATAGGAACACATTAGGGAACTTATCAAGGGCACATTCCACTCAAATTTTATAAAGTTTGTCTTTACATAGACACATGGAATAAGAGACCAGCAAGTGTGGTGGAGAGCAGGACTTTATGGGCCTTCAGATTTCGACTTGATGTTCATTTGGTGGACAGGATTGGCGAGCTCTGATTGGCCAGTTCTTGTCACAACTCTTCTAATGTTCTGATGTTTGAACGTAGCAAAGCAAAGATCAGAATTCTGACTATTGATGCCGCTGGTCCAGTTGGTACTGGTTTATTTGAATGGACCACTTTACCACTCACCGTGACCAAGCTGAATCCACTTAATGAAGAAGAACAAACCCAAGTGGATTAATGAGTTCAGTGTGCACACATAAGCCATATTTTGATTTGTCCACATTCTTTAAACGACATTGTCCCAGTTTGCTTCATGGTGGCCATTGTTAGAGCTCTATTTAAAAACCCAGCTTTAGAGGTGGACCTTCTTAATAATAACTTGATGCTTATTTATGCTTTGTACCCACTTCTGTCCTGCTTCTGTGTCAACCCCATAAACCATTTCTGGAGTCACGAAAGTCCCTACAAAGTCACGTTGCCTTGTGAAATCATGAGCTCCAAAATGCAGCTAATGGGTAACAGGCCAGACGTCCCTGAAGCCCCTGAGCTGTACTTGTACCCTGTGGCCAGTCTGTGCTGCCATTTGAGGGGCTACCCGCAGGTCTCCTCTGATCTCCCCCCAATCTCCCTCTGGACAGAGGAGTCAGCATTGCTGGCAATGACAGATGTACTTGCCCTCTAGTGCCATGGAGGAAAACTGTGTGCTTACGTCCAGGTCATAGTTCTTGGATTGCTGTTGACTTGATGCCCACTACACTTTCATGGCACCCATCCAGCCACCAACTGGCACTTGTGCCACCTTTATAGTCATCCGAGTGAGTTGTTCTTCTGGTCCCCAGAGCACTTTGTGAGGCATCCAGAGAATTCGGCCTCCTGTTTCAGCAGGCACCCCTGTGCTCCCAACTCACTTGACACAAATTAGGATGAGGAAGCTCTGGCTGTAGTGCAGCCCACCACACAGCTCTCACCAAAAGGCGAAGGGCATCTGAGAAGGCGGCAGCATCTCCTGTGAAGAACGAAAGCCTCCAGACAGTCCAACTCTTTTAACATTTGTGCTTGGACAAAAAGTGGCAGAGATGCAGAACGTTCAGGACCTCAAGGCACACCATGACTAGAGTCTTTAAAGGCACTCAGCACTTTCTGATCTGCTCATTCTGCTCGGGCTGACCAGCCGAAATCTTCAAGTCTGACTGCTCAGCCTGGCCACCTGAGAGGAACTGAAGACTCACCGTTGTGAAGGCCAGGAAATCAACTGTAAGTGTGCAGCACCACTGAGCCCAGTGTGCCAACAACATGTGCCAACGGGTGTGCTGGGTATGGAGCAGGGGGCACTTGGCATTATGTTATGTGCTCTGTGGTGTGAGGACATTCAAATGGCACTGTGCTGGCAGAGAGCATGAAGTGAATGAAGCTGATCTTAGTAAGCTTTGTCTTTGTGACAGTCGCCATTCTTCTCTTTTTCACTTCAGGCAGTGAAGCTCCAGTTTTTAGGCAGCTGAACCTGAAAAGAGTTTTTAAAAGGTGAGTTGGTGTCCCTCATGATTTGCTAATCCTTAGGAGTTTGTCTGCCTCGTCATGTCCCAGCTTGTGCTTCTGTGCTGACATGACAGTGTGTGTGTGTGTGTGTGAAACAAGTGCAGGGCCCTCCTTCATTTGTCTGTCTCTGTCTCTCCATTTTCTCTTTTCTCATTATTCTCTGTGCTCTTGTCGCTGTTTTCCTGTCTTCCCCTTTTCTGTTTCACTCACTCCCTTCTCTTTAGCTGCTCCTAATACACTTCGTCTTGTTATTAACGGACATCATTATGTGGATAGTCAGTAGTTATTAAAATTAGAGACCAGTGAGCCCAAAGGGAAGTATTCAGGATTAAGCTCGCGGCACCTTCCTTAAGACAGAGCTTTATTGAATTGAATACTGAATACTTTTAAACTGCATGTGCTAAATTAATTAATCAAATCAGCCACGGATAGAAAATGAATGAAGTGTCGGCACCTCCCCTGTAGCCCCCCGTGTCATTTCACAGATCCTCATCTCTCTGCTGCAGTCGCTGTGTGCTCTTCGTTTGGCCCGCGTATCGCTTGTTCGCTCCTCGTGTCGAGTGTGTTGCTCGTTCATTTCGTGTTCACACACCGACTGATGGAGTTTGAATGTCGTCTGTTAGGAAGCCTCGCGCTCGCTCACCGGCTCTTTGTTGGGCTGGGAGCGGCAGCAGCGCCGGACATGAAACGGTGAGCGACACGCCGCTGATCCGGGCGGCTTCTGTTCGCTTTTTGGTGAGCTGAACTCTGTCATTAATTTTCTCTTAAAGTTTTTTTTTTTTAAGTGTGTGCTGTTGCCTTATATTTGTGTTCGCATTACGGAAGAGTATTGGGGACATGGAGAAAAGACAGACAGTGAAGGGGAAAAAGTCAATTTCGTGATTAATGTCAAAATGTCCACTCAAATCTTGCAGTTTATGGCGTAATTAAAGTAGAACGTCATAAACTCCATCATATAATCGATTTTAACGCTTCGTATTCGAAGTGCTTGCCGCTACGAACTTCTTAAACTGTCTTCCAATGGCGCTGAATCGCCACACGGAGCTCATTAAATTGCCGATATGACGTCTCTCTGAACATTTAGAATACGGAGATGTGTAGTGGATAGAATTATCATGATGACATGCATTACAGCATGTATATGACCTTTTACAGATAAATAAATTAACAGTAATGAAGTTTAATAATTAAACACTTAGAGGGCACGGTGGCTCACTGGTTGATCTGCTGCCCCACATAAGGGGGTCACGTCCCGGCTGTTCCCTGTTTTCTTGGTGGGTTTCCTTGCAAAGACATGAAGGTGCGGGGATTCGCTGATACTAAACTGAGTCCACTAGAGTCGGTGTGCGCTTGGATTGACCTGCGATGAGCTGGCGCACCGAGGATTGTTCTGCCTCAAGTCTGGTGCTTGCTGGGATGATCAAGAAACAGAATGGAAGAAGTAAATGATGATTTAGTTTTTTAAGTTTGCTTCTTAAAAGAACAACTCAAGAATGTGAAATGGCTAAAACGCACCCTTGCGTGTACTTTTTTTTCAAATATTCAACTTTAATAATAAGTTTATCCTGAAAAAGTTGGTTTCCCTTTTTTAATTTAACAGTTAAATAAACTTTGTTTTATGTTATGTTAGACTGAAGTCGGAACTAGTTAATCCATTAGGTGACCTATAAGCGGCCGTTTGTTAAAGTTGACAAACTTACACAGAGCACAGTCCCCTTTACAGGACATGCAATGCAAGGAGAAAAGCCGATGGTTCGCTCCTAGGTCTTGGGTTCAATGTAGCCTTTCTATTCCAACATATATGGAAAGAAAATTAATAAAATTGTCACCCGTCTGGAACACACAGGTTTTTGTACGTTCTTCCGCTCCATAAATCCCAGTCAGTGTGAGAATTAACGCACGTGCACGCGCCTTCTGTCCCGCCCCAACTCCTCCCAGAATTACACCTCTTTGAATATGCAAATCAATATAAATAGCCCTTAAGATCAGCCTTCTGTGAAAAGGCGATGGCAAAAGCAAGAGGGAAAATAGAAGAATTTCAGCCAATACCAAGTGGAGGTCAAGAAAAACTTACTCTGTGTGGGTTTAAACAGTGGAATAACCAACAAAAGGAAGTTGATTATAGCGTGTCGGTGAAACTCAAAAGCTCACGTTCACAAAGTCGCACAGTCAGTGGCGTAGCGTAGTGGGGTCTGCAAAATTTCATAATAAGTAATAATAATATCTTGTAAAAATTTGAACCGTACCTAAATAAGGGGGTGGCGGAATTTTCCTCCGCCCTCGGCGGCTGACACCCACGCTAACGCTACTGCGCATAGTGCCCGAAATAAAAAAGAATTTGGCAGATATCAAAGTCGCCGTAAAAAGGGGAATCGTAGCCCACCGACTGAGTGTCATATGAAAGCTTATTAGAGTACAGAGAAAAAAAAGGCACACAGTCGAAAAAAGCAGGAAATGTCAACTTTAATCTCTAAATTTCCACTTTAATCACGTAGTTTATTTTGTCATTAAAGTAGAACATCATAAACTTCATTTTAAAATCGTTTTATTTACTAGTTTCTCAAATCCCAGCTTAACTAAAGTAGCACGTTAAATGCTTTGTTTTGTGTTTGATCTTCTATGTGCTCTATGTGTGTGAATCATTACCTGCTTCAGGGCTTTCTCTTCCTCTGACAGGACACAGAATCCATTACATTCGTGATATTACAGCTCTCTGAATAATTAAAATACTGAGATGTATACGTGATATCATTTTCATGATGACAGGAGTTAAAGCATGTTATTAAACATGGGGACATGGTGGCGCAGTGATTGTTCATGTCTCACGCAAGATGCTTGCTGCGCCATGTGTGACCTTCGATGGAATACTTTACTGCAGCAGTACTGTCTCTTAAACGTACTAACCTCCAATTCCGGTCCTTCCTTTTCTTTCTCCAAATACCCAATCGCCACACAATCAGCTCTGTAATAGACGTTAAGCCATCTGTAAGCTTAGAATGCCAAGTCTTCAGAACTTTTAAGGAACATTGAAATATCTTCGTAGTACGTGTTTAATTATTCTATCCATCTATCCATCCAGAGTCACGCCAGCACCAGCAAGAATACAGCATGAGGCAGGAACAATCTGAACGAGCTAGCGCTGCAGCACAGTGTAAAGTTTTATCTGTATAATATAATAAACATATTTTGTTGCATTTCATCTTAAAAACGATATCGTGATCATATATAAACACGCGCTTTGTAAAGTGGCTCAGGTTGTATAATATTGTAACTGTATCACAAGTTTACAGTGAGGTGATTGTACTTAGAAGTACAAACAGTTCTACAAGGAGCTCTTGATGGACTGATTGAGTGTGTTTAGAGTCCTTGGGATGAAACTGTTTGTGAACCGCGAGGTCCATACAGGAAAGGCTCTGAAGTGTTTGTCGTATGAGAGCAGTTCAAGTAGACAGCATGGCTGAGGCAGCGTGTGCTTGATGCTGTATAATGATAATTCTCTTTCCGATCAGCTACTGCTGTGATTCCCCACTTAGATACAGTGATATAAATACGCCAAGTGGTGCAGTGAGAGTAATATGGAAAAAGATGATCCGCTGTGGCAACGCCTAACGGGAGCAGTGGAATGAAGAAGAAAAAGAAGAAGAAGGTGCAGTGACAGTAACAACACTAAAGCAGCTATGGTATTTGGAATAGTTTGACGATTCTGTGCACCATTATATTGTTACAGGTTAATTACAATCAGATGCATTACACTAATAAACAATATGCGATTAATTTCAGTGTATTTATAAAGCCGCGTCAGGGATGTGGACCTAAAAAAGAAAGTGTAACCACACAGGAACAAAAGCACTGATTTGACGCTGGGTGCCGCCAGTCTGCAAAATCGAGCAGAGAACTTATGTACGCCAGGGTATGAGCTACCATGGACATGTGCGTGGCTTTACACCAAGTTTAGGTTTTATACATCGCAATTTCAACGTGGGAGTTTGCATGTTCTCCCCGTGTCTGCGTGGGTTTCCTCCCACAGTCCAAAGACATGCAGGTTAGGTGGATTGGCGATTCTAAATTGGCCCTAGTGTGTGCTTGGTGTGTGGGTGTGTTTGTGTGTGTCCTGCAGTGGGTTGGCACCCTGCCCGGGATTGGTTCCCTGCCTTGTGCCCTGTGTTGGCTGGGATTGGCTCCAGCAGACCCCCATGGCCCTGTGTTCGGATTCAGCGGATTGGAAAATGGATGGATGGATGAATTTCAACGTGAGGCCCCAGGACCGTCCAGGGCATGAGCCTCACAGCCCAGTTGAAGTGTGTTAAAAAAACATTCACTTGTCCTAGTCTGATGGGCCGTGTAGTGGCTATTCCCAATTCGTATGTTGCTTTTGGCCCTTTTTTGTTAAACTGTGCCAGTGTGTGTGATACTTTGTCATTTTATGAAGTTAAACCCTTGTCTCCAGGAAGCACTTCTGGGTCAGACACTTCCTGTCAACTCCTCCTGGCAGCCCCCATGGAATCCAACAGGGCAGTCCTATGAGACCACAACTCACTGCAGTTGTCCGTATGCGGGGTGTATCCATAAGGGATGTCACATCCAGTTTATGGAGGAACGACGTCGTAGTGTGAGAGGAAAGTGCACATTTTTACTGACAGACACAACAGCATTTTATCTGGAGCATGCATTCAATTGACAGAGAAACGGCGAGCAAAGATGTGCGAACACGAGGACATGTGTGACAATCACAACTTTGTGAACCTGCAGCAGATCAGATGGGTCACTGAATTCCCTGGGGCACAGATATCTTCATAACAAGTTTCATCATTATGTTACCAGAACTTCAAAGATGGAACAGGAGGCTGTGGAATAAGAAGGTAAAAAGGATGATATTTCGAAGGCTGTGGCCGCCGTCAAGGATATTCCAGACTGGCATAAACTGGAGGATGACTCTTGTGAGCCCTCGTCAACTTTACTGTTTAAGCTTGGTGAAAATAAAGGACGTCCTTAGATTTCATTTATAGCGTTGACTCTGAATTTTTTCATTAACTAACTGTTGTTATTTGAGAATATATTTTGTGCTTTATCAGATGTCACATCAGTAGTCTATTGTAATAGGTACTGGGACACACCGGAGACTACCAGAGAGTATGAATCATGCCAAGAGACTCCTTGACGTCTGGCATCTGGGTCATGGAATTTACCTTGAGTGTGGTGGATTTTGGGTTGCTGTCTGGGGTGTTGCTGTACTGAAAGTTCATGACCACAGTCCTTCTAGGCCTGTGTGCCAGCGCTCTGCGAGGACACCAACTTCAGGAATTCACTGAGGAGGCCAGTGGCAGACATGCTTTTTGGAGAGAGTTGCCATTACTACATCCAGGGACTATGGTTGTACCTTCTGACTTATTACTACACCAGTCTAAGTCATCATTGTAGTGAATTCTGTGAAATTTTAAAAATTATGTCTATCAATCTGTCTCTCTTTGGGATCTGCCATCCCAAAGTGGACAGGTGGGTTTAGGAAATGGACAGGTGCCACTGTCCGATCATCAGTGTTACAGCCTCAACAGACCGATGACAGCAACTGCCTGCACCATTGGGTCTCCAGAGTGGGGCACGATGGCCCCCGGCCATAGGTCAGATGGACTTGAATAGAAGTTTACTCCTCCGACGCTACTGAACTCTTCGTCTACATAAGATGCATACGTTTCTGGCTGTGGTCATTTGGTTTTATTTGAATCATTCCATGGCACTGTATGGCTGTCATCAGTGAAAGTGGGCTGCAAACTGGAGAAGTAAAGACGCAGCCCTGGCATTTCAAACCCAGCTGACTGTTCTGTTCACCAACATGTTGCCAAAACTGCCACGTGAAGAAAAAAACCCTCACTAGAACTTGAACATTGTTTTTTTAATTCAACTGAACAAGAGAATAACACGAAAATATAGAACCACAGTTTGAATAATCAAAAACGTGAAATTTGAAAAGAACAACATGAGCACCGTCAAAGAAATGTCATGGTAGCTTCAACCTGTAAAGAAAGAACAAAAGTAAATTAATCATCAGATGTCACACTTTCAGCACTTTCTTCTCTACTCTGTCACACACACACAGCCACCTCCCTTAGATCCAATTATATAACAACAACAACATTTATTTCTATAGCACATTTTCATACAAAAAGTAGCTCAAAGTGCTTTACATAATGAAGAGAAGAAAAATAAAAGACAAAATAAGAAATTAAAATAAGACAACCTTAGTTAACATAAAAAGGAGTAAGGTCCGATGGCCAGGGTGGACAGAAAAAACAAAAAAAAACTCCAGAAGGCTGGAGAAAAAAATAAAATCTGTAGGGGTTCCAGGCCACGAGACCGCCCAGTCCCCTCTGTGTGTCACTGCAGCTATAAGATTCTCACAATGCATGCTTTACCACTGGACTGGGTGATTTGATCCTCACTGAGACTAATCCAATCACGAGTGAAACAAACTGGACAAACAGCCTGGCCAGTCACTCTCTGGACTTCACAAGTTAGGCCTACATGCACATGTCCAAATTGGACAAACGGATGGTTTGATGTTGACACAAATGTCAAAGAAAGAGGATGGCTGTGAAGTGTGCGAGTTATCTGATGCCAACAATACACAGCCTTTTGGTCACTTGTGCTTTACAACGGCTCATCTCTGATCTTTTGTACAAACAATTTTACACTTACAATTAATTTTCCAGTTTAAATGTCTGGGTTCCAGTCCGCCAAGGCCTCTGTCTCCTTTGGACTGCCAACCATGTCACATTGCACCAGACCACTGTTCCACCTGCAAGTGGTGGGATTACAGGAGGTCAGTCCCACGTTGCATTTTTGAGCTGTGTCTGACTGGGCCCTGTGGTAGGCACTTCTGCCAGGCCTGGCTACAGGAGGAGGCCATGGTAACTCATACTGGGTGGGGTATTTTCATTTTTATGGAGCTATTGAACATACAGTAAATACCTTTTGTCCTTCACTTGCGTCGCCTTCTCCTTTTGCGCTCCCTCCTCCTCTGGATTATTTCACGTTTTTTTTTAAGTCTCTTGTTTAATACTTTAATCCTTTTTGCATTCTTTTCAGCTGTTTTCTCCAGTTGTTTCAGATAATTCACTAAATACTTTATATTATTTACTTTATTTTCGTGAGACACTTCTAAACCTCTGTAATAAGCACGGACCTCAGCTATTTCTACAGCTTTTTGTTGAACAGCGTTTCTTAGGATTCTTATGGCTTTCTCATCCTAGTGAAAAAATGAAAAAGGAGTGTGTTAGAATGCAGAAGTACAATTACAAATAACATCCAACAAACAATTGGGCATATCACCTAATGTCCTGCCTTCAGCATCTAATATGCTGTTGATCTTATTTTACTGGATTAAAGTAGTTAAGCAGAGAGAGCAAAATAAGCACGACATTCTTAAACAAGACTGATCGAGTTTAATGTGTCGGGGCCAAAGCCTACCATGCAGAATTCCATCTCAGGTCTCCCGTAACACTTCTATTGCTCTCTCTGTCTTGAACCAAAATATTTTTGTCAGTTTAAGCACTGCAGATATCTGCAGGTTCAGTTGTGGGTGCCTCCTCAGTCTCAGCTTGCTTCCCTCTTATGAGGAAAGACAGCGCATTTACCTGGGACCCTGGACACAGGTGTATTGAGAGCTGCAGCCAGCACACCTTCATTACTTTCTATGTTGGTCTTTTGTTTGATCCTCTCTAGCAGATATTGCTTTTGAAGATCCAGCAGACTCCATATGATCCTCCAAGTCACTGACACAATCATTCAGCTCATCTTCTTCCTCCTCCTCCACCCTGTTCAGTCCTTCCACATGAATTTAATTTGTGTGTGAAAAGCTATATGGCCATCTGCCACCAAGTCCACCAGTGGATGCCACTAGACAGCAAGACAGCATGCATAGACAGATGGACAAATAGATCTTTGATCTATTGTAGATTTCCCATAATATTGTAGTAGGTGTAGTAGGCAGCATTGTCAGGTGACAGGACAAGTGACTGAAGGCAGAGTATTCCGAGGTATGCTGAGCTGAACTTTCTCGTTTCATCTTACAAGTCCGAAAAGGCTCGAGAAGACAGGTGGTGCCTCCCAGGGCATTATAAATGCAGCCTTTTCGAGGATAATGGGGAGACGGGGAAAGGCACACCACACGAGACACTGGATGATGATTGGTAACTCTGCGAGAGTGGAATAGCCTGTCTAGTGAAGTGACTGTTACTTTTATGGGGCATCTTACATGACTTTTACAGCACAGATTGATTCTAACACCTACCCCTAACCCTGGTCTGATGAATCACATTTTCTTTTAGATCATGTGGACAGCCGAGTGTTTGTGTTTCGTTTACCTGAGGGAGAGATGGCAGCAGGACGCATGATGGGAAGAAGACAAGCCACCGGAGGCAGTGTGATGCCCTAGGCAATGTTCTGCTGGAAAACTTTGGGTTCTGGCATTCATGTGGATTTTACTTTGACAAGTAACACCTACCTAAGAAGTGTTGCAGACCACACAAACAGGAAGGGGCTGAGGAACATGACACAGTGATCAGGATGTTGACTTGGCCTCCAAACTTCCCAAATCTCAATCTGATCGAGCAACTCGTGGATAAGTTAGAAAAACAAATCTGATCCATGAAGGGCCTACCTCGCAACTTACATGACTTAAAGGATCCGCGTTTTTATTAAGTCAGTGCCTCGACGGGTCCTAGCTGTTTTGGCATCACGAGGGGGACCTTCAAAATATTAGGCAGGTGGGTTTAATGTTGTGGTTGATCGGTGTATACTGCAATGCCCCCATTCAACATCCTCCCTTTCTCAGTACATGTGACCATAAAGATCTGTAATCTAATATCCAGTTGTGTGAAAACATACACAGTCCTCCACATGAGTCGAGTGAATTTCGACACATCAGCAAGCGTATGCAATAAGGAATGATGCCATGCTGAAAAAGTATTGAGTTTCCTTACTTCTAATTGCATACATAAACGTATCAACCATGCATGTATGCATTTCAAGAGAATTTGTTCAAAGATTCAGCGCCAAAGCTATTGAAAGTTTTCCAATAAAGTTAATATTTGTGCCTGGATGTCTGTAATTACGCTTCCAGGCTAAAATCTTCACATTACGACAATCTACATGAGAAAAGGCCATTCAGTTCAGTAGAGCTTGCCAGTCCTATTGACTTAATTCTTCCAAAAAAACATTAAGTCCAGTTTTAAAGGTCCCAAAAGACCTACAATACTTGGTCGCTTATCCCATGTGTCTCTGGTTGTCTGTGTGAAGAAAGCGTTCCCAATGTTTGTGAGAAATTTACCCTTAACAAGTGTTGTGTACATTACAACTTCTAGAACCTTCTCATTTAGTGTACTTTCAATTTTCAAATTTCATATTGTGTATATTCAAATCCAACATTTTTACGTCCTATGTCTAGCACTCAACATTTACTTATATTCATTTTCATCTGCCACAAATCTGCTCCAGCCTGTATGCCAGGGCTGTTCAATTAAAAATTCAGTTGGGCCAGATTTTCAAGCCAAGAAATTCAGCTGGGCCAGACATTTTCTGCAGCCAGTAAGCAGCAAGTAATGACAAATTATAAACCAACACAAATGAATGTATTAAAAAACAAGTAATGTTTAGTCATTGCTTCCCTTTTAAATTTGGTCATATCTGACACAGACACATCAAACAATGTAGACTCAAAAATAAAAGCTATAACTGAACAGAATCTGAGGTAGTAGAATACACTTTTATTTTTTGAAATAAAAAAAATAAACATTTTGGTAATATCTGACCTAGGCACATCTCAAAGAGTATAAAAACAAAATAGTGCACAGTGTTAGCAACAACATTTGTTTCCCTTTTGAAATAAAATATTTTAATCATACAATAATAACATTCTTTATATTTACATAGCATTTTTCTCACTACTTAAAACACTTTGTGTCTAATATGAGAACATAGGTTCATTTTAAATCACCACTTGTGTGTTGATATTGTGATGTGTCTCCCTACTGTGTGGGGGAATGCTCTTATTGCTGGCTCCGAGCACCACCCTAGACAGAGCCGAGTGACAGGGGAGATAATGGTAAACGAGCAGGAAGAGATTCCCCCAGAGAAGCAGGTTCTTCGATAAGTTGTCACTTTTAGACATCACAACACCATGCTGCATTGTGGGTTGAATGTTGCTAGGCTACACGGAGTGTTGCATTCACGCTCTGTACTACTGTAGGAATTAAAAGCTCGTGAAATGTGTTTTTCGCAGTTTTTCTCTGCGTTTCTGGAGGGACCAGGGGATGGGGAACTCAGAGGTTGCTTTTGGGCTACATGTGGTCCGCGGGCCGCGATTTTGGAATAGGCTGGCTGTACGCGGTCCAAGTCCCTCTGTAATGACTCAACAGATTCAAGATGATCTGCCAATCCACCTAGCATAGAATCATCTGCAAACTTAACCAGCTTCTTATTTACATTCCTATCCAAATCATTTATATATACAGTAAAACCATGAATATCCAACAGGAATGCTGGACCACATCTTTACCCTTATGAGGTTTCTGGAGGGAACATGGGAGTATGCACAACTGGTCCACATGTGTTTTGTGGGGGAAGCAGGAAGAGTAAGGAGGCTCTAGGGCCTCTAATGAGGTCTGTTTGGTCCCTGTATAATCAGAGTGAGAACTGTGTCAGCATACTTGGAAAAACATCAGCATCATTTCTAGTGGGTGTAGGATTCTGCCAAGGGTGTGCTTTGTCTTTTGTCCTGTGTGGGATTTTCACAGATGGAATATCATGGTGCAGCCAGGGAGGGGAGGGGATCCAGTTTGTTGGCCTTAGAATCACATCACTGCCTTTTGCAGGTGACATGGTCCTGTTGGCTTCATCTGTCTGGGAACTCCACCACACATTGGGATGGTTTGTGACCGAGTGTGAAGCGGCAGGGATGAGGATCACCTCCAAATCACAGACCATGGTTCTCAGTAGTAAAAAAGGTGGACTGAACTTGATAAGTACCTCGGGGTCTTGTTCACGAGTGAGTGAAAAGGGATGGTGAGATCGACAGACACATTGGGGCGGCAAGCACAGTTATGCTGTTATGATCTGTTGTGGTGAAGAAGGAGCAGAGTCAGAAGGTGTAGCTCTCGATTTAGCTGCGGTTCTACCGCCTACCTTCTCCTGTGGTAATGAGCTTTGGGTAATAACTGAAAGAATGAGATCACACATGCAAGCGGTCTGAAATGAGCTTTTTCCGCAAGGTGGCTGGGCTCTCCCTTACAGATAGGCTGAGAAGCACAGACTTTCGGACAGGCTCGGAATACAGCCGCTGACCCTCCACATCCAGAGGAGCCAACTGAGGCGAGTGTCTCCTGAAGGCTTCCCTGTGGAGGTTTTACAGCATGACCAGGTGAGCAGAGACCCTGGGGAAGAGCCAAGGCTCGCTGGGAGGATTGTATCTCCCAGATGGTCTGGCAATGCCTTGGGATCCCATAGTATGAGCTGGCAAGTGTGTCTGGGGAAAAAGGCGTACGGGCCTCACTCCTAAGACTGTTGCCCTCATGACCCGGCTTCGGATAAGCGGTGGAAAATGAACGAATGAATATTCCCGATGCACTTCACCTCCTGCTTGACTGTTTTACTACTAAAACACTGAAAGAATCTATTTGGGTTGTCTTTTGCCTTATCTGCTATGCTCCTCTCTAAATGCCTTTTACTCTCTTTAATAGCTTTCTTTACATCTGCCCTTGTGCTCTAATGTGCCCTATGATTCACATTGGACTCGGCAGTATTATACAACTTATTGGTCTCTTTTTTCCTTTGCAGATTGTTTTTTAACTCTTTATTAACTTACTGAAGAGATTTTTTCCTACTAATATCAAATAATTGGATGTACCTGTCCTGCATTATATGTAAAATGTTTTTAAACCTGCTCCACTGCTCCTTGACTATTTCTATACTTAAAAGCTTTCCCCAATTTATCCCTTTAAGACACTGTCGCCTTTGTTTAAAATTTCCATTACTAAAGTTAAGCTTAACAGTTTTTGTCCTTACTGTACATTTATGCTCTGCCACAACACTGACAACTGTGTTATATTAAGGTCACTTGACGCTAGGGGTTCAATCACCACGACACCTTCAGTTCTATACTGATTATTACAAAATACTAAATCTAGACAGGTGTACCCCCACATTAATGCTTTAACATACTGTGTTAAAAACAGTCACTGATTATGTCTCAAAACTCCTGCTGTTGTGTTGTACTGCACTATTTGTATGGTTAGTCCATTTAATAGTCTGGTAGTTAAAGCCCCCCCATGACTAGAACATCCTCCTGTAAACTTGCTTTTCTTAATGTTAATAAAATGATGCACATTGAAATGGCTGTCTGGATGGGGGTGGGTCTATAGCACACTCCTAAAATAAGGCCTCTTTCCCTAATGCTTCCAAGACGATTCCAGACATCCTCACTAAGATGGGGGCTCATTGTCCAACTGAAGAAGACTTGCATTTAAATTCTGTTATACATAAATGGCAGCCCCCACCTCCTTTTCTGTTCTGCCAATCCTTCCTAACAAATGTCTACCCATCCATGTTATACTCATACCTATCCTTGTTATTTAATTAGGTTTCTGTTATTACTATAATATCATAATTATACTCCGCTACATACCGCTCTAACTTACTTATTTGAATTTTTGATACTTTTAGTATTAAGGTGAGCTGTTTTTAATGTGTTACTCATTTTACTTTTGTACTTAAACTTTGGGTTAGATTTTAGGTTACTGTGCATGTTTGTTTTCACACTATTGTTCGTCACTTCATGTACAATTATAAATTCTACCCATCCTACACTCAAGCCCCCCTAGTTTAAACAGTCCTAAACCAAACTACTCATACATCTCCCCAATACATTGGTGCCCCTCTGGTTGAAAGGTAACCCGCCACAGTGGAACAAGTGCCATCTGTTCCAAAAGGAGTCCCAATGCATCATAACTGTTCACTCTAAAAAGCGCTGGAATATAGCAGCATCTGTTCTTAATGGATCAAATGTTATACTAGTGGGAAGCTGCACATGCTCATGGAGAATTTTAAACTATAAAGTAATAAACTACACTTGAAATAACCTCTCATTGTGCAGTCAAAAGGGGAGCATGATAAAGTAGTGAAAAAGTTGTTTAGAAGCATTTTAAAAAAAGTTATTTTAGTTCACTGACACAAGTAATTAAAGACAATACAGAAGACACATCATTTAGCCTGAAGATACAGCTGAGGCTCACCAAGAGAAAGCGGAGATGTTTTCTGACGGAATTTAATGGGACAGCATGCAAAGTAAAAACACTGAGCCCTGAGGGACACCGTATCTAATGACAGAGTTCTATCAATGCATTTCCGAACATATACAGTATAGTCGATTAGCAATTTACTAAGTACGAACTATAGCACACAAGGCCAATGCCAAAGAGCCCAAAAGAATGTTAATGTTTGTCATCACGTAATTCAGGAGGCTAGTTCTGCCAGCTATAAAGTGACCGCATAAAAGTCAGTTCATAATTAATTTGGATTCTTAAGTCCAACCTGAAACATATAGAAAAAGAATGGCCAGAGTCAAATGAAGCCTTGTAGAGCAGTGGTTTTTAAACTTTTTTTTTTTCACGACACCAAATTTGGCCTTTTTCTGTTAATGTGACCCTTGCCTTAATAATCATAATGACGATGGTCAGAATGGCTAGGGTTCAAGTAGAATTGTGATGATTACAAACAACAATTGTCGCTTAATCTACCCATGGGGACGCACTGCAACGCAACAGGCAGAACATTTGTGACCCATTTCCAATAAAACAGAGAGAGTGAGTCACTGGGTGGAAGAAGGAGATCATTAAAAAGACTGTGAGGGCAAGGACACAGACAAAGGTGTGAATATATTGACAGCTGTAAGAAATATTTCAGCCACCAAAACAGCTGTGCATGGAAAACAAAAGGCCAATAGAGGGCCTAACTGTGACGGCCCTGTTTTAAAGAAGTATAGAGTTCTACGACAGTTAAAAGCTCTGGAAACTGACCTCACATACAGTAGCTCAGTTAAGACCTTGAAACACAGTGGTAAAGTCCACTAACACCTGGGCCTAGGACCCCATGTTCAAATCAAACTAACGTTTTTTGATTAAAAGCCAATTAAATGATTAGCAAAGACAACCACCAACATGTGGTGCTCACCTTTGTTTGTCTACCTGGACTGCAACTACACCTTCAAAAACACCAAGGCCATACTGTTAAGCAGGTCGAAAGGAAGCTGCCGTGGAGTAATCCAGAGGTACTGTAGAGGCTGTATGTAAAGTGGATAGACTGCCTGTCAGTTGATTTAGAATTCAATTGATGTCCCATTACTGGAATTTCTGTTAACAGCATTTAGTGAAGAGTAAAAGCTGGGAGCAAAGGCAGCCTGTGATTTACACCCACAAACAGTCAACCAGGCAAGCCACATTTTGGGATTAAAAATATAAAAGGCCTTTCATAAAATTCATCCAGATTGTTTACAAAGTATATGGCTTCCATTGCACCCATGCATTGAGGAATTCAACTCAAGGTAAGAAAATTTAACTGCTCTGAATAGATCAAATGTATGAGTACACATGTACTGTATGCCTTGCAATGAGCAGGAGGCCCATTCATGGTTCCTTCTCTTTCTTCTTCTTGTCTTGAGCTCAGTGCCGTCCAGGTTTGGTTCTGGCACCCTACAACCGTGACTGAAGATACTAAAATCTACACAAGTAGTCATCATCATACAGAAACTGAATTAACTTGCTGGGGCCATAAATGTACTTGTCAGGATTACACTGACAACAACACAGAAGTTCTGAACCACAAAGTGGAAAAAACTCAAACCACAGGGCTGCCTACCTTGTGTTCACGACATAATAGCATTCAGATCAGTATAAGTGTTCATCATTGTTACACACCCAGTCTGTTCATTCCAAGTCACCTTGTCTGTCACTGGTTCAGTGAAGCAACTTGGAATGTCATTACATATTTTATTACTCCACATAAGGCAACTTAGTGCAGGTCAGGTATCAGCCCTGAATGGGAAGCCAGACTAGCGTAGAATGCACACACACATTTACAAGGGTTCAGTTTGAAGTCGACAGAAATGAATCACTTCAAACTTGCAGAATGGCATTTACACCATCTTTAATTAGCCCTGCAGTATGCGTTTTCATTTTAACTTAATTTACATGGCATGACAATCTCACACTTATGAGATAACAAGGAATTATTGATAATAGCAAGAAATTGTCTTGTACATACGAGATATTATGTCACACATATGAAAAGATTTACTTAAGCAATTTCTTTCATTGGACAGAATACTTTGCAATGCTGTATCACCAATAAAAGCCACCCACCTGGCTTCTGCTCCTTTGTAATGGAAAGAAGTTGTATGTAAGAATTTCAATTTCAAGCTGCTTTCACCCCAGGAGCTTGCTATTCACACAAGAAAGTAAGCTAGAGACCACAGAATGGAGAAAAATGCTGAAAAGAATACCATATTGACATTCCTGGGTATTAAATTGTAAAATTCACTTTTTTTCTTCAGTCTTTCTCCTTGCTAACGATTCATTCCTTTCCTTTAATTATCACAGGAAAGTGTTCTTATTAGGTCCCATAGCGGCCAAAATTATTATTGCATCCAGATGGAACGCCCCAGAATTGATCAGCGCTCAATATTGGGTTACTTCATTTTTTTTTTTTTTTTTTTTTTTTTTTAGAAATATCCACTGCTAAAATGAATAATGCTTCATGTAAATCTATCAATCTGTACGGGTCGGCGGGTGATGCACTAAAAACCCATATATAGCTTCTTTTTTCTTTTTGCACCTTTGCTGTCTAGAATCTCTCATGCTCTTATATATCTATAGCTGAAACTCCAGACTTTCTGGGAGGGTTGGGGGTTACGACTTCGTGAAATCTTTTTTTTTTTTTTTTTTTTAAATGGTGTAATTTCCATATTGGGATGGGGACTGGGGTTATTAAAAGTATGTACTGGTTGGGATGCTCCCCTCCATTTGCTACTACATTGCCATCACATATGACATTTTAACACACAAAAAAAAAACAGAAAACAAGACATTACAATTCAGCAAGTACTCAAAACTTTAACAAAATTGGTTAAAATCATTGCTTAAAATAATTCAGTTTTTTATAATTCGAGTTTGATTTCATTTGTACATATAATAGTTGGGGATGGTGGATAGCCGTGAAATCAGCAAGTGAATTTCAAACCAGCTTTTTCCCTGCCTGAAGAAATCAGCTACCGGAGTCGTCCATAATTTCTCAATCTAACTGTACACCTACAATTCAAGGATATTTTAAAGCAGACTTACATCACTGGGCAGGTCGCTATCTCCTCCAGCAGAAGGACCTGATGAGTAAATAAAACAAACAGTTGTCAGTAGAAAGTTAGTATGTAGTTGACATTAGGTAGATTTAGACTTCGATCACCTGGAAGACAGAAAAAAAAAAAGAGGGAGAGGACACTGATGTTCCAGGTCGGCTCTACTCTACCTGTTCCGTCTGGGCAGCCTCTTGAACTTGTATCAACGATAGTCATGACCGAGATGAGCCGGTCACATGTGGACACATACATGCAGACAAGGGGTAGGTGCAAAGTTAACAAGTGCTTTTACGAGGGACGTTCAAAAAGGTGAAGGCGGGAGGAGTAGTAATTGGGCATTACAAAGTTGGCATGATGCTGGGAATATTGCATCGCAAAGGAAGGTGACTATAAAGAAAAGTGATGTAATTTATTTTTGAAATTCTTAATAGAGTTAAAAGAAGTACGAAAACTTCTTGAACATTCCTCGTATTGAAATCCAATCAGAATCAGTGTTTAAAAAGTGCAGTGCAAAGGTTCAATAAATAATCAAAAAGGTGATGGTTAAAAAATCCAATAAAAGACCACTCATCGCAGGCACGTTTGAGATTACAGAGAGAGATGATTGGACTTACCACATGTCAGAGGAAGAAGAGACTGGAAACATGATCTGAAAATATTATGTGACCTTAAGTAAGAGCAGAGTCAGGAGGAGTAAAATTTGAATTCTTTAACAGAGAGCTTTAGCTATGGAAAAGAGTCAATGGTGGGTGGCCACAAGTTGAGGCAACCCCTGTCTAATGCTTATTTCCACATTAGGGTGCACAGGGCTCAACACCAGTTTTCAAAAGTAGATGCCAGGCTTGGCAATCAGGCATCAGCTTGGTGGCCAAAACTAAAAATTTGTTTGCCCTTTCAATTAGGCTTTTTTTGGAGTAAGTAAAATGCTATGTAACTATACATCAGCTTATTAATGAAACCATGACATAAAAGAATATCTCGAAACATTAATTTCCAAACTAAATTCTGTGTACTTTGTTTGTTTTTCCTACTACTTTATAGCATTTCAATCACTTAACATGCCTCGATATCTGGTAAAATGCATAAAGACCTCCCACCCTTTATACAAAGTACCACCGGTACAGAAGTTATTTTCTTGTTGTTCCCCGATCGTTCACAAAAGAAACCAGCAAATCACTGTTTGCTTACTCATCTGTCCATCTAACTTAGAGCAAGTTGCTATGGAGCTCATCCTTCATTTCTTGAATGTGCACTAAATAGGATTCAAGCATGCAGTCTGTTTTCTAAGCGTGCTTTAATGCAATATTGTACACCAGTACATTAAAAATAAACTGCTTAAACAAGTCTAAATGACCTGAATTGGCTTCAGAAAGCCAACACAAACAAAAAAAAATCTTACGTCTGACAGCGTTCTGCCATCTTAAAAACATAAAACCCCACATCACAACTTAATGTGCCAACAGTATAGTGATTTACATGTTTGTAACAATTTAAGTATTTTGAACACAAGACAAAAGTTATATATTTTAATAGATTCATTCCACTATACAGTATATAAATATATTGTGGTATATGGCCGGCCAGTCATCCCGGCCAATACCCTCAGGCCGACAGATGGAGCTCTCCCGGCAGCATGGAAGTTCCCCGAATTCCAGCAGGGCCTCATGGACCTTATAGTTTTTATAACCAACCCTGCTGGATACCATGGGGACCACCAAGGGACGCTGTAGGGAGGCTCAGGGAATACTACGTGCCCTATAACCCGGAAGTGTGTCCAGGTCACATGGACAAAAGGAACGACGTACTTCCGGGATGAAGAAAATGACTTTTTATCTGACCCGGAAGTGATACGAGGTCACATGAACTGAAGTATTGAGAACACTTCCAGGTCAGGGATTATAAAAGGACAATGGGAGATCCCAGACGTCGAGCTGAGTTGGGAGGCTGGGTGGCTAAGCGTCTGGGAGTGGAGGATTGTTTATTTGAATATTGTTTATTGGAGATTTGTGGAGTGGAGGGTGCTTTGTGGTGTCTGATGTCTGGTCTGAGGGTTCAAGGGGTCAACAGTGCCTCTATCTTTCACTATATATATATATATATATATATATATATATATATATATATATATATATATATATATATATATACACACACACACACATACAGTGCATCCGGAAAGTATTCACTGCACATCACTTTTTCCACATTTTGTTATGTTACAGCCTTATTCCAAAATAGATTAAATTCATTTTTTTCCTCAGAATTCTACACACAACACCCCAAAATGACAACTTGAAAAAAGTTTACTTGAGATTTTTGCAAATTTATTAAAAATAAAAAAATTGAGAAAGCACATGTACATAAGTATTCATAGCCTTTGCCATGAAGCTCCAAATTGAGCTCAGGTGCCTCCTGTTTCCCCTGATCATCCTTGAGATGTTTGTGCAGCTTCATTGGAGTCCACCTGTGGTAAATTCAGTTGACTGGACCTGATTTGGAAAGGCACACACCTGTCTATATAAGGTCCCACAGTTGACAGTTCATGTCAGAGCACAAACCAAGCATGAAGTCACAGGAATTGTCTGTAGACGTCCGAGACAGGATTGTCTCAAGGCACAAATCTGGGGAAGGTTACAGAAATATTTCTGCTGCTTTGAAGGTCCCAATGAGCACAGTGGCCTCCATCATCCGTAAGTGGAAGAAGTTCGAAACCACCAGGATTCTTCCTAGAGCTGGCCGGCCATCTAAACTGAGCGATCGGGGGAGAAGGGCCTTAGTCAGGGAGATGACCAAGAACCCGATGGTCACTCTGTCAGAGCTCCAGAGGTCCTCTGCGGAGAGAGGAGAACCTTCCAGAAGGACACCATCTCTGCAGCAATCAACCAATCAGGCCTGTATGGTAGAGTGGCCAGACGGAAGCCACTCCTTAGTAAACGGCACATGGCAGCCCGCCTGGAGTTTGCCAAAAGGCACCTGAAGGACTCTCAGACCATGAAAAAGAAAATTCTCTGGTCTGATGAGACAAAGATTGAACTCTTTGGTGTGAATGTCAGGCGTCATGTTTGGAGGAAACCAGGCACCACTCATCACCAGGCCAATACCATCCCTACAGTGAAGCATGGTGGTGGCAGCATCATGCTGTGGGGAACTGGGAGACTAGTCAGGATAAAGGGAAAGATGACTGCAGCAATGTACAGAGACATCCTGGATGAAAACCTGCTCCAGAGCGCTCTTGACCTCAGACTGGGGCGACGGTTCATCTTTCAGCAGGACAACGACCCTAAGCACACAGCCATATTATCAAAGGATTGGCTTCAGGACAACTCTGTGAATGTGCTTCAGTGGCCCAGCCAGAGCCCAGACTTGAATCCGATTGAACATGTCTGGAGAGATCTTAAAATGGCTGTACACCGACGCTTCCCATCCAACCTGATGGAGCTTGAGAGGTGCTGCAAAGAGGAATGGGCCAAACTGGCCAAGGATAGGTGTGCCAAGCTTGTGGCATCATATTCAACAAGACTTGAGGCTGGAATTGCTGCCAAAGATGCATCGACAAAGTATTGAGCAAAGGCTGTGAATACTTATGTACATGTGATTTCTCAGTTTTTTCTTTTTTAATAAATTTGCAAAAGCCTCAAGTAAACTTTTTTTCACGTTGTCATTATGGGGTGTTGTGTGTAGAATTCTGAGGAAAAAAATGAATTTAATCCATTTTGGAATAAGGCTGTCACATAACAAAATGTGGAAAAAGTGATGCGCTGTGAATACTTTCCGGAAGCTCTGTACATATACACATACTGTATATATATATATATATATATATATATATATATACACACACACATACACACGTTCTGTACGGAGAACATCATGTAAGTTAAAACATGTGACAATTCTCTGCAAATCTGAATGTAAAATAAACCTAACAATGGAACAAAACTGAATGATGTCAAGTGAACTGGCATAACTGGCAGGTTTCTTTAAGACAAAAAGTAGCATTTCAGCTGTATTGTCTGCTAGTCTCTTTCATTTCTCATCAAGTACATAAAAAGCAGCACTAAACAGTCTTTTAGCTATTTCCACTCTTGCATGGGGCAGAAAAATGTCAAATGCTTTTGCTGCTTCCATAAGAGCAAGAAAATGTCTCTAATTGGTCGATAGGTCGGTCTGCAGATGTACTGCTACTCCAAAGTTTATAAATTACTTTTTAAATTAAGCAATTCTGAAAACAAACATATCAAATGTAATTTTTAAAATGCAAATTATTTGATGAAGACATTTTTTTTTTATAACGTAATTACAGAAGCTACTTGGTCATCCTGTGGATTCAGCACTAGAGCATTTCCACCAGTGACTTTAACATAAGTGGAAATCCTAATGGTGTTTTCTTCATTTACAACAAACAAGTCACAAGAAAAGACAAAAATACATGTGGGGTGGTGGCATCAGTCAGGTAAGCCAAAGAAGGGGGCTGCAGTGCCGTTAGCGGCCTGTGTGAAGTCGACTACTGCCGCGTCTTTGCCATCATGCTAAAACACTAAAGTCTATATGGCAGTGAGGTATGTCACCTTACTTTCCACTTCAAGGGAGCCTTTGAGGAAAGCAATAGACATTGTAGGCCGTATGTAACATGTTTTAAATATTGATGACGTGGTCCTAAGTTTGACACTCCTGCTGTTGATTTTTAGTGATTTAATTACATTGCTGCTATTTTATCATTTATTTCCTAGTCCTCTTACAGCTCCCCAGAACGTTTACTCTAGTTGAAAATCATTGCTTTGAAGGACTTCCACACAGCAGACATATTGCTGCCTTCTCCCAGCTGCATTTGTTGTCTGCTGCCTACGATTGCAAAACAGACATGTCACAACAGAGCACCACTGGCATGCACACTCTTGCATGGTGGATGGTCATTACACTATTTCTTAACTTGTATTACCGACTAAAGGAAAGCCTAGAAGTGCAGTATGCGCCTGCGTCATTGTATATGCCGATCTGCGTATTACACATAAAGACCAGAAAGCTGGCCAGTTGTGATGCACTATTGAAAAACTGCCACATTACTAAAGTGGTGATTATTTATGGCAACCAAATGCCATGAAACAGTTGTTAATTTTGAGTCTGGGCACATCAACTGTCCTGTGTCACAGGTAATCATGGATCAGAGTGAGGCCTCAGACATTCCAAGAAACAACAATGATATTAGCTATGAATTTGAAAATGAATGGAGAAGCAGGGAGTGGAAGACACACAACAAAATTGTGCTCCTCTAAAGCAGCCATCAGGGTTATCCACAAAACGAGCAAACACTTGCCTCAACAAGACCACTTCACCTAATAGAAGAAGAAAAAAAAAAGGAGCTTACTTTAAAGATGTACACATTAGGGAATATGAACAACCCACTTCCAGAAGAGCACTGAAAACATTCATTATTAAGTTTTCTTGTTGGAATAGAATAACAATGCAGAGCAGCATTAAAGGAAAGGACTGGCAATAAGAAGAACACACCAGATGCTGGGCCTCAGTTTCCACACACTTGCCCAGAGGAACCTGGGTGGGCACAGATGATCAAGGGAAGAAGAAAGCAAATGTGGAGGGAACAGTGTCCATATACTTGCATTACATTACCTAGAAGCACAACGTGTCCAACAGATTTCCACTGTCGTTTGTGTGCTATTTAAACCCACAACACTGGCATGGGTGAAGACAAATGCATGTGAAAACCAGAATTTCATTGTAAACTACACCACTGGTATGGATTATTTTTTCTTGTGAAAGGTTAACAGTTTCCTCCAATTTCCATATAATGTCTAAAGATTGAAAAAGGACGTGATTGCTTCAGGACATCTGCAGAGTGTCTGTGTGGATGCCACATGGGGCATATCTGCATGGACTTTCCATATCTGTTATCACCCCAAACACTTAGGGGACATCTTCAGAAGTCTGCAGAGGTGAGCACTTTCACAAGAGTGCCTTGTCTTTCCCTCCACCGGACTGCAGGACCACGCGCCAGCCCCTGTCGCAAGTCCTACCTCTTGCAGGCCAGGAGCTATGTAATCAGTGCTCCAGCTGGAAGAGGGAGTCATTTCGACCCTCTACTGAGAGAAAGATGCACAGAGAATCCTCTGAAACGACTCGGTTAAAAGAACAGCCAACCAAATGGCAGTAGCCGGTACTTTTGTTGGTTTGTATTATTTTTAAAGCTGTCACAGTAAATGGTGTCTACTCGGTGGGGGCCTCAAAATTTCAAACCTGCGCTGGTAGTTTGTGTGTAACATTTTACATGGTAAAATTTTTTAAAAGGCTGGCAGAAAAGATCCTGGATCAGAATGTCTTGAATGAAATGGTTGAGCTCAAACATTTTAGTGAAGCAAGGAAGAACAGCCTTTTGAAAAGACAGAAGGCTACCCCAGTTTGAAGGATCTCCGATTCCTGCAGACATTTGGTTTGTGTTGATGTTAACCTACCCCAGACAATGCTCAAATTACACAAATATAATCTATGTCAGTCAGTCATTGTCCAACCCACTATATACTAACTACAGGGTCACGGGGGTCTGCTGGAGCCAATCCCAGCCAGCACAGGGCGCAAGGCAGGAACAAGTCCTGGGCAGGGCACCAGCTCACCGCAGTATAATCTGCTGTGCTGTGCTGCCCTATAGTCCAGTCTAGTATGCATGGAGCAGGGGAAGGCAGTGGGGCTGGTTAATCGCAAATTTCATTTCAGTAATAAATTTATGAGACCTGTGTGTTCATTCTTACATTAATGG
Organism: Erpetoichthys calabaricus; assembly: GCF_900747795.2. Lineage (NCBI taxonomy): Eukaryota > Metazoa > Chordata > Cladistia > Polypteriformes > Polypteridae > Erpetoichthys > Erpetoichthys calabaricus. Next base: position 2,619,577 of record NC_041406.2, read on the forward strand.
ACTCTGGCTTCTTCATGTTAATGGTTGAGTTAGAAACTGATCATGAATGGCTGGTCACGCAGCTTAAGTGTTACATGAACAACTAAAGTGCCACCTCCCCATCAGTATTCATTTTACAGGGCTAGAAGGGTCTTTCCACTTTACTGCTGGAAGCTAAATACATCATAAATCTGGGAAGGGCCACAGAATGTTACACAGACATATTTTCTGACATTGCTTACTAAACCCAAAGTACATTTTTTTCTTACATTCATTATGACATCCCAAAGATTGGAAGGTGGTGGTTCCTCACTCTGTAGTCTGGGAAGTTATGTTTCTGTTAAAACCAGCAGAGTGGTCTATACTGACAGATGTGAAAGTCCTACGTATCCACTGATAAGAACATACATGATTTGGAAGCCTTTATGATTTAACACGCCTTTGTCAGCAGGGAAGCCAGCTGTGTCAGGATTTCCCAAGTTTGACTACAAAGTCACCAAATAAGGAGTAGAGGCCCATCTGCTTGTATGTTGACTCTCATTGTTATATTGTTAGCTGTTTTTAGACAATACACCACTACTCTGTATTTCTGATTAATCACTAATTAATGAAGTCTGGTTTACAACCTTTGAACATCATTAGAAAACTTACTTTCAAGAAGGATGGTGTGCTGGAAGGAAACGCTTGTGCCTCGAGGGTGACCAAGAAACTGATGCTTTGTATTGGCACCACAGCCTGGTATTGCATAGGGCACACCAAAACATCCTTAGAGATAAAATCTGTTTCATCTTGCATGTTCTTTTCCCTGACGTGAGCTAATGGACCGAATAATAAATGCCAGCTTTTTAATCCTTGGTAGGTCATCCTTTAAAAAAATGCTCAGAACCACACATTCTATTTTAACATGACTTAGGCCCTAGCAGGTATTGATGGCCTCACAGAAGTAGAGTCGAGGACAGAATTCCTCCATGGATCATCTTACCACAAAAAGTACATTATATATTTGAAATGTTAAGCATAGCCAAACAGAATCCCATAGGGTACAGTGTATTATTATGGTGTGTAATATGGAGGAGGTTAACTAGAACATCCTTTCAAAGTAGCTCAAGGAATTCAGTTATTTTAACAATCTTAACTTACCTTAATCTCTAAGATTCTGGAAGTGCTAGATGAACTCCAGAGAAGAGTGACTAGGCCGATTCCAGGACTGCGGGGTATGAGTTATGATGTAAGATTAAAAGAGAGGGACCTTTTCAGTTTAAGCAAAATGAGATTAAGAGGAGACATGATTGAACTATTTAAAGATATGAAGGGAATTAGTGCAGTGGATTGAGACGGTGACTTTAAAATGTGTTCATCAAGAACACGGGCACACCTCTGGAAACTTGTTAAGGGTAAATTTCACACAAACATTGGGACATTTTTTTTCCACACCGAGAACCAGAGACACGTGGAATAAGTGACCAAGTAGTGTGGTAGACATTAATAATTTACAGACCTTCAAAACTTGACTTGACATTCTTTTGTTAAGAATTATGTGGATAGGACTAGTGAGGTTTGGTAGGCTGAATGGTCTGTTCTTGTCTACATTTTTCTAATATTCCAAATAGATTTGTTATGCAATAACAAATTAATATACTGTCAGGTCTCTTTCTCCAGTGTCACCTATGATGGTCTTCTGAAATGTGTGCTTTTTTTACTGATATTAACAAAAATTAATGCTGCGTAAGAATATATAGTATTTCAAGTTTGAAAGTTGTTCTAAGAGATGTGGATGGCTCTATTTTTAGCGCTGCACATGTTTTTCTTTCCAAACCCTGTGGAGATGCTCTGTGCCACCTTCTAACAGCTCAAGTACCTTGATACCACATTTGACACTGGAAGAGATCCAAAAAATCTTCCTGTGAGAAAACCAGCAGAACTAAATTGTCTGGAGTGTTTTATCACATGTAGATGTGAATGACTGTGGAGTTTCTCTGCTATTCATGCCAGTTGTAATTTTTAATTTCCTCTCCTCACTGGCAATTTGACCATAACAGCCTGTATACCTGTCATTCTAAGCCTTATCTATATATATATAATTCACTAAGCTGCCAGCGAGCAAGACACCCATGGAGCACGCAGAACGGAGCCACGCCCACCAACTCTAAGACCATTGGATACGACGACAACTCGCAGAGCCACGCCCACCAACTCGGACACAGCAATTCACAAAACACGCCATCATTCGCGTTCGTCTCTGCTACAGTCCACATGCACCTCTGAGCCACGTTGACTTTTCATTATTCTTTTCGGTCATGACGCACAACCTGGTCCACCATTGCAAACTGTTTTACACGCCATGGTCTTAGAGTTGGTGGGCGGGTGTCTGTGAGTTGCTCTTGCGAGCGGGCACATGACCAGGCAGTGTGTATGCTTCGAGAACGAGGGTGGACGCGGCAGGACCATCTAAGAAGAATCATGTTTGTCGTGGTTGTGAATCACTGTATGCAGCGTGTAAAACAGTTTGTTTGTTGCAGATGTGAATCGCTGAATGAGTGTGCGATGGCGGTCCTCCAAGTGTCAGTCATGGACAATTATATGTTGCCCTCTCCAGAGTTCCATCTTTTCATTCACCTACAGTCGTATCCTCAAACCCACCCCATTTGGACAACTGTGTCTTTCAGGAAGTGTTCACCCATCAATACATAATTATGGGGCGTATGCTACACCGCGGGTTGGCTAGTTTATTTTATTTTATTTGCAATTTTGTGTTTATTTATTATCTGTGCAGCACTTTGAGCTGCACCCTTTGTATGAAAATTTGCAGTAGAAATAAATGTTATTGCTGTCAGCCTCACAGTGGATGTGGATGTCACAGTGGGCATCTGAATTCTATTTCATTATTCTTAGCTTTTTCCCCTCAATATTATTCCTATTTATGGTCTAGTTCTTTTTTATATTATTATTCTATTTGGGTCTTTTGTTTTATATCACACTTAATTTTCTGTGTATTTAGTTTTAGTCTGTTCTTGTAATTGTAGTTTCATTTTCATTATCCTAATATCCAGTAGCAGACTTCTGCAGTGACATGGATTTGGCAGGCAGATGTTACGGATACATTTTTGATATTTTTTAATCATTATTGTATGCTTTTCATCTCACTTATTTTACATTATTTTAAGTTATTTTTGCCTAGTTCTTTTTCAATAGTCATTGTTTATTTCACTAGTGTGTGGTCAATAAAAAAAATTTAAAAAGCATTACTTGTATATTTTTAGAGTTTACATTTTATTTTCATTAGGACTATTTTCATTTTTATTATCCAAACAATATCGTCTTGTCTTTATTGATTTTTTTCTTTTAAAATTGTAATAACTCCTATCTGGTGATTATCTATTTGTGAGTGATGGCGAACAGAGCTTCATATGACATTGTGTGTGTGTCAATATTTTTTTTGCTGTACTTGAGCACTCAGGAGTTCTTGTTACCATACACAAGGGCTTTGCAGTTTTGCCAGTACTCAGGTCCATTGGCCGAAAGAATACACAACTTGTCATTTATAACATACATTTCATTGTACAGTACAAATGTCAAGCAGGGTGACTTTACATAATAACATATGTACCTGGAGACCCCTGAAGCCAGGAGATGTCTCATCAATCCATGACTATTTGGTGGTTCCATAGTCACCTCCATTAAGAAGACCCTTTTATAGGAAACACTAACAAAATGTACATTTAATTAAATGCAAATTGACCCCTTGCCATTCCTCTACAGTGAGGTTACCTTTTTAACTGCATATTTGTTTCACGACTTGACATATAAGCTACAGTGGGCACTTACACGTGAGGAAAACCAATACAAGCAAAGAAACCATGAAGTAACCAACCTCAGATTGAGCTACAAAGCTCAGGTCAAATGAGCTGACCAGGCCCAAGTGTACAAGTGTTGATGGGAGAAAAACTAGAAATCCTACAGAATGAAAAGTTTAATTTTAAGTGATACAAAAGCAATTACAGTGTGTCTCACACAGTTTGTATAAAGATAAATTATAACCACAGCAGTTCTACAGTAAATCTGTTAAATGTGTTAGAATCAATAAACGATAGAGAAATACTGGCAGAGAAAGAGATAATACAATGAAGCAACACAGAGTAATTTAAACATTTCTGCTCTTTTATATTTTTTATAGGCCACCGAGGGATATAAAAGAGTAAAAAATTGACTAAATACCTCATAACTGCCTAATTACATACTGTAGAAACAAATACCCCACACTCTCCATTAAGGAAGCAGTAAATATGTTATTGCTGCAATTCCACTCTTCTACCTTTTTTACAAGCACTGATGGATATAAACGAGTGAACAACACCACCATTAAACACACTTCATAAGCAAATAAAATAGCCTAATGACACCAACAGAAATACCCCATATTCTTTAATAAACCATTAAATATTTTAATGCAACAACATTAGTTCAAAAATGAAAGGTAAGTAAAAGGCTGACAAATATCATCTGTTTGAAATGGTCAGGAAGAAGTTTCATCACCACAGTAATTCTCTAGCATGACCGTGGATACAACTAGACTTCCACAAACAACGAAACATTTCCGTTATCACAGTGCACTTCTGGCCAAACAGTGGATGTCTGTAGCAGACTCTTCTTGATGGGGTTTTGTAACTGTTTGGTTACTTGTAGACTTCTACACAAAGCCGATTTGGAATTTCCAATTCACCCAATATGCTCTTCTGTGGGAAAAGGATCAAAGTGGAGTACACCGCAGAAAAAGGGAATGTGCAAATTCCATGCAGTGACACAGTCGTGATGACTATGAGGGGGCTATCCCATACTAATACCTTGTTTGATAAAAATTAAATTGAACTTTGTGCAAGTCAAACTCACTAGGAGAACTTTAAGCCATCAAATTACACAGTAAGGGTGTGTTGAAAGTGCGACTGGGGCTCCTTCATACCCAAGACAATATGCATTTAGAAGTCCTCACCGGAATGGCTTTCACTTCATCGTGTCAAGCAAGATTTATTATTTCTCTACAGAAGAATTTTGTCTTGGTTTGGGTACGGGGATGGATGGCACGAAGGATGTTTGTTTGATTACCTGCCTCCAGTTGTAAAGTCTTTGAGCTTCTGTAAGGCCAGGATTTCCCACTGGGGACTAGTAAATAACAAGAACCGTCATATATTTGTTACCTGGAAGCACAGTAATAATATTTGATTTCCTTTTACATTGCTGTCTTTTTTATTCTGCATTTTAAACTGAGTATATACCTATGGATATTAAGAAATCAGAACCACCGCTACCTCAGTCTATCTCGCAATAGTATTCACTAAGTCACATTTGACTTGCCCCTTCACAAATATTTATCTAGGAATAAAATTCTGTACATTCTACACAGTTGGCACTTTCTCCGTGTTCTATCATGATAGCTATACAATCTGTATCTGACACCGAGTGCTTTAAAAAGGCAAATATTATTATTAAAGGGCTCAGCCATGCTGCACAGTCACTGCTGTCACTCCATCCTCTTACAAATGTCACTCACTACATTGGATTCAGAGACAGTTTCTCCCTACAAGATGTAAGGTTGCTGAACATCCAATCATAAGAAGAAATACTGCAGCATAAAAACACTGATATGCACAAAAACAATAGCCAAAAAGGGAATATATTTTGTATTGTATAGAATTACAGGTGATATGTGGTGTGTTGATACTGCATTATTGTCACCGTTCTTTAGAGACATACAAGTAACACTTTTATAACACTGATTATATTAGAAAAAACATGAAGTATTCCTACAATGAAAAAACAACAAATGAGCTTGGAAAATACACATCTTAATTATTACTAGGATATACAGACAGAGAGACAGACAGACTTTATTAATCTCAAGGGGAAATACAGACAGCATGGGAAGATGTATGGAGCCCAACAGATAGTGAATGAAAATATAGGAAATATTTGTATAAATTATCAGTTCATGAAAACCATCAGCATCATGTGGAGATGTTTTAGAACAAGTGAGTATTTATCCCTGTAACTAGTGCATTGTGTTTTAGAGCATGATTTTTTCATTCATGAATGTCAATAGACCTCAACAATGAGCGGCACTGTTCAAGAAGGGTTTCATTTTCTGCATTGACTTGTACGTCACAGTGCTCGCTATTTGCTCACTGATCACAGTTTATTTCTAGATAGCAGACCTTTCTTTGCTGTTCCATGCTGCACAGTCAAGGAAAGCTAAGAACTAACTGCAAGCAAAATATGTCGTGAGGAAAAATCTGTCACTTTTTACTAACATCGGGTGGTGGGCGAGCCGGAAGGGAGAGCACAGTTTCTTTAAAGGTTTTTATTCAAGTGATGTTTTTTACCTATTTACTGCAGTCATTTTATATGTGGCTGGTTTGCATTTCTTTACAAGTGAGATGGCCACATGTTTGTTATATTTGCAATAAAACTTTGTAGGCATGTTAAAAAAAAACTATTAATGTTCCAGTGGGGCGGCATGGTGGCACAGTGGGTAGCGCTGCTGCCTCGCAGTTAGGAGACCTGGGTTCACACACACACACACACACACACCAAGCACACACTAGGGATAATTTAGGATTGCCAATGCACCTAACCTGGATGTTTTTGGACTGTGGGAGGAAACCCATGTAGACACGGGGAGAACATGCAAACTCGACGCAGGGAGGACCCAGGATGCTACCGCAGCGCCACCGTGCCACCCCTTATTCTTCTTTTTATTTTTATTTTATTTTATAGTAGAATCAACTCTCACAAGCGGACATGCGGAGTATGCAGAGCATGCACACGGGCGCCGTTGCCATCCCTACCTTCTTTGCCGTCACTTCCACTGCCTATTCATATCTTAAATCATTCTTGAGGCAGATTGAAGAGTTAAGTGCCAGCTTAAGTGAGAAATTAAAGAAAACGTACTAAGAAATTGCAACACAAACACTGACTTAATCAGTTTTAATGCAAAAAGATTCCAACGAAAGAAGAAAAGAAGCAGGCCGCTAGGGTGGAGAAAAGAAGAGCTGCTCAGGAAACAACAAACATATCAACCTCTGAGCAAATGAATGGTAAACGTACAGAGAAAGAAAGAGTCTGGAAACTAGGAATTCTCAAGTCAAGTGTATTCACTGCACGTTATCATTACAGCAGTGCGCCGTTACTGGTCCTTTATAAAACACCACCTTGAATTTGAGAATTAGAACATGAATTAGCATTAGGATGTGGGGTCGGACCGATTGCAAAAGATCTGAAGCTTGGGCAGCAATTCACACTTCAGCAAGGCAATGTGCTCCAGCCAGTCTTCAAAAGGAGAAGGTGAAAGTCACAGGCTGATCCTACAGAAGTTCAAACTAAAAAAGGTTGCACACCGTTGATCCAGAAAGTGACCTGCAACAGACGCCGGTCAGTATTAAAAAACATTCATGTCTAACCTTAATGGACTGGAAGTCATGTAAACAACAACAGCAACATTTATTTATATAGCACATTTTCATACAAATGATGTAGCTCAAAGTGCTTTACATGATGAAGAAAGAGAAAAAAGACAAAGTAAGAATTAGAATTAGAGAACACTAATTAACATTGAATAAAGTAAGGTCCGCAAAAGTATTTGAGTAAGGAGTGAATGTTCGTCATCTTGGCATGCAGCACTTTTTGTAGCCTTAATTCCCAAAGAGCAACCTTAAAACACTATGAGGGTGACAAAAAACACTATTTTTATTTGTTTTGACTATAGAAGCCTATTTCCACTAGGGTGCCAGTGTCCTCTTTGATTGCATTAGAATCTGACGATGCCCAAGACAAGAAATTGTCTTCTAGTTCACAGAACCAAAGCAGAAGAGGAAAAAACAAATTAGACATAAATGGTCAATTCTCAGTATTGGCCTGGACCCCTGGTTTGGCCGAGAGATTGCTTTGTCTGGATCTGCTGTTAAACAGACCTAACTGTATTCAACTCAGCAGTGCGTGAAGGGAGGACAGCCACCACGGTATGAACAACAAAAGGAAGTTGATCGAGTGACGTAACGTGTCGGAGAAACTCGAAAGTTCAAGTTCACAAAGTCGCACAGTGCCCGAAATAAAAAAGAAGTTGTCAAATATCAAAGTCGCCATGAAAAGGCGAGTCGTAGCCCACCATCTGAGTGTCATATGAAAGCTTATTAGGGTACAGAGAAAAAAAATAGGCACACAGTGGGGAAAAAGCATGAAATGTCAACTTTAATCTTGAAATTTCCACTTTAATCACGTAGTTTATTTTGTCATTAAAGCAGAACATCATAAACTTCATCTTAAAATCGTTTAATTTACTAGTTTCTCAAATCCTATCATAACTAAAGTATTACATTAAATGCTTTGTTTTGTATTAATCTTCTAGGTGCTCTGTTTGTGAATCACTATGTGCTTCTTAAACGGGCTTTCTCTTCCTCCGACAGGACACAGAATCCATTACATTCGTGATATTACAGTATTAAAATGCTGAGATGTATACGTGATATAATTTTTATGATAGGAGTTAAAGTATGTTATTAAACATGGGAACATGGTGACGCAGTGATTGTTCATGTCTCACGCAAGATGCTTGCTGCGCCGTGCCTGACCTTTGATGAAATAATTTATTGCAGCAGTACTGTCTTTCAAATAATAATAATAATAATAATTCATTACATTTATATAGCGCTTTTCTCAGTACTCAAAGCGCTATCCACACAGGGAGGAACCGGGAAGCAAACCCACAATCTTCTTACTGCAAAGCAGCAGCACTACCACTGCGCCACATACTAACTCCCTAACATACATACTAACTCCCAGTTCCTGTCCTTACTTTTTGTTTCTCCAAATACCCAATCACTACACAATCAGCTCTGTAATGGACGTTAAGCCAACTGTAAGCTTAGAACTTCATAACTTTTAAGGAACATTGAAATATGTTCGTAGTACGTGTTTAATTATTCTATCCGTCTATCCTTCCAGTGTCATGCCAGCCCCAGCACAAATACAGCGCGAGGCAGGAACAATCCATGAACGGGAGCGCCAGCTCCTTGCTAGTGCTGCGACACCGTGTTCTCACATCTTTATTAACAATATAGATTATTTAAATTAAGCTAAGCTTTATCTGTATAATATAATAAACATATTTCTGCTGCATTTCACCTTAAAAATGGCTCAGGTTGTGCAATATTATAACTGTAGTGTAAGTTTACAGTGAGGTAATTGTACTTAGAAGTACAAACAGTTCTACAAGGAGCACTTGATGGACTGATGGAGTGCGTTTAGAGTTCTTGTAATGAAACTGTTTCTGAATCACGAGGTCCGTACAGGAAAGGCTCTGAAATGTTTCTCGTATGAGAGCAGTTCAAACAGCGAATGGCTGAGGCAGCATACTGTATTCTTGATGCTGTATAATGATAATTCTCTTTCCGATCAGCTGCTGTAGATCTGTGATTCCCCACTCTGATACAGTGATATAAATACTCTGAGTGGTGCAGTGAGAGTAATATGGAAAAAGATGATCCGCTGTGGCAACGCCTAACGGGAGCAGCTGAAAGAAGAAGAAGAAGAAGGTGGTGCAGTGAGAGTAACAACACTAAAGCAGCTATGGTATTTAGAATAGTTTGACCAAACTGTGGACCATTATATTATTACAGGTTAATTACAATCAGATGCATTAAACTAATAAACAATATGTGGTTAATTTCAGTGTATTTATAAAGCTGCGTCAAGAATGTGGATCTAAAAAAGAAAGGGAAACCATACTGGAACAGTAGCAGTGCGTTGATGCTGGGCGCCGCCAGTCTGCAAAACCAAGCGGAGAACTTGCGTACGCCAGGGTATGAGCTACCGTAGAAATATGCGTGGCTTTACGCCAAGTTTAGGTTTTACACACCGAGATTTGAACGTAGAAATGTTCATTCACAACATTTTTGTGCGTATGCAACGTTTATACATGATGCCCCAGGACAGGATTCTGTTAGAAGGTTCAAGTGGATGTCATTTATATCAACTCACTGACCCAATTAGAAGTTCCTCACGCTATTGGATTTTTCTAAAGACTCCAAGCTAGAAGTTAGTGTGTCACTCCTGCATGGGCTCAGCCTTGCTCAGACTGGTAAGTTCTAGAAGCTAAAGCACATTAACTATGCTGACGACTGCACTTCATGCACCCTTGTTTGTCAGTTAGGCCTGCACTCAGTATGGTGTGTTCCTCTTTGGACTGAAGAATGTCCCTGTGAAATGGCAGCCTCTCCAGGCTCTTACACTGCACTGACATACCAGTGAATGCATTCATTTGGAGACAAACAGCTTCAGCTACAGGAGGAAGACAATAACAATTGCAAAGATGGATGGCTGTGGATTAACTTTGGAGACCTACCTTGACTGCCTTTAGCTCGATTCATTTTTATTTTTATTTCCCAGCACAGTATCTGCAGAAGCAAACACATCCACAAGTTGTTATGTACTGCATAAGCACCATAAAATCCAAACCAAATGACAAGAGGAAGTCAGAGTTACAGTAAAATAAAACCTGAACTTCAAAATAAAAGACCACAGATAATTCCAGTAAAGAAGATTTAAAAATAAATTAGGATTGTATAGCGGGTTGGATTATGGATGGATGACTTCATTAGAGGTGGTAGGCCCCGATGTCACAATTTTGTAAAAAAAAAACTTTCTTCCTACATTTAACCATGAAAGCTTAAGAACTCCTTTAAATTGTTTAAATCCAGTAAATGTTAGTGTCAAACAACTCTTTACATTTCTGCCTATTGACTACAAACGCAGGCACAAGAAGTTGTCATCTTATGACTTTGGAACTGAAGCCCTCAGGCCCAGTATGGAGGTGAGCTCAGCTGCTGATAACCCGCTGGAGAAGCGAGTTAAATGGATAGCCAAGTAAAATGTATGCAATGGAGTGAGTGGTCTACAGTTTCAACAACTGATGGATTGAGCGTCACAGACAGACCAGCGGAGAACACCTTGCAAAGTCAAAGCCCCAAAACTTCCTGAATGTTCTCAGAGTACAACTTGGCCGAATATGAAGATGACAGGAGACGGGATCTCAGCTGTCACCCAAACAGTGAGAAGGGTTAGGAAGCTGGAACAGCCGGAGCCATCACCTGCTAGAACACGATATGATGTGCCCTGGCTTGGGCTCCAAATAATGCGGCATTTACAAACATGTAATGAGCAGTATGATGGAAATGATTTCAACTTAAAGAACAGCAACAGTGATAGACTGGATGTGTGGCCATCACATGTATTAGATAGATAGATAGATAGATAGATAGATAGATAGATAGATAGATAGATAGATAGATAGATAGATAGATAGATAGATAGATAGATAGATAGATAGATAGATAGATAGATAGATAGATAGATAGATAGATAGATAGATAGATAGATAGATAGATAGATAGATAGATAGATAGATAGATAGATAGATAGATAGATAGATAGATAGATAGATAGATAGATAGATAGATACTTTATTAATCCCAATGGGACAACTTCAAAGCACAGTCTTGAGATAGCAGGTTTTGATGTTAACTCCATTTAACTGATGCACTTCTCTACGATGGAATTTGCACATTTTTTACATGTGAAATAGCAATTTAGTGTCATTGGAAACAACAGAGTAGTATTTACATTGTATGTGGATAAAGTGGGTTTAGAAAATTGACACACACATTTATATCAACTCTCTCTATATAAAGATATTAGCTAAAGCTGGTTCAAAATGAAGGATAGCCATTTGGAAGTTTTGGGGGCCCACGCCACACCCCCCTGAACCTGGAGGGGGCCATCACAACAAACCCGACATTCCCAGCCAGGTCTTCTCCGTATTTGGAGGCCACACACCTACAAAGCAGAGCAGCCATCTTTTTGAGCCCCCTCAGGTTGGTTTAAAGGCACCGGATATTCGCATCTCAGATATTTCCCCTTATTTTTCATTTACTTGATCACTTTTCCTGTTTCCATCATGTCTTTTGGGCTCACTGGTCTCTCATTTAAAGGACTACTGATTATCCACACAATGCTGACCCTTAATAACAGGAGAAAGTGAAATAGGAGCAGATAAAGAGAAGGGAGCGAGAGAAACAGAGAAAAGGAAGGCCAAGAAAACACCAACAAGAGCAAAGAGAAAATGGAGAGACAGAGACAAGCAAATGAAGGTGGGCCCTGCACTTGTGTGACACACACACACACACACACACACTGTCATGTCAGTCCAGAAGCACAGTCTGTGATATGATGCAGGCAGACAAACTCCTAAGGATTACCAAATCATGAGAAACACCAACTTACCTTTTAAAAACTCTGAGGTTCAGCAGACTGAAAACTGGAGCTTCACTACCTGAACCAGGAAAGAGAAGAATTGCGACTGTCAAAAAGACGAAACTTTGTAAGATCAGCTTCATTCACTCTCTATTAGAACAGTGCCATTCAAATGTCGTCTCACTAAAGATCATGCACACAACATAGTGTCAAGTACCACCCCCTCCATACCCAGCATACCCACTGGCACATGTTGTTGGCACACTGGGTTCAGTGGTGCTGGACACTTACAGTTGATTTCCTGGCCTTCACAACGGCGAGTCTTCAGTTCCTCTCAGGTGGCTGGGCTGAGCAGTCAGACTTGAAGAGTTCAGCTGGTGAGCACAAGCAGAATGAGATCAGAAAGTGCTCAGTGCCTTTAAAGACTTTAGTCATGGTGTGCCTTGAGGTCCTGAACGTTCTGCATCTCTGCCACTTTTTGTCCAAGCACAAATGTTAAAAGTGTTGCACTGTTGGGAGGCTTCTGTTCTTTACATGGGCTGCCGCCTTGTCAGACGTCCTTCACTTTTTGGTGCGGGCCGTGTGGGGGGCTGCTGTTCAGCCAGAGCTTCTTCATCCTAATTTGTGTCAAGTGAGTTGGAGACACAGGGGAGTCAACTAACAACGAGGTTCATTTGATTAGGGTGCATTGTGATCAGACAGGGCGAAGTCTCCAAAGGATGAACTGGGACGAGCTTTTAAAGTCTACAGCGAGTGAAAGAGCAAAGAGTGTGAAGAAGTGAGAAAAGTCCCACATACTGAGCAGCACATGTCAAGAAGAGGTGTGTTAGTAAGCAGTCCACAAAGGTTCAGACGGGCATTTTGAGATTCACTAATATGCTGGAATTTTATGAGGAAGACACCAAAGTAGACAATCAGAGAGGGTGCACATGAGATTATTGATCTGGGTGTTCAGAAGGTCCCACATGAACGGTGTGATCAAACTGAGATACGGGGGACCTCAAGATGTGCAGGTGTCTATAAAGTAGGGTCAACATCAGGAAACAAATGGGTTTTGTGGAGACCAGCCTTGTCAGAATGAGGTGTAGTAGAAAGTTGTCTTCATCAGGGGTCAGTGTTGGGGTCGCTGCCCTTTTTAATGCACATAAATTAATGAATTAATAAAGTATCTATCTATCTATCTATCTATCTATCTATCTATCTATCTATCTATCTATCTATCTATCTATCTATCTATCTATCTATCTATCTATCTATCTATCTATCTAAAGGATCTGGACAGGAATAGAGAAGTTGAGTTACGTTTGATGAGGATATCAAAGTAGCTATATTGACTGATAATGGAGAATCGGCTGAAGTGTTCCAGAGACAATTGGAGAGCAGGCAGGCTTAGGCACACTGGTGGCAGAGGAAGTTTAACAGAAGGAAATATAAAGTGGGACATATAGAAAGTAGACATGTTATATATGAATAGACAATGGGGGGTGTTGACAAGTTAGCTTTAAAATGCAGGGGAGGGCAGACTTGTAGTTTGCTGTAGTCTCTGTGGTGTGTCGGTCAGAACACAGGAACTAATCCAACTGTTGCAGAAACATTGCTTTAATGCTGAAATGGCAGAAGTACACATGAGGTAGAACAGCAGTACAGGTAAGTTTAGGTAGGCATATGTGTGGTCCTAACACGGCAAACAACAAACACAGAACATTTAGTACATGCTGTACTGTATATGAATGTTATTTCACTATGCAATACAGTAAACTTCCAATAGGTGGCACTGTAGCTAGACACTAACTATCAACGTAAGGCATTTGCAGTTACAGACTCAATGCAGCAACGTACCAGGTGTACACCTGTATCAGTACATAACATCTCTTAAAGATTCAATGTAATAACCCACTAATTATTATAGGCAGGCTTTACATTAAACAGAGTATAAACACTGTCTAGTTTACTGAATGGTATTAAATGTATTTATGGTAATATGAATAATAAACACTGAGTGATGTAGAATATTAACATTACTATTAGCACAGAACAGTCTCGGTCAACAAACTTTAAACTTTCTCTGTTGTCTCCAGCAGTTCCAGCTCACATGTGGTATCAAAACTCACAAGGCCACTGCACACCCCGCTGGCTTTCACGTGACAGGCCCTCATCGCCTTAAAGATACACAAGCCTTTTTACAGGGGGTCTGGAATTTGACAGTACACCTTATGAGAAGGACCTGAGAGTCACTGCAGACACACACACACACACACACACACACACGCACACACACATTGTTCAGACGCGATGAAGAAGACTAATAGGATGTTAAGTTATATTGTGCCCCAATGTGTGGAGTTCAAGTCCAAGGAGGTCCTGCTTAAGTGAGATCCACACTGGTGTGGCCTCATCTGGAGTTCTGGTTTTAATTTCCATGTTTCAAAAAAGACAAAGCAGGAGCTCAAGGAAGAACAGAGAAAAGCAACGGACTGAGAGGTCTGAGCTCTGAGGAGACGTTAAAGGACTTGGACCTGTTCAGTTTAAGCAAATGGGGATTTAGAGGGGACATCAATGAAAGAATATGGAATGAATGAGTCCATTGGATTGATTTTAAAATAAAGTCTTCAAGAAGAACATAGGAACACATTAGGGAACTTATCAAGGGCACATTCCACTCAAATTTTATAAAGTTTGTCTTTACACAGACACATGGAATAAGAGACCAGCAAGTGTGGTGGAGAGCAGGACTTTATGGGCCTTCAGATTTCGACTTGATGTTCATTTGGTGGACAGGATTGGCGAGCTCTGATTGGCCAGTTCTTGTCACAACTCTTCTAATGTTCTGATGTTTGAACGTAGCAAAGCAAAGATCAGAATTCTGACTATTGATGCCGCTGGTCCAGTTGGTACTGGTTTATTTGAATGGACCACTTTACCACTCACCGTGACCAAGCTGAATCCACTTAATGAAGAAGAACAAACCCAAGTGGATTAATGAGTTCAGTGTGCACACATAAGCCATATTTTGATTTGTCCACATTCTTTAAACGACATTGTCCCAGTTTGCTTCATGGTGGCCATTGTTAGAGCTCTATTTAAGAACCCAGCTTTAGAGGTGGACCTTCTTAATAATAACTTGATGCTTATTTATGCTTTGTACCCACTTCTGTCCTGCTTCTGTGTCAACCCCATAAACCATTTCTGGAGTCACGAAAGTCCCTACAAAGTCACGTTGCCTTGTGAAATCATGAGCTCCAAAATGCAGCTAATGGGTGACAGGCCAGACGTCCCTGAAGCCCCTGAGCTGTACTTGTACCCTGTGGCCAGTCTGTGCTGCCATTTGAGGGGCTACCCGCAGGTCTCCTCTGATCTCCCCCCAATCTCCCTCTGGACAGAGGAGTCAGCATTGCTGGCAATGACAGATGTACTTGCCCTCTAGTGCCATGGAGGAAAACTGTGTGCTTATGTCCAGGTCATAGTTCTTGGATTGCTGTTGACTTGATGCCCACTACACTTTCATGGCACCCATCCAGCCACCAACTGGCACTTGTGCCACCTTTATAGTCATCCGAGTGAGTTGTTCTTCTGGTCCCCAGAGCACTTTGTGAGGCATCCAGAGAATTCGGCCTCCTGTTTCAGCAGGCACCCCTGTGCTCCCAACTCACTTGACACAAATTAGGATGAGGAAGCTCTGGCTGTAGTGCAGCCCACCACACAGCTCTCACCAAAAGGCGAAGGGCATCTGAGATGGTGGCAGCATCTCCTGTGAAGAACGAAAGCCTCCAGACAGTCCAACTCTTTTAACATTTGTGCTTGGACAAAAAGTGGCAGAGATGCAGAACGTTCAGGACCTCAAGGCACACCATGACTAGAGTCTTTAAAGGCACTCAGCACTTTCTGATCTGCTCATTCTGCTCGGGCTGACCAGCCGAAATCTTCAAGTCTGACTGCTCAGCCTGGCCACCTGAGGGGAACTGAAGACTCACCGTTGTGAAGGCCAGGAAATCAACTGTAAGTGTGCAGCACCACTGAGCCCAGTGTGCCAACAACATGTGCCAACGGGTGTGCTGGGTATGGAGCAGGGGGCACTTGGCATTATGTTATGTGCTCTGTGGTGTGAGGACATTCGAATGGCACTGTGCTGGCAGAGAGCATGAAGTGAATGAAGCTGATCTTAGTAAGCTTTGTCTTTGTGACAGTCGCCATTCTTCTCTTTTTCACTTCAGGCAGTGAAGCTCCAGTTTTTAGGCAGCTGAACCTGAAAAGAGTTTTTAAAAGGTGAGTTGGTGTCCCTCATGATTTGCTAATCCTTAGGAGTTTGTCTGCCTCGTCATGTCCCAGCTTGTGCTTCTGTGCTGACATGACAGTGTGAGTGTGTGTGTGTGTGTGAAACAAGTGCAGGGCCCTCCTTCATTTGTCTGTCTCTGTCTCTCCATTTTCTCTTTTCTCATTATTCTCTGTGCTCTTGTCGCTGTTTTCTGGTCTTCCCCTTTTCTGTTTCACTCACTCCCTTCTCTTTAGCTGCTCCTAATACACTTCGTCTTGTTATTAACGGACATCATTATGTGGATAGTCAGTAGTTATTAAAATTAGAGACCAGTGAGCCCAAAGGGAAGTATTCAGGATTAAGCTCGCGGCACCTTCCTTAAGACAGAGCTTTATTGAATTGAATACTGAATACTTTTAAACTGCATGTGCTAAATTAATTAATCAAATCAGCCACGGATAGAAAATGAATGAAGTGTCGGCACCTCCCCTGTAGCCCCCCGTGTCATTTCACAGATCCTCATCTCTCTGCTGCAGTCGCTGTGTGCTCTTCGTTTGGCCCGCGTATCGCTTGTTCGCTCCTCGTGTCGAGTGTGTTGCTCGTTCATTTCGTGTTCACACACCGACTGATGGAGTTTGAATGTCGTCTGTTAGGAAGCCTCGCGCTCGCTCACCGGCTCTTTGTTGGGCTGGGAGCGGCAGCAGCGCCGGACATGAAACGGTGAGCGACACGCCGCTGATCCGGGCGGCTTCTGTTCGCTTTTTGGTGAGCTGAACTCTGTCATTAATTTTCTCTTAAAGTTTTTTTTATTAAGTGTGTGCTGTTGCCTTATATTTGTGTTCGCATTACGGAAGAGTATTGGGGACATGGAGAAAAGACAGACAGTGAAGGGAAAAAAAGTCAATTTCGTGATTAATGTCAAAATGTCCACTCTAATCTTGTAGTTTATTGCGTAATTAAAGTAGAACGTCATAAACTCCATCATATAATCGATTTTAACGCTTCGTATTCGAAGTGCTTGCCGCTACGAACTTCTTAAACTGTCTTCCAGTGCCGCTGAATCGCCACACGGAGCTCATTAAATTGCCGATATGACGTCTCTCTGAACATTTAGAATACGGAGATGTGTAGTGGATAGAATTATCATGATGACATGCATTACAGCATGTATATGACCTTTTACAGATAAATAAATTAACAGTAATGAAGTTTAATAATTAAACACTTAGAGGGCACGGTGGCTCACTGGTTGATCTGCTGCCCCACATAAGGGGGTCACGTCCCGGCTGTTCCCTGTTTTCTTGGTGGGTTTCCTTGCAAAGACACGCAGGTGCGGCGATTCGCTGATACTAAACTGAGTCCACTAGAGTCGGTGTGCGCTTGGATTGACCTGCGATGAGCTGGCGCACCGAGGATTGTTCTGCCTCACGTCTGGTGCTTGCTGGGATGATCAAGAAACAGAATGGAAGAAGTAAATGATGATTTACTTTTTTAAGTTTGCTTCTTAAAAGAACAAGTCAAGAATGTGAAATGGCTAAAACGCACCCTTGCGTGTACTTTTTTTTCCAAATATTCAACTTTAATAATAAGTTTATCCTGAAAAAGTTGTTTTCCCTTTTTTAATTTAACAGTTAAATAAACTTTCTGTTTTATGTTATGTTAGACTGAAGTCGGAACTAGTTAATCCATTAGGTGACCTATAAGCGGCCGTTTGTTAAAGTTGACAAACTTACACAGAGCACAGTCCCCTTTACAGGACATGCAATGCAAGGAGAAAAGCCGATGGTTCGCTCCTAGGTCTTGGGTTCAATGTAGCCTTTCTATTCCAACATATATGGAAAGAAAATTCAGTTAATTGCCACCCGTCTGGAACACACAGGACGGTCAGATCTGAGCGCCGCTGGGTCTCCTCGCAGCCTATTCATGGTGGTCACACTCATCCACCTGGGATCTGATCTTGTTAAGTCAGACGTGTGCCCAGTAGCTGTGCCCACTCGACTTGCTTCTCTGTCTCCGCGACGGCTTTCTGTAGGACTGCTTGTTTTTTTTTTTCTGATTTTCCCGCACAATGAGCTGTTGTCAAGGCAACCCCAGTAACACTGACTGTAGTTTGCGTCCAAGGGGGCCTTAATGTTTAGCTGCCGCCTCCATTGCCTGTATTTCTTTACCCACAGACACCAGACGTCACATAGACAAACGGGAGACGATAAACCTAAAGACACAAAGGTCTCCAGACAAAGACACTACGTGATGGTGTCAAAGGAAAAATGAAATCTTTAAGATGGACATCAGTTAAAACCAAGGCAACTCAGTATCTTCCATTAGCATTAGGAATTGGTTAGCAACAGAGAAATGAGGAGGAATGAAAGTCTGCATCCATCAAGGCCCTCCAGGGGCCCCCAATGAAGAGTTTGTCTATTTAAGGTTAACATCTGCTCAGTGAGTGTCTGGCCAATGGTGCAAACGGCCTAAAAAAGACACATTGCAACTGTGGCTGTGTGCAGAAATGTAAACCTATTGGTATGCGTGAGTGTAAAACGTATCACAGAGCAGCATCCATGTATTCCTTTATCTAGGATACTGTATACAAATATGGAGAGCTTCTTAAGCCTAAAGGGAAGAGTGCAGAATAAAAATGAGGAACCCATTTAGTTAATCAGAAGAAGACAAACGCTTCACTCCCACTGTTACAGCGTAGAGTAAGGGAATTCATTTGAAACAGTCGACACGCTAATGCATGGGAAAGAAATATTTGATTTGTTTTAAAATGAGATGGGCTATCCAGTGGGGTGTCTAGAATCAGGACAGGACATTAGCAGCATTTGACAGCAATGCACAACATTAAAATGGTATGTGTTAAGAGGAAAAAAACAAGAAAACGGAATTCATACTTAAAAACATCTCAATGGCTTACATGCAAACAAGTGAACGTGGATTTTACAAACTCACACTTGAGAACTTCGCTCACAACTTTTTATGATATTATTTTTCCAGGTAAAAAAATTGCAACATTTTCAAGAAATATCCATCCATCCATTATCCAACCCGCTATATCCTAACACAGGGTCATAGGGGTCTGCTGGAGCCAATCCCAGCCAAACAGGGCACAAGGCAGGAACAAATCCCACGCAGGGCACCAGCCCACCACAGGGCATACACACCAGGGACAATTTTAGAATCGCCAATCCACCTAACCTGCATGTCTTTGGACTGTGGGAGGAAACCCACGCAGACACGGGGAGAACACGCAAACTCCACGCAGGGAGGACCCGGGAAGCGAACCCGGGTCTCCTAACTGCGAGGCAGCAGCACTACCACTGTGCAACCGTTTCAAAAAATATACAATATATAAATGTGTGCGTATATCAGTTTTTGAACCCCACTTTATCCACATACAATGTACAGTGGTGTGAAAAACTATTTGCCCCCTTCCTGATTTCTTATTCTTTTGCATGTTTGTCACACAAAATGTTTCTGATCATCAAACACATTTAACCATTAGTCAAATATAACACAAGTAAACACAAAATGCAGTTTTTAAATGATGGTTTTTATTATTTAGGGAGAAAAAAAAATCCAAACCTACATGGCCCTGTGTGAAAAAGTAATTGCCCCCTTGTTAAAAAATAACCTAACTGTGGTGTATCACACCTGAGTTCAATTTCCGTAGCCACCCCCAGGCCTGATTACTGCCACACCTGTTTCAATCAAGAAATCACTTAAATAGGAGCTGCCTGACACAGAGAAGTAGACCAAAAGCACCTCAAAAGCTAGACATCATGCCAAGATCCAAAGAAATTCAGGAACAAATGAGAACAGAAGTAATTGAGATCTATCAGTCTGGTAAAGGTTATAAAGCCATTTCTAAAGCTTTGGGACTCCAGCGAACCACAGTGAGAGCCATTATCCACAAATGGCAAAAACATGGAACAGTGGTGAGCCTTCCCAGGAGTGGCCGGCCGACCAAAATTACCCCAAGAGCGCAGAGACGACTCATCCGAGAGGTCACAAAAGACCCCAGGACAACGTCTAAAGAACTGCAGGCCTCACTTGCCTCAATTAAGGTCAGTGTTCACGACTCCACCATAAGAAAGAGACTGGGCAAAAACGGCCTGCATGGCAGATTTCCAAGACGCAAACCACTGTTAAGCAAAAAGAACATTAGGGCTCGTCTCAATTTTGCTAAGAAACATCTCAATGATTGCCAAGACTTTTGGGAAAATACCTTGTGGACTGATGAGTCAAAAGTTGAACTTTTTGGAAGGCAAATGTCCCGTTACATCTGGCGTAAAAGGAACACAGCATTTCAGAAAAAGAACATCATACCAACAGTAAAATATGGTGGTGGTAGTGTGATGGTCTGGGGTTGTTTTGCTGCTTCAGGACCTGGAAGGCTTGCTGTGATAGATGGAACCATGAATTCTACTGTCTACCAAAAAATCCTGAAGGAGAATGTCCGGCCATCTGTTCGTCAACTCAAGCTGAAGCGATCCTGGGTGCTGCAACAGGACAATGACCCAAAACACACCAGCAAATCCACCTCTGAATGGCTGAAGAAAAACAAAATGAAGACTTTGGAGTGGCCTAGTCATAGTCCTGACCTGAATCCAATTGAGATGCTATGGCATGACCTTAAAAAGGCGGTTCATGCTAGAAAACCCTCAAATAAAGCTGAATTACAACAATTTTGCAAAGATGAGTGGGCCAAAATTCCTCCAGAGCGCTGTAACAGACTCATTGCAAGTTATCAGAAACGCTTGATTGCAGTTATTGCTGCTAAGGGTGGCCCAACCAGTTATTAGGTTCAGGGGGCAATTACTTTTTCACACAGGGCCATGTAGGTTTGGATTTTTTTTTCTCCCTAAATAATAAAAACCACCATTTACAAACTGCATTTTGTGTTTACTTGTGTTATATTTGACTAATGGTTAAATGTGTTTGATGATCAGAAACATTTTGTGTGACAAACATGCAAAAGAATAAGAAATCAGGAAGGGGGCAAATAGTTTTTCACACCACTGTAAGTACTATTGTTGTTTCCACTGGCACCTCACTGAAATGAAACTAAAAAGACTAATGGCATTGGTTAAATGGAGATGACATCAAAACCTACTATCTCATGACTGTGCTTTGAAAGTTGGCTGAAGACCTTCTTTAATATATGTGACGGCCACACATCCAGTTGGTCACTGTTGCTGTACTTTAAGTTGAAATCGTTTCCATCATAGTGCCTGTTACATGCTAGTAAATGACACATTATTTTGAACCCAAGCCAGGGCACACCACATTCTGGTCTGCCAGGTGACCACTTTGGCTGTTCCAGACTTCCTAACTCTTCACACTGCTTGGGTGACAGCTGAGATCCCGTCTCCTGCCTTCTTCATATTCGGTCATGTCATTGGATCTCTGAGTACACTCATTATGTTTAGGAGCTCTGACTTTGTGAGGTGTTCTCCACTGGTCTGTCTGTGTGATGCTCATTTGGTGTTTCTTTAACAATCCATCAGTTGTTGAAACTGTAGAAATTCCATTTAAGGGCCCACGTTTGTTGCATACATTTTACCTGGCTGTCCATTTAACTCGCTTCTCCAGTGGGTTAACAGCAGCTGAGCTCCCCTCCAAACTGGGCCTGAGGGCTTCAATTCCAAAGTTGTAAGATGAGAACTTCTTGTACCTGTGTTTGTAGTCAATAGGCAGAAATGTAAAGAGTTGTTTGACACAATCATTTACTAGATTTAAATAATTTAAAAGAGTTTGTTAGCTTTCATGGTTAAACGCAGGAAGAAAGTTTATTACCAAAAAACAGTATTGTGACATCGGGGCCTACCACCTCTAATGAAACCAATCTGATATTTTTCAGTCTGCTTTCCTAGAAATAATTGTGGTCTTTTATTTTGAGGTTCCCGTTTATTTTTTCTTCAATCTTTCACTTTTCTTTTCATTTTTAGTCATTTTTAGATTGTATGGCGCTTATGCAGCACATAATAGGTTGTAAGTGTGTGTTTGTTTCCCTAATGAAACCAATCCTATCTTTACTAGAATTATCTGTGGTCTTTTATTTTGAAGTTCAGGTTTTATTTTACTGTAACTCTTTGACTTCCTCTTGTCATTTGGCTTGGATTTTATGGTACTTATGCAGTACATAACAACTTGTGAATGTGTTTTGTTTCTGCAGATAACTGTGCTGGAAAAAAAAAGAAATGAAAGGAGCTCAAGGCAGTCAAGGTAGGTCTAATCTTCAGCCATTCATCTTTGGAATTGTTATTGTCTTCTTCATGTAGCTGAGGCTGTTTGTCTCCAAATGAGGCATTCACTGGTATGTCAGTGCAATATAAGAGCCTGGAGAGGCTGCCATTTCACAGGGATGTGAGCATTTTGACTTTAATCTTGACATAGATCTTTATCTTCCTTCTCTGTGGCCCTAATACTCTTCCATATGACACTCAGGTGGTAAGCTGTGACTCGCCTTTGCAGGTCGACGTTGATATTTGATCACTTTTTTGTATTTTGGGGACTATGTGACTTTCTGATCTTGATTTTTGAGTGCTACCACCACAATGTCCTACTCCATCAGTTTCCTTTTGTTGCTTATACCACTGCTTAAGCCACCAAATAGTCTGTTTTTACTTGCCTCCAATTCACTGAGCAGCACCTCCATTTCACATTTGTAGAAATTCATATTTTTTACACATGCTTTTGCTATTGTCTTTTAACAAAACACAGAATGGAAGGGGCGATTCTGGAGCAGGTTTTCATCCAGGATGTCTCTGTACATTGCTGCAGTCATCTTTCCCTTTATCCTGACTAGTCTCCCAGTTCCCCACAGCATGATGCTGCCACCACCATGCTTCACTGTAGGGATGGTATTGGCCTGGTGATGAGCGGTGCCTGGTTTCCTCCAAACGTGACGCCTGGCATTCACACCAAAGAGTTCAATCTTTGTCTCATCAGACCAGAGAATTTTCTTTCTCATGGTCTGAGAGTCCTTCAGGTGCCTTTTGGCAAACTCCAGGTGGGCTGCCATGTGCCTTTTACTAAGGAGTGGCTTCCATCTGGCCACTCTACTATACAGGCCTGATTGGTGGATTGCTGCAGAGATGGTTGTCATTCTGGAAGGTTCTCCTCTCTCCACAGAGGACCTCTGGAGCTCTGACAGAGTGACCATCAGGTTCTTGGTCACCTCCCTGACTAAGGCCCTTCTCCCCCGGTCGCTCAGTTTAGATGGCTGGCCAGCTCTAGGAAGAGTCCTGGTGGTTTCAAACTTCTTCCACTTACGGATGATGGAGGCCACTGTGTTCATTGGGACCTTCAAAGCAGCAGAAATTTTTCTGTAACCTTCCCCAGATTTGTGCCTTGAGACAATCCTGTCTCAGAGGTCTACAGACAATTCCTTTGACTTCATGCTTGGTTTGTGCTCTGACATGAACTGTCAACTGTGGGACCTTCTATAGACCGGTGTGTGCCTTTCCAAATCAGGTCCAGTCAACTGAATTTACCACAGGTGGACTCCAATGAAGCTGCAGAAACATTTCAAGGATGATCAGGGGAAACAGGATGCACCTGAGCTCAATTTGGAGCTTCATGGCAAAGGCTGTGAATACTTATGGACATGCGATTTCTCAATTTTTTTATTTTTATTTGTAATAAATTAGCAAAAATCTCAAGTAAACTTTTTATACAACTAGCCAATGACTGACTTGGTAGATGACACCAAGCACCTCCCATTGATCGGTTCACTCTGTCTGAGTGGTGATGATGACCATCTCAGTAGACTGACATACTGAACAAGTATGCTCCCTACTGATCTGGTGAACCATTGGATGTTTGTTCATGAACTGCAATCAAGAGACTCCCAACTGAATTGTTGTGATATCTGTATGGCAGGAAGGATGGGGTATAAGGATAGATAGATAGATAGATAGATAGATAGATAGATAGATGTGAAAGGCACTATACAATAGATAGATAGATAGATAGAAGGTACTATATGATAGATGGATACTTTATTAATCCCAAGGGGAAATTCACACTGCAAGAGGTTAATCCAAAGCTGAAAATAATTTTATTAAGTCACATTTCAATGTTCTCACAGTTTTATCGTGACGTGTGCACTTTTCTAAGTTTCCACTTGTGTGATTTTTTTTTTTCCTATTTACTATTGAAATTTTACTTATGGTAAAAATTTAAGAGTGATTATTATTATTATTATTATTATTACTAGGGGGCTTTGCCCCCTGCTCGTTTCGCTCGCCAACCCCTGTGTTTGGTTAGTCAGATATACAATTTTAATTTTATTTTTCTTTGGAATTGTTTCAATTTCATTATTTGTACTTTTAGTTTAAAGCTTCATTAAAAACAATATTTTTTGGAGACACATTGTGACAACGCAAAGTATAACTGCCAGTGAGTGAATATTGTTTCTGTTTGTCTAATAAATAATCTGACTTTTTCTAATGTTTGTCCCTGTGATTTATTGATTGTCATAGCAAAAGCTATTCTCACAGTAAACTGTAAATATTTTAATACGAATGACGTATCACGATCTCCTTTGATGTGTAATGATATTCTTGGAATATATACATTAACTTTCTTTTTGCCTGTTAAAATTTGCATCGCTACTCCGTGATCATAAATATACACCTGACCGAATTGTGTATTCTTTGAAATTCAACTTGTCGTTGCTTTAACTGTTCCAGGACCAGAGATTCTCATAGCGTATGGTCCATTATTGTGTAAATCCACGTTTTGTGCATTGAATGATGCGAATACGAAATTACTTTGTTGTCTACTTTTTGCCTTTTATTTCTGACCTCTATTTGTCCTGCTCTTTTTTCAATTACATCTGGTTCTGATGATTAATCACCTTTTGTTTTTCAGTAATGCGATCTTTTCTATCTTTTCTTTGATACTGTACCAACTGACAAAAGATTTACTTGAACAATCACTGACTTTGTAACCCCAAGCACAACTTTCTAGCACCCTCTCCAATCCCTCATCCCTGCATCTTGCCCTCCCCCCTTACCACATCAATCAACACCCCGCTATCAGTCCTCCATGCTGTACTCCACCCTCCCTCAATCGGACCGAACAGCCACTTAAAACCAAAAAGGCCTCAACCTGGCTGGGATACTACAATACGTTCGAATTTTACTGCTTTCATATTCTATACCTTTCTCTGCATGTGTATCACGCCATTGTTTGTTTGAGCCTTTCAAATTCCACTACTTTCATAATCTCTTATCTGCCTTTGTTTCTCTCCAACGCCTTTGGGTCTCTATTCTCCAGATTGTCTTTATACGCTTTATATGTGCTGAGAGCACAGGATCTGTCTCTCTGAGTGTTTTTTGATGGGTGCGCTCTTATATATCTTTTGTAAGTAGGGCGTGTCTTTCAAGAATCTCATGTTCCACGTTCCCACGAGACGGCCCTAGGAGAATCTTTTGGCACCAAGTCTCATGGGTCTTTTAAATGTCTACTGAGAACTTCTGAGAAGATCACGTATCGTCGCCTTGCTTTTGCTTTCCAGGATTTCTTTTTATAATAGAGAGATTATTATTATTATTATTATTATGTGTGAGTTACTTATTTTGTTGCTTGCTTGATATATTTGTATTGTTTGGTGGTTAAAATTGTTACACTGTTATGATACTCTTCTATATTTCAAACTAGAATATAGCTTGTTGTTGTTTTTGAAGTGAATGAATCAGTGGTTCAAACATTCAAATCATTTTGTGAACTGACCCTGATGAATTATTGTATTGTCATTGGAGATAAGCATGTATTCAACTTTTAAATGAAATTGGTTCGGTGGAAGTGAGAATAAAATTGATTGTAAAATTTAACTCAAATAAACAGACAGATAGCAAGTTGAATAAAGTCATGTAACAATAATAAAAGGTGCTGCATGCCAAGATAATAATAATAATAATAAAATAATTCATTACATTTATATAGTGCTTTTCTCAGTACTCAAAGCGCTATCCACACAGGGAGGAACCGGGAAGCAAACCCACAATCTTCCACAGTCTCCTTACTGCAAAGCAGCAGCAGCACTACCACTGCGCCACCTGTGATAATGATAATGAAGATTCACTCTTTACTCAGATACGTTTGCTTTTTAAATGACATCCAATCCATTAAGGTTAGGCATAAATGTTTTTGTTTTCTTTCTTTCTTATAAAATTGACAGGCGTCTGTTGCTGGTTTCTTGGTGGATCAATGGTGTACAGCAGCCTTTAGTTTGAACTTCTGTGGGATCAGCCTGTGACTTTCACCTTCTCGTTTTGAAGAGTTACTTGAACACACACACACAACCTAATGCTAATTCACATTTGAATTCTCTTATTCAGGGTGATCTTTTATAAGGGATTAGCTACTGTATCCTCTTTTTTTCCTCACATGTTGAACTTGGCATTAAAGAAGATGCTGGGTATTGTAGAAGGTGAAGTTCTCACAAAACATTTTGTTTATTTTGTCATGTTAATCATTTTAAGCAGTAGCATATTTTTTTGATTTCTCTCATGTGTGCCTCCATTTTCTTACCTAATTGTCACAGCCCTGGCCATACTGCTGTTAGAAGCGTCACTATTTAAGATGGCGGCCCGCCACAGTATGCATGAGGAGAGATTTAACTTGGGAAATTATCAGTTTTTCCTTTGACAATGTCGATAATTAATTAAATGACGATAATTACATGTACATATTGAGATAGAAGATGGGATGCAGACAGACTAGACAGAAAAACATAGAACATAGAATAGGATGACTTTTTACAGGTTTTTTAGAGTTCTCATTTATCTTGGCACAGATGAATAGTTTTGTTAGAATGATGTCTGATGTTGTGTGGAGTTGTTGCTCTTGGTTCAAGTGGAGGATTTTTCTTGTGCTGGAATGTACTCTTTCTCTTTGCCACCTTGTCCTTTGTCTGTGGTGTTCTGAATGCAGAATAACCAATGCCCCCTTAGTCCTATACCGCATAGCCTATCCACACTATGGATTAAAAAACTACAAACCTTCAGAATCCTCCAAAGGCCTGATGGGATAAGGGATACCCGGTCAGTGGTAGAAAATCTCCCAGTGCATTTTCAACGGTCTTTCTTTTTGTTTTGGTTTAGATGCTCAGTTCTCCCTTGTGTTATTCCCGACTATGACTTTGTGTAGTCAAGCATCTTCTGGTCTTTCTCATGATAATCTTTAGAAACTCCACATGTCTCTTAACACCAAGTCACCATTGTTTTCCTAACGCTTCCTTTCTTTAAAGCCTATAACGCCACTGCCTACACTGTATTTAAGTAAATGTCCTTCTCCATACGAATGTATGCTATGCACTTATAGGAGGTATTTTCTGCAAAAATAAAAATGAAAATCCTAAAATGAAAATGTAGTCTCTCTTTTGTGATTTCATTTTGAAAGTCTGAATGCAAAAATGCTGCAAAAATGAAAATGCAATAACCCCATTTGCAATTTCATTTTCAAAGTCTGCACGCAAGAATGCTGCAAAATGTAAAATGCAATTATTATCAGCCTGAACCGCAATGAACCTGCAGAAATGAAAAGTAAAAAGCATTTCCACCTCACATTTTCATTTTCAAGTTCTCAACATTTAAAGTAAATAGCATAGGTTAATAGGCGGGGCTTTGTTCCTCAATTTCCCACAATTCTTTGTCTTCCGTAGCTTTAGAAGCCCCTTTGATCGATGGAATACTTCTCACATCATCTGTTTAATTACATGATTTTGATCTTTTCACCCCCGTATTGCGAGCTTCACAGCAAAACCGTCTCACAAAATCCGAAGACCATGCATAATTCTAACTCTGAAGTAGTTAATGTGCAATTACAAAATTTAACATGACAGAAATTAGCCTTTATTATGTCATAATTTGAATTTATTTTTTATTCAAGTAGAAACGGGACACTTTGTATTTTTGTCATACAGTATTATAGTGTAGCATCAGCACAGAGTACCGTAATGGCCGGATTCCCTGCTATTAAGGCTTGCTGTCCTTAATAGGACTGATTGCTTTTTGCTGCACTAGTTTTAAAACTCTGTGTGACTGTGCAGTTGCCATTTTTATTGGCGCCCTTGCTATTGCTAATACAATGCCAGCTCAGTCTTTTGGTGACTCATCCCTAGTTGATATAACATGTTCTGTGCCATCGCATAGCCCTCCCTTCAAAGTCACTGTCCCCAGCGGCCACTTCCAACTCCTTGCAGCAGCAACTCGTCGAAACGCCTGGGCGGTCTTCTCTCACGCTTTGGTCATGCTGCCGGTGTTGAGGGCACATCAGCAGGGTTTGGGAGTGCTGTGTTGTCAAATGGTGCAGCAGAGATGTTCTGTGCTGCACTGGTATGTGGCATGACCAGGATTTGAAGTGCTGTGCAGCTGATCAACTGTAGGCAAACAGGCAAACCTCCTGGTGTGGAGATGCAGATGTTCCCGTTTCTTTGCTGCTTTTGTTTACTGAACTAGCGCTGCAAACCACTTTCCAGGTCTGGATCTCAGCTTTGAGACTCTCCCTCTACCATCGCTTCACAATGCCTCTGATCTGCCTTGTCGTTTTGCTTGCACATTTTTACCACCAGGCCTGCTTCTCACAGTTTGCTTGGGGTCAGTGGCAACTAGATCTGCCACACTTTTCTCCTCTTCATGAGCCTGAAACTCCACCGGTGTCCATGCACCTACAAAATGGACCTTAGCAGATGGAGAATGTGGTGGTGGAGCGGCCCAGGTGTCTGTCTCTCCGCTGTCTCCATCCCTGTACTGCTTCTGCAAATGGCACTCCAGGTTAAAGATCTGAGCCTCAAAGCTCTCCAGCACCTGCGCCGAAAAGCACCAACAGTACAATATAATCTCTCTATAATAAAAAATAATCTTGGAAGGAGATGAGACGTGATTTTCTCAGAGAGACACTTGGTCGTCCCGCGAGAAAGAGATTTAACCATGCCCAGGGCCAAACATAAAGGACAAAGAGTAGATGACAAAGTAGAACATTGTAAAGAATTCAAAAACATTGGCACGATACACATGCAGAGTAGGTTAGAGGTAATGAAAGTATGAAAATTCGAAATTCTCAAAAAAATGATAGTAAAGATAGCATTAGCGCAAACAAATGGAAATTATTACTCGGTGAAATAACGGAACAGCGAAAAGAGATTGAATATATTGTTCGGATTTAAACTTTAAGTCGGAGACTTGTAGATTGTCTAGTTCGTGTTGCCAGCAAGAATTAAAAGATTCCAAAAATGTTGGTGTGGTATGAAGTCCCGTGAGATGGAGGCTTTAACATGAGATTCTTTCAAGTCACGCCCTACTTACAACTATTTTCAAACAAGACCACCATCATCTAACCTCTCAGTCGTGTGAATGCTTTTGTCAGACACACTTCCTGCGCTCTCAACTCTTATACTGGATGACACGTCAACGACAAAGCGAAGAAGAAAGAACATGGACAAACATTTGAAAAAGTTGTTTTATTTATTAGAGAGAAAGAAATGATATTCACTCACAGGCAGTTATACGTTGAGTTGTTACGATATAAGTCCAAACACGGAATCAAAATTCAATGCGATCTTGAAGAAAAGTTAATTCCAAATATTGTTTTTACTAAAGTTTTAAAGTAAAAGTGAAAATAATGCATATGTAACAATTCCCATGAAAATAACAATCTCTTTAAATTGTATATCCGGTTAACCAAACCCAGGGGTGGGTGAGCGAAGCCAGCAGAGGGCAGAGCCCCCTAGTACTACAAAAATACAAAGGGTCCCATTTCCACTTCAGTGTAAATGAATGTAAACTATGATGTAATAAAGGCTAATTTCTGTCATGTTAAATATTGCTAATTAAATTGAACATTAATTACTTCAGAACTACACTTATAAAAATGGCATGTCAGATTAAAATAAAAAAAAATATGTACATCGGTTGCACATAATAAAATTGTTTTTATCAAAAATAATTTAATTATGCTTAATGCACGAAATTAATATATCCTGAAAGAACATGATATTTCCATATAAAATGAATGAAACTTTTTCATTCTGTTAAATTATGTTATGTTAAATGAACATGACTCATGTCAACAAAGCATAATATTTCAATACAGCGTTTCTCAACCTTTAAGTATTTGTGACCCAAGTTTTCATAACAGTTTTAATCACGCCCCCCTAACGTTTTTTTGAACGGAGCCCACTAATACCAATTTGTTCTTTTTTAATTAATGATATATCATAGATGCATATTTTATTATACCTACTTAACTTTTATCGACATTTATCTAACTCTATATTTATTTTTCTAGCATCAGAATGTAGTTTAAGTCAATTTGTTTTGGTTTCAATAGATGTATTTTTCATATTTTTGATTCTTTTGTTTTCTTTTCTTCCCATCTTCACGCCCCCCTTTTTGTTACTTTGCGTCTCCCTAGGGGGGCCCGCCCCACAGTTTGAGAACCATTGTTTTAACAATTGTTTTATAAACTTTTTAAAAAATGCACCTCACCGAGTTACTTAGCTATATAACCTTTTCAGGTTGTCAATTATAATTGTTCCAGTATCATTTTGTAGTTCATGTTCAAAGTTATTAATAAGAAATAAACAGGTTTGCTTATACCAAAACTAGTTTTATTTGGTAAAAACAATAGAAATTAACAAAAATACAAAAGATTAGTATTCAAAAGCTGAAACGTACAACAGCTGTGCAAGATCGCTGCTTCTGTGGCTGTGCAGATTTGCAGATGACATGACTAATGTATAACTAAATATGAACACAAAATGCACCTTAGAGTGTTATATTATAAAATAACATTTATTTATATTTATGTAACTGTATATATTATAGAATAAATGTTAAATATTAGTAAAATATAAAGTGCAAAAATTGCTGTTTGGCACCTTCTTTCACAAAATATATTTTATAAATATTTTTAAATTTTCAAAAGAACAAATTGAGCAACTGCATTGTATTGTATTCGGGTGTATTATTTATTTGTCTGTATTAATAGTATTTATTTGGTTGAGAAATGTGATGATAATGCTAGTGAACAGCAATGTTGAAAGTTGTTGACCTGCAACATAAACGTACCTGTACTAAGCGAGTAAATCTAGACTACTTAATAGTATATTTACTGACTTGTGACGATAGTTAGTGAGTATAGTTTGATAAAACATTAAAAGAGAATACAAGGAAAAACGCAAAATGCAGTAATGTTAGTCGGTGTGATGAAGTTTTTTTAAATGAATATCTGCATATATCTTGTGTGTGTGTGTTTTTTGTTAACTTTTATTTCACTAAACTTTTGCTTTTAACAGGCGACGATAACTCATACCCACAACCTATTGCTTTTTTGAAAGTCACATGACTTTACTGCCAAGTTATCCAGCCTCCGTTGTCGATAAATCCACTTGGTGCCCATTAATTTCCGGTGAGGAATAAATAGAACTATTTTGAGTTCTACCTAAATGACTGAAATTAGCATATTGCACATCCCACAAGATTCAATGAATTAACATGATCAAGTTATGTTCAAAAGTGGAACATAAACAATACATGTAATATAAAGTAAAAACATTTTTGTAAATGTAACAACCTGCCATTTTCCTTTTTTTCCGTGTATTATTATGCATGGTCTTCGGATTTATGGGACGGTTTCACTTTGAAGCTCACAATACGGGGGTGAAAAGATCAGAATCATGTGAATTAAACACAGTTGAAGTGACTTATTGACCCCCATTTTGCATTTTCATTTTACAATTTTCATTTTCATTTGTTCAGAAAATACCTCCCATAATGCCCTCTCTAGTACTGCCGCACTCCGTTTTGAACGCTATATCCTGCTTTATCTAGATATACTGTTTACACTTTAAATCCTTCTCACAAGATGCACACACTTACTTTACACTACTAGCTGCTATGGTGCTGGTTATTAATTGACTGTCCTGCCAGCTGGCACTGCACCCTGGTCTGTGCAGCACTGTGCCCCGCACCACCTGAGGAGTTTCAGCCACCAACAAACAGTTTCTAGTACTGTCATTCTGTGGCTAGAAAAGAGCCATAAAAATCCTGATAAAGGGACATACAACATTTAGATGAACTCTCTAATCAGAGTAACATGCAGCAACACTCAGCATTTTGCCCATCACAGCACAGGGCGGTGGTACGTCAGTACGCAGGAGGGATGAAGCTTTTATGAAACTCCTAGACTGGCAGGTCTACACTTGCTACCCACTGGTATAGCAGAGCAGAGGCTGTTATGCTGAGGTGAAGTGTTTGACATCTGATTCTTTGATTTACTCATCAGGTACAGAGAACGATTCAGGGGATCGGAGACGGCCACGAGAGGTAAGTTTGGTTCTTTTAAATATCCTTGAAAAGCAGATGAACATTTTGATTGGGGCTTCAAGGCTGCTGATTTCCTCAGGAAAGAATACAACTGATTTGAAATCCATTTGTTGATTTCATGGCACTCCACCATCCACAAGTGTCATTTGTAGAAGAAACCGAATCATTTTAAGAATGACTGCAAGTATTTTCTAAAACTCTGAGCACTTACTGAATTAGGGTTAGGGTTAGGGTATGCTGTTTGTTTTCCTTGATGGTCACCAGCGGTGATTCCAGCCTATCCATTTGTGTCTTCTCTTTCCTCCATTTTCCTCCATCCATTAGTCTTCTCTGAACTTAGAATTCTGTTATTTATGACATACAGCTGTGTATTTCAGAGACCAAATAACCAGGGAGGGTTAAAATCTAAAATAATGGGTATCTATTGGTGACCCACCACTGCACTGGATTGTAGCAACATTCAAACGAGATCTTTTTTACTAAAGCGGAGTGTCCATTTCTGATACCATCAAACAGATTGACAGCTCAGTAAGCAGAGGGCACTTTTTGGATGGTGGCTTGACTGTGTGAAGGGCGAGGAGGCAGGGATCTGTGCAAGTCTTTGAAATGGCTTTAACAGCTGCTCTGAGGGCAACTGGAACATTGCATGGTGAGTGTTGCACTGGTGTGACAGTCCAATCAACTGTGGAACTGTTGAAAACGTCCTGGTATCTGGTGGTAAGCTGATGTTCTGTCAGTGTCTCGGTGGTATGGCCTTCTAGATCATGAAGTTCTTCTAGTACCGTAATCTGCATCAGTCCCAAACGCTCATACGTTGAACCTGATAGGAGCAAATTTTGGTTTGATCCAACTATTTCAACTTCTAGTATGTGGCTATGCCTCTTTATCAGGTATTCAGGGCAGAAAAGGCCCAATGACTTCTCCACCTCCCCTGAATACAACTTCAGCTTCATCTGACTAGGAATCAACCTTACATTGGGTGCCAGCTTATGTTTATCCTGTAGACTTGTGGCATTGCAAGTTGCTCCCTAGTCAAGATGGCAACATTGTTGGGTACTGTGGAGCTGTAGGTTGACAAGTCACTTTTTTATCTTGTGAGATAAGTGACCCCATCATACTAGTGGTGTATTTGTGTCCATCAGCGTTGTCATCCTCCTCCCGTTCAAGCTCGGCTTGGGGTGTCTACCATATGCAGCTGACACTGGTCTCGTTTCGTTTTAAGGCACACCATCACAAAGCAGATCTTGCCAAACGCTGGGCACATGGCTCTTCCTGGTTGTGTTTGCTGCCACAGTACTTGGCGCTTTTCCTTTCTCCCAGAGCTGCTTAAAAGTCGTGGCTTGGCGGGCTTGAGAGTGCCTTGTTGTGGTGGCTTTTGGACATCCGCAACGTTAATCATGTTGTCCGCTTTAGCCTGTTGTTAGCACTTTCATTCGCAAGTCTGTTTGGTCTGCAGCTCGGCGGATGTCCATATTGAATACAAAGTAGGTTCCCAATGTCTAAACAAGCGGCTTTGCATGCTTCATCAGCAATACCTAGCAGTTGCCTCTCTCTAATCAGTTCATTTTCCAACTGTCCATAATCATACGTTGCAGCTTTCTCCCTCTGTTTAGTTACAGATACTATATCTGTTGTCTCACCTTCCTCTTGCTTGAGGGATCCAAAGACAAATCGCTCAAATGTGACATTCTTTGTTTGATTGAAATGTCTCTCAAGGGCAGCCAAGATGGCGACCGTGTCCTTTTGCTGTTCCACTGTCAAGTGCAGATTATATTGGTAGACATGTCGGCACTCACTACCCATTTCTTGTTTCAGGGTGGCTGCATGTACTGTTGCAGGGGACCGATCAGCTGATGCCGGTACCTCACTTTTGTTTTCGACCTCCATCTCCAGATCACTTGTATCAAAATCGGAGTCCAACAAATCAGAGTCCAATTCAGCGATAATACAAAAAAAAGTTTTGCTTTGAGCGTTCACTTTGGTGTCTCTCCACATGCCATTTTAGAAGCTGTTTGCTCTTCGCTACTCCATGCGCGCGTAGGGAATCGAGGTCAAATCAACAAAACTAACTTTCCTTCTAGCAAAAGCATATTGAAAAGCCCTGTAACAAGAAGATCACTGATCTCTATTGATTGCTAGTGAGACTGAGGCTTTCAAAATAATAATAATAATAACAAAAACTGCGTTAACGTGCTATAAAATAATCGTCGGCATTAATTAATGTGTTAACGCGATAATAACACATTAATTTGCCCAGCCCCTAATTAAAACATATTCATTTGAATTGATTACAGGTACTCTTCTTTGTTGTGTTTATTGGTAAAAATTAACTTTCCACATTATATTTATCCTAATAAAGCCACTGAACTAATGACAGTGGCTTGCGCCACCACCATCTACTCAAAGCACCGTGATGTTCCAACAGTGATGGATTAAAAGCCAGAAGTCTGCATGACCATCATCATCATCAAGTCCTTCTGTGAGAACCCTAAAAACAGAGGACTATTTCATAAACAAGTAACCCTGTGAGTCGCTAGCGAATCGGAAATCCTAGAATGGCAATCAGTTTCTGTTCCGTCCGATATGTGGATGGATGACATATCATGGAGGGCGGGTGCGTCTGGGGAAATGTCATTTAATCCAATAAGCATATCTGTACTAAAGCGGTTTCGTTTTGTGGAGACGTGAGTCTGTCGCCTTTGCTGACACCAACTGCTTGAACAGGTTGTGTTGTTTGGGGGGCCACCTACTGACTCTGGGAAGCCGCTGCGTCTGACTGTGGGGTGAGCGCCACAGCGCAATATACGCCTCGGTGGGAAGCCGCTGTGTGAAGACATATCATGGAGGGTATATGCGGTGGTGTGGGCGGTCGTGTCCGGGCGGCTGTACAACCTGGCGTGTACACTTTACCTCAGGTGTAGTTCACAGGTCGTGGTCTCGGTTCTGTGTTTTCTTCGGTTTGAGCCGTGACTCCTTTCGCAAGCGCGTTATAGGCGTGCGCGGCAGGCGCCATAGCATTTTGGGACGCCATTGTGTTTGACTGTGGACTCTGGGGCGGGCGCCAAACTGAATGACCGTTATGTGATCTACATTACTGGCACAGTGGATTAGAGCAGGTGTAGTTTACAGGTGGCGGGCTCGTTGCAGTGCGGCAGTGCGCGTGACATCCGGTTTACAACCTTGTCGTTTCTGTGTTTTCTGTGCAGTGCAGCAGTGCGCATACGCCTCGATGTGCCCAGCGCCCATATCCGGTTTACAACCTTCAGTTAGTAAGATGGATGTTAGGTAGAGTGCCCAGAGGGGACTGGGTGGTCTCGTGGCCTGGAACCCCTGCAGATTTTATTTTTTTCTCCAGCCGTCTGGAGTTTTTTTTTGTTTTTTCTGTCCCCCCTGGAAAATCGGACCTTACTATTTTCTATGTTAATTAATGTTGTCTAATTTTAATTTCTTATTTTGTCTTTTATTTTTCTTCATTATCTAAAGCACTTTGAGCTACTTTTTGTATGAAAATGTGCTATATAAATAAATGTTGTTGTTATATTACTACTGTGGAAATGAGTTTTTCGATTAGTAGAGAATATCTGGAGATGTTTTAGCCGAAGTTGTCCAATTTTATAGCCATATCTGAAGAGTTGCTTCTTTTGCTTACGCTCCATGCTGGTCTTTTCCTCCAAGAAATGTTGCAAGATTGGCAAATTGTTTTCTAAGGTAATACAAATCAATGATGTGTTTGTTTCTTTTCAAGTTCTTATTGCTAGTCATCTCATGGACATCTGTTTTGTTGTGTAGGAAGAACATGCAATACTGTCTGACAGTGACTTTGAATGTCCAGCACCTCAGAGAAGGAGAGGTAAGAGGCAAGCGAACAAAAGAAAGAATGAAGAGGCATTGAGGATGGAGTGCTTGTGACATTGCTGTCATTCAGTTCAGTGGAGCTGTGCTGTCCATTGACTGATCTGATATTCATTTTTAATGCAGTGAGCCAGAGACAGAGAGAGAGAGGGAGAAGGCCCAATAAGGAAAACCAAGAAGGACATCAGGATGCCAA
This sequence comes from Erpetoichthys calabaricus, assembly GCF_900747795.2. NCBI lineage: Eukaryota > Metazoa > Chordata > Cladistia > Polypteriformes > Polypteridae > Erpetoichthys > Erpetoichthys calabaricus. The sequence goes on from NC_041406.2 coordinate 2,656,490, forward strand.
ATCCAGTGGCTGGTTACACCTGGAAAAAGGGAGAGTGGATGACAGGCATGAAGGCGCTGAGAACTCTTCTCCCGTGTCTGACTTGACGTAAGCTGCAGCATGTTATGAGTTGTGGAATTCAATCCAGTTGGGTTTCATGTGTCAGGCGGTGCTTTGCTTAGTTTGGTGCTGCTGCTTCACGGCTCACGAGACGGAATTTAAATCCACTAACCGTGAGAGCAGAGTAAGCAGGTACAGGAAGTGGAAGTAGGACTTGTATAGAAGTAGTAAAAACTTCTTATTTAACAGTCAGTCGTAGGAAATTTGACAGACAGATGCAGTGGAATAGAGTGCTGCTGCTTTGAACTGTTTGATCTGGTGAATGAAATTCATGAGAGCTCGTGTTCCACCATAGCAAATCACTATTGTGCATTTTTTTGAAGGCCTACTGGTCTAGAGGAAGATGAAAATGTTGAAGAGGCCAATGGAGAAAGTCTGCTGCAGGATTCTGTGAATCCATCACAAGATTTAAGGTAATTGTTTTTCTTTACAATTGTGAGAGAAACATTTGATTACTGTATATCAAATGAAACGTAATAAAGAATTGTATAATATAATACACTACAAACTGCAGCAATTACTGAAGATCTTTGAGGAATTGGGTATTAACATTGTAGTAACTGTGGCACTAAGTAATAGAATTGCTGGTACTACTAATCATTCCTATGAAATATGCAAAAAGTCATATTCTATTCCTTGTAAATGGCGTATATTGTAATATAGCATGTCTTATGTGTTAAAGATCAAGCAAAGTAGTGAACAAGGAGGAAATAACAGAAGTGTTACAAGCTCATAGTAAAAAGGTGATCACTCCGAGCTACAGACGAATTTTCATCAGTAGATTAGATGTTTGGACCACAGCCTTCCGATACTTTCACCAGGACCGCTTTGCAAGGCACCACGGTTTGCTCGTGGTCTCATTTGCTTGTGATCTGCACACTTTTAAAATGGAACCACCAGACTGTGGAGGACCAAGGCGAGAATTTTTTCGTCGGCTTATTAAAGCAATCTTTGAAGACAGCGGAGCCTTTGAAGGTATTTTTCCTAAGCATGTAGTTTCCATTTTGTCCTCAGGCTGCTGTAAAGTCTACTCTGGCACTTTGAAAAGGTGTTTGAGAAAGTGGGGTATTCTTAGTAGAGTTTTGAAAAACAAAATCCATCCAAAAATATCCAACTTCTGTTTTTAGGCTGTTTCATTTGATACTTTGGTTGTCCTTTACGAGAACTCCATAAATGATAACTTTACCCTTATGTATAAAATACGAATTTTCACATGACCATAATAAACTCAAAGAACTTTGGTTTACACCTCAGTGACAGATGCCTTCTGCAGTGGACAAACACTTAGTGATGTGCTTTAACTGCTTATCATGATGTGACATTTTAGGAGCCTTTACATCAGCACAGTTCACTTTGTGGTGAAGATCATGCAGATGTTGTGTTGTACTTCTTTCCAGAGTCACCCAATGGTTTTATACCAAAACTGAACACCAGTCATTTGGAAAATGGAGTGTACCGGACCATTGGAAAGATGATGTCCACCATAATAATCCAGGGGGGTGAGCCCCCAGCACGTCTAGCACCTTGTGTGGTGGACTACATTTTGGCTGGAGATGTCCTCCAAGTGAATGCTACACCTGATGATGTCTCAGCCTCTGAGCTTAGAGAAATGCTGAAAAAGGTATTGTTGGGATGCAGAGACTCGGATTTATTACATTGGGGCTGATTGGAGATGATTTAAATCCTGTTCCTTATTTTTGTTGGTATAAATTCAAATATTTTAAAATGTTTAAAGGGTCTCAGTGATGTAACGCTCCAGAAGACTGTTCATCATTTGTATAAAAAAACATTTTATCCTCTTTAGGTGGAAACATTGAGCACAGAAAGAGAGCTGGAAGACACAGTGAAGCAATGCGATTCTTGGCGCTTTGAGGTGGAAGGTCTTCCAAACCCAGTTAATATGAATACTAAAGATACGTTTGTGAAGAAGGCAGCCCTCTTTCATGTAATCTTAAAAAGACAAGCTTGTCTTGATCAGTTAATCGATGGACTGTCGTACTACGAGGTAACTCGATTCTAATGGTGGCATGTTTGCGGTGGGATGTTTGTGTAAGTCGATGGACATTTTATGTCTCTTTTGTTTAAAAATTCACTTGTTTACGTTAAGACAGCTACAAAAAACACACTAAGGCAAGAAATGGATTTTCTAGTTTGTGTCATTTCTTTTCTTGTCATGTTTGGCACTTGTATGTGTACAGTATGTTGTCTGGTCCCATTTATTTGGACAGTTTAGAAATCGACAGAATGAAGAAGTGCAGTATAATAATAAACATAAGTAAAGGACATGCTCCTGAAACTTTGATAAACACTACCTCAATAACTTCAGGTTGTTGCAACTATTTTAAGAATTGTGAATATCATTTAAGTCAGATATTTTCTTTTTGTCTTCAGGTACTTCCACTTTTCAGAGAAAATCCTAGCATGCGTATTTTTCTTGACATGCCTAAAATAAAGAAGGAATTTACTGCCGATGATATTGCAGGAATGTTTATGCCACGGTATTCTAAGTTTCGTAGCAGAGTAGAAGAGGAGACGATGGTGTTAAAATTTCGTGAATTTCTCGAGTATATACAAGGTGAGTGGGAAAAATATTTAGGTATCCATTAGCTTGAGTGCAAGGAACAAACACAGCTGCCATTACCAATGTCCCAGAAGAGAGAGAGAAATGCATGTATCAATGTGCACTGTGCTCTAGCTGTTATTATTTATGAATTCAATGTGCAGAAATCATAAAGTCCCAATGATGGTGGACACAAACTCAGACTTGACATCTGTATTATCGTGGTATTTCCCTCTACTTACCCTTTACCTGTTTTCTCAAGGGTAAAAGTTCTCGTCAGGTTCATTATCAGGTTGGTCTACTGTTGCACTTTAAAATGAACACACACACACAGACCCTAAATACAACAGTGCCCCATGAATGACACACACACGCTGATTAACCCTTAGCACTTTAAACCACACATCAGCCTGTCAGTCAGCACTTCAAGAGACTTACTTATTATCGGCACGAACAACATACGATGTTTTAGTGATATCTCAGACCTAAATATTACTTTTGGTCTACAAGAATACATTTAAACAAAGACTCAGCACTCTTGACTACAGGCCATTTAAGAGCCAAGAATATCTTCTTTCATACTGTCCCTACTATCGAGTGGCACTCCTCACTCTCAGCCAAAATAAACCCACGCAGCACAGAAATAATGGCATAAGTCCGGCTGCACAAGGTGCTCAAAGAAATCTAACTTATTAATTCAATCACTCTAGACACTCTAGACAAAGGATAGAAAGTTAAACGCAGCATGGTATTTATAAACAAGAACGATAATAATACCACTGGAACAAAGAATAATAGAAAATCGGTACTGATAGGAAAGCCTGAATATATATAGTCTTTAGAAAAAGCTTACAAAAAATTACAGTTGACAAGGATGAATGTCCCAGGGTGGTGTTTGATTCAGCAATCGATGTTCATGACGCTTTTCTGACGACCAGTGCTGTCTTCGTCCGTTCCTCTTCTCCTCTCCTTTCTTACGTCCTTACTTTCTTCTTCTCTCTTCTTCTTCTCTTCCTCTTCTCTGACGTTGCTTTCAAAACGAGGCATATTTATTATGAAATGTTGTGCCGTGGTTTCACAACAAATGCACCTGATTGGTTGGCTGTCAATATAATTGAAGAATTTTGCTCAAACTCTTTCCCAGATAATAAAGTTTTTTGATGTTGCCTCATGTCCATCTTTCTCAGGCTGTAAACCAAATTATTGTCCCAGATGTTCATCCATAAAGTAATAATCAATAGCCTGAGGTGTCCGCTCAGTCTTCCTTTCCCAGGCTGTAAAGTAATATTGTTTTTTGTATCCGTATGCTGCTGCTGGAGAATGTGAATTTCCCCTTGGGATGGATCGATCTATCTATCTATCTATCTATCTATCTATCTATCTATCTATCTATCTATCTATCTATCTATCTATCGTAATTGAGCCAACTGCATATCTTCCTTTTGAAACAGCTGTTTTAAAAGTGAGGTGTAAGAAAACCTGCTTTGATTTGTCTTAAATGTAGTTCATCTGTTGTTTTATCTTGACCAAAATACGAGGGCAATCCCAAAAGTAAGGTCTCCAAAGCGGTGGGGACGTAGAGAAACTGTTCGTACAGCTGTTGGCCACACTGTTGTGATTGGTGCTTCCATCCATTCCCAAACAAGCGTGTGCGGCTTCGCTGGGATGCTCAATCTTGGCTTGGCAGCCCTTGAAAATGGAGCTCCCGTTGAACGCTACTGCCAAGTGCGAAGTTCGCACAGGAGACCGTCAATTTCCGACGAGACAGTCGCGAAGGTTGAGAAAAACATGCGTAAAGATTGGCGGTTGGAACTTCATCACCCACCCACCCTATAGTCCGGACTTGGCACCCAGTGACTACCACCTGTTCCCTAAGTTGAAAGAACATTTGTCCGGAAGGTGATTCTGCTCCGACGAAGAGGTGAAAGATGAGTTTCAACGCTTCCTGAAGGACATGGCGACGAACTGGTATGACATGGGCATTCTAAAACTACCACAGTGTCTACAAAAATGCATCGACCGAAATGGCAATTATGTAGAAAAATAAATAAGTCTTTAACCTTTAAAATGATGTAAACATTATAGAAAATAAACGGTTGTTTGTATTTCTAAAAAAATAGGAGACCTTACTTTTGGGATTGCCCTCGTATAATGGAAAATTAAACCAAAATATACAGATTTTATACACCATAACAATATCCAAAAAACAATTCACTCAAAACAGGAGCTCAAGGAGAAGCTGTGTTCTTTACACACAGATGCCTTCTATTCATTTTTTCATCTGAGAATTCGGATAAAGTTTACATTTTTGCATACAGGAACTTCACGTTCATCGCAACACATAAATCTTTTGTTTTGAGCCCTGCACCTTACAACCTTAGACGGTTAGCTAGTAAATGTATTTTTAAGGATTTTTTGTGGGTCTAGAAGATGAGTAATGTTGGATTGTTTTTGAAAAACATGGTCTGCATCACAAAAGCAACCTTTACTTCATCACAGCACAACATGAATCTATTTATATTAAAACACTGAGTATTTATCAATATATAAAAATGAGCAATGCGATTATTATCTTAGGTAAAATGATTAAGTAAATGGAATATTGATTTTTAATGGCAAGTTGGTAATGCAGGTGTGGTAATTTACCTCCAACTTGAGAGTAAGACTATTTAGTTAGATTTTTAAGATAATTATTAAATGAGATAATTAAATGAATTTTATGTTCTGAATGACATTGTCAAATGAACGGCTAATAATAAAGTGTAAATAGTTCCTTATTTTACTGAGTGTAGAGGAATGAAGGTCAGTAGGACCACCACGACAGAATACATGTGTGTGAATGAGAGGGAGGTCAGTGGAATGGTGAGGATGCAGGGAGTAGAGTTGGCGAAGGTGGATGAGATTAAATACTTGGGATTAACCGTACAGCGTAATGGGGATTGTGGAAGAGGAGTGATAAAGAGAGTGCAAGCAGGGTGGAGAAAGTGTCAGGAGTGATGTGTATCAGCAAGAGTGAAAGGGAAGGTCTACAGGACGGTGGTGAGACAAGCTATGTTATATGGGCTGGAGACGGTGGCACAGGAGACAGGGCTGGAGGTGGCAGAGTTAAAGATGTTAAAATTTGCATTGGGGGTGACGAGGATGGACAGGATTAGAAATGAAGACCTTAGAGGGTCAGCTGAAGTGGGATGGTTGGGAGACAAAGTCAGAGAGGCGAGATTGCAGATGGTTTGGACATGTGCAGAGGAGAGATGCTCGGTATATTGGGAAAGGATGTTAAGGATAGAGCTGCCAGGTAAGAGGAAAAGAGGAAGGCCTAAGAGAAGGTTTATGGATGTCGTGAGAGAGGACATGCAGGTGATGTGTGTAACAGAACAAGATGATGAGGACAGAAAGATATGGAAGAAGATGATCCGCTGTGGCAACCCCTAACGGGAGCAGCCAAAAGAAGAAGAAGAAGAAGTGGTCTCTGCGTCTCGACATTTTTGGAGAGTTACAGTAAATGACTGGGAGTTCATTTCACCAATATATTACAACCAGTTTTTGACAGTGGTGTTTAAAATATTTCTATTCGCTTGACATGTTTATTAAGTTTTTTTTTTTTTGGTTTTAAGGTAAAGAACTTAAAGAGAAATTGTATTTCAGGATACTGACCAAAGCAGAGAAGACATTTTTGAAAACACTGCGCCCTGTCGACATTCTTCAATTTGCAACAGGGAGCAGTACAATTCCCACTCTTGGATTCAATCCACGTCCCCACATTGTAATTCTTTATGGTGATCAAACAGGCCTTCCAAAAGCAAACACCAGTAGAAATGAGCTTCAGATTTGTTTCAATTTGTCAAACATGTCAATTTCTGATGAATTTAATTATTCATTCATTCAGGCTTTGATGAATAGTCCTGTGTGCCGATAAGGTCCCTGCACCTGTAGCTGGAATAAAGAAATTCAACATGTTGATTCAACCATCTGTGTTTTCTTTTCATTAAAAGATAGCAAATAAAATTAAAGTTGTGCAAAATGTGAACAATTCAGAAATGTATATTTTGTAAAACTTGACTGTCTTCCTGTATTTGATTTGAGGTTATTCTTGCCAAAGTTCAACTGCAATTGTATTTCTTTTTGCATGTAACAAGAAACAAAAGGTATCCATTGTGATGTGTGAGTCACTGCCCTGCACCTGAGAGAAGACGCCGAGTTCAAAGGCTTCAAGAAAACCAACTTTTATTTTTTTAATTAAAACAAGAACAGTCATAGTATTTATTCCAATGGAACTACACACTGACACAGCAAACGAGCAGGGACAGGTCCAGGTCAGTGGCTGGATTATAATGTTCCCCGCATCACTCGTGGGGCGTAAGACATGTTCCACTGAATGGCTGCGAAGTTGCAGTTGCCTCGGCAATGGACAAGCAGCCCTTGACAGATGCGTCAAGTCACGTTTTGGCGTGCATCACCATTGAGGAGGGTTTCTAAAGAGCTCAAAAATCTTAACTAACCCCCCCCCCCCACACTGCCTAAAGTGGGTTCTGCAAGATGCGAGAGCACGTTTGTGTTGACATGCACAGCCCCGGGGCGGTGTCAAGCATCAAACGCAACAGACTGCAAGCTAATAAACCTCAGAGTGACCCAGGTATTTGTATCCTTCTGTCTGTAGAGCCACGGGAGTGGAGTGTGGTCATTTACCTGGGTAACTGCTGACCCCATTAGTAGTACCAGAAGGTCCCTAATAGCCAAACATTCCTTCACAATGGTGGAGTAATTAAGCTCCCTGGGAAGCAACTTCCTGCTCAAAAATGTGATCAGCTGTTCCTCCCCGTCGAAATACTGATAAAGCACAGCCCCTAAAACTGAAAGCACTCTCATTCGTCACCATCAGTCCAGACAATGATCATGTTTGTTTTCTGCCCTTCATTGGGTCTGTGAGAGGAACTGCCCTATGTACAAAATTCAGAATGAATCATCTAATAACCAGTGAGTCCAAAGAAAGCTCAAATCTGCTTCTGTGTCTTCAGATATGCAAGCACCTCATCCGCCTTGTTAAACTGAGTTTTAATCAATCCATTCCCCATAGAGTACCCCAGATAATGCATTTCCGTCATCCCCAATTTACATGTGTTTAGGGATCACTGTCAACCCAGCTAGCCTCAATAACTCAAGCACTGCTTTCAGGAAGTCAAGATGCAACCTCCAGTCATTACTAAATATGACCACATCATCAAGAGAACACTCAAGCATATGTGGAATGGGGTCGCAGAATCTGATCCTTCATCTGCTGAAAAGTCAGTGGCGCACCATGGAGACTAAAAGGAAGCCTGTTGAATTCAAACAATCCATCTGTAGTGGTGAATGCAGTCTGGGCTTCGTTAGGGACACCTGCCAATACCCCTTTGTGAGATCCATGATGGAAATATATGAGGCTTGCCCAAGTTTCTCCAACAAGTCATCAATACGTATCATCGAACTTGGGAGATCTCGCTCAGGCATATGAAATCTACACAGGACTGAACCAAGCTGTCTGGTTTAGGGATCAGAACAGAACAATTGGGTTTCTCCACTTGCATTTACTTTCATGAATTACATCCAGCACAAGCATCTGCTTCACCTCCTCGCATATCTACTTCCCTTTTCCTTCAAAAAGACAACACCGGTGTAACTGTATTTTAACACCAGTTTCCAGTACAATCTTGTGTTCTGCACTGCAATTTCTTTCAAAAAATTCACATGTAAGATTTGCATGGGCTTATGTTGGCTGGGAATCCTGACTACATAATTTACAGGAGACATACTTTCTTCCACAACTGCCGGACCTAACCACTTTGCCTGAAATTTATGTGTGTCAGATGGGATCAAAACCAGTACCCAATCGCCCTTTTTGAATTCACAAAGTTTGTAGCCAGAAAAACAGAAAAGAAAGTAGCTTGAGGTTATCTGGAGTTGCCGGAAGTGAAGTCAGGAACAGCTGTGTTTTTCTTTGGAAGTTCTGTAGGAAGAGAAGAAGAGGCATTAACACTCAATGCCAACCCTTGGTCCGGCTTGTCAATACCCCAACTTGAACCCCTTCAGTGCCTCCCAAGAGCATGTGTGTAACACTACATAGCTCAAATTCTAGCCTTGGACCTGTGTGGGTTGTCCTGAGTACTATGGTTTTCCTCTCATGTACAGTTAGGTCCATAAATATTTGGACAGAGACAACTTTTTTCTCATTTTGGTTCTGTACATCACCACAATGAATTTGAAATGAAACAACTCCGATGCAGTTGAAGTGCAGACTTTCAGCTTTAATTCAGTGGGGTGAACAAAACGATTGCATAAAAATGTGAGGCAACTAAATTATTTTTTTGAACACAATCCCTTCATTTCAGGGGCTCAAAAGTAATTGGACAAATGAAATAACTGGAAATCAAATGTTCATTTCTAATACTTGGTTGAAAACCCTTTGCTGGCGATGACAGCCTGAAGTCTTGAACTCCAGGGGCCTCATGTATAAACAGTGCATACGCACAGAAATGTTGCCACGCTCAAATCGCGATGTATAAAACCTAAACTTGACGTAAAGCCACGCACATTTCCACGGTAACTCATACCTTGGCGTACGCAATTTCTCCGCTCGGTTTTGCAGACTGGCGGCACCCAGCGTCAAAGCAGTGCTACTGTTCCTGTGTGGTTACTCTTTCTTAGATCCACATCCACGGCGGCGGCTTTGTCAAATACACTGAAATTAACCGCATATCGTTCATAAATTTAATGCATCTGATTGTAATTAACCTGTAACAATATAATGGTCCACAGAATGGTCAAACTACTGTTCCTGTGTGCTCATCCTTTCTTTCTTAGCTCCACATTCCTGACGCGGCTTTATAAATACACTGAAATTAACTGCATATTGTTTATTAGTGTAATGCATCTGATTGTAATTAACCTGTAGCAAAATAATGGTCCAGGGAATAGCCATAGTATTCCAAATACCATAACTGCTTTAGCGTTGTTACGCTCACTGCATCTTGTTCTTCTTTCAGCTGCTCCCGTTAAGGGTTGCCACTGCGGATCATCTTTTTCCATATTACTCTCACTGCACCACTCGGAGTATTTATATCACTGTATCTGAGTGTGAATCACAGCAGCAGATGATCGGAAAGAGAATTATCGGTATACCCACGGCAAAAAGCGTCAAAGCCTTTCCTGTACGGACCTCGCGTTTCAGAAACAGTTTCATCCCAAGAACTATAAACGCACTCAATCACCTCACTGTAAACTTACACTACAGTTATAATATTGCACAACCTACGCTACTTTATAAAGCGCGTATGATGACAATATCATTTTTAAGATGAAATGCAGCAAAATATGTTGCTTATAGTATACAGATAAAACTTTAACTTCATTTAAATAATCTGTATTGTTAATAAATAAACATGTGAGGACACGGTGCCGCAGCGTATAGCTGGTTCAAGGATAGCTCCTGCCTTGCGCTGTATTCTTGCTGGTGCTGACGCGACACTGGAAGGATAGACGAATAGAATAATTAAACATGTACTACGAAGATATTTCAATGTTCCTTAAAAGTTTTGAAGAATCAGCGTTCTAAGCTTACAGATGGCTTCACGTCTATTACAGAGCTGATTGTGTGGCGATTGGAGAAAGAAAAGTATGGACAGGAATTGGAGGTTTGAAAGAGACAGATATCTGTAATAAATTATTTCATCGAAGGTCACACATGGTGCAGCAAGCCTCTTGCGTGAGATATGAACAATCACTGCGTCACCGTGTTCCCATGTTTAATAACATGCTTTCATTCCTATCATCATGAAAATGATATCACGTATACATCTCAGTATTTTAATTATTCAGAGAGCTGTAATATGTCGAATGTAATGCATTCTGTGCCCTGTTGGAGAAAGAGAAAGAACGGAAGCAGGTAGTGATTCACACACACAGAGCACATAGAAGATCAAACACAGAACAAAGCATTTAACGTGCTACTTGAGAAACTAGTAAAATAAACGATTTTAAGATGAAGTTTATGATGTTCTACTTTAATGGCAAAATAAACAACGTGATTAAAGTGGAAATTTCGAGATTAAAGTTGACATTTCGTGCTTTTTCCCCACTGTGTGCCTATGTTTTTTGTTTGTACCCTAATAAGCTTTCATATGACACTCAGACGGTGGGCTACAACTTGCCTTTTCATAGCGACTTTGATATGTGATTTCTTTTTTATTTCGGGCACTGTGCGACTTTGTGAAGTTGAGCCTTCGAGTTTCTCCGACACTTTGTCACTCGATCAGCTTCCTTTTGCTGATTATCCCACTGTTTAAACCAACAAATTGTACGTTTTTCCTTTGCCTCCACTTGGTATTCGCTGAAATTCTTATATTTTCCCCCGTGCTTTTCCCATTGTCTTTTCACAGAAGGCTATTTATATTGATTTGCATATTCAAAGAGGCGTAATTCTGGGAGGAGTTGGGGCGGGACAGAAGGCGCGTGCACGTGCGTTACTTTTCACGCAAATCGGGATTTATGTAGTGGAAGAACGTGAAAGTATGCGTGCGTACAGATTCCTGCATCTGGATTTTTCTGTGCGTACGCACAATCCCGCTTTTGTGCTTACGCCATGTTATAGTGTGAGTTCTACGCACGGCGTTATACATGAGGCCCCTTCCACTACATAAATCCCGATTTGCGTGAAAAGTAATGCACGTGCACGCGCCTTCTGTCCCGCCCCAACTCCTCCCAGAATTACGCCTCTTTGAATATGCAAATCAATATAAATAGCCTTCTGTGAAAAGACAATGGAAAAAGCACGGGGGAAAATATAAGAATTTCAGCGAATACCAAGTGGAGGCAAAGGAAAAATGTACTATTTGTTGGTTTAAACAGTGGTATAATCAACAAAAGGAAGCTGATCGAGTGACAGAGTGTCGGAGAAACTCGAAGGCTCAACTTCACAAAGTCACACAGTGCCCGAAATAAAAAAGAAATCACATATCAAAGTCGCCGTGAAAAAGCGAGTCGTAGCCCACCGTCTGAGTGTCATATGAATGCTTATTAGGGTACAGACAAAAAAAGGCACACAGTGGGGAAAAAAGCAGGAAATGTCAACTTTAATCTCTAAATTTCCACTTTAATCACATAGTTTATTTTGCCATTAAAGTAGAACATCATAAACTTCATCTTAAAATCGTTTAATTTACTAGTTTCTCAAATCCCATTGTAACTGAAGTGGCATGTTAAATGCTTTGTTCTGTATTTGATCTTCTATGTGCTCTGTGTGTGTGAATCACTACCTGCTTTTTAAACGGGCTTTCTCTTTCTCTGACAGGACACATAATCCATTACATTCGTGATATTACAGCTCTCTAAATAATTAAAATACTGAGATGTATACGTGATATAATTTTCATGATGATAGGAGTTAAAGCATGTTATTAAACATGGGAACACGGTGGCGCAGTGATTGTTCATGTCTCACGCAAGAGGCTTGCTGCGCCATGCGCGACCTTCAATGAAATAATTTATCACAGCAGTACTGTCTCTTTCAAACGTACTAACCTCCAATTCCTGTCCTTACTTTTCTTTCTCCAAAAACTCAATCGCCACACAATCAGCTCTGTAATAGACGTTAAGCCATCTGTAGGCTTAGAACTTCGATTCTTCAAAACTTTTAAGGAACATTGAAATATCTTGCAGTGCATGTTTAATTATTATATCCGTCTATCTTTCCAGTGTCGCGTCAGCACCAGCAGGAATACAGCGCAAGGCAGGAACAATCTGTGAACTAGCTAGTGCTGCGGCACCGTGTACTCACATGTTTAATTATTAACAATACAGATTATTTAAATGAAGTTAAAGTTTTATCTGTATAATATAATCAACATGTTTTGCTGCATTTCGTCTTAGAAATGAATACCGTCATCATATGTACATACGTGCTTTATAAAGTGGCACAGGTTGTGCAATATTATAACTGTAGTGCAAGTTTACAGTGAGGTAATTGTACTTATAAGTACAAACAGTTCTACAAGGAGCACTTGATGGACTGATTTAGTGTGTTTAGAGTTCTTGGGATGAAACTGCTTCTAAACCACGAAGTCCGTACTGGGAAGTCTCTAAAGCGTTTGCTGTGGCTCAGGCAGCATCTGCTTCATGCTGTATACCGATATTTCTCTTTCCGATCAGCTGCTGCTGTGATTCCCCACTCAGATACAGTGATATAAATACTCCGAGTGGTGCAATGAGAGTAATATGGAAAAAGATGATCTGCTGTGGCAACCCTTAACGGGATCAGCTGAAAGAAGATGCAGTGAGCGTAACAACACTAAAGCAGTTCTGGTATTTGGAATACTATGGCTATTCCCTGGACCATTATATTGCTGCAGGTTAATTACAATCAGATGCATTACACTAATAAACAATATGCAGTTAATTTCAGTGTATTTATAAAGCCGCGCCAGGAATGTGGATTTAAGAATGAAAGGGTGATCACACAGGAACAGTAGCACTGCTTTGACGCTGGGTGCCGCCAGTCTGCAAAACCGGGCGGAGAAATTGCGTACGCCAGGGTATGAGGTACCTTGGAAATGTGCGTGGCTTTACGCCAAGTTTAGGTTTTATACATCGCGATTTGAGCGTGGAAACATTCATACGCAACATTTCTGTGCGTACACACCGTTTATACATGAGGCCCCAGGTGACTGACTTGGCCATTCCAGAATTTTCCACTTCTTTGCTTTAATAAACTCCTGGGTTGCTTTGGCTGTATGTTTTGGGTCATTGTCCATCTGTATCATGAATCAATTGGACTGCTGTATTTAGCTGGATTTGATAGTGATGGGAACTCCGGCTCTTTTCAAAGCTTCGGCTCTTTTGGATCAGCTCCCTTTAAAGAGCCGGCTCTTACGGCTCCTGAATGGCTCTTCGTTTAGTATCACTTGGATGCTTATATTTTAGCCTAATTAAGCAATTATGAATGGTTTGTGTATAAGCAATTTCTTATTCATTGTTTTCAGACATTACGTATTTTTATGCATTTTTTCATTACAAAAAATACACAGTTACTATTGTTTAACATTTTAATAAAAGCATTAAATGAACAACTTAACACAAAACCACAGCAAACAAATTAAATAAAGGCCAAACTCAACAACAACAACACAACACTATGACTCTTTGAATAAAAGTTTTTAGGCCAGGTTGGCGTTCAGAAATGCCAGATGCCTCAGCTTAGATGGGCTGATGCGATTTCTCCTCTCCGTGATTATTTGTCCTGTTTTTGAGAAGATTCTTTCTGAGGGGACCAATGTAGCAACAATGCAAAGTCTTCCTACCATTACCTTAACCAGGCGTGGGTAGACTGCAGCCTTGGCCTCCCACCAGCTCAGTGGGTCCTCAGCTCAGACCGCCAAGGTCCCCGCCTTCGGCCACCACCCAACTCACACTGCACCCGACCTCCTTGGCCCCTCCCATAGGTGGTGAGCCCATGGGAAGGGGGACCCACGTTGCCTCTTCGGGCTGTGCCCGGCTGAGCCCCATGGGAGCAAGCCCGGCCACCAGGCGCTCGCCTTCGAGCCCCACCTCCAGGCCTGGCTCCAGAGGGGGGCCAACCCGCGTCCGGGCAAGGGAAAACGCCGTCCAAAGTTTTTATTCATCATAAGAGGTTGTGTTGAACCGCACTTTGTCTCATCCCTCACCTAGGACCAGTTTGCCTTGGGTGGCCCTACCAGGGGCATAAAGTCCCGGACAACAGAGCTCCTAGGATCATTGGGACACGCAAACCCCTCCACCACGATAAGGTGGCGGTTCGAGGAGGAGGAGTTGGAGTTCAAGTTAATTGCAATGAAAACAAAGAAAAGGGAGAAATACAAAAGGAAAAGAACAACACTGAAAAAAATAAGAAAAAAGATTCAAAAAAGAAAGAGAAAAAGAAAAGAGACCCGAAAAAGGGAAGAAAACAAGAAAACCATCAAGGAGAAGATAAAACAGTTAATAACATTAAAGAGCCAATCACAGGCCCATTGTGTGTCTGCTATGGCACTTAGAGACGTATGTTAAGATTTTGGTCCAAAATTATGTTAAGTTAGTCCATTCCAAAAACTTGTGGCCTAGTGATGCAGGGGCCAGGTGGCAGCGCCCACTGGTTGGGTCTTGCCCCGTGTACATTTTGGATCATTTTAAACAAGATAAATGTCCTCAATTGAATACTTTGAATTGTATCATGGAATGTTTCGCACAGATAGAACTGGAGTCTATTCTGTGGATGGCCACATTTTGCTCCTTTTCTGAGATGACAATCAAAGGTCCCTTTCCCCCCATTCCCTAGGAACTTTGAAGGGTAGATTTTTTAAATTGTTTGTATACATTTTTCGAGATACTCTATGACTCTTCATCAACACTGTCCTATTAATCTCTTGGAGTTTCCATGAGTTAAATATGGAGTACGTCTGAGAAGGTTGACACAGATGAGAGCATCTCTACCTTGAAGTGTGTCCTGCATTAGTTCATCATTTTAAGTAATTGCAGGACAACTGAATTACTGAGGAAGTGATGATATTCAGTATTGAGTGGAGCACAAAGCAGAGCAAACAAGTGACATTTGGAACACAATTTGTTATCCATTTGTGAGTGTTCATCTTTATGGAGAGCGGCACGGTGGCGCAGTGGTAGCGTTGCTGCCTCGCAGTAAGGAGACTCGGGTTCACTTGCCAGATCCTCCCTGCGTGGAGTTTGCATGTTCTCTGCTTGGGTTTTCTCCGGGCTCTCCGGTTTCCTCCCACAGTCCAAAGACATGCAGGTTAGGTGGATTGGCAATCCTAAATTGTGCTTGGTGTGTGCGTATGAGGGTCCTGCGGTGGTTTGGTGCGCCTGCCCAGGATTGGTTAGTGCCCTGTGTTATCTGGGATTGGCTCCAGCAGACCCCTGTGACCCTGTAGTTAGGATTCAGCGGGTTGGAAAATGGATGGATTTTTCATGATAAATATGATTTTCACAAATTGATTATAATGAATGACTTTGTCCTTGTTAACTGTTAGCTTTTGCCTCTAGCACTCTAAGAAAGTATTTTGATTAAAGCCTCTAGATCTGTGACCCAGTTCCACTACTACTTTAGCACAAGAACAAGTCTGGATAAGAGCCCCAGTATAATCGAGTGGGGCAGAATCCTTACTCCGAGGGTCCAGTTTATCAGTAACTAGCAAGGACATTGAAATGAAACTAATCACGCACTTCTGTAACTGACCAGCGTATTTACAGTAAGAAGTGTTACCACCATCTCTAAGTCAGTCATATCCTTCCATGTACAGAGTGACTCCACAAACGGGTCAATTAAGATATTCTTCTCATCTCGGACTGGCTTTAACTTTGACAGCTGGTGCTGTGAGCTCATCCTCCCTGTCGTACTCACCCATGGCGCTGAAGAAGGGAAGGCAGTACTGTATTTTCTGTTAGTTTTATGCGGTGACTGGGTGATGCCAGGATCAGAACGATGAATAACTTGACGAGCCCTTCCACGGTGGGTAAGTGCCTGCCTCTGTCACCTGTAGTGTCGGACTCCTCACTGGGATGTAAGCTGGAGCCTTTGATCTCAAACACCTGGAATCCCTAGGGGCTGCGAGAGAAAAGAAAAAAGGAATGTGAAAGATAAAGCAATGGAGGGCAGATGGGAAAGAGTATGTCGATAAATCAGAAATGGAGTAACGTGCCAGTTATAAAAAAGTGCGTACATAAATCATATTGCAGGATGGAAGACCAATTAAATAAATTAATAGCCGTCATCTCGAGGAGATGAGAAAGTGTAAAATGTTCCAGGAGAATTAGTCTTGTATCGATACAAATCCCATGGATTCAGAGGATGAGATCCTGCCACAACCTCCAACCTCTGGTAAATTGTTGGAAGAAGTGGAAATGGCGAGCCAGCTGTATGAAAAAGGGGGTGAGAGTGCCTGCCCAGATTAAAGTTCAAGTCTGGAACAAGAAGAGGAATTAAAGAAGAGTTCAGAAGGGTTCAAGTCCCTTCTGAACAAAGATGAGGAGTTCAAGTCCTCTAAGAGTAACGATGAGGGGTTCAAGTCTCCAACACAGTTAAAGTCCGCGGATACTTTGTTTTCTGGGGGTGACCTTATGACACCAGACCTCAAAGTTGTAAGAGGGAACAGGAGGCTGTGTGTTAAGTTTATAATTATGGTAAACATACTAAGACTGAATTAGTGTTGTTGTCCTCTTTAAGACAATGGATCTTCCTGGTGGGCATGCGCAGATGTTGTTAGTTTTTTTTTGGTGTTTGTATTGCAGTTCTTTTTCAGTTCGTGTTTTGTTTTTTTATTTGCATTTTTGAAAGTAAACTATTTCACATTCAAACTGCTGTGCTTATTGAAGACTAACATTGGTAGCAGAGGATGGCTGGGAATTACAAAATGCCTCCTGTTCTCGACGAAAAAAGATCAAATGAAAGCTGGAGATCTGGAGACGAGTCACTGACTTGGAAAAGAAAAAGCAAGCCCTTGGCGGTAGCACTCACACTTACAGGCAGAGCACAAGATACGGTGCTAGAAACACCGGCAGAAGACTTCAATAAAGACACTGGTATGGATAACTTCATTCAAATACTCGATAGGGTATTTCTGAAAGAGGAAAAAGACCGGGATTATGAGCCATACTCGTCTTTTGATAATATAACACGGGAAGGTTCAGTTTCTATGGTGGATAACATGGTGGGGTTTGAGCAACGCTATAATCGTATGTGGAAATACGACATGACTCTTCCAAATGCCGTATTAGCTTTCAAATTGCTTGATAGTGTGTTGGATAGCATGATGTTTGTAATGGTAACTGCATGCGCGCATGTGTATTTGCACGTGTGTGAGAATAGCGCGCACTTTCGGTTGTTGTAATTTCAAGACTTAAAAAAATAAAGAGCGTTCTAGCAAGTGAGAAACGGTGTACTTTGTAGACACAACACGGGGCTTGTCTAGAAATTAAAGACAGAAAGTTGGCCCTAACTGCGCGCTCAACATTAACTTTTGCCTCGATGAAATCAGCGTTAAAGCGCATCTTCGGTGACAAAACTGGGATTCCACTGGGATACAAATGAAACTCGATGTAGCTTACTTTACGTATCAAATACAAAATATGATATCAGAAGAACCGTTCAAATTTGTCATTACCTGGTACAAATCCACTTGACAGGTTCGGTATTTCAGAGTACGTTTCATTGGGCTAAAGACTGTCCGCATAAAAGTGAACGAGTGAAACTCATAGAGGGTAGTGCAAACAGGGGCGGACTGGGCATTTGGGCAATGCCTGGTTGGCCGCGGACTCTGGTCTGGTCCTGAGCCGGCCGTTTCATAAAATAAATTTTATGTACTGGTTACTTTTTGGCATTAAAATTAATTTTCTAAACTACTAAACATTATCTGTCTGGTACAGCGATTATTATAGTCCTGTATAATATACCGTATTACATTATCAAGTTGTTTTAGTTGTCAGAAAAATTAGGTCAAAACTGCCTTTTGCCAATTTCTGTTTCGATACCGCTATATTTTGATTAGCATATACATTATTGCAATTTTTTTAATCTCATATCTAGTATTTCAGTTCTTCAGTACTAATAATTAGTTCAGATTATGTATTCTGCATGTTATTGTTCTCTGGTCGTCGGCGTGAGAGATAATTAGTGGTTTTCAGTTGCGATTATTAGTATGATGAAATAAAGGTATAAAGCACACGATAGGAATTTTTCATATTAGGACGGAACATCATAGTTAAGTTAATGGAACATTTCAATCATGTGAGGTTTTCATTATAACCTCAATATCGTTTATTCCATTGTAAATGAGCAGTTTGATTATCGAGTTGAAAATACTGTAATTGTTTCATACCTGTAATCACTTACTTTGCTTTAGTGCCGTCTAACCACCTATATGGGTAATTATTTGGCATTGAATTAAGTAAAGTTCTATCAACATCCACTCATGGCCTCGTCCCCGTTTGACCTTGTATCATTGTCGTTCATTTCAGCCATTCAGCGTCTGTTGCCAAATATGGATGATGCAAAACAGACGAGGAGAAAAGGTGGGGCTCAGAAGGCCGTGTCGCAAGTACAGTGTGAAAGATCATATACAGTACTGTAATGCGTTGAAAGAATCAAAAGCCGCCTGAGAAAGTTAAGTTGAACTTTGGTAGGCCTAACTTTGAGCAGATGGGACAAAGTCTAAGGAGGATACACTGGGATAGGCTTTTAAGTGTGGAGACAGTCAAGGAGCAGTGGAACAGGTTTAAAAATGTTTGACATGTAATGAAGGACAGATACAGAACTAAATTTGGAACTAACAGGAAACTAAAGAAAACTCCACGGTGGATTAATAAAGATTTAAAAAAGAAGTTGCAAAGGAAAAAACTACTTTATAAGGCATATAAGACCAATGACTGCAAAGTGAATTGTAGAGGGTATGAGAACATGAGGACAACCATTAAGAAGGATATCAGGAAGGCTAAAAGACAGTTGGAGAGGAATAGAGCAGATTAGGAGAAAGACGACCCGAAGAGATTCTTTCAGTATTTCAGTAGTAAAAGAACAGACAAGGAGGAGGTGAATTGCATCAGGACTAGTAAAGGGGAATTAAAAGATACAGACAGTGAAATAGCGGATGCCCTAAACTTACATTTTTCTGAGGTCTTCACAAGTGAGCAAGTGGATAACCTCAGAGCAGTAACAGGGACTACTAAGGAGGTACTGAGGGATTTGGAAATCATAGAGGGATACGTGCTGCTCAGATTGAATAAGCTGAAATCAAACAAATCACCAGGACCAGATAAAATTTATCCTCGAGTTCTTAAGGAGGCTAGCGAGTTCAGATATAAACCCTTGACACATATTTTTAGGAAGTCACTGCACACTGGAGAGATTCTGAAGGACTGGAAAATGGCAAATATCATCCCATTATATAAAAAGGGTGACAGGGCAGATCCAAGCAACTAGAGGCCAGTAAGCTTAACGGGCATCACAGGAAAATTAATGGAAGGAATTATTAAGGATAAGATCGAGCAACACATGGCAAGGACAGGACAGACAGCATGGGGTCAGAAGAGGGAGGTCGTGTTTTAATAACATACTGAATTCTATGAGGAGGCAACAAAAGGATACGACCAGAGTGGAGCAGATGAGATTATCGATCTGGACTTTCAGAAAGCATTTGATAAGGTGCCACATGAGACGGTGGGCATCAAACTAAAAGAAGTGGCAGTTCAGGGTGATGTTTTTAGATGGGTGCAGAATTGGCTCAGACACAGGAAGCAGAGGGTGATGGTGAGAGGAACCTCATCAGAATTGGCCGATGTTAAGAGTGGTGACCCGCAGGGGGCAGTGCAGGGGCCGCTGCAATTTTTAATATATATAAATAATTTAGATAGGAGTACAAGTAACAAACTGGTTAAGTTTGCAGATGATACCAAGATAGGTGGATTAGCAGATAATTTGGAATCCATTATATCATCATAGAAGGACTAGGACAGCAGATAGGCTTGGGCAGATTTGTGGACGATGAAATTTAATGTCAGTAAATATAAAGAATTACACATATGAAGTAAAAATGTGAGGTTTGAATACAAAATGGGAGGTCAGAAAATCGAGAGTTCACCTGATGAGAAGGATTTAGGAGTCGCAGTGGGCTCTGAACTATCGACTTCCCAACAGTGTTCACAAGCTGTTAAGGCTAACAGACTGTCAGGTTATATAGCGCCTTGATGTGTGCAGTACAAGTCACAGAAGGGTCTGCTCAAGCTTTATAACACACTGGTGAGGCCTCAAGTGGAGTCCTGGGTGCAGTTTTAGTCTCTAAAAGGACATAACAGCACAAGAGAAGGTCCAGAGAAGAGCAACCAAGCTGAGTCCAGGACTACAGGGGATGAATTATGAGGAAAGATTAAAAGAGCTGAGCCTTTACAGTTTAAGCAAAAGAAGATTAAGAGGTGACGTGATTGAAGTGTTTAAAATTATGAAGGGAATTAGTGCAGTGGATCGAGATGGTGACTTTAAAATGAGGTCATCAGTAACACTGGGACACAGCTGGAAACTTGTGAAGGGTAAATTTCACAAACATTAGGAAGTTTTTCTTTACACAAAGAATGATAGACACTTGGAATAAGTGACCAAGTAGTGTGGTGGACAGTAAGACTTGAGGGACTTTCAAAACTTGACTTGATGCTTTTTTGGAAGAAATAAGTGGATAGGACTGGCGAGCTTTGTTGGGCTGAATGGCCTGTTCTCGTCTATCCATCCATCCATTATCCAACCCGCTATATCCTAACACAGGGTCACGGGGGTCTGCTGGAGCCAATCCCAGCCAGCACAGGGCGCAAGGCAGGAAACAAACCCTGGGCAGGGTACCAGCCCACCGCAGGGCACACATGCACCAAGCACACACTAGGGACAATTTAGAAATGCCAATACACCTAACCTGCATGTCTTTGGACTGAGGGAGGAAACCCACAGAGACATGGGGAGGACATGCAAACTCCACGCAGGGAGGACCCGGGAAGTGAACCCTGGTCTCCTAACTGCGAGGCAGCAGCGCTACCCACTGTGCCCCTGTCCTCATCTAGAGTGTTCTAATGTTCTCATTTATAGTATAAGACATTTAGATATAGCTTTTGCTCTAGATTTAAATGCTTAACTCTCTTTTGTTGATTTCATTATACTTGGCCCTTTCTCTGTGCAGTTTTTCCCTTCATTGTATCTTATTAATGACAATTAAAAACGAGCCAAGCAGACACTCTGGCAAACAATTTACATTGAATAATCAAAGGCTGCAAGTACTTTAGCATCAGACCCACTAATTAGTAAATAATGGATTAAATGATGGACAAAGATTAGTAAGATCAGCTTCATTCGCTCTACACTGTCATCCAGAACAGTGCCATTCAAATGGTGTCATACCACAGATCATGCAGCCAAAGCACACAACATAATGCCAAGTGCCCCCTGCTCCATACCCAGCATACCCATTGGCACCACTGCGTTCAGTGGTGCTGGACACTCACAGTTGATTTCCTGGCCTTCACAGTGGTGAGTCTTCAGTTCCTCTCAGGTGGCCGGGCTGAGCAGTCAGACTTGAAGAGTTCAGCTGGTGAGAGTCCCGAGTGCCTTTAAAGACTTTAGTCCTGGTGTGCCTTGAGGTCCTGAACGTTCTGCATACTCCGTCACTTTTTGTCCAAGCACAAATTTTAAAAGTGTTGCACTGTTTGGAGGCTTTTGTTCTTTACGTGGGCTGCTGCTGGTGCCGCCTTGTCAGACGTAATTCACTTTTTGGTGCGGGCCGTGTGGTGGGCTGCTGTTCAGCCAGAGCGTCCTCATCCTAATTTGTGTCAAGTGATTTGGAGGCACAGGGGAGTCAACTAAAACAGGGGTGACGAGTTTCATTTGATTAGGGTGCATTGTGATCAGACAGGGCGAAGTCTCCAAAGGATGAACTGGGATGAGCTTTTAAGTGTGGGGACAGCTGAGGACCAGTGGAGCAGGTTTAAAAGTGTTTGAAATATCAGGCAGGAACGTAGAAGAAGTAAGAAACAGTCAGGCAACTTCATGGTGGACAGAGAAGGAGCTGAAAACAGAGGGTCCAAAAGCACAGAAGACAAAAAATTCCAGCAAGTGACCCATAGGACTCGGAGCAGGAGATCAACGGTTCAGAAGGACATTAGGAGAACGAAAAGCAGGCAGTTAGAGAGGAATATTGAAGGAGAAGATGAAAGAAGAGCCAAAGAGCTTCTTTCAGTGATGAAGTCACAGGCATTGTCCCTGATTGCTTCATGTTAGCCATTGTTAGAGCTCTGTTTAAGGATCCATTTTTAGACGTGGACCTTCTTAAGAATAACTTGGTGTTCATTTATGCTTTGTCCCCACTTCTGTCCTCCCACGAGACCATGTAAATTCCTGTTGTCTACTGCCATCATGAGCTCCAAAATGGACGGTCCAGACACACTTGAATCCCCCGAGCTGTAGCTGTCCCACGCAGCCAATCTGTGCAGAACTTGAGGGGCTACACCCAGGTCCCCTCTGATTACTTCCTTCTACTACCCTGGAGGAACACTACATGTTTCTGTCCAGGCCACGGCTCTCAGATTGCTGCTGACTTGGCGCCCACTGCACTTTAACAGCACCCATCCAACCACCAGTTGGCTCCCACTGGCACTGGCTACCGAGTGAGTTGTTGTTCTGGTCCCCAGTGCTCTTTGTGAGACATTCAGAGTTCAGCCCCTCATTTTAAGAGGCACCCATGTGCTCCTAAATCACTTAACTCAAATCGAGAAGAGGAACCTTCAGCGGTGAAGTTAAATTGTGCAGAGTAGTCCACCACCCAGCTGTCACCAAAAAGGCGAATGGCGTCTGACAAGGCAGCAGTAGCCCCTATGAAGGACCAAAGGCTCCAGACAATCCCAACTCTTGGACTGAAAGTTGCAGAGATGCCCTTAAGGCACACTATGACTTTACACCTTTACGAACCCTCGGCTCATTCTCGGTGGGCTCACAGCTTACATTTTCTCTTGTTATTAAGAGACAACATTGTGCTCTGGTGCTATACTGAGTAGCCATTAAAATAAGAAGACCTGTGAGGCCTAAAGACATGATGGGGAGAAAAAGCGATCAAGTAAATGGAAACGCAAGGGAAACATCTGAGATGTGAATATTCTGTGCCTTGAAACCAACCCAAGTGGGCTCAACAAGATGGCTGCTCTGCTTTGCCAGGTCAGGAGGTCACACACCTTCAAAGGAATGTCAGGTTTGCTGTGATGGTCCACATGAAGAGCCCCACCGGTTTAAGGCGAGTGCAGCGTGGGTCCTCAACACTTCCAAATGGCTCTCCTGCACTTTGAATCAGACGAGGCCGCGTATTCTTTAGTTTAACCTGTCGTTTTTGAAATTCAACTCGGCCCCTCGACACCCTGACTTGCTCTTTACATTACATTTATTTGGCTTACGTCTTTATCCAAGGTGACTTGCAACCAATTGCGTCATAAATGTTGTATTTCTTTTGGTTTTCCAATTGGAGCACAGGCAGGTCAGGTGACTTGTTCAGGGTCACACAGTGTCAGCAGTGGGATTTGAGCCCACGACCTCCGGGTTTGAAGCCCAAAGCTTTAACCACAACACCACACTGCCAGTTCACATATCTAATGAAGGAGAATCATGTGACTCCATTTCAGGTAATACTGTATCATGGATGCATATTTTATTAGACCTACTTAACTTTTATCGACATTTATCTAACTCTATATTTATTTTTCTAGTATCAGAATGTAGTTTAAGTTAATTTGTTTTGGTTTCAATAGAGGTATTTTTCATATTTTCGATTCTTGTTTTCTTTTTTCACATCTTCCCACCCCTACCTTTTTGTAACTTCGCCCCCCTGCCCCACAGATTGACAACCACTGCCTTAGTGTTTTCTAATAATGCAGTGAGCTTACAAGGATGAATTGTACCATTTTTCAAACTCACTTATTCCACTGTGCCATTCACAGTGCCCTCCATGATGTTTGGGACAAAGGCACAGTTATTTTTTTTTTCTTGATTTCCCACTATGCCCCGCCATTTAAAATTACGTAATTAAAAGACTTTCACTGAAGGGGACATTTTGGTCACACCAGCACTTTTCCTTCATGGTCCCCCATTTCAGCACACCGTAATGTTTGGGACACAGCAATGGCAGGTCTATTAACACCATCAGTCATATTTAGGCCCTAATAATCATGATAATACAGGTGCTGGTCATAAAATTAGAATATCATGACAAAGTTGATTTATTTCAGTAATTTCATTCAAAAAGTGAAACTTGTATATTAGATTCATTCATTACACACAGACTGATGTATTTCAAATGTTTATTTCTTTTAATGTTGATGATTATAACTGACAACTAATGAAAGTCCCAAATTCAGTATCTCGGAAAATTAGAATATCAATTAAGACCAATGCAAAAAAAGGATTTTTAGAAATGTTGGCCAACTGAAAGGTATGAACATGAAAAGTATGAGCATGTACAGCACTCAATATTTAGTTGGGGCTCCTTTGGCCTCGATTACTGCAGCAATGCGGCGTGGCAAGGAGTCGATCAGTCTGTGGCACTGCTCAGGTGTTATGAGAGCCCATGTTGCTCTGATAGTGGCCTTCAGCTCTTCTGAATTGTTGGCTCTGGCGTATTGCATCTTCCTCTTCACAATACCCCATAGATTTTCTATGGGGTTAAGGTCAGGCGAGTTTGCTGGCCAATCAAGAACAGGGATACCATGGTCCTTAAACCAGGTACTGGTAGCTTTGGCACTGTGTGCAGGTGCCAGGTCCTGTTGGAAAATGAAATCTGCATCTCCATAAAGTTCGTCAGCAGCAGGAAGCATGAAGTGCTCTAAAACTTCCTGGTAGACGGCTGCGTTGACCTTGGGCATCAGAAAACACAATGGACCAACACCAGCAGATGACATGGCACCCCAAACCATCAGTGACTGTGGAAACTTTACATTGGACCTCACGCAACGTGGATTCTGTGCCTCTCCTGTCTTCCTCCAGACTCTGGGACCTTGATTTCCAAAGGAAATGCAAAATTTACTTTCATCAGAGAACATAACTTTGGACCACTCAGCAGCAGTCCAAAGGCAAGACACTTCTGACGCTGTCTCTTGTTCAAGAGTGGCTTGACACAAGGACTGCGACAGCTGAAACCCATGTCTTGCATACGTCTGTGTGTGGTGGTTCTTGAAGCACTGACTCCAGCTGCAGTCCACTCTTTGTGAATCTCCCCCACATTTTTGAATGGTTTTGTTTCCCAATCCTCTCCAGGGTGCGGTTATCCCTATTGCTTGTCCACTTTTTTCTACCACATCTTGTCCTTCCCTTCGCCTCTCTATTAATGTGCTTGGACACAGAGCTCTGTGAACAGCCAGCCTCTTTAGCAATGACCTTTTGTGTCTCGCCCTCCTTGTGCAAGGTGTCAATGGTCGTCTTTTGGACAACTGTCAAGTCAGCAGTCTTCCCCATGATTGTGTAGCCTACAGAACTCGACTGAGAGACCATTTAAAGGCTTTTGAGTTCATTAGCTGATTAGAGTGTGGCACCAGGTGTCTTCAATATTGAACCTTTTCACAATATTCTAATTGTCCGAGATACTGAATTTGGGACTTTCATTAGTTGTCAGTTATAATCATCAACATTAAAAGAAATAAACATTTGAAATACATCAGTCTGTGTGTAATGAATGAATCTAATATACAAGTTTCACTTTTTGAATGGAATTACTGAAATAAATCAACTTTGTCATGATATTCTCATTTTATGACCAGCACCTGTATAGCGCCTTTCTCATGCTCAAGGTGCTTCAGAGTCTAAGAAAAAAACCGCCGGTGTAAGTAACATGGGAAGTAAATGTTTCCTGAACAGAACACCAAAAACAGAAAGATAAAGCATTATATAGAATAACAGACAATAAAGCAGAGTAAAACACTGAGCCTGACAAATAGCATCACCTGTGATAAACACACACACATACACACTGCGTGCCTGCACAGAGCGGTCAACTGAATGAAGGGGCAGAACGTCCGCTCAAGTGAGACACCTTCCTGAGGAGTTTTCCATTGTTTTTAATGACTGGACTTTTGTCACATGTCCCTAACATGCAGGGACTGTTTGAAGTCTGCCATTCATCGACATCAGCAGGCATAGAGGGTCTTCTCTGGTGATGCTCTGCCAAGCCTTCAGCCATCTTCAGCTCCTGCTTGTTTTGGGGGGTCTTGCCCCCTTCAGTTTTCCCTTCACCATATGGAAGGCCTGCTCAATTGGATTGAAATCAAGTGACTGGCTTCTCCATTCAGGAAATTTCCATTTTGTAGATTTGATAACTTCCTGTGTGGCCTCAGTGGTCTGTTTGGCGCGTTTATTGTTGTGACAGACGACCAGCTATGGACTCCGGTCGTCACCCCCAGGCCACTAGGAGGAGCCCTCCGGACAACATATTTGTGCCCCAAGTTCCAGCAGGGCCTCATGGACTTTGTAGTGTTTTGACACAGCCCTGCTGGATACCTTGGGGGCCGCCAGGAGTCACTGTAGGAGGGCTAGTGGGCTCTGGCATGCCCTATAACCCGGGAGTGCATCTCAGTCACGTGACTGGAAGAAGCGATGTGCTCCCGGGATGAAGAAAAGGACTGTTTGCCCTGACCCAGAAGGAAAAACAGACTTGTGGGTTTGGCTTGGAGCCACTTCCGGGTCAGGGGCTATAAAAGGACTCTGGGAAGCCCAGAACACCGAGCTGAGCTGGGAGGTAGGGTGGCGACGTGTCTGGGCGAGGAGGAGAGTTAGAGAGAGAATTGTTTATTGTTTATATGAGTGTGGAGTGGAGGGTGCTTTGTGCACATTATAATAACAAAATTATTAGTTGTTATATTTTCACCTGGTCTGAAGAGTGGTACCTGAGGGTTCGAGAGGTGGACACAAGCCTCATCTGTTACATTGTGTTTTAGGATGAAGTGCCGTCCAGTGAGTTTGGAGACATTGACAGGAACTTGAGCAGATCAGATGTTTCCACACACCTCAGAATTCACTGTGCCACTGCATTCCCATCATCAATGAAGTGATGTGTGCCAGGACTGTGCCAGCCATACATGCCCAAAACATGAACACCCCCAGCACTGCCATGTTTAAGAGATGAGGTGGTCTGCTTTGTAGTTCCTTGTCATCTCCACACTTTCTTGCCGTCACTCTGATGAGGTTCATCTTTGTCTTGTCTGACCTTTTCCCAGAATGCTGCAGGCTCTTTGAAGTCCTTTGTCACAAACTGTAATCTGGCCATCCTGTTTTTGTGGTTTGATCTTAGTGTGTCCTCTGTGTTTCTGTCCATGAAGTCTTCTGCTGATAGTCATCTCTGGGATGTCCACATCAGCCCCCTGATCTGTTAGACAGGCACTTGGAGGCTTTTTCTTGCGCATAGTGAGGATTCTTCTGTCGTCAGCAGTGGTGGTCTTCCTTGGCCTTCCAACAGGCCGATGACTGTAAACATGAATGGCTACAGCGGGCTAACATGAAGCGTCTGGAATGGCCTTCACGAAGGTCTGACCTCCACGCTATTGAAGATAGGAGGACTGTGTGTAAACATCCACTCCATGCCAGGAGACCAACAACTTTGGTTGAACCAAGCAATGTGGCCAAACGTTCACCCAGAATTCTGCCCAAAGCTCGTTGATGGCATCTGACGGTGGCGGATGGCGGTGAAGCGTGTTCAGGGATGTTGAACTCAAGATGAAGTGTGGTGCATGGATATTTTTGACCCTGTATGTCTAATTGTGGCCAGGTGATGCTTTCATAAAGCCCTCAATAAATTAAAGTTTGTGCGCTAAAGACGTGCAGAACATCGTGCAATCATTCTGACACACAAGAAGTTGAGTCGTCAGCATTGTTGAAAGCCCAGCGCTGCCCTGACACACACAGCCTTACTGGGTGTGGATGGACGACTTTTACCACAGCTGTACGATTGTGTGAAAAAGTAAGTGCACCCAATGGAAATTCTTAAACGTATTGGAGCAGGCAAACAGTGGAGCTTCAGATAAAGGCGACAGACTTGAAGAAAAACACGAGGAAACTTTTCAATCATTTATTCGATAAAAATATCACACGGTGTAAAAGCCTACTGGGGAAAAAAGTAAGCCCCCCCCCCCCTTGGCCTCAGGAGTTGGTGTTGTCGCCTTTCGCAGAAGTGACTTCACGGTGGCATTTGACGCAACTGCCCGCCACTCTCCGACATCAACTCCACTCCTCCGTGTAAAACTCCTTCAGTTGTGTGACATGTTTTGGGGGGTTTCCTGGCATGTCCTGCCCTTTTCAGGTCTTTGACTATGTCGGCCCCTGACCCTCCATTTCTTCTTTTTCAGCCATTCCTCGATTCAAGAGTTTTACTCGTCTCACACACACACACACGCAAGCTACTCTATTCCAAGAAAGCAACCACACAACAGAATCAATAATAAAATTTAAGAAAAAGATACGAGAGACATTCAAAACATTTCCGCACTTTTGCATTTTCGTTGGAACTGGTGAAGGGGGGGGAGGGGGTGGGGGGTGTCATGATTAGCCGTTAAGTTGGTGCGACGCAGAGAAAATCGCATCGCAAATAAAGGAGACTCTTAGAAAAGTGACGTCATTTTGTTTTTGAAATCCTTAATAGAGTTAAAAAAAACTTTTTGAACATCCCTCGTAATTAACTACATTAAATAAAACTAATTTAAGTTAAACGACATGGCGGCCCATATTTATGTATCTGATTGAAAAGGCGTTATTGTCAGGAAACTATCAATGTTATTATCGAGTAACATAACGGAACATTAAGGACCTTCAATGTTTTTTTAAATCCCCTGTCCTCCATGGTGTGGCCATCGAGATCGATACACGCCTGACGACGAAGACCAACGTTGTCACGGGTGGCTTGGCACATCTCTGCTGGTGTCCTCTGAATGTCTTCTGTGGTAGCTGCACATAGCTCAGCCACATTGTGAATGTGATGTTGATACACCTCGTCTTTTAGGTAACCCCACAGGAAAGTCTGGTGGGGTCAAGTTGGGAGACTGAGCCGGCCATTCCACAGGCGCACGTTGGCCAATCCAGCGTTGCGGGAAGGTGTCGTTCAGCCACTGTCGCACTGGTACGCCGTAGTGTGGTGGTGCCCCATCTTGCTGCCACTACAGATCCGGTCATCATTCTTCCCATTCTCAGGCCACACAGTGATGCCATTTTCAATACTTTTCGCACAGTAGTTTAAATGCGTATACATAAATATATTCAAATGAAGTCACAATCCAAGATGTGAAACGGTGCAAACAGTTGTAGCAAGGCTACATAATGGACAGTCGGGTTAGCCTTCTGAATTGTCCGTCACTTCTTAATGTTGACTGGGAGGGTGTTTTAAATAGCCCTTCAGGCACCATTGGTGACGTCCCGTTCTGGGAGGATCCCGCCCGAGTACACTTTCCAGCTGCCTGATGTCGGCGTATGGTTGCCATAACAACCGAGAGAGGCAAGGATTTTCGGCGGGAAACTTTCTCTTTTTAAGGGGAATGGCGGAACGAGAAAGTAAGGAGGAAGAACAAAGACACAATTTTCAAGGCATCGCAGCGACTATCTACGCTCTAGAACTATTCAGGATTTTACTTCACCCAGGGACGTCTGCTTTTCATGGGTGGCCACCCCGAAGAAATATTTTAAGGACGAATCCCCGAGAAGAGGCCAGGGTCTGGTGTTCTCCGGGTGCTCCCGTCTGGTGAGTCGGATTCCTGAATTTCGTTTTCGTGATAGTCCGCGGAGAAGCCGTCCCGCTAAAGGACGGTGGTGTTTCCTACTTCCAGGAGGAACTAACTGCAGGATTTCGTGTTTTCCATATCTTTGGACTCAGTGAAACTAATCGTATCAAAGAACGTTTTTTTCTCACTATTTATTTTTCTTTTTCTTTTGTCTGTGTCAAACCGGGGGTTAGTATACGGGGCGCCAGGGAGGGCGTCTTGGGAAGGGGTTCACTTAGGAGCACTCAAGCACCGGTTAAGTTTATGTAGCAGCACCTGTTAATATATTTTTTCTGTTCCATTTCCTGTTGTGTTTTATTGCTGCAAATTGTTAAGAAGGGGATCGTGGCAAGAGGGGACGAGGACCGAATATGGTTGTGCTCTTATGCTTTCAAACATCGTCCACCCCCTGTACGGGTGGTGAAGTGTAGGAATCGCGTATCCGTATTGTGCGGTTGCTACACAGTAACGAGTAGAAAGTGGCTGTGCGTAAGTTAAAGCGAGTTTTAGGAGCAAATGCTTGTCGGTGTGTTGGAGTTCAGGATTCTGAGGGTCCCCTCGAATACACCCCCCCCCCCCTTCTTTGCCATGTGGCCACTTGGCTGAGTTGAGCAGACTGGACAGTCTGTGACTGGGGTGGGCAGAGCGCATTTGGTAGGCTGGCTGGTGTGCCTTCAGTCATCATCGTGTTGAAAAGTCGTCGTCCAGATTTTGAACTAATGGCCTCACACTCTTCCTCGAGCCCACTTTGATGTGATAGCACAATTCATAGTTGACTCGATAACTGCAAGTCGTCCAGGCCTCGGGGCAGCAAATCAACCCCACACTCTCACATCTCCATCGCCAGGCGTGACGTTTGGGATGAGGTGGTGGTTCTTCTTCTGAAAGGCTGTCTTTGGTTTGCAGTAAACGTGTCTGCTGTGGCCAAGCGGCTCGATGGTGGACTTGACTGCCCAGAGCACTTCGCTCTTTGCCGAGATGTTCAGAGCCAATCTGTGGTCTGCTCTGATGCCCTTTTCAGAAAGCAAAGGCTTTTGACGTGCAGGTCACATTTGTGACGTCTCTTTTTGATGGTAAATGCCTGCACTTTGATGCCAACTGTTGCACGAGTTACCTAAAGATCCCAGTGTGAAATTCTGGGACCCTTGGTGTCTCCTTGTAGTCTGAAACAGTCAGCTCTTGGGCTAGTTTGCTGGTGTCGGCCAGTCCTAGCTAATTTACGGTGGAATGGTTGATTCTAAATCATTTGTTGATCTCTTGCCAGATTCCTAGGCGCCCACAGCCTTCTTTCCAAGGGCATTAGAGAGCTCTTTGATCTTAGCATGATGACAGCACACACCTCAAAGAGAACACCAGACCCCCCAATATCTGCGGTTTAAATAGATCAACCAGACCCACCTGACAACTCCTGATTATTGACCCCTCACCTTGAAAGCCTCCTTCTGACTTGATGGAGCTGAAGTGCTGATGGACGTAGGAATCGACTTCCTTTTGCTACGTGTTAGAGTACGAGAATGAATACCCCGTGTCATCTGCTCATGTCGATCACCTCTATCTGTAGGCGCCGTCTACACGAAGATCTACTGCTTGTCTGTTTAAATTTGTTGAAAAGCTCATCAGGGTCCATAGGGTGAACTTAAACTTTATCACATGACCAGATGTGTGCAGACAGGGTGACCCCAAACCCCTTCCGCAGTAAAATCGAGTGTACACTCAATTCAGATGTCAATAATGGTCTCCTACCCGTGTCCTGAGGTACATTCTGTGTTCATGTTCTGTTGGTCCCCACTCATTTACTGTGGACTTGCTGCCGAGTTCTTTGACACACGCGACATTACAATGTTCAAGTTGGCTCCAAGGCTGCACACTGCCTGGCTTCGGCACCATTTTAGTTGACCTGCTCGTTACTCTCTACAGTATGGGATTTCAACTTAAGTGTCCTGCTTTTTGGAAAACATGAAAACAAAAATGCTGTTATATTTTCATGACAATCCGTTGTCCTCCATTTGACTGCTGCTCTTGGTTGCAGGTTGTGTGGCCAGCCAATTATGAGCACAAGGACAACAAAAGCCACCTGCATAACGTCGCTAGCAAGGCGTTTTTATTGTTCAGTCTGCGTCCTCACCAACTATATGATAACATCAGTGCATCTTATCAGCACCTAACAGACATATCAGGATTAAATATTCAAAGGAAATCAAAAAGTAAAGGCAATTTGTGTGTAAAATGAAGCCCCTACCGTCCCAGGACAGCACCTGCTGAAAAGATAACTCACGCCTACCACACTATCAGACGGCACTCTCGTTTCTAAACACGGTGGACGTACTGCCCAGTCAGGTGAAGCTGGTGGCACATTATGTGACTTCTAGCCAGAGGGGACTTCAAATGCAACAGAGTGTAACTGCAGAGCACAGTACCTATGACGTCAGTCATGTGATGCCTCAACATCACCAAACGCCCTCAACGTCAGTCACGTAACACCCGCCGCATTAGAATATGATTAGCATTAGGGCCTCGTTACACTCGGGTTGTAGGAGGGCTATCTGAGTCAAAGTGTTTTGTGACTAACGTTGTGGGCCTCACCTGATCTATTGTCATAGGTGTTGCAAGCTGCAGCGAGACCCTTCTCGTCAAACTTGAAAACTGTGGTGGCAGATCTCATCGCCTGAGGAGGTCAGATTATGAGACCCTTTCCAGCACCGTCACACATTTTCACAGTGTCACATGATCGCCCCTTTTTCCTGATAGCCAATAACATGCTGTACAAATGCTTATGAGGTACGGTGAATTTTGTCACAATCTCGATCCTTTGCTTCTTTTTTCAGTTTCATCAGGGTACAGAAAATGTGACGCATCAGAGAGACGAGCTTCACTTCGATTTGCAGGGTCCAAAATGCCCACATTGCCCCTTCCTAAGTCACTACGCTGCATACATTGGACTTCCACCTGAACACTCCTTGGTTCTCAACTGTCACGCACACACAGAGCCCACTCTGACGTCAGAAAGTGAAATCGACCGACCCCAACTAGCTAGTCTGCCACTGACACTCACTAGAAAAGTTGTGTCATGTAACAGGTCCTTTATGAATGCTACCAGGGTTGTACTGAGAGTGATGCCCGTTAGCTATTTTGTTTTTAACTAATAACCCACACTGACAGGCCAATACAGGAGAGGATGGACGTCTCTCCACTACAACAGACCTTTGTTGGCCTCCATTGCTTTGTTTTCTGACAGACCGCTAATAAACAAGGCAATCATTCCGATATCCCAAACCTTAGTGATTACTCTTTTTAAAAAATTAGTAAAACTTGAAGATAAAACTTGACAGAATCCTAAACTTTCAAGTCGGCATGGCTGATGGTGTCAGCCAATTATATATTTAGAGATCAAGAAGTTTCTGGAATGACATGAGATGCACTGGGACTAAAGTACAGTAAGCCCTCTCTATACCGCGCTTCGACTTTTGCGGCTTCACTCTATAGCGGATTTTATATGTACGCATATCTATCTTACTAAACCACAGTTAATTTATGCACGGCAGACGCACTGAGGTGCATGCATACTGCCAACGAGGCGCGTGCGTACTGCGCCGTGGCGCCCGCCCCAGAGTCAAACGCAGCGGCTTCCCAAAACGCGGCAGCTTCCCATAGTCAGTAGATGGCGCCCAAACAACACAACCTGAAGGGTCAAACGCAGCGGATTCCCAGAGTCAGTGGGTGGCACCCAAACAACACCACCTGTAAACTAGACTTAATGAACGAAGCCGCCCACACAAAGAAACTGCTTTAGTTCAAATAGGGTTATTGAATTAAATGGAAACTTTACCATGCCTACGACCTGTGAAGTAAACCTGAGGTAAAGCATGCATGCCAGGTTGTACAGCCGCCCAGACGCGACTGCCCACACCACCGCATATACCCTCCATGATATTTCATCACGCAGCGGCTTCCCACCGAGGCGCACGCCCCCGAGTCAAACGCAGAGGCTGCCCAGAGTCAGTAGGTGGCGCCCCAACAACACAACCTGTTCGCTACACTTGCTCTAATCCACTATGCCAGTAATATAGATCACATAACGGTCACAGACTCAAACCCAGCAGCTTCCCCGACTCAGTGGCTGGCACACAAACACCACAACCTGTAAACTATACTTGCTGTGCTCCACTCTGCCAGCAGTCAGTGTCAGCAAAGGCAACAGAATCACATCTCCACAAAACGAAACCGCTTTAGTACAAATATGCTTATTTAATTAAATGACATTTCCCCAGATGCACCCACCCTCCATGATATGTCATCCATCCAAATATTGGACGGAACAGAAACTGATTGCCATTCTTGGATTTCCGATTCGCTAGCGAATCGCAGGCTTACTTGTTTAAATATATATCGTGGATTTTTCGCTGGTTCATGGGTTTCAGTGGACAATGGGTCTTTTAATTTCTTGTACATGCTTCCTCAGTTGGTTTGCCCAGTTGATTTCATACAAGGGACGCTATTGGCAGATGGCTGAGAAGCTACCCAATCAGAGCACGTATTACATATTAAATAAAACTCCTCAAATATATTGTGAGCAGGGGGGCTGTTTGCACCCTTAGAGGATATGGATGCTCCTCAAAAAACGCTGAAAGACTACCTTCACATCGCTCCCTTCCTTGCTGGGCTTACTTGTGGCTGCTTTGTTGCGCGATATGCTTCCCGCACGGTGCTTCGCATACTTAAAAGCCCAAACAGGACCTATTGATTTTTGATTGTTTGCTTTTCTCTCTCTTGCTCTGACATTCTCTGCTCCTGACGGAGGGGGTGTGAGCAGGGGGGCTGTTTGCACCCCTAGAGGATACGGACACTCGTCTAAAAAAATGCTTAAAGACTACCTTCACATTGCCTCCTTCCTTGCAGCTGCTTTGTCAAGTGATATGCTTCCCGCACGGTGCTTCGCATACTTAAAAGCTCAGACAGCACCTATCGATTTTTGATTGTTTGCTTTTCTCTCTCTCTCGCTGACATTCTCTGCTCCTGATGCGCACTCCTTTGAAGAGGAAGATATACAGTGTTTGCATTCTTTTAATTGTGAGACGGAACTATCATCTCTGTCTTGTCATGGATCACGTTTAAACTTTTGAAAAAGAGACAAATGTTTGTTTGCAGTGTTTGAATAAAGTTCCTGTCTCTCTACAACCTCCTGTGTTTTTGTGCAAATCTGTGACCCAAGCGTGACAATATAAAAATAACCATATAAACATCTGGTTTTTACTTTGCAGATTTTCACCTATCACGGGGGGCTCTGGAACGTAACCCCCGCGATAGGTGAGGGATGACTGTATTGGTTAGTTTTTTGCTCTTGACTTAATAAAATTCTAAATTGCCTTTACTTTCTGAATATTCTCCTAATACAAAAAATACTAAAGCACAGCAAATGTAAAAGAAACTTGAACACATCATGACACGTCATCATTCCCATGATAGCGAATGCCTGTAGAAATAAATCGGTGACAATCTTCCCATCATCCATCTTGTTACCTTCATAGCCCTCCACTGGGGAGTCAGTCGTCACTGTCGCTACCGGATTCACTCAACTGTAAATCTTTACCTGAATAAAGACACAAATGAGAAGAAGGAGGAATTCAGAATTGCCATTTCGGAGGGGGGGGGGGGGGGGGGGGGGGGGGCATCCTGGTCCTGGAGGGCTGCAGTGGTTACAACTTCTGTTGTGGCCAATTTTGCTGTTGTGGTGCAGATAATAAGGAGAGTGGGGTATAACTGAGAATTTAGCATTTCACTTTTGACTACGATTTAGGAGTACATATTGCACTTGTTACTGTGCTTGTTTTTGGCCTCACCCTGTTCTTGACTTGTTCATCGACGTTTTGTTTTTATCAAAAACCAGCCAGCCAACACACCCAGAGCCAGCTATCCAGAATATTCTCAGCAGTGGATAATTATAACTGTCCTGAAATGAAGAACTGCACTATGAAATCAAGCAAGGGGCTACCAAACAACCAACATTATTTGTGTTTTTAGTGGCAGTTACAAACACACACAAAAAAAAACAAAAGTCGGACTTGTGCCAGGAATGCAAAGACCTCAAGTGGCTAAAAGCCAAAAACATGTGGCTTTGGAGAGCCTTCTGCTGTGGACAGACTGCTGCCTGTAGGCCAAGGAGGTTAACAAAATTGCGTTGTGTCTGCAGCAGGACTTTCCCACTGTAAAGCTGAGGCTCCATATTACTGACCCTGTCACATTTCATACCCTGTGTGTTTATTTAGGGTAAATGGACAGTACTCACCTCTGAAGAGTAACATCTAATGGGTCAGTTTTTCCCAAAAGCCAACCGATTTTAACGTTTCACGGTGCTAATAGATGGGCCAGCCAGCCACGTTTCATTCAGAATGAGTGATTGTGTCCTTAAGGTCACAACCATGGTCATGCGTTCAAATCGTAAAAGGCAGGGTGATAATATGGTGGTTAGCCAGCCGACCACTGTACTAATAAAACAGTAAAACCTGATTACACACTTCCAATGGTTTCACAAGGACAACCACAGACAACATCTGCTCCAAGGTATCGCTGGTAAAAGAGGCGCCACGTACAGTGGATTGAGAAAGCATTCGGACTCCTTCATTTCATTTAATTTTTAAAAGATATTTCCCATTTTTGCCCATCTGTCTACACTCGATAATCAGTAATGACAAAGTGAAACCATGGTTTCAGCAAGGTTTATGAACTTGTTAGAAATCAAAACTCGAAATCTCTTTGGTTTTTATGAGTAAATTAAGAAATTGGATGGAACAAAGGCCTGCTGCCGCCCCGGACCCCCAGTGATGGGCCCACTTTAATGCTGTCTTGTTGACCGAATGCCTCAATTTTCCCTCACAAGCAAGTTGGGGCTGTCCAAGTCAAGAGCACCACCACAATCATGGCACCACAAACCAGTTGTGGCAGGTCACTAACAGGGTGACCCCCCCCCCCCACCATATGCTGCTGTGTTTTACTTCTAAATGGACTAAGCAATCAAACACAGTACAGCACAATGCTGTGAAAGAATATTTGCCTCCTTCCCAATTTTGTCTGTTTTTGTATATTTTACACAATGAACGGCCTCAGGCCTTGTGTTTTAGAGAATGGGCACCTGAGGGTACACACGGTATACACTTCTTAAAATTAGGACTTTATTTAAGAACCAAAGTTATCTGGCAAAAGTGTCACTCATGTGAACAGGTAATCGCCCCCCAGAGTTTCAATACTTGGCTAGCAATAATCACAACTGAATGCTTCTTCTAATTTGACACCTGCCTGTCACATCACGGTGGAGACATTTTTTCTTTGCTTTCATTCAGACACACTGGTGGGTTTGCAAGTGTCACCTGCTCATTTCGGGTCCTGCTACAGCATCTCTGTTGGGTTCAAGTCTGGACCTTTGAAGTGGCCGTTCTAAAACCTGAGCCATCGAACTGTAGATTTGCTTTTGTGTTTGGGCTCCTTGTCCTGCTGCGTAACCCATTTGTGTGTCACAGACAGATGAGCAGACGTCTTCCTTAAGAATATTCAGTAAAAATGCACAATTCCTGCTTCCTTCACACCACAGCTCATCACAATCACTCCTGCTTGGATCATTCAATGCTGCTGTTGCTGCTGCTGCCCAGTTGATATTTTTCAGTATTTGCAAAATAGTGCATGAGATCTGGAAAATGTATGCTTGTGCCGCTGGCTGTAATAACTTATCCAGTCTTTTTGTAATAAGCGACCCATCAGTGAGTCACTCCATTTGGAAAGACTGCTGTGCTCTCTGATCAGCTCTGCAGAACACTTTGTCATAAAGTGGGTGGCAGTGCCATCGACGGCTCACGTATCCCTATCACTGCCCTAAAAGAACCTGACGTGGATTGTTACAACGGGGGCTAACTTTCTGTACAGGTGTGCCATTTGGCAGGAGTTGAAGGCTGACATATTTGGTATATGTTTGGTAAAGCTGATCTAATATATTTACAAAAATAATGTGAAACAGCTATGTCACCACTGTGTTCACATCACACTGCCCTACTTGTATTTTGTGCTCTTCCTAAATTCAGAAGCACCAAGAAGTAATGGCTGGTGAGAAGCAATACAGAATGCTGTAGGTGCAAATGATGAATTGAGTTTGGTGTGAATCTTCATCAATTGAAACCTTCCTACTCACCTCAACAAATAACTTTGGTTAATTTGTTGGACTCACAGTGTTGCTAGCCAGGCGAGGCCCATTCCTCCTTAACCCACCATTTGCACATTCGCTGCGTTCCCTGTATTAAATGAAGAGAGTTTCACCCCTTGTCATAATGCAGGGGTCCCCAATCATGGTCCTGGAGGGCCGCAGTGGCTGCAGCTTTTCCTTCCAGCCAGTTTCCTAATTAGAAGACGGTGAAACTTGGTATTTAACTACTTGGCTTGTTAGTGCGTTCATTCATCCAAGGGAAATTTGAATTGCAATGTGGAGTTTCTTTCTCTTAGAACGTTATCCATGCGTTTTGTGGACCAGAATAGATTTAAAGTTAATGGTCCTTCCAATTCCCCTCTTATTTATTTATTTAACACAGATACCTGATGGTGCATATGGACAGGTTTAAAAGGGAGCCCTTTATCTGGAGAGCTGCTGGTTTATTGATTATCTGCATTTCATTATTAAGTAATGTCTGGTTAATTAAACAGGCAACAATTAAAACCAAAAATGCAGCTGCTAAAAACTAAAACAGGCAGTTAATAGTTTTGAATTGTAATAGGGTGGCACGGTGGCGCAGTGGGTAGCGCTGCTGCTTTGCAGTTAGGAGACCCGTCTGGGTTCACTTCCCAGGTCCTCCCTGCGTGGAGTTTGTATGTTCTCCCCGTGTCTGCGTGGGTTTCCTCCCACAGTCCAAAGACATGCAGGTTAGGTACATTGGTGATTCTAAATTGTCCCTAGTGTGTGCTTGGTGTGTGTGTGCGCTCCCTGCCCAGGGTTTGTTTCCTGTCTTGTGCCCTGTGTTGGCTGGGATTGGCTCCAGCAGACCCCCCGTGACCCTGTAGTTAGGATATAGTGGGTTGGATAATGGATGGATGGAATTGTAACAGGTCACATAACTAAAATCCCAACAACTGTATTACTTTAGTAATAAATAAATGGGGTCTAATTGAGAAATTGGTTGAAATGAAAACCTGCAGCCACTGCAGCCCTCCAGAACTGTAATTGAGGACCTCTGATCAACAGTGTAACTAACATTTGTCTTTGATGAATGAAAACGCTAACAAGGCCTAGAGTTAAATAGCAAGTTTCATTATCAGCCAGGACTGAGTTCTAATTGGGGAAACTGGCTGGAACGAAAACCTGTAGCCACTGTGGCCCTTCAGGGCTGTAACTGTGGACCCGTCATAATGCATGGCAAGTAGCAATGAGGACACCCAGTGGACAATTTGAAAACTACAGGAATTGCAGAGAAGCAGAGCACGATTAGAGTTCCATCCATCCATTTTCCAACCCGCTGAATCCGAACACAGGGTCACGGGGGTCTGCTGGAGCCAATCCCAGCCAACACAGGGCACAAGGCAGGAACCAATCCCGGGCAGGGTGCCAATCCACCGCAGACGATTAGAGTTTGCATTTTGAAATGTTTTTCATGTTTTTTCGCCCTGAGCCAACATTTTCAGAAGTATACGGTTCTGGAGAGCATTTTCAAAGGTCTCCATTTTCAGGGGTTAAAAATGCTGGCAGTGTGTGGATAAACGGTGAAAATTGAGACTAATGTCTGTGCTTGTCTGAAGCCATTCATTGTGACAATATACAAAGACAGAGGATATGAGGAAAGGGGCAAATAGCTTTGCACTACACAGGGCTGTAAAAGTGCACGTCATTGGACTTTGATTGATGGCTTTTCAACTCACTGAATAGTCCTACACTTTGAGATATTTAAGTTTGACAGTCCTATACTTCCAGAGATACTTACGGAGCGTGCTCATGAGCTGGTTGTTGCCTTGAGCTCGGTCATTGCCATTGGAAATCACATTTCTGCCACTGTACTGTTGCTGGGTGGGAGACGGGTGGGTTTCTTCTTCTGCTTCACTGCTGGAGCTGTCATCTTCACTGCCCGAGGAGCTGCCAGAGTCGGAGGAACTGCTGCTCCCACTGCTGCTCATTTGCTCGATAATTTCCACTTCTGCTCGAAGCTCTGTAGGGACAAAAGGACACAAAGACAGTCAACCAAAGACTTGGCGCATTTGCTTTTCTTTAATCTTTTTTCCCCAAGATAAGCAAACGGTGGCTTTTTTTCGGGGGCCCGTCAAGGCTCTTTCAAAGAAGAAGCAGCAGACAGGAGGATGACAGCTGTAGAGGCTGTTAGCTATCATGTCACGGACAACATGGCAAACGCGCTGCATGATACCCAAATCAACTCAAGGAGAGCCTTCAGCATAGAGGGCCACGTTCTGTGAGCTCTGAAGCCCACCAATGTGAAACTTTACCCAACCAGTTAACTATCTAAATGATAGTTAAATTAATACTGAAAATGTAACTACAAAGCAAGCATAGAAAAAAGTTAAACAAATTTTTATTTAACTTCACAGCACCTACGACAGCTGGACTGGCCACCAGCTCCCTGCAGCCCTGAAATTGGTAAGAAATTGAAAAAAGTCAAGTCAACATAAAGATACCTCGTTTTATGTCATCAAGCTGGGGCTCAGGGGAAGGGTTGTCTTTGGATGGAGACGTTTTAGTCCCAGCTCCCGGCTTGGTGGGGGCCCTGAACTGTGGTGGAGGTTGTGTTGCCCGGACCGGCTGCTGCTCCATGCGGGCTTGGATTCTACTGCTGCCTTCAGCTCTGAAATGGGAGAAACAGACAGCTGTCATTAGACCGGAAACCCTGAATAATCAGATTAACCTTCTACTTTTTATACTGGCAGTAGCATAACACATCACGTCTGATGTTTACGAGAGTGACCCATAGTGGCAATACTCGAAATCCAGAATAAATTAGCAAAGAGATACACAATAAAAAGGTTTAATATAATCAAATGAAAAGGAGATTCAGAATGTATAGAATTCAAGAAATTCCCCAAATTACCCAATCAAATATTCAGGCCTGTTTACTGGATTTGTCTTAACAATTTGTGTATTTAGTACTATGGTGTTGTGCCCTGTTAGCCATTATGAATGTAGTGAGAAGTCAAACAAAATGACCCCTTTTATTGGCTAACTAAAAAGATTACAATATGCAAAGCAAACGTTCGAGGCAACTCATACCCCTTCTTCAGGCAAGATGGAGGCAGAACTTCTTTGTATTTCCCAGTTGATTCTGAGGTATGTTTACATGCCTCCATCTTGCCTGAAGGAGGTGTCTGAGTTGCCTCAAACGTTTGCTTTGCATATTGTAATCTTTTTAGTTAGTTTAGTGTTTGAAACTCTTTTTGCTCTTTTGAACATTTGCCTTGTTTTCCTCTTTTTGGTAAATAAATTCTTCATTTATAAAAATTCCACTCTGCCCTTTTGTTCATAAGCCGGGGTTTTGTGATTTCTCTCTCCTTGTGAGACATTTTTTTTCTAAAGGTATGTGGACTTCCTTTATATTTTGAATGTCTAAGCCAGCTCCCGACTTTCAGTCGTGTGTGGCCGTAGTCTGCAGATATAATCTGGAAGATTTGGGGTGAACCTCTTCTGGAGTGTGCCAGGAATCTTCATTAACCTGCCTAGTAGAGGCTCAGGGCCTAAATACTGTCTTCAGGCTTCAGCTGGACCAGGCCCCAAAAATGAGAAGCAGGTAAAACAACTCAAAATGTCCACAGATCTATAAAAAGCA
Source organism: Erpetoichthys calabaricus (assembly GCF_900747795.2). Taxonomy (NCBI): domain Eukaryota; kingdom Metazoa; phylum Chordata; class Cladistia; order Polypteriformes; family Polypteridae; genus Erpetoichthys; species Erpetoichthys calabaricus. The sequence goes on from NC_041406.2 coordinate 2,698,238, forward strand.
CCACAAGAGGGAAGATAACAGTCAACCCCTGGCTTGGGAACAGAAACAGCCACAAAGGATCTTTATAAAACAAAGATTAACAGAATAGAAAATTAGGCAAAAACTCAAAATAGAACAAAAGCAGCAGAAGGATGTGCCTAAAATAATCAGGTAAGTTTTCAAGGACTCTCTACATCACTCCTATCTATCTATTATATAGTGCCTTTCTATCTATCTATCTATCTATCTATCTATCTATCTATCTATCTATCTATCTATCTATCTATCTATCTATCTATCTGTCTATCTATCTGTCTATCTATCTATCTTTGGATGCTTCGTCAGGAACATTTGAACCGATCTCTCTTTTGGGCTCCTAAAAAAACAAAAATGATGTTTTATGATGGATTTTGTGCCATTTGTATTAATTCATCTCTGCTTTTCAATCTTCCCATATTTTTTTGTTGAACAGTTTGTTTGTTTTTTTTTAAACTGCATGTTTTTGTCGCTCCTGGTACAAAGTAGCCCTACCCGTTGATTCTGTCAGAAAAAAAAGATAAAAGTAAAAAAGTTTCAGTTATCTCGCGGAAGACACACGTTTTATTAATGACACATCATTATCTAAGTCTGTAACAACCTCCCAAATTGCCGATCATGATCGTCCAAAAAATGCCCTGAACAGCATTAGCCATTAGGTCGACCTGTCATCCAGCTTGAAGTGGAAAAGGTGTTTGAATTTAGATTTGATTTTACTCTTGATCCACATCACCGATCGCGCTGATTTTTTCAAAAAATGTGTTAAATGCTTGTATCAAAACATGTGCAAAGTATTGTGTAATTTGGTTTTATATTTTTAAAGTTATTAATATTTTTTAATTTTAACTGCTCCAGTTACTAATGGTCCACATTTAAATCTATAATAAATCGCGATTGAATTAATGGTGACGCTTAATAACCTTTAGTATTTGAAAAAGGGTGTTTTGATGTACCATCTTTCCTTTTTAAATCGTAATTATCTTCTTTTATCTGCTCAGAAAGCAAAAAAATACTTTCGGGAGCATTTGTGTCTTCTATTCTTAATTAAGCATATTTTGGAATAACTGATCAGTTTTTAACAGCTGGGTGTCGTTTATGTATAAGTACATAAATGTCTCTGAACGTCCTGATCGTTTTGATGGTCCGTGGTGAGCAGAAAACACTTCATTCAAGTAGCGGCACTTCAGCAAAAACTCGCAAGTGATAATGCATGTTGAGACGGCTTTATGAGCGCTCATTTCCCGGTGGAGCGCCCCCTAGATGGTTCTATTTTTTTTTCTAGCGGCACTTCATCAAAAACTCGCAAGAGACAATACATGTTGGGACGTGTTTATAAAGCGCTCAGCGCCCGGTGTAGCACCCGCTAGATGGTTCAATTTTTTCCGTTACCGTTGTACTATACTGTACATGATTTAAATATTTAATCCGTTTTAGAATATTACGTGATATGTGTAATGAGTGGATATTTTTGCCTGTTGATTTTAAATGTCTCTTATTTTTACTGCTTTGTTTTACAGAAGCAATTTGTTTTTACATAATGGTCGTGCACGAATATTTTTTTTATTTTATTTTAATAATAAATATAAGTCACTATATGAAATATAAACTGATAGTTTTGATATGCAGAGAAATGGATTTCAGGTATGAAGAGCCTTGCTTGGACATCGAGAAATGGAGCTTTTTCACCTATAAATCATATTCATTATATATATATATAACAAACGTGATTTTTTCTGTTAGCATCTTATTAAATAGAGATGGGCGTGTTAATCTTGCTATCCGGAAGTGAATGAAATGACCGCTGCTGCGAGTTTTCAAGCACACTGGATGAAGACCTGCGAAAACTTGGAAGCTTCACTGATCTTTGACATCATATATAAGGTAAGATTATTCACGTTTTGTGCTTTCTGTACATTGCTTAAGTGTTTTTTTTTTGGTACATATTTAACTTGTGCAAGTAATGTATTATATAATTAAGAAACATTGGTGATGTGAACTAATTAATCAATTAATTGTCCTTTCATTCTTTTACTTAACCTGCTTCCTATGGTCTCATTAATAACAGTGCACTGTTTAAAAATGCAGAAATATATGCATTTGAAGCATACAGTAAAGCTATAACAAAATCCAATACTAATCAATTTTTCCATCCAGCCACCTTCCTAACCGACTTATATAGGACAGGGGACACCTGAAGCCTATGCCAGTCCTTCACAGGGTGAACACACACACACACACACACTCTTCCTCACACACACACACACACACACACACACATCAGGGCCAGTTTAGTGTTACCCACCCACCTAACCTGCATGTGTTTAGACTGTGGGAGTAAATCCACATGAACATGAAGAGAACATGCAAACTCTGTGCAGGGCACTTGGGACATAAACCTTGGTGTCCTTGTTATGAGGCAGGAGCAGCACCACTGAGTCACTCTGCCATCTGATGATATTCATTATAGAAAAATGAATTCTCTAATTACATAGCTTAGTGGTTCTGTGGAATTGCAGGTAATAAAGCCTTACAGAAAAGGCATATGAAAATATTTAAATAATTCAGTTAAATATGAAAAAGCTTCTGATATAAATCTTGAGCATAGAAACAAAAGTTTTTTTTTCTTTTTCTTTCTATCGTTAAACAAAATATGCATTTAATTTGAAGATTCTACTTAATTGTAATTCATGCTTTTCCACGCTAACATATTTTGTGCATTTTCTTTAACCCTTCTGGATGGCATGATTGTTCAGCTCGGTGCCACAGTGGCAGAGCAGAGACCAGAATTCTCATCACAGGTCCTCCCTGCGTGGAGGCTGCATGTTCTCCTTGTGTTTCCCCAGGTGCTTCTCCTCCACAATCCAAAGACATGCAGGTTAGGTGTATTTGCCAATACTAGACTGGCCCTGGTGTGTGTGTGTGTGTATGTGAACTGAATAGATGCTGTTCCTGCCTCTAGTCCTTGCTTGCTGGGATAGGCTCCTGCTACCTGCAACCTTGTCCTGATTTAGAAAGTGGATGGTTAAATGGATGGATGACATGATTGCTTTGTGAGAGTTACTGTATACAGCAATGGGGTCTGTCAAATTCAGATAAACAATCAATGAAGTAACCCACAAGAGTACAAAATCTTAGTTAGACCTGAAGCCTTTCAATACAAAACAACTACTGAAAATGTAGTGAGTACAAACAACATAACAAGTATGTTAATGAGTTAACGTATTAGAATACAAACTTTAAAGATGACAGGTTCATTCCGAACTAACAACATACGACTGTAAAATCATGAAATTCAGAGGTCAGACAATGTAAAGATGATCCTCTGATTAGAGAGCATGCTGGCCTTGTAGAAGAGCAGGGCCAAGACGGGCTCATTCTGTACACTTTTTAATGAAAGAGAGAAATCGATCTTTAAACCAAATCACATTTTTTACAATGCATTAAGAAAAATGTTTAGATGTTACATTGTACAAGTCAAAATGACTGTGATTGTAAACTTGGATAAGCAGGTTCTGTAAATGAGTGGATGAACAAATAAAATAATTTAAATTTCACATATTCTTTAATTTGTCAGGATATGGAAAGAACAGAAAATTAACAATATATCTAATTGATGTTTTCAGATACTGTATTCTTGTGGGAGACACAGCTTCAGAGTTTTGGGAACCACAATTTGCACAGGTTAGTAGAATCAACTCAGTATGGGTGTGGTGTCAATAGCAAAGAATAAAACACAAATTAGGGAATCGCCTTTGATTGCACACAAATAAAGATATAATATTTAAGGAATGTAACAATTGCCTCTAATATATTATAAAACCATATATAAATTAATTTTGTGGCATTAGGCCTGTGTTATTGTATTAACAGCAATCAATATTTTAAACAATAATTTGAAATTGTTTTTTCTTTTGGCTTCTAGAAAGTAAACTATGGAGGAGAACTTCTTGGGTCAAAACCAAACAGTAACACAGACTGGAGAGAAAAATCTGTGATCAGCTGAGGAAAGAGATCTCCTGTGAGCAAACATCTAGCTCTCCATGTCAAGAGAATCATCTTCTGTACGAGAGCAAATCCCTCAAAGAAAGAGTGTGGAGGACAGTTAGAGACCCCCCATCTACATCAGAAAAGCAGCACCCCCAGAAACAACACCATAAAGGGCAGTGTGATAATGGAGAAGTGCCACCACATCATGGCATCAGGCCCAATAGTACAAGAGATGGTGAAGAAAGCTTTAGGCAGCTGCCCTGAAGGAGGGGAGATGGCTGAGAAGTTTCAGATCACTCAGTCTGACAAGAATAAAATATGAAGGCAGAAAAACAAACGTGGAGTACTTCAGAATCACAAGCTGTCAACTGAATGTATGGATTTAACATTTGGTCAGAGTTTGTTACTGTTATTTTGAAAATGTTTATTTCACTGATTCATTATTGCATTTTGAATGAAATACTGTTTTGTTTAATAAAAAAACTACACTGACATTTATAGTTGTAATATCCATCCATCCATCCATTTCCCAACCCGCTGAATCCTAACTATAGGGTCACGGGGGTCTGCTGGAGCCAATCCCAGCCAACACAGGGCACAAGGCAGGAACCAATCCTGGGCAGGGTGCCAACCCACCGCAGGACACACACAAACACACCCACACACCAAGCACACACTAGGGCCAATTTAGAATCACCAATCCACCTAACCTGCATGTCTTTGGACTGTGGGAGGAAACCGGAGCGCCCGGAGGAAACCCACGCAGACACGGGGAGAACATGCAAACTCCACGCAGGGAGGACCCGGGAAGCGAACCCGGGTCCCCAGGTCTCCCAACTGCGAGGCAGCAGCGCTACCCACTGCGCCACCGTGCCGCCCTAGTTGTAATATTCTGTTCAATAAAAATATTTTTTCCTGAATTGTGTTTTTGTATTATTTTTTCTCTCTTATTCACTTTTTTGCATTTAAAACTATTTAGTCTTAGTCCCAGTGGCGTGCTACATACATAAAGCAGTCACACTGGTCGTGTGGTGGGGCCTTAGAGAGGAGCAGAAACAACTCGAGACACAAATCAGAATTGTGTTAGGCCACTGACACTTTACTGTTCGTTAATAAGAAAACCTTCATACCTTGTTAGCAATCAATCGTTATTGCTAGGATTCCTTGTATTAATTTTTACTTTTTATAAAACTCACATTAAGTTACTAGGCCTTTGATTTCCTACTTTTCACATAAAACTACAATATTGTTAATCATTATTAATGTTTTTGTAGTGACCTAATCCTCCTGACAAATTTCTCTTTCCTGAAATTGCATCTTCCCGCAAGCCTCAGAGGGGAAGCAAAATTTACCTTTAGAACAAATTGAAATTACTTAAGCAACAACATTTTTAAAAAGCAGAAATACTCCAATTCTGTCAAATCAGCCCTGTCTTTGTGAGACTTCAGGATGTTTGCAGGTGTGCCCTTCGATCACAAAAATACACAAATACAACATAGAATTTACCAGCAAAACACACTGACTTTTAAAATTTGAAAGCCTCAGATCTCAGCTCATGTATCAGACATCAAGACCTGAACAACAATCCATCAGGATTAGAGCTCGGCCTAACAGTCCACCTCATCTTATCTTGGCAGTGAAGAGAAAAGGAAAGAAGGAGAGGATGCAGGAGTGACATTAATGATTCTGTATAAAATTTAAATATGTCTGTATAGTTTAAAAAATTCACATCTATCTGTTTATTAAAACGGTAGTGTATCCAGCATGAAGTATTATGGTGCTATAGCCTTTCAACAAACAATGTGCTAAAACCAGGAACCTACTAAGGTTAAGATTAATGGTCAAAACAAATATAAACAGAAAAATATTTTAAAAACAATCACCTTTTTGTGTGACAAAAGTGCCAGTTGTGTTACAAAATTACCCTTTTTTTGGCATGTTACTTAAAAGCCTGACTTGTGTTACAAAAAGGCCCTACAAGTTACAAATGTTCCCTGTGCTGTGGTACAAATGTGCCTTAAAGTTACAAAATGTCCCTACTAGAGTTACAAATGTTCCCTGTAGGTTACAAATGGGCCATTTAGTAGTTACAAAAAGGCCCTAACATCTATCTATCTATCTATCTATCTATCGAGCTTCTGTAAAAAGCCACACTTGCCCCTGGGGATAAAAACATTTCTATCTATTATATTTTCTTCTACTGGTATTATTCTATTTTTTTTTTTAAATACCACATTACTTTTAAATTTCTGTGTTTCATCTACAAGACAATGTGGTGCAGTAGCAAAGGCTTTGGATTTCAAACCATGAGGTTGTGGGTTCAAATCCCACCACTGACACTGTGTGACCCTGAGTAAGTCACTTCACCGGCCTACACTCCAATTAGAAAAATAAACAATATATAACCAATTGTATCTCCAATGTTGTGAGTCGCTTTGGATAAAAGCATCCACCAAATAAATAAATGTAAATGTGTTTCTTTCTAGAGTGACTGAAGCGATAATGTACATATAGAACCCATGGTGTATGGGACTTTGCTGTTATTCTTTTCTTACAGGGTTATCAGACTGAGGTAAGACGTACCCAATAGAAGAGCACAGAATTAAAACACCGTTGGTTGGTAAGAAGCACATAGCCAAACTGTGCATCAGCCTTCATACATCTAGGATATTCTTTGGGACCAAATAACAATTTAGGTGTGGGTTATATCCAGGGACACCCACCGGCTGTTCACATCCAAGCTAGAGAGTCCTTAAGTGGAGTAGTAAGGAGTGACAGGCTGATGAAGCATCACTCACAGACTGTGCTCAAATGGATAGTGTGTGTGTGTTAAAATGAAGGGAGTGAAAGCAGACCAATCCAAATAACAAACTTGGGGAGTTCCACTCATCCTCCGATAATACATAAGGTTTTAAATTCATAAATATTATTAAACATCCTCACCTTGTTTTCTTAACCTGTATGCTGCTGCTCAGCTTCTCTAGTACGTACTCTCCAGTGTCATGATTAATGATCAGGACGCAGTCTTTCTGATACGGCCTTTTATTTCCTTTAAACACAGTCATTGGTGGAGTAGAACCCTGAAACGCAAAAAAAGACAATGGTGAAGATCCAGAGAAATATTTGTAATAAAATGTTTACAATCATCCTTATCAGTAGAAATGCTGCAGAGTCCTAACAGGTACACTGAAGAAGCATTTATCTGTCTCACTGATAAATACAGCTTGTCCTCAGCATTTGAAGGAAGATGGAAATGTCACGTCTCCTAGGGGTAGGCAGCGGTGTAAACTATGTTCCGAGATTTTTCAGGTAAGGAAGGGGACAGAATTGGTGTTATGACTCAGTGGCTTAAGGTATAAAGGCCAGTGTCACAACTTCCTGGCCGCCCAAGATTGCGGATAAAAACAAAGCTTTTGCATTGCACTTTCCTTGCTGACTGAATCTTTGGTTTTCTAGTTAGGATTCTGAATATTCTTGACAATAATTTAGGGGTTTGACATCTTATTACTTTACTTTCTGGTTATGAACTTTGCTTGTTCTCCCAGCTACTAATAACATATTTATCTGTTATATAGTGTCTGTGCAAAAGTTTCACTATTTAGCTGCAGTCGTTTCCCAATTTCAGCCCTGAATGTCCTCTACAGGTTGCTATTCACTGTGCAGCCAATAATCTTTTAGTATAACATGTCAGTTTGTAAAGACCCAAGGAGACTGGCCCAAGCACTTCTGCCCTGCCCTGGAGTAGATATTCACCCCGGAGTCCAGGAGTGTCTACGAAACGCAATTATTGTGCGTCCATAAGAAGTTACAGTGCATCCAGAAAGTATTCCCAGCGCATCACTTTTTCCACATTTTGTTATGTTACAACCTTATTCCAAAATGGATTAAATTCATTTTTTTCCTCAGAATTCTACACACAACACCCCATAATGACAATGTGAAAAAGGTTTACTTGAGGCTTTTGCAAATTTATTAAAAATAAAAAAATTGAGAAATCCCATGTACATAAGTATTCACAGCCTTTGCCATGAAGCTCGAAATTGAGCTCAGGTGCATCCTGTTTCTCCTGATCATCCTTGAGATGTTTCTGCAGCTTCATTGGAGTCCACCTGTGGTAAATTCAGTTGATTGGACATGATCTGGAAAGACACACACCTGTCTATATAAGGTCCCACAGTTGACAGTTCATTTCAGAGCACAAACCAAGCATGAAGTCAAAGGAATTGTCTGTAGACCTCTGAGACAGGATTATCACTAGGCACAAATCTGGGGAAGGTTACAGAAATATTTGAAGGTCCCAATAAGCACAGTGGCCTCCATCATCCGTATGTGGAAGAAGTTCGAAACCACCAGGACTCTTCCTAGAGCTGGCTGGCCATCTAAACTGAGCGATCGGGGGAGAAGGGCCTTAGTCAGGGAGGTGACCAAGAACTTGATGGTCACTCTATCAGAGCTCCAGAGGTCCTCTGTGGAGAGAGGAGAACCTTCCTGAAGGACAACCATCTCTGCAGCAATCCACCAATCAGGCCTGTATGGTAGAGTGGCCAGACGGAAGCCACTCCTTAGTAAAAGGCACATGGCAGCCTGCCTGGAGTTTGCCAAAAGGCACCTGAAGGACTCTCAGACCATGAGAAAGAAAATTCTCTGGTCTGATGAGACAAAGATTGAACTCTTTGGTGTGAATGCCAGGCGTCACGGTTGGAGGAAACCAGGCACTGCTCATCACCAGGCCAATACCATCCCTACAGTGAAGCATGGTGGTGTGGGGAACTGGGAGACTAGTCAGGATAAAGGGAAAGATGACTGCAGGAATGTACAGAGACATCCTGGATGAAAACCTGCTCCAGAGCACTCTTGACCTCAGACTGGGGCTACGGTTCATCTTTCAGCAGGGCAACGACCCTAAGCACACAGCCAAGATATCAAAGGAGTGGCTTCAGGACAACTCTGTGAATGTCCTTGAGTGGCTCAGCCAGAGTCCAGACTTGAATCTGATTGAACATCTCTGGAGAGATCTTAAAATGGCTGTGCACCGACGCTTCCCATCCAACCTGATGGAGCTTGAGAGGTGCTGCAAAGAGGAATGGGTGAAACTGGCCAAGGATAGGTGTGCCAAGCTTGTGGCATCATATTCAAAAAGACTTGAGGCTGGAATTGCTGCCAAAGGGGCATCGACAAAGTATTGAGCAAAGGCTGTGAATACTTATGGACATGGGATTTCTCAGTTTTTTCATTTTTAATAAATTTGTAAAAACCTCAAGTAAACTTTTTTCATGTTGTCATTATGGGGTGTTGTGTGTAGAATTCTGAGGAAAAAAATGAATTTAATCCATTTTGGAATAAGGCTGTAACATAACAAAATGTGGAAAAAGTGATGTGCTGTGAATACTTTCTGGATGCACTGTATATATATTCTAATTGTCCCTCTTGGGACAAAAAGTACTGTTCATCTGGATATCTATTATATAGTGCCTTCCACATCCATCTATTATTTAGTGTATTTCACATCTATCTGTCTATCTACATGTCTCTTTATAATAGGCTATGAGAATTTTCAGGTGAGGAAGACGTATGTTTTACGGTAAGGTTGTTTAACTCTTTTAGGGCAGATGTTGACTTTTGTGAACACAAGAATGGATATCAAGGTCCGATGATAAAAGAAAGCTGCAAATGTTGATAAAACTCACTGTTACGTTACAGGAAGACCCTCTTTGCTCAGAGGACTGTTAGGATTGTTGACTTGACGTTGGAATCCTGCATGTGCATGAGTAGCGTAGAGTAAGCAATATCTAGAATGGCATCGACATCGGGCAAGAGAGTGAACCAAATGCATAAAGCGAAATATTCTCGGACTCTGACTTTTCGAAACTCCCATTATGATACAAGTGATCTGGAAATCGAAAATGAAAGTCAGGTGCCTGCGTCAGCTGACCGGTCCCCATCTGATCGTAGTGATGGACAGGCTCGTGCAGCTGATACGCCTACGAAAACGTTCCTCATTAGAGGGCTACACAGACATCGTTCTGTGGGAGACAAGCTGGCAAATGGACTTCACCTAACGATGGATTAGCAGCCACTCGACTCCTTTAAGACATTTCTTTTCACCAGAAAGTGCCTTTTCACTTGTGAGTGATGGGACAAACACGTATGTAATAAGAATGTGAATATGCCTACTGTAGGGGCTCCTGAAAAATAAAACAGAGTGACATTTGTTATAAATACAGTAAGAATTTTATGTTCATTTATGCGTGAAAACCATTGTCTTGTGTGCTTTTAAGAAAACTAGGACAAAAGGAAGTAAAAATAATTAGCCCTTAAAGAGTTAACTCACTAATGATATTGCTGTAAAGTGGCGAGGTGTTACAGTGCTTAAACAAATTCTCCCCCTCTGTTAACAATCCCCCAACACCCCTTGGGCGTTTCCACATTTTATTGTTTTACAGCACTGAACCACAGAGGATTTGCTTTGGCTGTTTTGACACTGATCAACAGAAAAAAGGACTCATTTAAAGTCAAAGTGAAGACAGGTCCCTGCAGAGTGCTGTCAATTCTCTCCTGTGTGTATGTATATGATGCCCCGAGGCCCTGGGCAATGCCATTTCATAGCACTGTATGCTGCAATATGGTGTATGGATGCCACTTGAACTTGACTTGAATATTAAATCCTACCGGAATGTGTGGTAACGTGATCGTCACTTCATCGCCTTTGCCTACTTGCAGCTCTCCTTCACAGGATGTGTCAATTGATGCTGGTTTAAAATCATCTGTGGGGAGGAATGAAAAAAAAAATTAAATGAAGGCAAATATCAAAAGTCTGAATTAGCGTAAGCTGCCCTAATTCTTTGTGTTCATGAGACACGCAGTGATTTACTTCATGAAGCTGCAGTACATCATAAACAGCAAGAGTTGCATCAAATATTTGAAATACTACTACTTCAGTTTGTTTAAAAGTGTAAATATTCTCAATTGTAATAAATGTTTGTTATTTTTCATCCTTTCATAGAGGGTTAGAACCCCACTAAAACAATACACCACAGTTAGTTATTCTGAACCTTCTTGGGATGGCTCTTGAAAGGCAAGAACCACTGGCAGAGAATCACATATCAAAAATATGATTACATTCATGGTCAGCAACGTCGAAATCCCATTAAAGGACACCCCACGTGCTTATATTACCAATCCCCATTTTCTTCAAAGTGTTTCTGAAAAGGAGTAACTTTGACCTCTCATATTCCATTAGAGGTTGAGCCCCTGGGGTCGGTTGTTGTGGCCGGCAAATCTTCCAAGTCCTTCAGTTCATTTTTTCTGAAGACACCTGCTGGTTTGGTCTTTATCTTAAGGGTGTAAGATCCTGCACACGATATGGTGGTCTAAAAACGAGGGTTTTTTTTTTTCGGGTCAAGAGGGCAAAAAAATAAAAAACAGCAGGAAACCCGAAAAAGCTTAACGTCTTGCATGACTAGACATCAAAACAAGTCCAACGGTGCGTCATATCTGGTTTTTTTTCCTCATACTGGGGAGTCAGGAGATGCTGGACTGGAGAAAAAAAAAACCAAAAAAAAAACAAACAAGTGATTTCAAAGTATTAAGGGGAAACTAGGAAGGGGGCAAATACTTATTCACGGCACTGTGTCCTTGAACTGATGCAGGGTCTCGATAGGGGAAGCTCTAGCCTGACCCAGCAAATATCGGGCACAAAGCAGGAACAATGCCTTTGGGGTGCTAACACGCTAACACACACACATTTCCCATTGGGATTAATAAAGTATCTATCTATCTATCTATCTATCTATCTATCTACACACACACACACACACACACACGCGCGCGCGCGCCAGTTTAGCGTTGCCAGTCCACTTTGCCTGCCTTTGGACTACGGGAGGAGTGTGGAGCCAACAAAATGAACTTCCACTGACATGGGGCGAACATGCCAACTCCACACTTGGACGGCCCGATCTCGTGACAGTCACTTCGTGTCATTTGTTCCCGTTATTTTGACCAACGGGGAGACAGTGCCTGGGCCCGTTAGACAGAAGCGACAGCGCCACCTGGCGACAATAACATCAACTCGTTACGCTCACTTGTGTTCTCCGGCCTTGGGGAGCAGACGGCCCGAGCATTGGGGTTCGAGCAGTTGGTGCCAACCGGACTCGTTTACGACCGTTTTATCCGACGTACATTTGAAATTTTCTGGCTTTTTTTAAAGATCCAGCCGATGCCGCAAGGTGTGCACGCGCTCCCCAAAAATACCAAAACGGAACTGTTACTTACACCTGATGGTATGAAAAGAAGACTTGGGCCTCTTTTCAAAGCTCTCGCCCAACTTTAACACATGCTCTTCTTTATCCAGCAGCGGGTTCGAACTCCCGTTCATCACGACAAGATCTGTAACAATTTACATGGACTATAAAACAAATAAATTACACACAGATTAAAAGGGTTTCAGAAAAAAAAAAACTCGTGACATTAATCAATGTAGTTATCTGCGCTGCAAAAGTGACATTTAGAAATACGAAGGTGGACTCCGCAGCTTGACGGAAAAGTTGCCTTCCTGTTAGTGTCCAGTCAAGAAAACGGTCCGGGCTCGCGGCGAGGAAACAACACTGTCATCTAAAGGTTCCGACCTCTGCAGTGGAAGAAGTCGATTCTCCTGCGGATATTCACTCACAAAATATACATCTACACATTTAACGTGCGGTGAGTATTAAAACCTATATGTAAATGTCCTCTTTGGGCTGGGGTGAAAGTGTACCTACATTCTGTTTATGTTTTTTTGGCATTGATATGCTGAGTAATTGCTCAGTGTCCTCCAGAGGAAAAAGAACATCTCTGCGCTCCACATGATTGGTATATCAGTTTGCTGTTCCCTTCCCAGAACATCTTTTTTCATAAAGTTTGATTCCAAGTATTCAGATTCTTTATTCAGTACTTTGTAGAAGCCCCTATAGCAGCAATCTCTTCTTATGTCTCTACAAGCTTTGCACACCTGGATTTTGGTGGTTTATCCCATTCTTCCTGAAAGATTCTCTCAAGATCTGCTAGATTGGATGGGAAGCGTCAACAAATGGCTATCTTCAGGTGTCCCCATACGTGTTCTGTGGGGGCGGCTCTGGGCATTGGCTGGGCCATTTAAGGACACTCAGAAACTTGTACCAAAGCCACTCAGGCATTGTCTTGTTTGTATACTTAATCCTTTGAACCGCAGCCCAGTCGGAGGTGATGTGCACGCTGGAACAGCAGGCCTTCTTCAAGGATCTCTCTAGGTTTGTCTCCATTCTTCTTCTCTCAGTTCTGGCCAGCCTGCCTGCACCTCCATAGCACACTGCTGCCACCACCACCACACTTAACCATAGGGACGTATTAGGCAAGTGATGAGAAGTTGCTGGTCTCCAGCAGACATCAGGAGTTCTGCACAGAGTTCAGTTTTGTCTCATTAGACCACAGGCTGTTTCTCCTCAGGCTCTCAGATGTCTTGTCTTTTATTCAAGAGTGGCTACCATCCCTCCAACTCAACCATAAACGCTTGATGGATGGGGTGCTGCTGAGATGGTCGTCCTTCTGGCAGGTTCTCACATTGCACCAGTGGACACCTGAAGCTAAATTTCTGTAATTAAATAATTCAATATCAAGAAAAATGCTAAGCAGCTAAATAGATAAATATAGATTGATAGGGAAGGCACTATATTATAGATAGGTAGAGAGATATCTACAGTATCTAAGGCACTATATAAATGATAGAGAGGAAAGGCACAAAGAGATATGTATATAACTGATATATAGATGTGTAAGGGGCTATATAGCAGATAGATAGGTAGATAGATAAGAAAGGCACTATATCATAGACAGAAAGATATTTATATAACTGATAGATGTATAAGGCACTATATAGCAGATTGACTGATTGATAGGAAAGACATTATTTAAAAGATAGATAAGAAAGGCAATATATAGGTAGAGTGAAAGGCGCAAGATACTGTAGATATATTGATTGATAGAAAAGGCACTGTGTAGCAGATAGATAGATAAGGCGCTATACAGTGTACTGTATATGAAGGGCCCTGTAAAACAGATAGCGAGTGTAGCGTTGAGGTTAAGGCTTTGGATTTCAATGTCTGAGGTTGTGGCTTTAAGTCCTACTAATGGCACTGCGTGTCCCCCAGCAAGTCATCAACCGGAAACCAAAAGAACTGCCACCGATTATATTTGGAATGTTGTAAAACTTCTTGGATTAAAGCGCTAACCACCTCCGTACGGGTGTGTGTCGGGGCCGCGCAGGCAGCGCACCAGTCCGACGCGCGCACTTCTGCCGACGTCATTTGTGTTTTTCCGGTGTGACGGGACGCGCGCAGCTGCAAATGGTCGGAGTGTTCGTAACTTGGGCAGACGAAGCAAACTGAAAAGAACAGAAGGAACTGGGTGAGAATATGCGATCATTTTGTATGTGTATTGGAATAACGGGGTGGTGCGGACCTTGAACTTTTGAAATTCGAATCAATGTCGGGTTGAAACTATTAACTAAATTAAATACAAAAGCTTACTTGGACTTGTTTTTTGGCTATTGCAGTCATTGTGAATGTCACGGTGCTGATAAATGAATGAATGAATGAATACATTCAGTAAAAAGTAATTAAGGCGGTAAATTTGTGTAAAAGCAGTGCTGATAAACCTTTTCTGTAGTTTTTTTTTAACCCATTAGAAAATTATACAGATTTGCTGTGCGGATTATTGAGAATACTGTACTTGTACACCTGCATATCTATGCACGTATCCGATCAGCCAATCACGTGGCAGCAGCAGAATTTATAAAATCCCGGATGTACAGTTCAGGAGCTTCAGTTAATGATCACATAAAACACCAGATTTGGTTTGGGGGGGGGGGGGGTGGGGTTTTTTTGGATCTCAGTGATTTGGACCATTGGTGCCAGGCATTATTTCTGTAGCTGGTGATCTTGAGGGATTTAAATAATAATAATAATACATTTTATTTATATAGTGCCTTTCCCATGCTCAAGGCACTTACAGAATATAATAAAGAATGGCAGGGTATACAGTATATAGCATTGTACAAACCAGATAAACAAATAAAGAAGATTACGACCGTGAATTCAGAGAAAAAAAGCCTAACAGACAACATAATTGATGGTCTCGCACACACACACACATACAGGTTACATGAGCACCTTGACAGAGAGGTAAACTGAGAGAAGAGTAATAAAGTCAAGTAGAGCTAAAAGCCTTCCTGAACAGATGAATTTTGAGTTGTTTTTTAAAAGAATTCATCAAGTTGGCTGATCAAATTAATTTCGGTAGGTCATTTTCACACCCAACAATCTAGAATTTACTGAGAATGGTGTGAGAGAAGCAGTCCTGTGGACGGGAGCGCCTTGTTGATGACAGAGGTCAGAAGGGAAGGTTAGAGCTGACAGAAGGACTACGGCACCTCAGATGACCACTCTGTACAACTGTGGTGAGCAGAAAAGAACAAATGCACAAACTTTGAACCTTAAGGTAGATGGGCTACAACAGCAGACCACCACGTCAGGTTCCACTCCTGTCAGCCAAGAAGAGAAAGTTGAGGCTGCAGTGGGCGCAGGCTCACCTTTTACTGGAGAGCTGAAGGTTCGAAAAACACTTTAAGGGGCACATGAGCCTCTTGGTGTATGGAGTGTGCACACTTTTACATTCGTCAACGGCGCACCATCAGAGTTCCATGACTTGAGGGGCATTTACCACCCTGGTGTCTGTGAGCATGTGCCCCTTAACTTTCATTAATGGTGACCTCAGTGGTCGCCTAATGGACTCACTGGCTCTGCTCTAGCGCCCAAATCTTTTTCGAATATTACCCCGATAACACGGCATAATTTGGATTTCTGCTCCATCCTTGATTTTTGCGACACTCAGATCTGTTAATCTGTTAATCCCATTGCAGTCCTTGATGTTCACCCTTCTGGCCCTCATCTTCTGCCTGTTTCCTTTGAAAGCTTTACAGATCTTTCTTTCAAACACCACCAATGGGCAGCATCCACCTGGATGAGGTGACAGCATCCGTTCTTTTGCCAGTCCGCTTGCCACACATTAACTGTTAGGTGGTGAAGCAGCGAGAGGAAGACTGGGGATGATTAAGGGGCCGGAATGTCCAGGCTGTTTATGCTAATCTGCTGTTTCTAACATGGTTGACATCTATGAGAAAAACATGATTGCACTGCAGGAGAAGATTTATTTTTAATAATAGTAAAAAACAAAGAAAAATATTTACTGTATATCAACACTAGATTGGCGGGCCTGCAAAATTTCAAAAAAATCATACACAAATAATATTTAGAGGCCCAAGACCAAAAAATCATAAGCATGAGCATGACAAGTGGAAAAGTGGCTTAAGCACCAATGGATTCTTTTCAGAATTGGCTGATGTTAAATGTGGTGTCCACCAGGGGTCAGTGCTGAGGTCGCGGCTCTTGTTAAGATATCGGAGTGTGAATTATAAAGAAAAGGCAGTTTGAAAATTACACAGTAACTACAATGGAAGGGGCTAACGCAATACCAAAGCTGTTTCTTCTGAAGATCCAATGTTCCAAATCCAAATCCAGAATCCAAATGTTTTGCATCGGATTGTCTCCGGAGATGAGACACGGGTCCGTCGCTCTGAGACAGAAAGCAAGAGACAAAGCATGCAGTGGAAACAATCGTCTTCTCTCGTAAAGAAGAAATTCAAATGAAGAAACTCACAATGACGTTCTTGTGGGACATGAAGGTTGCTATTGTGGTTCATTTTCAGGAATACAGACGGTCCGTGAGCAGAGCGACGTACTGTGCTATGCATACAGAGAAACTGAAACCTGCAATTCACAGCACAAGGAGAAAACAGTCATGCCGCTCCATCACTCTCACATCATCGGGCTTCTTAAAGAGGCTCCACGCCAGGGGTCCCCAGCTCCGGTCCTGGAGGGCCGCAGTGGTTGCAGGTATTCATTCTAACCCTTAATCAGTGACCTGTTTTTGCTGCTAATTAACTTGTTTTGAATTCATTTTAATTGACTTGTTTTTTAAGATTTGTTCCCCTCAATGTCTTCATCGTTTCTCTGAATTGCTTCATTTCTTTCCTTAACTCTTTCAGGGCTGATGCCAACTTTTAACGAAATTCAGGGGTAGAGGACGGTAATTGGCTGTAAACTGACAGAACTCGTCCTTATGTTTTAGTTCAACTCTCTTTACTAGAAGGAAAGTTAAGTAGCCTTTGCTGATTTAATCTCGATTCCCTGTGTGTGCATGAGTAGCGAAAAAGCAAACAACCTCTAAAATGACATCTGGCGGGAGATTAACGTGAATGTGAAAATTAAAATACTCCATGGGTGTTTTACGTATTATTGCTGAACCGGACTCTGACTTGTCAGACTTGGAATTTGATGCAAGTGATCTGGAGATGGCAGTCAAAAGCGAAAGTGAAGGACCAGCAACTGCTGATTGGTCCCCAGCTGATCCTGGTGCTGAACACGTTCCTGTAGCTGATACGCCTACAGCAGAGTTCGCTTGGGAGGACCACCACTCATGATGACGAGAGGTATGAACCATATTGCATCACACTGTGACTGCCACCGCCGCCCACCTGCTGCATGAAGACAGCCAGGCAGCCGGCCCACCGTGCATTCCTGCTGGCCATCGAGGTGCCTCCAAAGATGCCGAACATGTGCCAACAGCAGCCACTGTACATAGCATCAGACATTTATGTTGATTTATGTGTGAAACCATTGCTTTGTGTGCTTTTCAGAAAACTGATAAAATATTCAGCCCTCAAAGTGTTAAATGGCACCCAAACAGGAATGAAATATGAAGTGAGTGAGCCAAGAGAAGACCAACTAAGTCAGGGCCTCAAAATCCAACCAATTTCACTCCAACCAGTTGCTTAATCAGGCACCGCGTCTGGTCGTTCATTAAACCCATTCTTTAATTCCATGGTGTGACGATGCGGGTTCGACTCCATGCTCCCCTCTTCTGTACGGGAGCCCTTGAACCCAACACCGTCGGTAATGTCACCGATGAGCACGGCAGTGAGGCAGCAACAACAATGGAGCAAGGGGATGGTGTACAAAAGTGCCAAGTTAAAACAATCAAAAAGAAACAGTGTTCAAATAAATAAAGTGCATTGTCTTCTAGAAAGAGTCATTAAAAAAATAATCCACTAAAAGCAAGTGAAAAACAAACATGGAGGTTAAACCAAGAGTGAGGGTCCTACCTACAACCACACGCTCATTCAGAAAGTGGTCCCCTGAGGCAGAGCAGGCTCTGAGAGACTGGAACTACGGACTGGGATATCCTGCAGGGGTCACATAGTGAGAACATTGAGGAGGTTGTTGACTGTACTACTGACTACATCAACTTATGTATGGACATTGTAGCTCCAGTAAGAACTGTACGCTGTTATGCTAACAACAAGCCATGGATTACAAGTGACATCAAGGGCCTTTTGAACCAGAAGAAAAGGGCTTTTAAAGGCGGTGATCAGCATGAGCTCAAGATGCTGCAGATGTTCTATCAGACGGTTGTGGCAAGCGCCCTCTTCTACGCGGTGGTGTGCTGGGGAGGCAGCATAAAGAAGAAGGACGCCTCACTCCTGGACAAACTGGTGAGGAAGGCGGGCTCTATTGTAGGCACGGAGCTGGACAGTTTGACATCCGTGGCAGAGCGACGGGCACTGAGCAGAATGGGGGGGGGGGGGGGGGGGGGGGGGGGGGGGGATGGATAACGCGCAAAACCTGCAGCCACAGTGGGCCCCCAGGACCGACACTGTGAACCTCTGGTCTGGGCTTCTCAACAGGGGAGTCGCCCTACCTGCAGCTGGCCTTCTCTCCACTGTCCTACTGGTCAGTTCGCCTTACCGATCCCTGGCTCCACCAAACAGTGACTTGGGATTCCCCCAACAACCAGGGCTCGCACGCTGGGGACTCCACGTCCCAAGTCCCGACTCCTGCTGCCTTACGCAGAGAGTCATCCACCTTCTGGTCACTCCCACTCTTCACTATAAACTCAGCGGGAGCGACCACTACAACTACTCCCCAGGTGTCGGCCAAACACCCAGGCTTCCTGCTGAGCTGCACGCGAGCCTGCACTCACTCGCTCGCTGTCCCGCACCGACTTTCTCCTCCTGCTGCTTCCTGCCTTCTTCCTGCAATCTCCATTCCTTCTCTTTCTTTTACTTCTCTCCCTTTTAGCCGATCCGCGCTTCTATTTATGAAGGGAACGTATGGCAGTTGTGGCAAATCAGCAGCCCTGAGAACAATTACGGATGCGGACAGTTTCTCATCTGTGCACTTAGGTGACAAACGCCCACACCACAAACTCCTCAGGAACCGCTTTGGCCACACACCACCACGCCCCCTCACTAAGCCGCGAATACGGTGATCATTTATTAAAACTGGCCTTTTTAACGGGAGCTGTGGACCCGCTATAAAACACATGGCTTGTTGCTGCTCTCATTGTGCAATAGCAGACATGTCTTATATTGTGGATTTTCTCTTTTCTAAGAGCACTGGGGACCTGAGCAGATCACATTTCCTGAGATCTTCACCTTTCTTTATTTTCAGATCTTGTGTGATGGGCACACAGTTTGCTGTTTCTGCTCATTTTGTATCTCATGGTTGTTTGGCTGCTAATTAAGGAAAAAGAAAGAAGTGGTCTGAGTCTTCAAGAGCAAGTCAATAAAAATGAATTCAAAAGAAGTGAATTAGCAGCAAAAGCAGGTCACTGATTAAGAAAAGGGTGAGAATGAAAACCTGCAGCTCTCCGGGACTGGAGTTTGAGACCCCTGCTATACAGTGCCTTTCCTAGTGAACCCCCATCCCAAGGTGCTTTGCAGTTGCAGTCACTTCCATTTTATAAAGTGTAAGCATTGTCAAGTGAAAGGGGACACACAAGGGGTCAGTGCTGAGGTTGGAACAGACAAGTACGATATAGCGCCTTTCAATGCAAATGCTATCCTAAGGTACAATGGTTTAACCTCCAGTCATTGTGTTTATATGAAATGTCAGGGCGGGCAAAGAATCTGAATAAGCAATCCTGTAGTATTTTTATAGTGCCTTTCGTCGCAGCCATTATCCGCAAGTGGTCCCCTACTCTGTTTATAGGAATGTGAAGTGACTCACTCAGGGTCACATAAGGATTTGGGGTTTGAACAGGCAATCCTCTGGTATTATATAGCACCTTTCACAGTAAACACAAGGTCATTCACACTTGGGTCACTCCTGTGTATATGAAGTGGCTCACTCCGAGTCCCACAAAGGGTTAGAATGAAAGCCTGCAGCCACTGTGGCTCTCCAGGACTGCAGTTGGGGACCCCTGGTCTACACGGTCACAGGTTGTCCTCTGATGATGAAGTGCTGGTGCAGACCTGGATTGGGGAGCAGCCGAAATCTCCCACAGAATGAGGAAGTTAGTGGAACATCACAAGAAGTGCATCGACCGGCCTGGAGACCATGTAGAGAAATGTGGTAGAGCTGTCGTGCTCATCTCTGCACACTTACTGCTATTCAAGGGTACGTTGTCTTTACTTTTTGATTCTCCCTCTTATAAACAATCTTAAGTAGGAACAGAAATAACAAACCAGTTAGGTTTGCAGATTGGTACCATGGGAAACGTTTGAAAAGCACTGGACTAAGGTGCACAGGGTCAGCCTGCTCTTGAGTGCTTGTGTGACCTGCCGGTGCTCTCATTGCTCATTAAACACATGAAGTAAAAACCCCTCCGAGTTTAAATTAATCATCAAGTTTCTTTGTCTTTCAATGTCTCCTTTGCAGGCTCTTTGAATCTCCTTTTCATTTGGCCCAATGACTGACACGAAGGAGGCATCCAAAGAAGCTCCGCCATATGAGGACAATCCGCAATCTCATGAATCCCACAACTCCTCCAAAGTAACCAGCACAGTGACCCCAGCGACTTCCAAATCGGCGGCCTTGTGTCCAAGAGTCCTGATGCCCGAGCAGCTGGAGAAGCTTCACAATGATGCAGTTTTGGTCTCCGACTTCAAGCAGTTAAAGCTTGAGAAAGAAGCGCAGAAGAACTGGGATTTGTTCTATAAAAGAAACAGCACCAATTTTTTTAAAGACAGGCACTGGACGACGAGGGAGTTTGAGGAGCTCAAGGCGTGCAGACAGGTAAAGTGCACACCTGGCACGCCGTCATATTGCTGCCCCGATTTGAGGGCAGTGTTGCCCGTGGTAAACTTTTTACTGTTGGGTGGCAATGGATGCTGACTGGGAGGTGTCATGTAGGGGTCTGTGTTTGTGTATTTTATGTTTTATGGTCAGTTTTGCAGTGTTACTTTTTATATATCTTCCATTATGTTTGTGTTTATGTCCCGTCTCTTTAAATGTTCAGATGTTCCATGTGCTTTGTGGGTGGAGCCCCAGGAGGCGGGCCATCCTGATGTCATGACTTCTGGCTCCTCCCTTTCACTTAGCACAGGAGAGACCCAGTAGCAGATTACTGCGCTGTAATTGCAGTGTTAAGGCTCGCTTGTGATTCTTGTGGATTTGCTGCTTTTTCTGACTTTCTGCTCTTATTCCTGGATTTTGCATTCAGCTCTTATTTTATGAGGACTTGTTTACTCAGGATCGCCTTTCAGTCTCCTCCTGTTTGCTCTTTTGAGCAATTTGCTGTAGTTTTCTATTTTTTTTTTTAAGTATACAGGTGCTGGTCATAAAATTAGAATATCATGACAAAGTTGATTTATTTCAGTAATTTCATTCAAAAAGTGAAACTTGTACATTAGATTCATTCATTACACATCAGACTGATGTATTTCAAATGTTTATTTCTTTTAATGTTGATGATTATAACTGACAACTAATGAAAGTCCCAAATTCAGTATCTCGGAAAATTAGAATATCAATTAAGACCAATGCAAAAAAAGGATTTTTAGAAATGTTGGCCAACTGAAAGGTATGAATATGAAAAGTATGAGCATGTACAGCACTCAATATTTAGTTGGGGCTCCATTGGCCTGGATTACTGCAGCAATGCGGCGTGGCATGGAGTCGATCAGTCTGTGGCACTGCTCAGGTGTTATGAGAGCCCATGTTGCTCTGATAGTGGCCTTCAGCTCTTCTGAATTGTTGGGTCTGGCGTATTGCATCTTCCTCTTCACAATACCCCATAGATTTTCTATGGGGTTAAGGT
Source organism: Erpetoichthys calabaricus (assembly GCF_900747795.2). Lineage (NCBI taxonomy): Eukaryota > Metazoa > Chordata > Cladistia > Polypteriformes > Polypteridae > Erpetoichthys > Erpetoichthys calabaricus. Next base: position 2,720,408 of record NC_041406.2, read on the forward strand.
AAGGCGAGTTTGCTGGCCAATCAAGAACAGAGATACCATGGTCCTTAAACCAGGTACTGGTAGCTTTGGCACTGTGTGCAGGTGCCAGGTCCTGTTGGAAAATGAAATCTGCATCTCCATAAAGTTCGTCAGCAGCAGGCAGCATGAAGTGCTCTAAAACTTCCTGGTAGATGGCAGCATTGACATTGGACCTCAGAAAACACAATGGACCAACACCAGCAGATGACATGGCACCCCAAACCATCACTGACTGTGGAAACTTTACACTGGACCTCACGCAACGTGGATTCTGTGCCTCTCCTCTCTTCCTCCAGACTCTGGGACCTTGATTTCCAAAGGAAATGCAAAATTTACTTTCATCAAAAAGCAGCAGTCCAGTCCTTTTTGTCTTTAGCCCAGGCGAGACGCTTCTGACGCTGTCTCTTGTTCAAGAGTGGCTTGACACAAGGACTGCGACAGCTGAAACCCATGTCTTACATACGTCTGTGTGTGGTGGTTCTTGAAGCACTGACTCCAGCAGCAGTCCACTCTTTGTGAATCTCCCCCACATTTTTGAATGGGTTTTGTTTCACAATCATCTCCAGGGTGCGGTTATCCCTATTGCTTGTCCACTTTTTTCTACCACATCTTGTCCTTCCCTTCGCCTCTCTATTAATGTGCTTGGACACAGAGCTCTGTGAACAGCCAGCCTCTTTAGCAATGACCTTTTGTGTCTCGCCCTCCTTGTGCAAGGTGTCAATGGTCGTCTTTTGGACAACTGTCAAGTCAGCAGTCTTCCCCGTGATTGTGTAGCCTACAGAACTTGACTGAGAGATCATTTAAAGGCTTTTGAGTTCATTAGCTGATTAGAGTGTGGCACCAGGTGTCTTCAATATTGAACCTTTTCACAATATTCTAATTTTCCGAGAGACTGACTTTGGGACTTTCATTAGTTGTCAGTTATAATCATCAACATTAAAAGAAATAAACATTTGATTAAACATCAGTCTGTGTGTAATGAATGAATCTAATATACAAGTTTCACTTTTTGAATGGAATTAGTGAAATAAATCAACTTTGTCGTGATATTCTAATTTTATGACCAGCACCTGTATCTGAATTTTTGAAGATTCTTTGTTTGCCCTTTTTTCGGTATAAGCCAGGGATTTATGGTTATCCTCTTCCTTATGGGGCCTTTGCTTTATTTTGGGAGTTTTCTAGTTATTTTGCCGGCACTCCTTGTTTGGGGCCTTCTAGTGCCGGAAGCCAGCAATTAGATAGATACTTTATTAATCTCCAAGGAGAAATTCACATACTCCAGCAGCAGCATACTGATAAAAACAATATTAAATTTAAGAGTGATAACAATGCAGTGCAAGTTAAAAAATGCAAGGTGGAGAGTGCCAGGCAGGTATAACAGACAATAACTTTGTATAATGTTAACGTTTACCCCCCCTGGTGGAATTGAAGAGTCGCATAGTGTGGGTGAGGAACGATCTCCTCAGTCTATCAGTGGAGCAGGACGGTGACAGCAGTCTGTCGCTGAAGCTGCTCCTCTGTCTGGAGATGATCCTGTTTAGTGGATGCAGTGGACTCTCCATGATTGACAGGAGTCTGCTCAGCGTCCATCGCTCTGCCACAGATGTCAAACTGTCCAGCTCCGTGCCTACAATAGAGCCTGCCTTCCTCACCAGTTTGTCCAGGCGTGAGGCGTCTTTCTTCTTTATGCTGCCTCCCCAGCACACCACCGTGTAGAAGAGGGCGCTCGCCACAACCGTCTGATAGAACATCTGCAGCATCTTATTGCAGATGTTGAAAGACGCCAGCCTTCTAAGGAAGTATAGTCTGCTTTGTCCTCTCTTGCACAGAGAATCAGTATTGTCAGTCCAGTCCAGTTTATCATCCAGCTGCACTCCCAGGTATTTATAGGTCTGCACCCTCTGCACACAGTCACCTCTGAGGATCACAGGGTCCATGAGGGGCCTGGTCCTCCTAAAATCCACCACCAGCTCCTTGGTTTTGCTGCTTTTCAGGTGTAGGTGGGTTGAGTCGCACCATTTAACAAAGTCCTTGATTAGGTCCCTATACTCCTCCTCCTGCCCACTCCTGATGCAGCCCACGATAGCAGTGTCGTCAGCGAACTTTTGCACGTGGCAGGACTCCGAGTTGTATTGGAAGTCCGATGTATATAGGCTGAACAGGACCGGAGAAAGTACAGTCCCCTGTGGCGCTCCTGTGCTGCTGACCACAATGTCAGACGTGCAGTTCCCGAGACGCACATACTGAGGTCTGTCTGTAAGATAGTCCACGATCCATGCCACCAGGTGGGAATCTACTCCCATCTCTGTCAGCTTTTCCATAAGGAGCAGAGGTTGGATGGTGTTGAAGCTGCTAGAGAAGTCCAGAAACATAATTAGTAGTGAGGAGTAGCAGGATTTGGGGTGAGGTACCTGACCTGCTTTCATGTTCCTTTTAGGAGCCCTCGCATCCATTTTGTCATATTTAAGACTCCATCCCATAACACTGGCAAGCTTCTGTGAACCCTGTGTCCATTTTTGGACTCCGTTTGAAGACTCTTTATGACGTACAGGCACTTGACACGACAGCTTTAAAAATCTTGGCTGGGTCTGAGTGGTTCTGTGACTAACCTGTAAAGGTTTGGAAGCTTCTGTTTGGGTATTGGCCTTACCCCATGGCACATACCAACATGTGTCTTTATCTTTATACAGTGGATTGGATTGTGTGCTGATTGATGTGTATTGGTCTTCTAACAGGTAAGCTGTGATCTTTTTATAATTGACACTGTTAGGTAATTTCTGATGATTGTTATGTGCTCCCTGGTCTCTGTTTCTGTTCCTTATTTATGTCTTCTTGGTTTCTTCTCAAGTGCCTTTCACGTGTTTATTAACTATTGTATGTCAGTAGTGTTCTTTTTATTTATGATTTGATTTCTGTGTGTAATGTGTCATTTTCTTATGTTCCTTGTATTCCATAGGCGGTGCCCTAAAAGGTGGGACCACCCTGACATCATCACTCTGAAACGTCTCTTTGGCTGTTTGAGCCTAGGAAGAAGGGGGCACAGGGCAAGGCATTGAAGTTGGAAGTGTTGTTTTATTTAAATTTCCTGACTCTTTTTTTGCCTTGTTTATTGGATTCCACCTTCGGATTGTGTTTTTAGTTGATAGTTAATGCATTATGATGAAAGAATGAGTCCCCAACATGACAAAAACAATGTGAGGCCTCCGAAAACACCACAAAGCACAGGCCAGGACCTTCTCTGACTTGCCCAGATGTACTTGCTGCCTTTAGAGTTCAAAGATCTCAAAAAATCCCTCACTGGCACGAGAACTGTGAATAACTCTGGTGTATATGGAGACTAGTGACACCCAAATCTCTCTATTAGAAAAGAAAATCTTGAGACGAGACTATTGCCAAGAGATTTTTTTCAAGTTCCGCCCCCCTCTCAACCATTTTTAACCACGCTCACGGTCCTCTCACCTCTCATTGGTGTGAATGCTTTTGTCAGGCACAGTTCCTGCGCAGTCAGCTCTTATAATTTTTTACGTTTACCTCACTTTAAGTTCCCAATAAAAGAAGGCTTATTATGTCCAAATCTTATTGAAGAACTTCATCCCAAAGGGTGAGTAAACGGGCAATCCTAGTAGCGAGAAAGAATGAAGTCAAACGAATTAACGCAAAAATTGTTGATCGGTTACACGGCAATGACATGTAAAATTTTAACAGGCGACAAGGAAGGTAATGTAGTACGTCTTCAGGGGATAACATTAGACACCAAAGGAGATCTTGATATGCCATTCGTATTTAAACATTAACACTTTCCCGTTAGAATAGCTTTTGCTGTGACAATTAACAAATCACAGGGACAAGCATTCGAAAAAGTCGATTTATTTATTAAAGAGAGAGAAACAAAATTCACTCACAGGCAGTTATACGTTTACATTGTCACGATGAAAGTCCATACACGGAAATAAAATTCAATGCAATATTGACGAAAAGTTAATTCAAGAAATTGTTTTTACTGAAGTTTTACAGTAAAAGTGTAAGTTTAAAAAGTATCTGCATATTAATTTCAAAGCCAAACAGAATGAAAAACGTATAACGCAACGAATACCTCTAACGCAGCATGAAACATAATTTTCTTTCAATTTATTACGTTTTATAATTTTTTTGCTGTGGTTAATTACTCGCTGTAATGTAAAATAGTTACTTCTATTATGCATATGTAACAATTCCCATGAAAATAATAATCTGTTTAAATTGGACATCCACTTCCCCATACGCGAGCGGCAGATCTGTGATGTGGCTAGCGTGTAGCTCCTGCCCGGGGGTTAGCGAGTGATGCGTGCAGAGGGCAGAGCCCCCTACTCTTTATAAATAAAGGATTTATTAATCTCCTTAGCTTTAACCCAAAGCCTCTCTTGGGGTTGGAATTCTGTATAAAAATAGTGAACCCCAAATGTATGATCTGATGTACCGTGTTAAGTCCAAATAACTGTATTTTGCTGCCATCTAGTGGATGAAATAACAGCATGCTTCAAAAAAGTAATAAATATTTCTATGTATTCTGACTCTATAGTAACTCATCAATATTCATGAGTGGGGCGGAGTCTTAAATCAAACCACTCAATGCAGTGTACACTAAAAGCTGTAAAGCCACTTTTAGATTAAACTGAACCATTAGTTGAATCAAACGCTATAAAGTGGTTATCAGACATTGACACTGACAGTGAAACCGGTGCATACGGCATTGTGTGACCGAAGTGCCATGATATGCCTGGTGAATTCGGTTACTACTGAAGCTTCACTGTGGTGCAAGTAGGTTTATGGCAGAAAGGCAAAATGATCGTGATCAAGTGAAAGGACAAGAAAGACGTTAGGCACCTAAACACAGTTCACAATGCAGCAGTTGTCGTTTGTGTCTGGAAATGTGGAAGTCACTAAGCCTTACACAGCGGTAGCCCACAGTAAGACATGGCACGTGTTAATTATGTGGATAAAGCGCTGACATTCTACCTTCTCATGGGCCAGCAGTAGAAAAGATATAAGAAAGTGCAAAAAAAAAAAAAACACGTTGACTGTCCCGATTGTGACGTCGGGCTGTCCGTTTTAAAACTTGCACTAAATCTGCATCGGTACAGTCAGTGGACACTCGACAGACCTTTTCTAGTGTATTTGTGTTGATGTTTTGCTGTTGCTGTTACATGTAATAACATTTTCTTATTGGAAAAAAAAGTTTTTTGGCTCATTTTTCCGGGGGTAAACATAATGCTGAGGAGGTTAAAAAACTAGAAATGCTTAAAAGGAGTCCAAAGACACAATCCAAAGGCAGAATCCAATAAACAGAGCACAAGATAGTCTGAAAAGCTTCCAAATCCAAACAAAAAACAACCCCTGGGAAGACCCCTTCCAAATACAGTGCACCACCCCTGAGCGCCCTTCTTTCTGCCCTGAAATAACCAGAGAGACCTCTGAGTAGTGGCAACGTCAAGGTGGGCCTGCCTTGTGCAGTACCATCTACAGAATACAAGAATCATAAGAGGACACCACATGACACATAGAAATCAAGTAATAAATACATTTAACACTTTTAACATCAAATACGGTATATGATCACAATTAAACATATGACAGACACTTAAAGGTAAACTAAGAAGACATAAAAAAACAATCCATCTATGTAAATTACACTTTTGTGATACCAAAGGACCTCACTCAGCGGAGGATTTTTACAATACTGAACAGTAATAGAAAAAGAAGTACATGAACTTATATAATAATAGCTACAAGCTCAAATAAATGCAGTGGGCAGTATGGCGGCACATTGGTAGCATTGAGACAAGGGTTTGTTTTCTCTGGTCCTTCCTACATGGAGTTTGCATGTTCTCCCCGTGTCTGTGTGGGTTTCCTCCGAGGTGCCCCAGACCAAAGACATGCAGGTTAGCTAAACTGGCACTAGTGTGTGGTTGGTGGTGCCCAGCCTGAGGTTTGTTCCTGCCTTGTGCGCTCTGCTTACTGGTATTGGGCTCCCCTGTGTCTCTGCTCTGAATTAAACAGGTTAGAAAATGACATGAGATGACTAGTAAATGTGGACTAAATAAACAGCAAATGGAATCAAATGAACATCTTCAGTCATATTTACGATGAAATTAATCACATCAGCTCAAATGAAGTAAAAGAAGCTGCATAGATGGAGAGCTTGGTAGAGGGCTGGCGTAATGTCTCTGTCCACGTCCCCCTTTACAGATCTGTGGTGTGTGTGTGTGTGTGTGTGTGTGTGTGTGCGCGCCTGCCTTTGTGTGTTGATGTTATTTTGGAGGTATTAGGTGGACAGGACTGACAAGCTTTGTTGGGCTGAATGGCTTGTTCTCGTCAAAGTGTTTTTCTAATGTTGTAATTTCTTTCTTTTCATCATCCAGCATCTTTTCTGTTAGGACAAACAAGATCTCAGTTATCTTCACTTATATATTTCTTTGAGTGTAAGTGTGTGTTCATGTGTGTGTACGCCCACGTGTGTGTGTACAAGTCTATTTAAATAGAGTAGAACCCTGATTAGATAGTGAGATAGTGTGCACTCATACTGCCTCGAGTAGCTGAAAACTTGGATAACACAGATGGCCACAGCCATCTTGGATTAAACATTCCCGATATGAAAGATTTTTCCAATTTATGTGGTACATACAGTATCACTTTTAAGCCTGTTTTCATACCTTACTGAGTTTAATGCTCTTTGCTTCTTCACTTCAGCGACCTCAGCATCAAAATGTCGACAGCTCTACTGTTTAACATACAAAAGTGCTGTTTTGATGGCATTTAGACCGCCTGTATGAGGAATCTGGTGTGGATTTTCTGTGCAGTCCTCATCATTGTGTGAAAACAAAACTCCCAAGTGGGCGAGACAGCGTCGCGTGTGTACACTGGCAACACACTGATGGTGGCCGAGGGGTGAGTGAATCACGCCAACATTCCCACAGTCCCCAGCTCTTTGACCGCTTGCTCAGTTCAGTCAAGGTGAAAAGGATAGTATTTACACGCCCAGTACAGTATTCATAGCAAAGCTTTTATGAAATATAATAAAAGCAGTGTATTACACTTCAGGTTCGCCTCTGATAATGTGGAAACTTGGTTAAATGGGGCGCAGTGAATGGAGGTGGTACTGCGAATTAATCAGTCAGTCATTATCCAACCCGCTATATCCTAACACAGGGTCACGGGGGACTGCTGGAGCCAATCCCAGCCAGCACAGGGCGAAAGACAGGAACAAATCCCGGGCAGGGCACACACACACACACACACACACACACCAAGCACACACTAGGGACAATTTAGGATTGCCAATGCACCTAACCTGCATGTTCTTGGACTGTGGGAGGAAATTGGAGCACCCGGAGGAAACCCACACAGACACGGGGAGAACATGCAAACTCCACGCAGGGAGATCCTGGGAAGTGAGCCCAGGTCTCCTTACTGCGAGGTAGCAGCGCTACCCACTGCGCCACCGTGTCGTACCCCTACTGCGAATTATCTACCTCAAAAACTACTTGTACAAAAATTTTGCAAATCAATACACCTGGTCCCAAGACTAAGCAGAGCAGACTGCAAACATTACTGTATGTTCAGAATTCAAGCTGCTCGTTTACTAAAAAATCTGCTCACGTCACTCCTGTCCTTTATGATTTGCATTGGTTACCAGTTTCTTCAAGAATCAAATATCAAATTATTCTCATCACCTTTAAAGCCCTTCATGGTTTAGCCCCTCATTATCTGTCTGAGCTGCTGCTTCCTTAATTCTTTTAATTAATTCTTTGCATTTATATAGCGCTTTTTTCACTACTCAAAGTGCTTAGCAATTGCAGGTTAAGGGCCCAACAGAGCAGAGTCCCTATTGGCATTTACGGGATTCGAACCAGCAACCTTCCGATTGCCAGTGCAGATCCCTAGCCTCAGAGCCACCACTCCTTACACTCCTGTCTACGCATTAAGATCATCAGACGCTCATTTACTCACCGTACCGAAATACGGCTTAGTAACTAACGGGTGGCAGAGCTTTCAGTGTGATGGCCCCTAAAATTTGGAATGTTCTTCCTCTCAGCCTTTGCAAGGAAAAATCGATTATTCATTTCAAAATCCTGTTAGAAACACATCTCTTCAGTGAGTATTATTCATTTTCTTGTATGTAATTTATATTAACTTGTTAATGTGTTGATTGAATTGTAAAGTGTCCTTGAGTGTATGAAAGGCGCTACATAAATCAAACTTCTTCTTATTATTATTATCCCGGCTGAATGAAACAATTCCTGCAGCAGTTATTATTGGATGCAGGTCAGACTGTTTTTGAAGGATATGGAGATAAGAATTGGATCAAAAACAGTAGGCCTGGAATGTGGGACAAGGCAAACACGATGCCACTTGTTTGAAGAGTTTGTTCAGAAGTTCTCTTTTGGATTCAGGGGGGATATCTCAGAAACTGCTCGGTTGCAGTCACCCAGGAGCTTAACAAAAGGCAAGAAATCATTTTTGGGCAAGAATTTTAAGAATTGAAAATCACACACTCACATACACACTGTGCTAAAATCAACTATTCTCATTTTAAACATCATAGAAATCAGAATCTGAACTTAACTCGATAGCAGATTTCCAACCACATCACCAAACCTCCAGTTACAGAGGCCAGGGCGTCCACCCTGACTGGCACCTATCACTAGTGAGTGACGTTGTGGCTGCCTGGGAGTTTCCATGGGTGTCACATATGCTGTTCATTTCCAGGTTCACTGGGATTCCTCTTCTCTTTGGTTTCTTTTTGCAGTTTGAAGCTCAGAAGTTGGTTCTTCTTGAAGCCGGTTGTGGAGTAGGTAACTGCTTGTTCCCTCTTTTAGAAGAAGACCTGAATCTGTTTGTGTATGCCTGTGATTTTTCACCACGAGCAGTCGACTTTGTAAAAGTAAGTGCGTCTTGTAAAAGTGACCTCCTGAGGTATTGCTACAGGTGCATCGTAATAAATTAGAATATCATCGAAAAGTTAATTTATTTCAGAAATTCAATACAAAAAGTGAAACTCCTATATTATATACATTCATTACACACAGAGTGATATATTTCTAGCGTTTATTTCTTTTCATTTTGCTGATTATGGCCTTCAGGTAATGAAAACTCAAAATTCAGTATCTCAGAAAATTAGAATATTGTGAAAAAGTTCCATATTGTAGACTCCTGTTGTCCCACTCCACTCAGCTAATTAACCCAAAACAACAGAAAAGGGGTCCTGAGCCTTGACGTGGTCTCTCAGTCTGGTCCAGTAGGCCACACAATCATTGACAGTCGTCCAGAAGACAGTCATTGAGACCCTCTACCACAGAAGGTCATTGCTAAAGAAGCTGGCTGTTCACAGAGTGCCTTATCCAACACCAGCAAACCCGCGATTCTCGAAAGAATCGCAAATCTAAGAATGGCAATCACTTTCTGTTCCCTCTGATATTTGGAGGGATGAAAAATCATGGAGGGTGGGTGCGTCCTGGGAAATTTTTCATTTAATTAAATAAACATATTTGTACTAAAGCGATTTCTTTTTGGAGCTGTGACTCATCTGGTTCTGGTGTTTCAGAAGCACGTTGTAGGCACCTTCGTTTATTGTTTTTATCCATGCAGTGTCGTTTTTGTTTTTCTATGGCTGTGTCGTTAGCTAGAAGTCGTTTGCTGACGGCGGTGGATTCACGTGCTGAAGTGACAATGGCGGCGAACCCAGACTTGGAGGGGCACATTACTAAACGAAGGTAGTATATGTGGTGGTGTGGGCGGTCGCGTTTGGGCAGCGGTGGTAGTGTGTACGGCTTGCCTGTTGCCTCTGGCATCAAGGCAACATAAAGTTGTCCATGTCCAAATACAGGCTCAGATAGGTAAATGCCTACTTTGTCCATGGTTTGTTCTTGGGATTTGTTGATTGTCATGGCAAATGTATGTGATACCTGAGCTGTTTGTTTTTGGATCCGTGCCTCTAATGCATCTGGTGTTTCAGAAGCGCGTTGTAGGCGCCTTCGTTCATTGTTTTTATCCATACAGGCTCGTTTTTGTATTTGTATTCGTTGAGCTCTTTCTTTTTGGAGCCGTGACTTCTTTGCTTCTGGTGTTTCTGAAGTGCGTTGTAGGAGCCATCGTTTATTGTTTTTATCCATGCGGTCTCGTTTTTGTGTTTCTGTGGCTGTGTCGTTAGGTAGAAGTCGTTTACTGTTAGGAATCATAATTCAACTTACTTTTAATACTGAATTACCGTGGTGTGTGCGTTTGGGCGGCGGTTGTATTGTGACCTGAAGTCTAGTTTACAGGTTGTGTTGTTTGGGCACCACCTACTGACTTTGGGAAGCTGCTGGGTTTGACTCTGGGGCGCTGAGGTGCTGTGCGCATGTGCTTCGGTGTGTCCGGCGTCCGTGCATATAATTATATAACTGTCGTTTAGTAATATAGATATTAATGGAGAGTTGAGTGGAAGGAAAAAATGTGACAGCAGAAAAAGGTGGACAAGTAACAGGGATAAGCGCAGCCTTGAGATGATTGTAAAGAATTTAGGGGATATTCCCAAGGAGTGGACTTCACTGGAGTCAGTGCTTTAAGACGTATCGGGGACGTGGGCGGCAACTGTCACAGCATTCCTTGCGTTGAGCCACTCCTGAACCAGAGACAACGTCAGCAGCGTCTTACCTGTGCTAAGGAGAAAACAGACTGGACTGTTAACAGCTCAGTGATGCAAAGTCCTCTTTTCAGATCCATTTGGAAATCGAGGTCCCAGAGTCAGAAGGAAGAGTGGAGAGGCACAGAATCCAAGCTGCTTAAGGTGAAGTGTGAAGTTTCCACAGTCAGTGATGATTTGGGGAGCCATGTCATCTGCTGGTGTTGGTCCACTGTGTTTTATCAAGTCCAAAGTCAGTGCAGCCAGACGGCTACCCAGATATTTGACAGCACTTCATAACTTCCCTCTGCTGACAAGCTTTATGGAGATGCTGATTTCATTTTTGAGCAGGACTTGGCACCTGCCCACACAGCCAAAAGTACCAACACCTGCTTTAATGACCATGGTATCAGTGTGCTTGATTGGCCAACAAACTCACCTGACCTAAACCTCATAGGGGATTGTCAAGAGGAAGATGAGAGACAGCAGAGCCAACAATGCAGACGAGCTGAAGGCCGTGATCAAAGCATCCTGGGCTTCCGTAACACCTCAGCAGTGCCACAGCCTGATCACCTCCATGCCACGCTGCATTGATGCAGTCATTCATGCAAAAGGAGCCCCGACCAAGTATTGTGAGCGGCCATGGACAGACTGTTCAGTAGGCAAACATTTCTGTATTAAAAATCATTTTTTTATTGGTCTTTTGTAATATTTTAATTTTCTGAGATACTGAATTTTGAGTTTCCATTATCTGTAAGCCATAATCAGCAAAATGAAAAGAAATAAATGCTTGAAATATATCACTCTGTGTGTAATGAATCTTTCTCAACTGGAATACAAATACAAAAAAATTATTCTGTAAATGCAACCAGCACTTATTTCTCCTCCATAAACTCAAACTATTTAAAGTAGACGAGGACCTCATGTTGTCGTTTTATCGCAGTCTGATCCAGTCTGTGATCACTTTCAGTTTCATTGCCTGGTTTTATAGTCTGACAAACCAAAACTCAAAAAATCTCCAGCAGATTACGAAGTATGCAGCTAAAGTTATTGGGGCAGATGTAGATGACATGACTGGTGTGTGTGTGTCAGAGGGCAGGCAATGCTAAAGAAACTGAAATCATCTCAACTGATGACAGACATCCATTACATGGAGAACTAAACTTCAGTAAATCAGGAAGGAGAGTCGCTTTGAAAACCCACACAAATCACTCCACAAACTCCTTTCTTCTTAGTGCCAGACGACTTTTCAATAAGAAATATCGGAAATAATGATTACGGTTTTGATATATATCCTGTAACCTTTTTTTATTATCTTTTCGTTGTAAATATGTATTATCTAACTGCCTTACCTTAACCTTTCTTGTTTCTATTTCTCTGTTTTATTTCATTCTGTCTGTTCTTAGATGCAACTGAGAAGGCAAATTTCATGTTTTCTTGTGTAAACATGACTAAATAAAGAAACCTTAAACCTTATAATATATGAGTTTCACATTTTGAATTCAATTATTGAAATAAATGAACTTTTCGATGATATTCTAATTTATTGAAATGCACCTGTATTGTGAACAAATGGCCATCCTGAATTGTCTTCTTGTGGCTTATAGCAGTTAGCCCGTCTAGAGAAATCACATGGGGTGCACTGTTAAGTGACTTAACATTTCTTTTCTTTTTATTGTTATTTAGCAAAATCCTTTGTATAATGCTAAGCAGTGCAAGGCTTTTCAGTGCGACCTCACTAAAGACGATTTGTTGGAAAATATTCCTTCTGAGTCCGTAGATGTGGTGACACTCATATTTGTGCTATCGGCTGTCCACCCGGACAAAATGCACCTTTTGCTGGAAAATATTTATAAGGTAAGTTGCCCCGTTATATCCATCCATCCATTTTCCAACCCGCTGAATCCGAACACAGGGTCACGGGGGGTCTGCTGGAGCCAATCCCAGCCAACACAGGGCACAAGGCAGGGTGCCAACCCACCGCAGGACACACACAAACACACCCACACACCAATCACACACGAGGGACAATTTAGAATCCACCTAACCTGCATGTCTTTGGACTGTGGGAGGAAACTGGAGTGCCCGGAGGAAACCCACGCAGACACGGGGAGAACATGCAAACTCCATGCAGGGAGGACCCGGGAAGTGAACCCAGGTCTCCTTACTACGAGGCAGCAGCGCTACCCACTGCACCACCGTGCCGCCCTGCCCTGTTATATTCATTTTAAAAAATATTTTAGTGCAATATGTGTGGCCAGGGGTGTGAATACTGTAAATTCTTATGCCTGGCCTATTTTCCCTGCATTTCAGAAGCTTTGCTAGCAGCCTAAAGTAAAACTTCAGCTGCACCCAAGCAAGTCCCTGCTTGTTTGTGGTGAGAAGGTGTGGGCCCTGCCATCGGCTGAATGTGAGCTTCATGCTGTAATGACAAGCTGATTGATTTTCAGTCCATGAACAAAGACAGTCCCTAATTGTGCAATCTTTATTTCTCCCAATGAGTCTTTTTTTCTGCAGTTCCTGGCATTCAAGTCAAGTGCCAAGTCAGCTGGCTTTATTGTCATACCATCCATACACCACATTGCAGCATACAGTAGCATGAGATAACATAACACCAGGACTGCGATGCAACACACACTTAAGACAAGTGCAGGACAGGTAAAGAACAATACTGTACTATCCATACAGTGCCTTGCAAAAGTATTCACATCCTCCCGAAACACCAACCCGGTGTTTGTCCTGTTTTGTCACATCACATCCTGGAATTACAATGGATTTTCATTTCGATTTTATGTCATGAACTTAACAATTAAGATAGATAGATAGAAATTAAGTCTAAATTGTCGAAGTGGAATGAAAATAAACTCGCTTGTGTGAATGTATTGTGGCCTGCAGGGGGCGCACCAGCCACCCAAACCTGACACACACACAAGGACACCACACACAAGTTCAGCACACAACACACATTTATTTTAGTGACGAAGCTCTTTGTTTAGTTAAACACACCAGCGCAGTACAAAACGACATTGCTTTACATCCCACAGTATTTTCTTCTTCCTTTGTCCTTCTCGTTTCCTCCACTCCTCCTCTGGCAAGTGTCATTTTCTCTCTCCTGACTGTGGTCCCGGAGTAGGGGCCACTGGCTCCTTTTAAGCCTCACCTGGGAGTACCCCAGGTGGCTCGTTAGGGTGGTCTGGAATCACTCCCAGGTATGGCGGAAGCACAAAGTAGGGCTCTGCAGCTCCCCCTGGAGGCTGCCATGTAACCACACAGGGCTGCAGCGAACTCCCAACTCCAAGCATGCCCTATGAGAATATGTGGTGCCACAGCAACCCAAGGGGTCTGCCATATAGTGTCCTGGAGGGAGATAATACCCTGAGTCCGCTCTCTCCCCTGGTCCTTCCATCCAGCTGGTGTCCTGGCCGAGCAGGGCCCGGGGCTGTCTGCAACAGTGTATATATACTGTGTGTGTATGTATAATATATATATAATTTACACACTACTGGTCCAAAGTTTTAGAACACTTCAGTGTTTATGAAAGTACATGCAGTTTATTTTCTGAATAAGGCATAGAGCAAATAAATAATGGCAAATAAAAAAAACACAAGTCAAAGAATCACTAAGTGTCCATTTTGATTCATCAACTTTTTGCTGATCTAACATCCAAACCGTGGTAACACTTTTGATTCAGAATGCCAGTCACTCTCTGCAAGTCACCATCTCTGCCTCCAGCAAGGCTTACACTTCTGAGGATAATAATGCTGTCTCATTTCATTTGTACATTGCTGTGCTCTTGCCATTCTACAGTGTAATATTGTCCAAGCAGAACCTCAGAGGGTGTAGTAACACAGTCAGCTCCAGCTCTTCTTTAAGACATACGCTGGGTTTTTAAGTAATCAACAGAAGTTGGGACACCTGTGCAAATTGTTTGGTTCACCTTGCAAGGCTTCAATTATTTTAATTGCTGCAGAACATCTGTAGGTTGTAACATATTAGCTGTTTGCTGTAGAAGGCCTATTTTGTAATATTCTGAAATTTCCTTTTTTCAGTTTTTGATAACCTTAAATCTCTGCCAGTTTACTGCTTACCTTTTTACCATTTTAGGCCATTCATTCAGTTTCAGCTGATTAGTTTTGAAGAAAACCTGAAAGAAACTGAGGTATTCTAAAACTTGTGACCAGACGTGTATATATTTATATATATAAATATATATAAAACAAGTAAAAACTGAAAAGTCGTGAATGTATACGTATTCATCCCCTTTGCTATGAAACCCCTAAATAGGATCTGATCCAACCAGTTCTCTTTAAATGTCAACTAATTAGGTGATCAGGGTCCACCTGTGCGCAATGCAGGTGTCACATGATCTGTCACATGATGTCTGTTCTGAAAGGCCCCTGACTCTGCAACACCACTAAGCAAGCAGCGTGAAGTCCAAGGAGTTCACCAAACACAAAGTTGTGGAGAAGTAGAGATCAGAGTTGGGTTATAAAACAAATATCCCAAACTTTGACTATCCCACACAGCACCATCAAATCCATTATAACAGAATATTAAGAATAAGTCAGCACTACAAACCTGACAAGAGGAGCATACCAACCAAAACTCACAGACCAGGCAAGGAGGGCATTCATCAGAGATCTAACAAAGACACCAGGGAGAACACTGAAGGAGCTACAAAGATCCACAGCGGAGATGTGGATTAGGGCCACTTTAAGGCGTACACTCCACAGAGCGGGACTTTATGGAAGAGTGACCAGAAAAAAAGCCATTGCTTAAAGAATAAATAAGAAAACATGACTGGAGTTTGCCCAGAAGGAAGAAGGTGGAAGAAGGTTCTCTTGACAGATGAGACTAAAATTGAACTTTTTGGCCGTCATGAGAAACACCAACACTTCCCATCACCCCAGGATCACCATTGCCACAGTGAAGCATGGTGGTGGCACCATCATATTGTGGGGACAGGGAAACTGGTCAGGATTGAAGGAAAAATGGATGGCACTAAATATGGGACAATTCTTGAGTAAAGACATGTTTTAGTTTTCTAGAGGTTTGAGACCGAGATGAAGGTTCACCTTTTAGCAGGACAATGAATGACACTAAACATACTGCTAAAGTGATACTGGAGTGGTTGAAAGGGAAACCGTGAAATGTCTTGGAATGGCTGAGTCAAAGCCCAGACCTCAATCTAATGGAGAATCTGTGGCATCATAACAACAACTAATAAAGCAAAACAAGCACAGTTGTAACACATGTACTACCTATAAATAAGCCATTAGGAGCAGATCTGAAGGCAGGAGGGCCGCACAGAGTTCAGGGTCCGGACAGCCAGGGACTCCTACTTCACTGACACTGCAAATCTTACACCCGTACACAGTGTCTCTACTTAGACCAGCACTCACACTTAGTGTCCCAGTCTCCGTGTCTGATCTCTCTGGTAAAACTCACTGCTTCCTTCGCTTGTTCCTGTTTATTTCAGCTCTGCAGTCTCTTGATTAACTTCGCCCCAGGGATAAATGCTTCTAGCCGCGGTGGTAAGATGGACATGGTGGATGTTTTAATTGGTAATTTGTTTAATGGTTTAATTGATTTTAAAGAAATCCATTGTTTTTAGCTTGTGTCAGTGCCAGGAATGCATGTGAAAGTATGCATTAGCCTAATCGACAATTCATTATTGTGAAGCTACCTGCACTGTAAAAGATAACGGATTGGTGCAGATGAAATAGCTTTTTGGAATTGACAAAGAAACTAATTGGGAGAGTATTTGCTGGTGGCAGAAGCTGACCATCTATTAACACTAGAATCCCTGACGCCTACGAAAAAACTCAATCTCAGGCCACCTTAAATTCCTTCACACCTCTCCGTCAGCGTCTTTTGTTTTGTAAATGTGTCGATCTGCACAAGCAGCAGGCAGCCTGCTATCCAATCCCCGAAGCTACTGAAGTTCTCCCAGCTCAAGTCTGATTATCTCGGTGTGAGGTGCCTGGAGTTGTAGATGGTAAATAATATATCGTTATTTGGAACACATGCATTCCATGTGTGTTCCGTGTTTACAAGGATCTATATAAATTTAGGATGACAGGAAATGCAAGAAATGTTGAACACATAACTAATACAGAAACTTTTTTCATGTTACAGTACTAATGACAAAATGTAGACATGAAGTGTATAATGTGTGAAGACTGAAATCTAAATACCAAATAAACACTTTCACAAAAGGTTCAAGCATAAGAAAACAAGTCCGCTTTTATTAAGAAATATAACTGTAGAAAAAGAAATGGGGTTAGGGTACGACGCTGACATGACTGCTTGGGTGGGGCAGTGGAAAGAACTGCTGACTTAGCCGCTAACCAGAATTACCATTTTGAGTAGTGAGCTCCTGTTATTGTTACTATTATAGAATAAAAACATAGATTTGGTTTGAGTCTGTAACAACCTTGATTTATTTACTTATCTTCCTACAGTGTAAAGTCACAAGTAGACTGCAGAACTTCCTGTGTTTGATCGACACGGGCCTGCCGACAAAGTAAATGTGGCGTCATACCCTAACTCGATTTCTTTTTCTTTGGTTATATTCTTGAATGAAAGTGCACTTGTTTTAAGTGTACATTTTATGAAAGTATTGTAGAAGAAGAATGTTCTCCTCAGCACCATGTATTTTGTGTGTTTAGTAAATTAGAATCTTTATAATAACTATTTTGTAACTTGCCAGTGAGAGACGCTTTGGCTTATGAACTAACAAAAATATATTATTCCAGGGTTCAGGAGAAATAGTGTCCACATGAATAAAATGTAAGCTGTTTCTTGTTTTTCCCTTTCTCAGAGTGAATGTTTCAGGGACAAGGTCACAAGGCTGCAGAACTGCACATGTAGTTTATGCAAAGGCGTCTCTCCTGTGCTAAGCTTCCAAAACACAGATAATGCTTAGCTCAACAGACATATTGTTTAACTTTACTGGTTTGATAAGGATGTTCTTTCTGTCTTATTAATCATGAGATGCTGAAGTATAAAAAACCCCTCCTGGCTTTTGATCAGGGTTCAATTGAGCTTTGCGGCTATAGGTTATACTCTTTTGAATCTCTACTTACTGCGACTCCAAATAAATAAATAAACAAGAATTGAGAAAATATTATCTGTCTGCTTTTCAGTGTGCATTTTTTCGTCCACAGTATTTATTTGATATTTGGACTTCAGGCTTCACACATTATACATTTCATGTCTACATTTTGTCGTATTTTAACATTAAAAAAGTTTGTTTTAGGTATGTGCTCAACATTTCTCACATGTCCTGTCATCCTACACTTACCCACATCTTTGTAGATCTTTGAAATGCATGTGTGTACCAAATAACGATATATCATTTACCCTCTACAACTCCAGACTCCTCACATGCAGATAAGGAGACTTGAGCTGGGAGAACTTTTTGCCCGAGTTGAGCTCCTTTGAGAAGGGGATGGGATAGCAGCCTGCTTGTGCTGATTGACACATTTACAAAACAAAAGACGCCGACGGAGAGGTGCACAGGAATTTAAGGTGGCCCGGGATTATGAGTTTTTTCGTAGGCGTCAGGGATTCTAGTGTTAAAGAGCTGGGACAAATGCTGCAAAGGGTCAGTGCTGTGGCCGCGCTCTTGTTAGCTTAGCTGAGCTGACAAGAAGGCGTGAGAGAGCCAGGAGCTGGTCAGAGGGAAGGAGGGAGGACCAAGTTGTGGTGCCATCTAGAGAAGGGCAAGACACCCTGGGAGCTGTTGCAGCCGTTAGCAATAGTGGTTCGAATCAATGTGGTGGATTGGGGATGCAGCGGGCCGCTTCAGAGAAGGGCAAGGCATAGTGACAACCTTCTAGTTTAGCATTGAGGAGCAACAGCTGCTTACCTACAAAGTGTTAGATCATGCAATCTGAGAGAGCAGGGCTTTCAAGTGCTGAAGTGCGTAAAAATCATTTGTGGCTTTACTCATAACAGAGGTCCAGACTGCCTCTGGAAGCAACAACAGCACAAGAACTGTGTGTCAGGACCTTCATGAAATGGCTTTCCATGACTGAGCATAAGATCACTATGCGCAATGCCAAACGTCAGCAGGAGTGGTGTAAAGCATGCAGCTTGCCATTGGACGCTTTAGCAATGGAAAAACGTGGAATGTTGAATCACACTTCACCATCTGTTGGACAAATATGGGTTTGGCAGATGCCAGGAGAACAGCGCTGCCTTCCGGACTGCCCAAAAGTTGGTGGAGGAGCAATCATGGCAGGGTTTGGTCTATGAGTACTATACATTTCAGGCAGTTGTGTGGCCAGTTTGTGGAAAATTCTTATCTGTTCCAGCTTGACTGTGCCTCTGTCCATAAAGACACAGAGGAACTTGAGTGGCCTGCACAGTACAATGAGCTGGAAGGCTGACTGAAAGGCAGGTCTCCTCGGCTCACATCAGTACCTCACCTCACAAATGCTCTACTGCCTGAATGAACACAAATTCCCACAGACACGGAAAAGAAGAGTGGATGCTGTTGTGGTGGGGGCAACTTCATATTATTCCCATAGGTTTGGAATGGGATGTCCAGCAAGCTTAGATAGGTTTATGGTCAGGTTTTGCTGACAAACCTTTGGCTGCGTGGTGTACAGATCTTTGGTAAAAGTGCCATTCATGCGCTTTGTCAACTGAAAAAATCGGGAGTGGTCTCCCCGTGACTTAGATAGATAGATAGATAATTTATTAATCCCAAGGGGAAATTCACATACTCCAGCAGCAGCATACTGATACAAAAAAAAACCAAAACAATATTAAATTAAAGAGTAATAAAAATGTAGGTAAAAACAGACAATAACTTTGAATAACGTTAACGTTTACCCCCCCCAGGTGGAATTGAAGAGTCACATAGTTTGGGGGAGGAATGATCTCCTCAGTCTGTCAGTGGAGCAGGATGGTGACAGCAGTCTGTCGCTGAAGCTGCTCCTCTGTCTGGAGATGATCCTGTTCAGTAGATGCAGTGGATTCTCCATGATTGACAGGAGTCTGCTCAGCGCCCGTCGCTCTGCCACCGATGTCAAACTGTCCAGCTCCGTGCCAACAATAGAGCCTGCCTTCCTCACCAGTTTATCCAGGCATGAGGCATCCCACTTCTTTATGCTGCCTCCCCAGCACACCACTGCGTAGAAGAGGGCACTCGCCACAGCCATCTGATAGAACATCTGCAGCATCTTATTGCAGATGTTGAAGGACGCCAGCCTTCTAAGGAAGTATAACCGGCTCTGTCCTCTCTTGCACAGAGCATCAGTATTGTCTGTCCAGTCCAATTTATCATTTATTTATAGGTCTGCACCCTCTGCACACTGTCACTTCTGATGATCACGGGGTCCATGAGGGGTCTAGGCCTCCTAAAATCCACCACCAGCTCCTTGGTTTTGCTGGTGTTCAGGTGTAGGTGGTTTGAGTTGCACCATTTAACAAAGTCCTTGATGAGGTTCCTTTACTCCTCCTCCTGCCCACTCCTGATGCAGCCCACGATAGCAGTGTCGTCAGCGAACTTTTGCACGTGGCAGGACTCCGAGTTGTATTGGAAGTCTGATGTATATAGGCTGAACAGGACCGGAGAAAGTACAGTCCCCTGCGGCGCTCCTGTGTTGCTGACCACAATGTCAGACGTGCAGTTCCCAAGACGCACATACTGAGGTCTGTCTTTAAGATAGTCCACGATCCATGCCACTAGGTATGAATCTACTCCCATCTCTGCCAGCTTGTCCCTAAGGAGCAGAGGTTGGATTGTGTTGAAGGCGCTAGAGAAGTCCAGAAACATAATTCTTACAGCACCACTGCCTCTGTCCAAGTGGGAGAGGGATTGGTGCAGCATGAAGATGATGGCATTGTCCGCTCCCACCTTCTCCTGTAATGCGAACTGCAGAGGGTTGTATCCATCTCAGATATAGGGATGGATATTTGAGTAAACCGCAAGACAAGGATTATATTTTTACTAGACATTAAGCCCGTTACAATAACGGGCACTAGAACAGTACTGCATAAACATTAGTAGAAACAGTCTATATTAAATGGCAAGGGATCTTGACCTCATTCTGTTTCTTGTCTTAATTTTTTTTGTCAAAAATATTTTTGCAAGAAGCCTAAAGTAAAATAATAATAAAAATAAAATAGAAACGTATATGACAATACAGTAAGTATAATTAATATTACATTTATCCTCTCCTCTGTGGCAGTTGATTGATGTGTTGTGTCTGTTTGAAGATGTCCTATCCTGCCTCTCTTTATTTTAGCTTGCTGTGGCGTCTCTCTGGCAAATACTGTGCAGTTCCCCAGCAAGTATTTTAATCTGTGCTGGTTTACAGCTGATTATTGTATGTGTGGCGTCTCCCCAGCAACGGATTTTATGTGCACGAAAATAAATGTACTTTTAAAAGTCATCCTATTGTAATATCATGAAAATTCATATATTTAGGAAAACCCCTTCAACGACTGACACTTTACACTTTACCGGGCCAAGCTTCTTAATTGCAAATCTGACATCCTCAGAGTGAACACTTGCACAACCACAAATACTAATCCCACCTCTTTGGGGAAGCTGGTCTCCGCGTCTCAGTACCTGATTGGAATTTTCGGGCCTTATGTTTTAGGTGTTGCCTCATTTACCGAAATCCGATTGGATCGGCCACGCGATATTTTATAGGTCCCGCCCTCTCTGTCTTGTGTGACGCGTCAGGCGGCCTTTGAAGCATCTACTAGAGGCCGGTGACTCTGCCACTCATTCCGCCCTTCCCTGTACTTCCGGTTTGTCCGTAATACACGTTTAATTTTCTGTCACAGCAGCGGGCAATCAGCAGAGTCTCCCCAGGAACTGATGTAATGTGTGGCGTACAGCTGATAATTGTGGCTGTGGCATCTCTCCAGCAAGTACTGTACAGTTCCCCAGCAAGTATTTTAATCTGTGCTGGCGTGCAGCTGATTATTGTATGTGTGGCGTCTCCCCAGCAATGGATTTTATGTGCACGGCTGCGAGTAGCCAATCAGCCATATCCCCAGCAATGATGTTTTTTTATTAAAGAGTGCCCAGCGCATGCGCACTTCACCAGAAGACAAAGACTCGATCCGTGATCAGTAAGTTACTGATTGTTTCAGCCCCTGCTTTTCTTAGCTGTACGGTAACTTAGTTGCAGTGCTCCTTTATGTGAGGTATTACTGTAGCTGAGCCAGCGCCAACAAGAAATCTTTTTTAATGAATTCAGACCTTTTTGTTTTGCCCTTTAAATTTAAATGGACACTGTCTGAGTTTGGACAGCAAGCTTGTTTTAAGTGCAGCAGCTTACAGTTTTAATTGGAAAAGGAAAACAACAGCATTTATTTCTATAGCACATTTTCAGACAAATGGTGTGGTGCAAAGTTCTTAATAAGAAGAAGAAAGAAAAGTTTATAAAAAAACAAAAAATAGATTAGGCAATACTAAGAAACAAAGAATAAAGTAAGGTCAGATGGCTGGCAGGAAACTCCAAATGGGCCTGAGAAAAAGATAAAAACAAATTTGAAATTAGTGCTTAGTAAACAATAGGCATGTAAACTAAGAGCAAAGTGCATCTTTTACTTATGGGAATCAGCCAATCAAATAACAAGAAATCTGTGATCGGCCATAAAAAGACCTGATTGGAGCATCCATAACAGCCAGACAGGTCAAGTGTCATGCTTGGGGTCACAGAGTGAGGCAGAGGCACCAACAACATCATTTATTTCTGTCGCACGTTTTCATATAAATAATGGAACTCAAAGTGCTTTACGAGATGAAGTAAGAAAACAAAAATTAAAATAAGATTAGGCAATACTAATTAACAAAGAATGAAGTAAGGTCCGATGGCCAGGGAGGACAGAAAAAAACAACCAAAAAAAACTCCAGAGGGCTTGCGAAAAAAAAAAAAAAATCAGCAGAGGTTCCAAGGCCATGAGACCACCCAGCCCCCCTAACATCAATGATCTCAATCAGTCCTCATGGTTTTCAGGGTTCACGTGAAAGAGTTGGACGATGCTGGTCATGTGGACCTCTGGCCTTCAATCTGTCAATGTAGGGACTGCATGGTGCCCTGATTGGGGGGGGGGGGGGGGGAGGTTTCGTCATCTTCTGAAACCTCTTTTCCTAGTGAGGGTTCATGGTGGCAGCAGACTAGGCAGGTCAGTCCAGACATTCCTGTCCCCAACTACAGATTCCAGCATTTCCTGGGGAATTCCGCAGTGTTGTCACGCCAGTGAATCCCTCCTGCATGTCCTGGCTCTCCCACAGGGTCTTCACCCAGTTGGATGTGCCCAGAGCAGCTGAAAGGGTAACTGCCAGGGGGGCATGCTTGTGACATTCTTATGTGGCTAAAGATTGATACACGAAAAAAGCGCACTCGTTAACACTGAGGTTATTAAATCCAATCTCCGACGACCAGAAAGTACACCTCACTGACCTTAATACTGTCATGTGGATGACATCACGCAGCGCGGCACGCAGTCCCGCCGACTCACAGCTAACAAAACCATAGCAACAGTAAACAAAAGGGTCCACAAAGGGGTGGTGCCCAATAAAAAGAGCGATCCTGCTACAGTCTGCTGTTAAAATGTTTTTAATGTTCTTAAATACTTAAAAAGTTATTGGAAGTGTAACAAAATTGAATTCTACATGAAAGCCCCAAAGACCCTGGAGAAAGTCGCAAAAAAATATAAAATACATTCCGATCAGATTTTCTCCGTTTTCTTCCTTTATCCTGAAAATCTATACACGTGACTGAGGCAACACACCAAACTTGTAAAAAGATAAATTTCCCTCTGGGGATAAATAAAGTTCTAATTGTCACCTTTGTTTGATTGCAGGTCCTGAAGCCGGGTGGGTGCGTTTTATTCCGGGACTATGGTCTTTATGATCATGCAATGATGAGGTTTAAAACTGGAAACAAGCTGGGAGACAATTTTTACGTCCGACAAGATGGGACAAGGTCGTTCTTCTTTTCTGATGGTGAGTCAAATCGGGGGGAGTCACGATACTGAAATTCAAGGTTTGTGTGTTCTGTTCTGGTCCCTCTGTAATGGTTTAAGTGATGCTACATTATCTGCCATTCCACTTTGTTTGGTATCATCATCAGACTTAACCAGATTATTTATGTTAAAATGTCTGTCTGTCTGTCTGTCTGTCTGTCTGTCTGTCTGTCTGTCTGTCTGTCTGTCTGTCTGTCTGTCTGTCTGTCTGTCTGTCCGTCCGTCCGTCCATTATCCAACCCGCTGAATCCGAACACAGGGTCACGGGGGTCTGCTGGAGCCAATCCCAGTCAACACAGGGCACAAGGCAGGAACCAATCCCGGGCAGGGTGCCAACCCACCTCAGGACACACACAAACACACTCACACACCAAGCACACACTAGAGCCAATTTAGAATCGCCAATCCACCTAACCAGCATGTCTTTGGACTGTGGGAGGAAACCGTATCTATCTATCTATCTATCTATCTATCTATCTATCTATCTATCTATCTATCTATCTATCTATCTATCTATCTATCTATCTATCTATCTATCTATCTATCTATCTATCTATCTATCTATCTATTTTATCATTACCCTCATCATTCACTCTAATAACAGCATACGCATCTATGTGTCTGTCCTGTTGCTATGTCTCTGTCATTCCAAAAGATGTGCACCACAAACATTTTTATAAAATGCATTGCATTCCAACAGATGGTACAAGGCAAACTTTTGTATTAATAAAACGTATTGCATTTGTCATTCCAACTCTGCTTTTACGAATCCCATACCAAATGGCGTATAAAACACATTACAATGTGTATAACATGGTGATGTGGATGTTGTTACTTGTATGGCTGCCACAGGGACTGGCACACTTGTTTGATGATGTAAGTGCTGACGGCAGTGGTACAATGAATTCTGAGGTGTGTAGAAACATCTCATCTGCTCAGGTTTCCATAGATGCCCCCAAACTTCATCTTACAACAAGATAATAATCCCCAACACACTGCTAAGGCAACACAGGAGTTTGTCAAAGCTAAAAAAAAATGGAAATTTCTTGAACGGCCAAAACGGTCACCCGATTTCAATCCCATTGAGCAGGCCTACCATATGCTGAAGAGAAAATTTAAGGGGACAGGGACAAGCCCCCTGAAATAAGTAGGAGCTGAAGATGGCTGCATGAGGGGCTTGGCAGAGTACTAAATATGATGGCTGTAACAGGCCCGCCATTGCTGTGTCCTAAACATTATGATGCCCTGAAATCGGGTAACCGTGTAGAAAACGTTAGGTGACTGAAATGTCTTCAAATCCCCCTTAAATGAAAGTCTGCATTGTGCACCTTGGTCACGGGTCTGAATTGTTAGATTTGTAACTTAAACTGTGGAGCAGTAGGGGTAATTAAGGAAAAATGAGTCTTTGTCTCAAACGTTATGCAGGGCCCTGTATATTGCACTTGACTGTCCTTTATATGAATCAGTGACGCTTTCCAGGTTGGCTAAGTACGCCAGGGCGTTGCAGCTTTTCTTTCGTCTCTGTGCTGACCCTGCTGCCTTTCATCTTACTTGCCCAGCAGCTGGAGCCTGCTAATTACAGCCCCGCTTGTCGATGGACTTCAGTGGCCGCACGCCCTCACGTTAGCATCAGCAGCACAAGCTTCATGGACGGGTTGAGCTGAAATCCACTCAAATTATTACAAAAGTTAAACAGTTAGGACCCCCACCCAAGCCCCATGACCCCCCAAGCCTATGTCTCACAACACACTCCTTTTTGATTTGATTAGCCTTTTCCAAGCTGTCCCAACTTTTTTAGAATTGGGGTTGGACACAAAATATGAGGGTACATCCAAAAGTAAAGGCAAATTGAATATGATGCGGCAACTGCAACGGGTAGAAGCTGACGTGAAACAACATGTTTGTGGTGGCTTATGGGTAGCTCAAACATGCACAGAGCAACGCCCTGCTGTTAGTGTAGTTGAAGCCAAGGTCAAATGAACACGGATGCTCCGTTATGGGATCGTACCATCGTCGGACAACACGCCGTAGTGAGCTTTCATTGGGAGACTTGCTGAAATGTGTGGATTTAGAAGAAAAGAAGGAAATGGTGGCGAGGAGTGAAAAATCAGCTCAGTGGTGCTTAGCCACAATAAATATTTTGCCAGGAGAAGAGCAATCCCAGGTGATGTTAGCATCCCAGCGTGATCATCACAGGTCAGCGTCACATTACACGACTTGGAGTCGGAGGGGATGTCAAATGTGCCGACCGCAGTTGCAGATCTCGTCACCTGAGGCTGTCAAATTACAAAACTAGAACTTGCTGGGTAGGACAAATTACATGACTCTGTTACAACTTTCCATTCACATTTCTAAATTATTGCAAGCTTGTCCATTTTTCTGAAACCCTGGTGCTGTACACGTGCTTTTCAGGTAGAGTACGTTTGGCAGCAATCTCAGCCCTTTTTTAAAACCTTTTTTCCATTCTGTCTTCTGAGAGACATCGAGCAGACGGGCCCCTCCTCTGTTTGTGAGGTCCATACACACGTTTCCCTGTTTCTTTGGGAAGGGTCCAGCTGCATACATCTGGAGCTCAGTGTTTCAGGAGCTCCATTCAACAGGCAATCAAATCGCAGGTTTCTGTAGCTAGTTGCTATTGGCTGCCTTGTGTGCGTTGTACTTCTGGCTGAATACTGATTGGTTGTTGGCTCTTACACACCCAGAGCCCGCCCCTACGGCTATTTGATTGTGTGAGGCGTATCACACACTGGTGGGACTGAGTCACTGGGGATGTCATACTCCACAACTGCTGTCATAGGCATGTGCTGCTCCCACCTCTGAATCGCTAAGATTGTGTCAATGAAGTCTGTGGATGAATATCGCTGGAAACATTGTGTAATGTGACAGAGCCTTTAGTTTTGTCTGTTTCTGCTCCACTTTGTCTGGCCTTTCCTGTGGAATCGTCCTTCCTTAATAAATCTTCCAATATAAGTCACTCACATTGTCTTGTTTTGGATCAGAGGTTTCACGTTTTTCCTCTCAGGCTCAGAATCCTATGCAATTACGGTTAAACCCGAGTCATCCTCCGGATAATGAGTAATGATATGTTTTATAGTGTGTAATGTCACAAAACTCACAATGAGACATAGCAACGTTTGGGGCAGCCACCCGTATAATATGGTATCCTGGCTGCAAATCGTTTTAGAACTGCTGTGCACAAAACTGAGTCCAATACAGAACTAAGGGAATAGGGAAAACGTGGAGGCTTTTAAAGGGGAAGACAGGAAGTGAAGTCAAAGGGGTCGGGCTCATGTAGGTCTTCTGTCATTGGTGTGAGCCCGGACGTGACATCACAGGGGCCGGAGCCGGCAAGGTCTCCTTCCATTGGCTCGGTCCCGGAAGTGTGGTCAAGAGGACCAGGTGGAATCTCCCGTGAATGGTCTGCAGGCAAGGGAGAAAAAGGTTCGGTGCCCTCTGCCACATCCTGGTATGTCTCGGAACTGTCCTTACTCAAGCCCTTTAGCTGCCTCCCATGCGCATGTGTGTGACAGTAATAAAAGACAAAAAGAAAGATGGAGGTTTGGGGGCACCTGGTGGTGATCCCCATCTATTGTAGGAGGTTGGAAATTGAAAAAATGAATAAACAGCAGAAAAACAGAGATGATCATTCGCTGACGCTGGTAGAGCGCCGTCTTTTCAGATACAAATAGGATTGCTGTTTTTCAGGGGGTGATGGGTTTTAAGGGTTCTGGACAGGAAGCAGTGTAGTCAGGGGCGGAGCTTAGGTGGAAGTGACATCAGAGCTGTTCTGGCTGTCACTCTTCTGTCCTGAGGATGGGAAAAAGGAAGAACATGATGATGGTAGTGCCACCTGTTGGTCTGAAGTGGAATTACAGTATCTGGGTGCTGAAACCGTCCCCCAGCACACGTGAGTGACAAGTGATTAGTCTGAATAACTCTCGGGACAGTATTCTGCTGCCATCTAGTGGATGAAATCACAGCATGCTGGGAAAAAAAGAAACAAATATTGCTTCCTGTTACTTTCAGGTAACTCATCAATATTCATGAGTGAGGAGGAGCCTCCAACAAAAACACAATGGCAAACGAGGCGCAGTAAAGGTAGTTGTAGAACCAACTGAAAGTGAACCGTTGCTCAAATCGAGTGATGATGATGATGACGACGACGACGATGTGAATTGACCATCAGATGTTGAAGCGGAAAGAGAAACCGATAACAAGGCACCGTGCGACCGAACTGCTGGTGAATTTGGTCACATGAAGCTTCATGGTGGTGTGACAAAAAAGCAAAATAATTGTGTTTTTGTCTGATTAATAGTGCATTATGTGCATGACGAAAACATGTGAGGCCTCCAAAAGTACCACAAAAAGCAGGCTGGGACCCCGATCCCCCAATCCAGCTTGCCCCAGCAACTACTTACAGGCTTTAACAGTTTAAAGATCTCAAAAAATCCCTCACAAGCAGGAAAGCTGTGAAAAGCTCTGGTGTGTATGGAAATCTGTATAAATAAAGGATTTGTAATCCTCTTAATAAACCTCCAGTCTCGAGGCAGGAGTTCTGTGTAAAAACGGTTAACCCCGAATGCATGATCTGATATGCTGTGTTAAACCTGAATAACACTCAGCAACATATTCTGTTGCCATCTCGTGGATAAAATAACATCCTGCTGCAAAAAAGTCAGGAATATTTCTGTGCATTCTGTGGCAGTGGTGGGCAGTGTCGGTCCTGGAGGGCTGCAGGGTGCTGATTCTTAATGAGCAGTCAATTATTGCTGATGATGAAGCACTTATTGCTTAAGTGATAGTTTGATGCTTGATTTTAGTGGTCTTACTTGTTAAGGTCCCCCTCCCTTAGTTGCTTATTTAAATCTTAAACATCTGCATTTGCCATTTTAATGGCTCCTTATTAGCCATGAGATGTAAATGACAAAGCGGCCAGCTGTTCTCCATCTCGCTCGCTTCCGTGTGTGTCCATCATGCACTTTTTGATTTGATTTAATAAAACACTTAACAGAAAAATGTGACAAGACTGGAAATGATCCGTTTTAGGCTTCAAATCATTTGGATGAGAGCCTTGGAAAGGAAAAAATCTACAAAATAAGAACCTAACATTGTAGACTAACAAGCCATCAAATTAAATGAGGTATGAGATTGGCGATCATTGGTTTCTAATGAAGCAACTGGGTTGGAACAAAAACCTGCAGCCACTGCAGCTCTCAAAGACCGACTTTGCCTTCCCCTGCTCTCTGGTAACTCATCAATATTCATGAGTGGGTGGACCTTCAACCAAAACCCCCGTGGCCTGTAAAGCCAGTTTTAGAACAAATTGAAACTGCACCGCTAGTTGAATCAAACGCTAATGGTGACAACGTGAGTCGCTCATCAGACATCGACACTGATAGACAAACTGATGCATACGGCGCCGTGTGAGCGAACCACCGTGATATGCCTGGTGAAGTCGGTCACCTCAAACTTTATTGTGGTGCAAGCAGCTTTGTGGCGAAATGAGTACAATCCGGACATTAGCCACCTAAGCACCGTTCACAATGTGACGTGGCAGCCCATAATAACACAAGGGGCGCGTCGGTATTGCAGATCAGGCACTGCTATTCTCACCCTCTCATGTGCAAGTGACAGAATAAAAAAATAAGAGAAGTGTGCAAGGAGTCATGTGGCAACTGTGCCAATTGTGACGTTGGGCTGTGTGTCGGATGACGGCTTCAAACTAAGTCCGTGTCAGTACGGCACACTCGGCTGACCTTTCCTCTTATAATTGGGTTGATGCTTTGGTATTGACCTGTTTCTGTTACATGTAATAATTGTATTTTTTCTTGTAGATTTTGGCTTGTTTTTTTTTTTCTTGGGGGTAACAAGCCTGTGTCCCATTTCTTTGGGCCTGCCTTTTTGAGTTGGGGGCCAGTCGTATAGTGTGACGAGATATGACCCCTGACAGGGCTGATCGCTTCTCTCTTTTTCTCTTTTCAGATTATTTAGCCCAGCTTTTCACACGAGCCGGCTATGAGGTCCTGGTGAACGAATATGTCCTGCGCAAAACGGTCAATAAAAAGGAGGGTCTGAGCGTCCCCAGGGTGTTCCTGCAAAGCAAATTTAAGAAGGTGATGACAGGGACGTAGTGTCCGGCGGATCTTTTGAACTGGCTGCTGTCGGGGAGGCGTTTACTTTTTTATTTCTTTCTGAAGTGTCCAATTCCTCCATTTGTTTTATTAAACGTATTGAGATTACAATCGGTGCTCACCAGTCCGAGCTCCTTTTGAAGTTTAGCAGTCAAGAAATTTTAAAGTCTTTACTCTGCTTTTGTGGGACTCGGAGTGAGCCACTTCATATACACAGGAGTGACCCCAGTGTGAATGACCTTGTGTTTACTGTGCAAGGCGCCATATAATACCAGAGGATTGCCTGTTCAAACCCCAAATCCTTATGTGACCCTGAGTGAGTCACTTCACATTCCTATAAACAGAGTAGGGGACCACTGCTACGAAAGGCACTATAAAATACTGCAGGATTGCTTATTCAGATTCTTTGCCCGCCCTGACATTTCATATACTGTATCTACTCGAATATAAGCCGAGTTTTTCAGCACCCAAAATGTCCTGAAAAACGTCACCCTCTGCTTATATTCGAGTCAGGTCCTCCTGCCCCTGCCAACCCGCACGTGTTCAGTCTGTCCCTGTGCAGCGCGCGAGAGAGAGTCACACACACACACACAGACAGACACACACACACACACACACAGACAGACAGACAGACACACACACAGACACACACACAGACAGACAGACACATGCGCGCGAGAGAGAGAGACACGCACACGCATGCGCACACGCACGAGAGAGATACCATATTGTTTTTGTTGACCCTCTTCTCCACTTACAGAGCTAGTTTACTGTTTTTCTTTGAAATAAATACTCAAAAACATTTAACCTTTACTGATGCCTCAATTAATGTATGGTGATTTTATTGGTATTTATTTTGATTATTGAAACTTACCAGTAGCTGCTGCATTTCCCACCCTAGGCTTATACTCGAGTCAATAAGTTTTTCCAGTTTTTGTAGGTAAAATTAGGTACCTCCGCTTATATTCGGGTCGGCTTATACTCGAGTATATACGGTAAATTTAATGACTGGAGGTTAAACCACTGTACCTTAGGATAGCGTTTGCGTTGAAAGGCGCTATATCGTACTTGTCTGTTCCAATCTCAGCACTGACCCCTTGTGTGTCGCCTTTCACTTGACAATGCTTGCACTTTACAAAATGGGAGGGACTGCAACTGCAAAGCACCTTGGGTTGGGGGTTCACTAGGAAAGGCACTGTATAGCAGGGGTCTCAAACTCCGGCTGCAGGTTTTCATTCTACCCCTTTTCTTAATTAGTGACCTGCTTTTGCTGCTAATTCACTTCTTTTCCATTCATCTTCATTGATTTGCTCTTGAAGACTCGGACCCCTTCATTGTTTCTTTTTCCTTAATTAGCAGCCAAACAATAATGAGATACAAAATGAGCCAAAACAACTGGTGTCCATCATACAATATCTGAAAATAAAGAAAGATGAAGGGCCCAGGAATGTTGATTTGCTCAGGTCCTTAAAACATTTTAACAGAAAAGAGAAAAATCAACAGTTTCAGCAATGTCTGCTATGGCACAATGAAAGCAGCAACAAGCCGTGGAATTAAAGAACTAAAGAGTTTAATTAACAAGAACAACAACAACATTTATTTCTATAGCACATTTTCATACAAAAAAGTAGCTCAAAGTGCTTTACATAATGAAGAAAAGAAAAATAAAAGACAAAATAAGAAATTAGAATAAGACAACATTAGTTAACATAGAAAAAGTGTAAGGTCCAATGGCCAGGGGGGACAGAAAAAACAAAAAAAAAAACTCCAGACGGCTGGAGAAAAAAATAAAATCTGCAGGGGTTTCAGGCCACGAGACCACCCAGTCCCCTCTGGGCATTCTACCTAACATAAATGAAGTAGCCCTCTTTGTAGTTAGGGTTCTCACGGAAGAAGAATCAGAGCCTAACTGAGCAACTGGTTGGAGTTTGAGGCCCTGACTTAGGTGGTCGTCTGTTAGCTCACTCACTTCATGCTTCACTTCTGCTTGGGTGCCGTTTCATGAAAGAAATGAAGCAACTCAGAGAAACGATGAAGAAATCTTAAAAAAGCAATTCAATTTAAGTGAATTCACAAGAAGTTAATTAGCAGCACAAACAGGGCACTCATTATAAAAGGGTTAGACCAGGGGTGTCGAACTCCGGGCCTGGAGGGCCGCAATGGCTGCAGGTTTTCATTCTAACCATCTTCTTAATTAGTGTCCAGTTTTTGCTGCTAATTAACTTGACTCGGACCCCCTTAGTTCTTTCTTTTTCCTTAATTAGCAGCTAAACAATAATGAGACACAAAACAAGGTGACTAGCTAACCACATTATCTGAACATAAAGAAAGGTGATGGCCTCGGTAAGGTTGATCTCTCAGGTATATAATCAGAAACAGAAAATCAACAGCTTGGGAAATGTCTACTGTAGCAGAATTAGGGCAGCAGCAAGCCGTGGAATTAAGTAACGGGTTTAATGAATAGCAAGAATCGGCTTCTCATTAAGGAACTGGTCGGAGTGAAATTGACTGGCGTTTGAAACCCCAATTTAGCTGGTCGTCTGTTGGCTCGTTTCACGTCTCGTTTCTGTTTGGCTGCCATTTAATGGAGAAAAAAATCAATTCAGAGGACTGGATCCTTAAAAACAGGGCTGTGAAAATGAAGGGAAAAGCAGTTAATTAGCAGTGAAAACTGATTAGGAAAAGGGTGAGAATGAAAACCTGCAGCCACCGCGGCCCTCCAGGACTGGTGTTGGGTGCACCCCTGAATAGTGCCTTTCTCATCTATCTATTATATAGCCTCTTTAATTCATCTTTAATACATAAACAAGTATGAAAGGCACTATAAAGAATAATTATATAGCCCCTTTTGTCTGTTTTTATAGTGCCCTTCCTATCTATGTTTATTATATACTCACTTTAATAACTCTTGTTGTTTTATATAGTGCCTTACCTTCCTATATATTAATTATATATGTCCTTTAATGTCTTATTTTAAATTTTATTTCTCTATGTATTAATTATATAGCCAATTTAACGTCTCTGTTTAATATGGTGCCTTTCCTACCACTCCATTAATTATAAAGCCCTTTTAACAACTCTCTTTATTTTATATAGTGCGTTCCCTCCCTATTAATTATATAGACCCTTTAACAGGTTTCTATTTAGCAGCCAAACAGAAATGAGACACAAAATGAGCCAAAACAACTGGTGTCCATCATACAATACCTGAAAATTAAAGAAAGGTGAAGGTCTCAGGAATGCTGATCTGCTGCTCTTAGAAAAGAGAAAATCCACAATTTCGGAAATGTCTGCTATTGCACAACGAGAGCGGCAGCAAGTCGTGGAATTAAAGAACTAAAGAGTTTAATGAACGACAAGACTCGGCGCCTGATTAAGCAACTGTTTGGAATGAAATTGGTTGAAGTCTGAGGGCCTGACTTAAGTGGTCGTCTGTTGGCCACTCACTTCACATGTCGTTTCTGTTTAAGGAGAGAAATGAAGCAATTCAGAGGAACGATGAAGAAATTCCGGGGAACAAATCTTAAAAGAACAAATCAATTAAAATGAATTTAAAAGAAGGTAATTAGCAGCAAAAAACTGGTCACTAATTAATAAAAGGGTTAGAATGAAAACCTGCAGCCACTGCGGCCCTCCAGGACTGGAGTTTGAGACCCCTGCTATATACAATTTAGAAAGTTGCAAATTGCATCCTTCTCCTCCTCCTCTGTTGACCCCAACCCCAACCCCAACCCGAGTCACATTAAACCACTTCAGTGTGAGGCACATGAATGTCAGACGCCTCATCTTTCCAGGGTCTCGTTTATCATTTTTTTCATCTGCACTTCTGTTCTCCTCGATTTCCATCATCTGCTGCTTGTCATCCCCGTCACCTGCAGATCCCCAGCCGTTGTCCGAGGTTATTATTGCTGATGCCAAACGAGACAAACTCCCCAGGCTGCCCACATCACGTCACGTCACATGTGAGTGGTCTCTTCTCTCCCGTTACACTCAATTACATCCGGGGGTACACAATGCTGGATTGTGATTGGGTGGCAGGTTCACTGGCATTTCCAAAATTGGGGGTCTGACTGATCAGGGTTGGTTCCTTCTCTGCACCCAGTGCTGCTGGAGTAGCCGACCCCAAATTTGATGATTTATCCATTGTGTTAATTAGTGCAGTGTGGCACTAGGGGGCGCCAGATTACAGGACTTCCTGCACATTTCATTAGTTGGGAAAGGTGAAGCCTTAGTGGGTCATCAGCCAGTGTGCATTTAAATGAAATCCTCCGAGCCATCTGGGCACAGGTGGGCATTGCCAATCCGATGGCACCATTTATAAAACTTGGAGTTTCTTTATTCTCATGTTTTCACCCGTGCTGCCACCTTGCCACTGTTGACCTAATCTGTGTTGAGTTTTCTAGGCCCACTGTCACCCAGGTGAGTGCTGAAGTCAGTAAGTCCTATCATTATTATTATTATTTATAGCGCCTTTTGTGCGTTAGGTATTGTATAGTGCCTTTGCTACTGCATACTTTACACGAGCACGGGCAGGTGGAGGCAATCAGTCAGGGGGGTCACACAAGGAGTCAGTGCGCTTGAACAGGACAATCCTGTGCTATTATAGAGCGCCTTTCATGGTAAACACTGTCCCAAAGTCATTAAAAGAGTCGTGAGCACCAACAGATGAAGCGACTCGCTCAGGGTCACACAAGGATTCAGTACTGGGGTGTGTGGTATTATATAGCGCCTTGTATAGTAAACACAATCACAAGGTCATTTACACCAGTCTCAGTCCTGGGGTTTGAATAAGCAATCCTGTGGTATTATATAGTGCCTTTCATCATGAACACTATCCCAAGGAGGTTTAACTAACATACTGTCACTTTTGTTTATATGAAATGTGAGTGCTGACGGGTGAAATGACGCACTTGGGGACAGACGGTGATTCAGTACCGAGGCACTCCTGTGGTACAATATGGCACCTTTCACAGTAAACACACTGCCATGGGGTCCTTTACCCTACCTGTGTGTGAAGTGTTGGCAGATGGAGTCGTTGACTCAGGGTCACACAATAAGTCAGTTCTGCAGTTTGAATGAGCCTGAGCTCAGGGGGACGGACGTCTGCCAGTCACCGTCAATCAAAAGGACATCGACGGTCTAAGCCTGAAAAGGAGCCGCCTGGCCAACCTGCAGAACTGCACGACTGCTGGATGAGGGAGGATCACAGGGAGCATCTGCTGCATTGCAAATCACACGGGGAGCGAATCAGGTGAGCGGCGTTTTAAAGGATGAAACAAAACGGAAACAAGCAGACAAGGAAATCCTCAGACATCAAAATAAGGGCGTCACCGACAGGCCCCCCGGGACTGAGAGAAAACGAAGCCACCATAACGGCCTGCACACCCCACTTAACATAAAATCAATGCCGCGTCTCCGAAGACCACTTTGGTTCATTTGTATAGAAGCGGACCTTCATCACGTACATCTACAACTCATGATGGCCGTGGAGAGTGGGGACGAGTTACGTGTCACTCAGCACACTTAAGTGACAACCTCACCGGACTAAGAAAGCACAGAACTGGACTTGAGGAGAAACTTCAGGAGAATCCAGAAAGAGTGGCAGCACATCAACAGACCCCCAAAACTACAGGGGACATCATCTGCCTGGGGTGTGGACACTAGACGAGGGGGTTAAACAAGCCATGGGCTGACCACAACACCCTCCACATCTATCGGTTATATAGCGCCTTTCTACTGAACCTTCTAGTGCATTTCACATTGAACGATGTCTCTCTTACACAGAGCCTTTACTGTTATGTAACAGAGAACAGACTTCACATCTGTAATCTAGTGCGTCTGTCTTACTTCATTATATAGTGCCTTTCCTATCTGTTATGTAGCACACTTGCCTACCTGTATAGTGCACTTCACGTCTATCCATCTGTATAATATAGTGCCTTTCTCATCTATCTATTATGTAGCCTCTTTAATTCATCTTTATAGTGCCTTTCATACTTGTTTATTAATTATATAGCCCCTTTAATGTCTGTTTTTATAGTGCCCTTCATATCTGTTTATTATATACTCCCTTTAACAACTCTTGTTTTATATAGTGCCTTACCTTCCTATCTATTAATTATATAGCCCTTTTAATATCTTATTTTATATTGTATTTCTCTATGTATTAATTATATAGCCACTTTAATAACGTCTCTGTTTAATATGGTGCCTTTCCTACCACTCCATTAATTATACAGCCCCTGTAACAACTGTTTTTATAGTGCCTTTCCTATCTCTTTATTAATTTTATATCCCCTTTAAAGTCTTTCTTTATTTTATATAGTGCCTTGCCTACCTATTAATTATACAGACCCTTTAACAGGTTTCCATTTTATATAGTGCCTTCCCTATCTATCTTTTAAATTATATAACCCCTTTAACATCACTTTATTTTTATAGTGGCTATTTATGTATCTATTCCTCTATTTTACTGTATATAGTGCCTTTCCTACCTATCACCACGAGTATTACCTTATTAATTATATATCCCCTTTAACATCTTTCTTTATTTTATATAGTGCCTTCCCTACCTATTAATTATAGAGCCCCTTTAATAAGATGGTATTCATGTGGTGATAGGTAAGAAAGGCACTATATAAATGAAAGAGTTGTTAATTATATAGACCCTTTAAATGTCTCCCTTTATTTTTACATAGTGCCTTCCCTATCTATATATTAATTCCATAGCCCCTTTAACATTGCTCTACTTTATATAGCGCCTTTCCTTTCCCTCTAGAAGTCACCTTTTCTTGCCAGAGGATGCCCGTGTGCTTCATGTGGCGCCAGAACTTCCCCGGACTCTTCATGTGTGCCACTTTGTCATCACAAACGGTAACGATTGGCAGCCTTTACATATCACGAGAGGCCTGTCTGTGGGTGAAGGCCATCTTGGCCCCCGTGTGGATGCTCATCTTTCTTTTTCTTAAACGGACCACCAGCAGTATGGGTAGGATGAGCGAGGCTGAGCGTTTGAGGTCCAACATTCACAGATGAAGCTGCTCAGACTGAACCTGAAATGCTGCTACTGCAGCTCCACTAAGTTCTTGAGATGTTTGAGGGATGGGGTGAATGTGCAGACTCCACACAGCGCCTGCAATTTGAACCCAGGACTCTGGAACTTTAGCACCGCACAGTCCAATTGTCTTCAGACGCTTGAGATTGTGTCTAGGCCGCTTTGACATCGCAGGTGTCCTCAGCCTCGCGCATCATGTCATGTCATAAGAAGCCTGTGTGAAAGACCCGAGGGGTCAAGGCCCAGCCCTAGACGGGATGCCAGTACATTGCTGTCATTTTTTCGCCAGTTTAATTTACCGAATAGCCAAATTTTACAAGGCGAGGGCTCAGAAGGACCACCTGTGCTTAAAAAATAGAACAAAAAAATGATGAAAGGGCAAGAGAGGCGCGCTCGGGGAAAACTAAAAGGGGGCGGGCACGCGCGCGCAGGAGAGCGCGCGGCCGGAAAAGCGCGTTCCCTTCACTCCAGTCCGTAGCGCTCTGCGCGTCTGCTGCTCTGTTCCAGGGTCGCCGCCAATGGAGCCATCCCGTCGTCGTCAACAGCAGAAGCAGCCGCCTGCGGTTATTAGGTGTCAGCCCGACGTCGCCGAGCGCGGATGCTGAAGCGACAGCAGAAAAGGTGGCGTGGACAGAGACAGAGCGACAAGAAAGAAGCCCCCTGAGTCACGCAACGAGCGGACTCGACGCAGACGGGGGGGGGGGAGAATCGGCTTTGCGGAGGCTGGAAAGCGTTTGACAAGCCCGGGGGGGAGGAGAACTGACTGCACCGAAAGGATTTTCATCTGGTAAAATGGATACTTGCGAGAAGGGACCACCACTAGAAGAAGAGTTTGATTCACCCGAGGAGGAAGAAGTGGACCCCAGGATTCAGGTAACATAACAAATACTAAGACGCCGTTTTGTTGGCAGCTCTTTCGACAACAACAACCGTCCGCCTGCTCGCCCGCCCGTCTGTCATTCCGTCCCGAAATCCGTTTGAGCGCCGAGGTCGGTAGCCGCTTGTCAGTACTGCCCGGTCCGAGGGGTCCTAACCCGGTATGGCTTTCATGGTTTCAGCCGCCCCGCGTCATCGGAGTTCCTCGGCCGTATTTAGGTCCGCAAAACGCTGCGGCGGTGACGGCGGGTTGTCCCTTCGACAGAGGCTGCACACAAACGGGCCGGTAGGCGCGCAGGCCGCCCTGATGAAGCCGCGTTCAGACGGGTGCACATTCACGAGACTTCACCCCGCCAGAGTGTCCGTGTTCCTTTGGTCTGAAACGCGAAATCGCACGCCGGTGTTGATCAAACGTCGGAAATCCATTTGAATGAGGCGCTGGTGACCCGCGCCGATCTCTTCATTCAGATTTCAGAAACTTAAATTCCAGTGCAGTGCGGCACGGTGGCGCAGTGCTTGGCGGTCTTGGCGCACGTGACCGGAGAGTGGAGTTCCACACATGCCGGCTCACCCGCCTTTAACTCGCAACCCAGAAAAAGGAGTTTGAGGTTAACCGGGGACGGAAATTCTAGAGGTTTGAGTGGTGGCCTGGTCCTGCAAACCTTTCAAGCCCAATGACAGCTGAAAACCCGCTGTGAGCGTGGGAAAGGCGCTATATAATTATTGTCCTGGTAAATCCTGAATGTGTCGCTGTTGACAACTGGCAATCTTCCTCCTACAGTGTAATACTTTTGGAGTAGCGGTGCTTCCATTGGTGTCATTGAATCCCAGGGTTCAATTGTGTAAATCTCAACTTGATTCTCCCCCACCGTAACCTATCGTGTATGAGGGACGAGTAAAAGCTTTAGATTCGTCAAAAAGTGTGAGCTCCAGTTTTTGACGTTTTACGGTCCCCTGATACTGAAAACATCGATTATCTTGATGGTGGGTGTCAGTGTGTCTCAGTCTCTTGAGGATGGTTTACAGCTAAAAGGGCAGGATGGAAAAAATCCCAAACTGGAAACTTCAGTCTGTTATGCGATGACGATGTGCTGATTAGTTTTGGAGCCAAAGAGAAAGAGGCACTCGAGAGGAGCCCTCAAATACCGGAATTCTGCAATTAATTAGGAATTCTTCTCGTCAAGTGCTATCATAATGACCAGAAAGGTCAGCTTCAGAGCGGTAAACGATTACTGAAATGCTAGAGAAGAGTTTGGGTCACTTGGTTCCTAAGGCGCAAAGCCCACCGACACTCACGTCTGAATTTTTTTTCTTTATCCCTTTTCTCAGACTGGGTGGGAGACGGTGGATCGGGTTACTTTGTACGCTGTGTCTGTTTATCGGTCTGTCCTGTCAATTTGTCTTTGGTTAATGAAAAGTTGATCGCATTAAAAAAAAAGAAATCATCCCAGTAAATTAGGAATGCTGTCAGTGGACTGATATGTAAAATATTATTAAATTGGGGTGGGGGTCCACCTTGGAGTGTAAAGCAGGGAGAGAAGTGGGGTGGAGGGATGTTTTTCCCTTCCAGTTTTAAGAACAATGATGAGTCAGGGTATTTTGGCAATATCAGTACACTTTAAAAATAGACCCCCCCCCCCCCCAAAAAAAAAATGCACTCCACCAAATCAGTATTTTGCCCCTCACAATGCTTTTTTTAAAAAAAAAAAAAAAAAAAAAAAAGTACATCTGGCAGCTTTGCCTGGAGAAAATGGATGGATGGTTGTAATTCATAAGATAGGCGGGCAGTGTGGCATACTGGTTAAGGCTTCAGACTTCACATCATGAGGTGGTTGGCTCAAATCCGAGACAGAGAGCAGACTTCACATCTGTCTTAATTCATCAGTGCCTTTCCAATCTGTTATGTAGCACACTTGCCTAACTGTATAGTGCACTTCACTTCTATCCATCTGTATAATATGCAGGGGTCCCCAACTCCAGTCCTGGAGGGCCGCAGTGGCTGCAGGGTTTCATTCTAACTTCTTCTTTTGGCTGTTTCCGTTAGGGGTTGCCACAATGGATCATCTAAAAAATTGTTGTCCGCATATTGATTTGGCAAAATTTTACACCGGATGCCCTTCCTGACGTAACCCTCCCCATTTATCCGGGCTTGGGACCGACATGAAGAAACACACTGGTTTGTGCATCCCCTGTGGCTGGGTTAGGTTTTCATTCTAACCCTTAATTAGTGACCTGTTTCTGCTGCTAATTAACTTCTTTTGAATTCATTTTAATTGACTTGTTCTTGAAGACACAGACCTCTCAATTGTTTTACTTTTCCTTAATTAGCAGCCAAACAGTAATGAGGCACAAAATGAGCCGAAACAACTGGTGTCCATCATACAATATCTGAAAATAAAGAAAGGTGAAGGTCTCAGGAATGCTGATCTGCTGCTCTTAGAAAAGAGAAAATCCACAATTTCGGAAATGTCTGCTATGGCACAACGAGAGCGGCAAAAAGTCGTGGAATTAAAGAATGGGTTTAATGAACGACAAGACTCTGTGCCTGATTAAGCAACTGGTTGGAGTGAAATTAGTTGGAGTTTGAGGCCCTGACTTAGGTGGTCTTCTGTCGGCTCCCTCACTTCACATTACACTTCCGTTTGGGTGCCGTTTAACGAAAGAAATGAAGCAATTCAGAGAAATGATGAAGAAATCTTAAAAAAATCAATTCAATTTAAGTGAATTCACAAGAAGTTAATAAGCAGCACAAACCGGGCACTCATTAAGAAAAGGGTTAGAATGAAAACCTGCAGCCACTGCGGCCCTCCAGGACTGGTGTTGGGCACCCTGAATAGTGCCGTTCTCATCTATCTATTATATAGCCTCTTTATTCTTTATAGTGCCGTTCTCATCTATCTATTATATAGCCTCTTTATTCTTTATAGTGCCTTTCTCATCTATCTATTATATAGCCTCTTTATTCTTTATAGTGCCTTTCTCATCTATCTATTATATAGCCTCTTTATTCTTTATATTGCCTTTCATATCTGTTTATCTATTAATTACAGTATATAGCCCCTTTTGTTTGTTTTTATAGTGCCCTTCCTATCTATCTGTTTATTATGTATTTGCATTAACAACTCTTGTTGTTTTATATAGTGCCTTACCTTCCTATATATTAAGTATATATTTCCTTTAATGTCTTATATTTTATTTCTCTATGTATTAATTATATAGCCAATTTAATGTCTGTGTTTAATACGGTGCCTTTCCTACCACTCCATTAATTATAAAGCCCCTTTAATAACTGTCTTTATTTTATATAGTGCCTTCCCTACCTATTACTTATATAGACCCTTTAACATCTCTTTATTTTTATAGTGGCTATTGTCTTTACTTAATAAAAAGTTGATCACAATAAAAAAACTGATCCCAGTAAATTACGTATGCGGTCAGTGGACTGATATGTAAAATATTATTAAATTGGGGTGGGGGTCCACCTTGGAATGTAAAGCATGGAGAGAAGTGGGGTGGAGGGATATTTGCCCCTTCCAGTTTTAAGAACAGTGATGAGTCAGGGTATTTTGTCAATATCGGTACACTTTAAAAATAGCCCCCCCCCCCCCCCACCAAAATGCACTCCACCAAGTCAGTATTTACCCCCTCACAATGCTTTTACATAAAAAAAAAAAGTGCATCTGGCAGCCTTGCCTGTTTGGTGGGCACCCTGTAATGGAATAAATAAGTGGAGAAAATGGATGGGTGGTTGTAATGCATAAGAGAGGCAGGCAGTGTGCCGTACTGGTTAAGGCTTCAGACTTCACATCATGAGGTGGTTGGTTCAAATCCCGCCGCTGGCACCATGTGACCCTCAACAGGTCACTTCACTTGCCGCCGGTGCTCCAAGTGGAAAAACTAAAGTAACGGAGCCGACTGTGTCTCGGATGTCGTGGGGCCCCTCAGATGAGGGCATCTGCCAAATTTTAAACGGCAAGGGCTTAATGAACGAGTCCCTCGTGTTTAGAAACTTGGCCGCGGCGTCCGGTGGTGAACGCTTTCAGGACAGGCAGCCAGCCCCACCACACCCCCCTTTGTAGTTTAGTCAGGGGGTCAAATGGATCGTCTTTGGTGTTTGTGTCTTCTTAGGCCCAACCTGACGTGTAAATTCTATTAAGGAGGACGGGTTGAAAAGTGAGACATCACCACAGTTGAAAGTGTGATTGGCACATGGGGGGGGGGGGGCGCGGCGGTTGGCATCTAATGGCAGAAAAAAATACAAAACAAGCAGATCTTTATAATTTTTCATCAGCAGTGATTGAAGTTCTGGAATAAATTCTCGGTCTGACATCAAATTCTCGTCTCCTCCCTCTCATATAGCGCCTTTCATATCTATCTATTGTGGACCACCAGGAGGCATACGGCTCACCCTCCAACCCCGACACAGGCAGGCTGAGACACCAGGCTTGCCAGACAACACACCGTTATTTAGGTAGAGAAGCGTTTTCCTTTTGTTCCAAATATATATAACACAGTTCTTTTGTTCCTCTTTCTTTCTCTCGATCTCCTCTATTGCCGATGATGTGTGGAGCT
The DNA here is from genome assembly GCF_900747795.2 of Erpetoichthys calabaricus. NCBI lineage: Eukaryota > Metazoa > Chordata > Cladistia > Polypteriformes > Polypteridae > Erpetoichthys > Erpetoichthys calabaricus. The sequence continues at coordinate 2,762,700 of NC_041406.2, forward strand.
CCAGGGCACATCAGTGTGCTGCCCAATAATATGATGGCACAAGGCTGGAGTGAGCAGTGTCGGTGGTCCTGGAGGGCCTGGGCGAGCCATGTCAGTGGTCCTGGAGCAATGTTGGTGGTCCTGGAGGGCCGGGGTGAGCAATGTCAGTGGTCCTGGAGCAATGTTGGTGGTCCTGGAGGGCCTGGGTGAGCAATTTCTGTGGTCCTGGAGGGCCAGGGTGAGCAATGTTGGTGGTCCTGGAGCAGTGTCGGTGGTCCTGGAGGGCCGGGGTGAGCAATGTCGGTGGTCCTGGAGGGCCGGGGTGAGCAATGTCTGTGGTCCTGGAGGGCCAGGGTGAGCAATGTCGGTGGTCCTGGAGGGCCAGGGTGAGCCATGTTAGTGGTCCTGGAGCAAAGTTGGTGGTCCTGGAGGGCCGGGGTGAGCAGTGTCAGTGGTCCTGGAGGGCCGGGGTGAGCAATGTCGGTGGTCCTGGAGGGCCAGGTTGAGCAATGTCAGTGGTCCTGGAGCAGTGTCGGTGGTCCTGGAGGGCCGGGGTGAGCAGTGTCGGTGGTCCTGGAGGGCCGGGTTGAGCAATGTCGGTGGTCCTGGAGGGCTGGGGTGGCTACAGGTTTTTGTTTCAAACCAGTTGCCTAATCAGAAACCAGTCCTTGTCACTAGGAGATCTTCTTTAATTTCACATCTCGTTAGTGTTTTGACTCTGCCATGTCAGGTCACTGTCCTCTCACAGAACGGAGCAACTCCACAGTACGTCATCCAAATGATTCGAAGCCTAAAATGATTGAGAATTACTCATCCCTTCAGTTTTTTCTCTTCACTTTTCCTTTAAAGTATTTTATTAAATCGAATTGTGCATGATGAATACACACACGCTAGATCAGGGGTCCCCAACCTGGGGTGCAGCAGAGAGGATGGCTGTGTTGTGATTCGCCCTAACCGAGTGAGTTGCATTGTCTGAATTCATTGCGGTGCAGTTAGAGTCTGGCAGTGTGTCGTTATTATCCGGTCATTTATTACTCCATGCTCCTGTTTTGTGATATGAAATGAATTGAGTACGTGATTATCACCTGTGACTCAGACACAACTGCAGCTTCTTGGGGGTCCCTCACTGCAGATGTGGCGTTCATAAAGGTGGATGACTTTTGTTTTTTAAAGAGAATGGAATCTGGACCTTGTGATGGTCCGTAGAGATGTCCAAGGTCTAGTATTGATTTCTGTCCACGCCCTGATTGTGAAATGTCACTAATTTTGTGGTTTGATTGACATTTTTGCCAGTGGGGGACAAGGGGGGACCGAATCAGATGCAACAACATGCTGCTTACACTCGGCCCATCTCTCCTGCTGGCAGTCCTGGCATTGGAAACTGTGTGGCTCATCTGTTTTTGAACTACCATCCATACTGATGTTCTTTGGGGGTACAAATCTCATTGACCGTGTTGCACCAGTATCCATTGGTTTATGGGGGTCTCCAATCCCCCAAAGCCCTCGATTGCTGATTGTGTGTCATTTCCCCTCGCTGCTTTGCAGGATACCCCAACTCCTGGATCGTGAATCGAGACTTTAAGCTTCACAGGGGACATGTTACAATAACGGATTTTTAGCACTTTGTTAAAGTGCTCCACCGTATCAGCCTGGCGACTTTCTATTGTTAAATTTGTATTCCAGATTTGAGGTGCATAACAGCAGAAGGCCTCTCGCCTCACCACTTCTTTTAAGTTTAGCTCTCGGTATTCTAAGCAGACCCTCATTTGAAGATCTAAGGTTACGATTTGGTGTGTAAGGTGGGAAGAATTTTTGAGAGATAGGATGGAAGGCTTTGTAAACCATAAGCAGTATTTTAACATCAATTCTAAATGGCACAGGTAACCAGTGTAGTGACGCTCAGACTGGCGTGATGTGCTCAGATTTTGTTTTCCTAGTTAGGATTCTGGCCGCTTCATTCTGCACTCGTTGTAATTGATTGTCTTTTTTTGGGTGGTCCTGAGAGGAGTGCGTTACAGTAATCTAGTCGACTGTAAACAAAAGTGTGAACTCATTTCTCAGCATTCTATTGCTATATTAAGTGAAAAAATGCTGTCCTAGTAATCTGATTAATATGCGATTTAAAATTTGTTTACAATTTAGAATTCATCCCCCTTTTTCTCTAAACACACTTTTGCACATTGTGGCCAGAATATTCTGTTTTGACCTCATCAGTCCACAGGACTTTTTCCCACAATGCCTCAGGCTTGTTTAGATGTTCATTTGCACACTTCAGGCACTGAATTTTGTGGAGAAGGATACAGGACAGGTTTTCTTCCACTGACTCGATCATCCATCCATCCATTATCCAACCTGCTATATCCTAACTACTGGGTCACAGGGGTCAGCTGGAGCCAATCCCAGCCAACACAGGGCGCAAAGCAGGAAACAAACCCCGGGCAGGGCGCCCGCCCACCACAGGGTGCACACACCAAGGACAATTTAGGATCGCCAATCCACCTAACCTGCATGTCTTTGGACTGTGGGAGGAAACCCATGCAGACACGGGGAGAACATGCAAACTCCACGCAGGGAGGACCTGAGAAGCAAACCTCAGGTCTCCTTACTGCGAGGCAGCAGCGCTACCCACTATGCCACCGTGCTGCCCTCTGACACTACCATGAAGGTCATATTTGTTGAGAACAGTGGACCACCACTTCAGAGTCGGCTAAATCTTCTTTTGCAGTCAAACGGAGGTTTTTATTTGCCTTTCTAGCAATCCAACAAGCGGGTCTTTCAGATAGATAGATAGATAGATACTTTATTAATCCCAAGGGGAATTTTTTTTTCAGAAAGTTTTCTTGGTTTTCCTGACCGCCACCATTCCTGTTAACTGCCATTTTTTAATAACATTACAAACTGAGATAATGGGGACCTGAAAAGGCTTCACTGTCTTCTTGTCACCTTCTCCTGCTTTGTAGCTGTCAATTCTTTGATTCTTCAGAGTGCCAGGCAGCTGCTTAGAGGAGCCCGTGGCTGCCGATTGTTCAGACGAGGTTTGAGGAGTTTGAGAATTTCTGCAGGTTTGGCATTTTACATCACCTAATGATGACTGTGAACGAGCTAATGAAGGTCTGAGACCACCTTGGGAAGCGTGATCTGGGACCTCGGATATCTTGGGGTGCCCAAACATTTGCATGGTGTTCGTTTCCTTTTTTCACTGTACAATTATGCCAAACAAAACCAGTGCACTAATCTTGTATAAAATGCTGACAAGAAATGGCTCATCTTGAACTTCAGTTCATCTTCTGCTCACTTAACAGACATTTAAGGAAGGGGGCCCAAACGTTTACATGCCACTCACTGTATGCCTGAGCTTAGCAAACCGTCACCGTCATCGTAACTGGTAATGCACACGGACTTTGAGGACGCCACTGTTTTAATTTATTTACTTTTTTTTCTCCCCAGCAGGGGTTTAAAAGTTCCTTCAATGTGTGTGAATTGTCACTTTGCCGTATGTAAAGAAGAAGAAGCTCTAATGAGTAATCCCTGAAGAGGAAAGTCAGTCGTACGGATTTGCCATTAACAGACACCCCCCCCCCCCTTTTCATAATGCGGCCCTCTGCCCCTTTCACATTGTAAGTTGACTGCAAGAAACTTTGAGCTGATTTGATTACTTGGGTCTCGTGACACGGATGTTGTCCAATGACCTGCTCATTAAGCACAGTTTGAGAAAACAGCGGTCATCTCTGCATCACAAAGTTCAGTCAGGAAAGGCAAGGATCTAAACACGGCGACTGTTCCACGTCAGACTCGTATGTGCGCATGTCATGGAGAAGCCGCTGAAGGAGCTGCAGTGCAGCCACAGAATCTGAGGCTCCAATTGCACTTTTGGCCACCGCCGCTGCTGTTTCTTCTGCCGTTGCTCCATGTCTGTTTCTCATTCTCGCACTCCCAGTCTCCCATTGGATAACAGATGTTTTTAGGAACCTTTATGGTGTCACACTTCGTCTTTAAGGTGTTCAGTCCACCGTAGTGGCCTTTTTATTTAATACTAGTTGTGTAAGCCCATGCTGTAAAAAAACAAACATGGATTCTTGCTCTTCAACCAATCAATCGCCTCCGTTGTGTATCCGCGGCTAAGCGAGTTTCTCTTTCCTTGGTGGTTTCATTTTGGCGACAGTCGCTTCCTTTGAGCCTCATACTGTAGCCTCACACAGACAGACAGACACACACTTTCACGCTTAGACGTTTATATAGTGTCACGCTTGGGTCACAGATTTGCACAGAGACACAGAAGATGGTAGAGACAGGAACTTTATTCAAACACTGCAAACATACATTTGTCTCATTTTCAAAAGCTTAAACTGTGCTCCTTGACAAGACGGAGATGACAATTCCGTCTCACAATTAAAAGAATGCAAACATATCTTCCTCTTCAAAGGAGTGCGCGTCAGGAGCAGAGAATGTCAGATAGAGAGAGAAAAGCAAACAAACAATCCGAAACTGAGAGGTGCTGTTAGGACTTTTAAGTCTGCGAAGTCCCGCGATTATCACGCGGTAGATCAGCCGCAAGTAAGCCCAGCAGCAAGGGGGCGATGTGAAGGTAGCCTTTCAGCGTCTGTTTTTAACCTGTAGGGGTGCGATCAGCCCCCCAGCTCACAATATATAAGACTAGGGGGCTTTTTCCCCCCTGCTTGCTTTGCTCACCAATCCCCGGACGGGCCCTTCACGATAGTCGCTTTGCGGATCAGCCACTTGCGTATAGGGATGCGGATGTACAATTTAAACAGATAGTTCTGTTACGCATGTGTAACAATTCCCATGAAAATAACAAACTATAAATTTCGTGTAAAGTGCGATACTTTTGGACGTATGGATTTGTATCCATTATTGGATGTAGAATTTCTAATACGTCCGATTGTGTAACTCTTTCGATGCTATGCTGCATCGCTTCTCCGTGATCATAAATCTAAACCTGACCGAATTGTGGTTTCTTTGAAATTAAACTTGTCGTAGCTTTAATTATTGCGGGACCACAGATTCTCATAGCGTGTGGTCCCTACGCTTTGAGCATTGAATGTTGCGACTGCGAACAGATTATTGTAGACTCTGATATTTTGCCTGTAGTGTTTGTGGATTTCACTTTCACCAGAAGACAAATCTTTTAATTCTCGCAGATACGTCTCATCATTGAGAAGAAACGTTTCCCTGACGACAACACGAAGTAGACGATCTACAAGTCTCTGACTTAAACTTTAAATCCAAACAATAACTACATATTTCTGACATATCACTTATGTCCACATATTCAATTTCTTTTCGCTATTCTCTTATTTCACAGAGTAATTTCCGTTTGTTATCACTAATGCGATCTTTACTATCATTTTTGTGAGTCTTTCGAATTTTACTACTTTCATCATCTCCAACCTGCTCTGCATGTGTACCGCGACAACATTTCTGAACCTCTTTACGACGTTCTACTTTGTCTTCTACTCTTTGTCTTTTATTTCTGCCTCCGCTTGGCCCTGCGAGGTTTTCAATTCAACTTTCCGAATTTGCACTTACAGTGCATCTGGAAAGTATTCCCAGCGCTTCATCACTTTTTCCACATTTTGTTATGTCACAGCCTTATTCCAAAATGGATTAAATTAATTTTTTTCCTCGGAATTCTACACACAACACCCCATAATGACAACATGAAAAAAGTTTACTTGAGGTTTTTGCAAATTTATTAAAAATAAAAAAATTGAGAAAGCACATGTATATAAGTATTCACAGCCTTTACCATGAAGCTCCAAATTGAGCTCAGGTGCCTCCTGTTTCCCCTGATCATCCTTGAGATGTTTCTGCAGCTTCATTGGAGTCCACCTGTGGTAAATTCAGTTGACTGGACATAATTTGGAAAGGCACACACCTGTCTATAGAAGGTCCCACAGTTGACAGTTCATGTCAGAGCACAAACCAAGCATGAAGTCAAAGGAATTGTCCGTAGACCTCCGAGACAGGATTGTCTCGAGGCACAACTCTGGGGAAGGTTACAGAAAAATTTCTGCTGCTTTGAAGGTCCCAATGAACACAGTGGCCTCCATCATCCGTAAGTGGAAGTAAGTTCAAAACCACCAGGACTCTTCCTAGAGCTGAGTGATCGGGGGAGAAGGGCCTTAGTCAGGGAGGTGACCAAGAACCCAGTGGTCACTCTGACAGAGCTCCAGATGTCCTCTATGGAGAGAGAAGAACCTTCCAGAAGAACAACCATCTCTGCAGCAATCCACCAATCAGGTCTGTATGGTAGAGTGGCCAGACGGAAGCCACTCCTTAGTAAAAGGCACATGGCAGCCCACCTGGAGTTTGCCAAAAGGCACCTGAAGGACTCTCAGACCATGAGAAAGAAAATTCTCTGGTCTGATGAGACAAAGATTGAACTCTTTGGTGTGAATGCCAGGCGTCACGTTTGGAGGAAACCAGGCACCGCTCATCACCAGGCCAATACCATCCCTACAGTGAAGCATGGTGGTGGCAGCATCATGCTGTGGAGAACTGGGAGACTAGTCAGGATAAAGGGAAAGATGACTGCAGCAATGTACAGAGACATCCTGGATGAAAACCTGCTCCAGAGCGCTCTTGACCTCAGACTGGGGCGACGGTTCATCTGTCAGCAGGACAACGACCCTAAGCACACAGCCAAGATATCAAAGGAGTGGCTTCAGGACAACTCTGTGAATGTCCTTGAGTGGCCCAGCCAGAGCCCAGACTTGAATCTGATTGAACATCTCTGGAGAGATCTTAAAATGGCTGTGCACCGACGCTTCCCATCCAACCTGATGGAGCTTGAGAGGTGCTGCAAAGAGGAATGGGCCAAACTGGCCAAGGATAGGTGTGCCAAGCTTGTGGCATCATATTCAACAAGACTTGAGGCTGTAATTGCTGCCAAAGGTGCATCGACAAAGTATTGAGCAAAGGCTGTGAATACTTATGGACATGGGATTTCTCAGTTTTTTTATTTTTAATAAATTTGCAAAAACCTCAAGTAAACTTTTTTCACGTTGTCATTATGGGGTGTTGTGTGTAGAGTTCTGAGGAAAAAAATGAATTTAATCAATTTTGGAATAAGGCTGTAACATAACAAAATGTGGACAAAGTGATGCGCTGTGAATACTTCCCGAATTTGCACTTACTGTAGATTATTATTGTTGTTTTTTGAATTCTTTTCTCACCAACGCTTTTGGTCCTTTTTTCGACGTGCTGTCCTTTCTTCTTCGCTTAGTTGTTGACGTGTCATCTAGAACGTATAAAATTATTGTCCAGAAAAGGACCACATTGAAGGAAACGAATAGATATGTCTAAAAAATACTGTCCAGAAAAGCTTCTTTAAAGGATGAAATGGAGGACTTTTCATAAACGAATTTAAATGTGGAAAACAAACGAGGTGAGAGTGCAGGAAGTGTGTCTGACAATAGCATTCACACGAATGAGAGGTGAGAGGACCATAGGCGTAGATTTAAATGGCAAAAAGTCTCATCTTGCAGGACTTGAAATTCTCTCTGAGAAAGTCTCATCCCAGGATCTCCTTTTATAATAGAGAGATTTGTAAAACTCGCTTACTTTTTTTTTCTACGATCTTAGAACGTATTTGCTGACGGGTGGTGTATATTCAGTGTTATGGTTTCCCAGATTCCTTGCAGTAACCATTAGAGCTGCACGACAAATGGAGTGTTAAGCACGATTACAAGTTCGACTGCCATATACCTCACCATGGAAAGTGACGATTACTTCATTCCGTTTAGCTTTCCTCTTCTCCCTGATGTTGCGTTTTCCCCGATTACAAACCCCTCAAAACAGCCAATGAGTGTTGTGACCCACCACAGATACGTTCACAAAGGGAGAGTGTGATGGCGAATCCGTCATCAGACATCACACCTGCACTTCAGAACGGGTCATCCGCCTGAAGCTAAGCATATTCAGCCTGGCCAGTACTGTCGAACTTTCTAGAAGGTTTGTTTTTACTTTCTCGTAGGAAAGTATTGTAATCGTCCAAAAATCCGACCTTGAGATTTTGATGAATCTCAACATTTTAGACCTCCCCGAGTCTGAAAATACCATTTTTGGAATTGTGTTTTAACACGATAACTCGAGTTCGCTTTCACTTCGGTCAACCAAATTTTGCACGCAAGTTTTAGGTACAAAGCGTAGTATCAACTTTTGGGCTATTTCCACTAACAGATAGTGATACTTTACCTTTAATTCATGCAGCTGCAGAGTCTGATTTATTCAACTTTACTTTTATAATAATTGTTCAATGTATTTTTGATTTGATTTGTTGTCGATGGTTCTTAATGTACATAATATAAAAATATAATCCTTGTCTTGCGGTTTACTCCTCAAATATCCATCCCTACCCATATCTGAGTATATGAGAAAGTCACGGGGAGAGCATTCACGATTTTTTCCGTTGACAAAGCACATGAATGGCACTTTAACTAAATGCCACTGTACACCACGCAGCCACAGGCTCGCCAGCAACACCTGACCAGAAACCTAAGTGAGCTTGCTGGACATCCCACTCCACACCTATGGGCATTAATATGGAGTTGGGGCCCCCCATGACAGTGTCTGTGGGAGTTTGTGAAATATCCATCCTCGCATATGAGAAAGTTGAGGGGAGACCACTCCTGACTTTTTTTTTTATTTTTTTTTGGTCAGTTGCCAGGTAAGATCACCGTCCTTTGGTGGGCTCTTACCACAGAGTGATGCCTCCTTCTCGTGGTTTATAGGTAGGGGACTGAATGGGGTGGAGTTAAATGACTTCCCTGGGCATCTTCTCAGTACTGTGGAGGGAATAGATGAGGATATAATTAGCACCAGCGCCCCCTCTTGACCTGGGGTGGTACTGCATTTATCTGATGAACCCGAAGAGGGAGCCACTGACATTCATGTCTGACGTTCCCTGACTTTGTTTTTCTGTCAGCTGGTGCTGCCACTGGTGTGACTCCTTAACTCTCCTCTTCTCTGCTTTGGTGGCTGGATTCTCAGAATTGTTTTTACCCGGGCTGTTTAATCCAGACTAGTGATTGGCAGGGTGAACACACACACACACACACGGGCCAGTTTAGGGTGACCAGTTCACCAAACCTGAATGTTTTTGGACGCTGGGAGGAAACCCAAACAGGCACAAGGAGAACCTGCTGATTCCACAAAGGGAGGACCCCTGGTCTCCTTACTGCAAAGCAGTCGTGCTCCCCTCTTTTGTAATGCATGATTGTCCGTTGCTTAGATCCTCTCATTTTGTCTTTTGTTTAATAAAAAGAAAAAGTTGATCACAAAAACAAAGAGAACCAGCAGTGGGAATGTGGCCCAAGAAGGCCCAAAGCCCTGTACCCCCTCGTTATCCTTCCCCAAGTGTTTCCTTTTTCCAGAACCCATAAACTATCTATTTATATAGCACATTTTCATACATAAAATGGAGCTCAAAATGCACCCCACATGCTCGTGTGTCAGGCGGTGAATACGATAACTCGGAGGCTGATCAGTGCATTTGAATTAAATTTGGCTCTGGAAAATACCAGCGACAAAATCTCTTCAGCAGGTTCACCTTTGCAGAGGTACAGTAGAGGAATACGTAAAAACCATAATGTCGTACTGATTCAATCCTAGCACTGGGGACAGTCATTGCTATTCGCTGTCCTGCACTGGACTGATGGGGTTTGTGTTAATAAATAAACGTCGTTTTATTTGCAGCCAAACGTCGATGTTGTTGCATCCAAAACCAATTTTGGTTATTTTTCCATCAGCTTCATTCATGCAGAGTTTTTCTTTTTCTTTTTCATCTTTATAAAGAGTAAAACAGTTTGAAGTTTGATTTGTTTTTTGTGTTTTTATTCTGATCATGTCAAGATGATAAGCCCCCCCCCCCGTGTTACGTAAGTTTTTATTTATTTATTTTTTTTATTTCGAGTACAGACTATCAGCTTGGTACACAAAGTCCCAACGTGATAACCTCTGAAGTCACTTCTCTTTCTTATGGCCCTGCTTGGAGAGCACGGCCTCCTGGGATTTTTCTTTCTAATGACTTTGACCTTTCTTGTGACATTTTGTCTCATATCGTAGTGCATTATGCGCCCGTTGCTAATGCCGCATTTAATGTCCTCTGGGTTACGAAACGAGTTACACTCTGAATCAATTAGACGCACGTTGGGTGAAAGTTTACAGCTCAGACAGAAAGCACCAGAACTGTGTAGTTGATAGCAAAGCTTTCCAAAGATAATCCGTCTACAAAATGACCAACTTGTCTATTGTAAATAATCCTATTAGATTGGAAAATACTTTTATCAATCCCACAGGGGGAAATTCAAATGCGTACAACAGCAGAAACATAAAAAAACAAAGATACAAACTCACAAAGAGGATAATGCAGCCAGTCAGTCGATTAAATCAATACATAAATTAAAATAACAAGTGCAGCGGGTAGATTTGAGTTGTCTGAAAGCAGCAGGTAGAAAAGACCCCCGGAGCCGCTTCTTAGCACACTGTGACTGTGGCGGACAGCAGGGACCCCTTCACGCTGGGAGGACCAGGGGAGCCAGCCTATCCAGAGTATTAGATGGCAGCTCCCTATACCCCACCACTCCGGGTTGAAGCGGAGCCTAGGACTCCCGCAGGGCTTCATGGTGAGGTACATCGAGGCAGTCGAACTTGTAATCGCGCTTAACACTCCATTTGTCGTGCAGCTCTAATGGTTACTGCAAGGAATCTGGGAAACCGTAACACTGAATATACACCACCCGTCAGCAAATACGTTCTAAGATCGTAGAAAAAAAAAGTAAGCGAGTTTTACAAATCTGAAAGGGATGGAGAAGATTTTGCCCACTATCCTCCTTTTCCACAACAGCTTTCCAGTGTGTCCAGAGGTCACTCTCTGATGGTGCAGGCTCTCCTCATAAGTTTGTGCGGTGAGCTCAGGTCGCTTCTCCAGGAGACCACAGCGTGGACCGCCACACTGGCTACTATGGACTGGTAGACCATTTCCAGTAGTTTGCTGCACACATCAGAAGCCCGGACGGAGCCTCCTTAGCAAGTCCAGTCACCTCAGGCCCTTCTTGTGTTGTCAAACCAGTCCAGTGTGCTGGGGTCTCATGTATGAACGGTGCGTACGCCTGTTTCCACGCACACTTTGCGATGCATAAAAACTAAACTTGGCATAAAGCCACGCACATTTTCACGGTAGCCCCCTATCTTGCATACGCTCGTTTCTTCTCAGTTTTGCAAACTGGCGGCGCCCAGTGTCAAAGCAGTGCTACTGTTTCTGTGTCATTTACCTTTCTTTTTCATATTCGCATCAATGACGTAGGATTTATTGAATACACCGAAATTAATCGCATATCGTTTACAAATTTAATTCAGTTTTGTGTCTGTCAGTACACAGCCAGATGGCGTCCCAGCGGTTTCCGAGGCAGAGGTGTGCATGCAGCCAGCGCCCGAAGACGTCCTTGGCACAGCATCATCACCACCTGACCGTCACATGGGGGGGTGTTAGGTCAGCTTTTGCAATACTGTCTGAAACGGAATAAACAGATGGGGGGTAGCGACTCGCCTTTTCACGTCGACTGTGATATCTGACCACTTTTTTTTTTTTTTTTTGGGCACTGTGCGACTTTCTGGACTTGAAATTTTGAGAGTCTCCGCCATGTTTTTGTTGCTTATACCACTGCTTAAGCCAACAAATAGTATGTTTTTTTCTTGCCTCCCCTTTGTATTCACTGAAATTTCCCACATACTTTTGCCATTACTACGGGCAGAGTGGTGGCCCTGAGGTAGGGATCTGCACTGGTAATTGCAAGGTTGCTGGTTCAGATCCCATAAACCCCAAAAGTGACTCAACTTCGTTGGGTCCTTGAGCAAGACCCTTAACCTGCAATTGCTCCATCCTGGGTGTGACGTTAATCTGCATCCACCCTGCAAGTAGGCCGTCCAACATACAGGGAAACACCTGGGAGTTGGTGGCAGAATTGGCACTCCAGCCACCATAAGAAACCTCCCATTGGTTCCATTCCATCTGAACTCGTGTGGTGCTGAGGTGTCACCCGTTGCATGGCTGCACTCGGGTCCTAATCTGGGGTCCTGAGGTGGTTTGTCATTTATCAGTGCAGGCTCCTAACCTCTCTCTCTTTTGCCATTGTCTTTTAACCTAACACTGAACAGAAGGAGCTATTTACCATAAATACTCATGTATAAGTCAGGTCTTGAAATCCGAAAAATTGATCATAAATTCAGACCCCAACATATACGCCCGTTTCTCAGACACACAGAATTTTGTTGCAGCAGCGCACTTACCAATTTCTTTTGCCACTTCAATGACTTTTAATTTAAAACCAACTTCGTATTTTCTTCTGATCGAACGCTCCATTGTAGATAAGGGATGCTCTTACGTTAAAAGTGTATGAGGGTGTGAGATACACAGTGCAAATGTCGCTTTGGAATAGTTTGGGTATTACTGTGTGGTCACGTAGGCACAATACACAGGAAAAAAACTTTCAGTGTGGTTACTCTCTCAGGTTGGCGGGCGTTAGCATATCGTAATCTGTTGGATCAATAGCGTGAGTTTTAGCATTCGACTTATATGACCAACATTGTAAAATACTAGAAATTATACAGTAAAATCAAGTCCCAACTTATCTGCGAGTATATACGGTATATTGATTTGCATATTTAGTTGGGTTGGGATGGGGCATCAGGCACGTGCATTACATTTCACGCTGACCGGGATTTATGGAGCGGAAGTGCATGGAAGTTGACGTTCGCATGGTTTTGTGCATCTGAACTTTTCTGTGCGTACGCACATTTCTACTTTTTTCCGTGCGCCATGTTTTAGTGTGAAATCTACACACGCTATTGTACATGAGGCCCCTGGTCCTTGTAACTCTGCGCCACGTCCACGTCCTCCCCCTGGATGGTGACTGGTCATGGAGGCTTCTTGGCACATTGGAGGTCCCCCTCCAGCTCTCTCATTCACTTGCAGGTTGTCGTCCCTGCACCACCAGACCAAGTGTAGCTGCGTTTATACCAAGTCACCAGAGTTCTGCATCTTGAGGTTTGCTTCATAGGACAGTCCAGGACGTAGTGTGACGCATGTTCAGATGATTCCACTGACCAAATACAGGCACTCCCCGGGTTATGTATGAGATATGGACTGTAGGTTTGTACTTAAGTTGAATTTTTATGTAAGTCGGAACAGGTACATTATTTTAATAAATGCTATTGTTGACCGACTGTAACCAAGTGCTCTGCCAATGAATGATGGAGTTTCACCTATCTCTGACCTTTTTATTATTTCTACTTTATTTTCCATGGTGATGGTTTTTCTCTTCTTTACTGTATCACCAGCACTTGCATCAGATTTGTGTTTCAGAAACATTCTTGAAGGGTGAAGACAAAAGGTCAAGATGAGCTCTTCTGCACAGCACTCTACCGCTATCACAGCAGGAAGGTCCCCCTTGCCAGCACGTCTGGTGTACTGATGAGAGACAACTTCCTGCTATGTACATGACAGTACAATCAGGCTTGCTATTGAGAATGAATGGGGGCGGCGAGGGGTGGTTCTCCACCTGCCCACCACACAGTCACCTCCACTACAGTATGCAGCCTGCAGCGTCCGCCCACCGAGAACGAACAAGGTGCGGCCAAAGGAGTGTAGTGAATCGCCCACCACCGCCCCAATTCAACAGGCAGCCACCTGAAGCGCACTACAATGCTACCCCCCGCTGCCCCGTTCAGCCACAACTGGGTCACCGCTTGCAGCATTACCAGCCGCCCTCCGAAAACAAACGTGTGTAGTGGGCGGGCAGTGAAACGCCCCATTAAGCCTCCGTCCTGCACACGAGTGATAGCTGTGGCCCCGGTGACTATGGACCACGGGTCACTGCGAAATCGCCCCCCTCCAGCCACTGCTTGCAGCGTCTCCAAGCCAAAGATGATGGAGCGGCAGTTAATGAGGTGCATGCGTCACAGCTGCGGCCTCGTTCGTAACCTGGGGACTACCTGTATCTTCATTTTTAAAAGTTTTAGTAAAATTTCAAAGCAAAACAGTTAAATAAATAAATAAATTTGATGTTAAAGAAAAGAGAAGTTCTGGCTTAAAGAGAGTTCTGTTTAGGGCTTATTTATCTTGTTTCATTTCTCTAAGTTTGGTCTTACAGTCGTACTTTAGGCACGTTAAGCACATTCAGAAAAACGTATGCCAATCTCCTGTTTGCAAACATATCTGACAGGCCGTTCTAGAAGTGTGACGATTATCTGACTGGCTTAACTAACACTCTGCTATACGGACAAAGCAAAGAAAGTTTGATTTCATGTTAACTTCCAGGAGTTTAGGGGGCCATAGCATAGTCCGGGTAGCTGTAAGCAACTGATATTCTGTTACTGAGATTAAGATTGTAAGTAGGAGAGTCCTCCACACCATTCCTCGTCTCCATCATTAATGCGTCATCTCGCACAGCTGAACGCTTTACTGCCTTTGACTCTCGACTGTGCTGAAGGCCGATTGCAGTCACAGTTTCTCCTTTTTTCACTTCTTTATTTTTTTAAAACCTGTGATGCCCACAAAATGATGTGAAACTGTGGGCTGCTGGTGAAGTTTGCATTCTTCACGGCCGAATCTTTCAAATGTTGTTTTTTTTTTTTTTGTCCTGCTGTGACCGTGCCAGTATAATCGAGGCCCCCTGCTCGCTGTAAGCACTTTTTGTGCTTTAATACGTCTTACTTTGTGATAAAGCTGGCTGTGAAAGGGGATATCTGAGATAAAGATTGACTTGCGTACTTTCTAATCTAAAAAATGTCAAAGTTATTGGATAAGAGTCTGTAAACCTGGCCTGGTGGGCCCCGCCATCCCTGCTTTGTTTCCTTTTAAAAACTTGAGCAGGGGGTTTCGTTTCTGCCTGTAAAGTGGAACTCTGGCTGGCTGAGCGTATTGCTGTCTGTTTTCTGCATTGATTGTCACCGAGCACAGGGCTGAGTCCATTATCACCGTGTTATGTCCTGCTAGCAGTTCTCATGGATTAAAGAAACCAGAGACGCCAAGACACGTAGAGAAGATAATACAGAAGTTTATTGAGGTTACTGTCCCAAAAAAAACAAATTTAGAGAAACAAGAAGAAAGTTCTCGACACGGATAAAAAATGATCTGTCTATATCAGTCTAATCCAACATGTGAAATGCAAAAATAATTAACAAAGTCTATATTAAAAAATAAATAAATAAATAATCAAACGTGCAGTAACTGGCCACTTTATTAGGTACACCCCGCTAGTACCCGGTTGGACCCCCTTTTGCCTTCATTACTGCCCTAATTCTTTGAGGCACAGATTCAAGATGGCGCTGGAAACATTCCTCAGTGATTTTGCTCCATACTGACATGACAACAGTTACTGCAGATTTGCTGGCTGCACATCCATGATGCGACTCTCCCAATTCACAAAGGTGCTCTGTAGGACTGCAGTGCTATTTCTTTGGAGGCCATTTGAGTCCCGTGAACTCCTTGTCATGTTTAAGAAACCAGTTGGAGATGATCTGAGCTTTGTGACCTGGCACATTATCCTGCTGGAAGGAACCATCAGAAGATGGCGGTCCTAAAAGGATGGACATGGTCATCAACAGCACTCGGGTAGGCTGTGGCATTTAAACAATGCTTAATTGGTATTAAGGGGCCCAAAGTGTGCCATGAAAGTATCCCCAACACCTTTACACCACCACCAGCAGTCTGAACCATTGATACAAGGCATAATGGATCCTTGCTTGCATGTTATTGAACCTCCTGTCTCGATTTCTGCTGCAACATTCAGACTCATCAGACCAGGTGACATCTTTCCAATCTTCTGTTATGCGATTTTGGTGAGCCTGTGTGACTTGTAGCGTCGGTTGCCTGTTCTTAGCTGACAGGAGTGTCACCCAGTGTGGTCTCTTGCTGCTGTAGCCCACCTGCCTCAAGGTTCGACGTGTTGTGTGCTCAGAGTTGCTCTTCTGAACTCCTCAGTTGTATTTGAGTTACTGGTGCCTTTCTATCGGCTCAAACCAGTCTGGCCATTCTACTTTGACCACTGGCATCAGCAGAGAGCTGCCGCTCACTGATATTTTCCATTTTTCTGACCATTCTCTTTAACCCTAAAGATGGTTGTATGTGAAAATCCCAGCTGATCAGCAGTTTCTGAAATTCTCAGAGCAGCCCGTCTGGCACCAACATCCATCATGCCACTTTCAAAGTCACTTCAGTCCCCTTTCTTTCCCATTCCGGTGCTCTTTTTGAACTTCAGCAAGTTGTCTACAGGCCGAAATGCATTCAGTTGCTGCCATGTGATCGGCCAATTAGAAATTTGGGCCAACGAGCAGTTGAACGGGTGTACCTAATAAAGTGGCCGGTGAGTGTAGGCTAAAATATGGCAAAGGCTACAACTGTCAACACTTTAATCCACAAAATAAGGTCAAAATACCAAAAAGGAAGACTTAATTGTCTCTTTACAGCTGTTAGCTGATCCTCTCAGTAACAAAAGACCCCTTTGAGCTCAGAGAGAGTCAAAGATGGCTGCAGAGTGAACTCCCTAACCCCCCACTTTAAAAAGCTAAATTCAGCTGGATTGTTAAAATTCAACCGCGGGGAACGGACGACTCGATACGCTGCTCTGCTCAGGATGTCGAGCAAACCAAATGAAAAATGCAAAGTTTGTAAAAAGACAAAATGCAGTCGACTGTGGCAGCACTTCCAGGTTATTTCAGCCCTTAAACCAAAAACGGCAGAATAGAACCTGTGTGAGAAAGCGCAGGTCGAGAATAAAGCCTGCCTCCCCACTGACGGCTTTGTTGTATTTTTCGCCCTGCACAAGACGCGCTCCCCGTTATATAATCCATTAGATCAGGGGTGGGCAAAGTCATTCCTGGAGGGCCGCAGTGGCTGTAGGTTTTTGTTCCAACCCAATTGTTTAATAAGAAGCACTTATTGCTCTAGAAACACTTCTGCTTCATTTTAGTTATCTCCCTCCATTAAGATTTTGAACCCTTATTGCTTATTTAAGTCTTAAACAGCTGCATTCTCAGTTTTTAATTGTTCCTTATCCATATTACTAAATGAGAATGGTAAACCGGATATGGACGCAGGGACCTGCCCGTGGACGCAAAAGACACACAAAGCCACCCCCGAGTGAAATGGGAGAGACTACGAACCGTCAGAGTAGGGAACAAAGTAAAACGTCATAAAGAGGTTAAAGAACAGGGACAAACACATGGAGAGCAGGTTACAGAACAAAGCCCCCATCCCCATAGTACAACGAGAGAGACTACGAACTGTCTGACATGCCGCAAGCAGGATAAAGCAAGGTCAGAAATAAAACACAGAGTACGAAACAAAGTAAAACTTTATAAAGGGATTAAAGAACGGGGACGAACACATGGAGAGCGGGTTACAGATGATGAAAACTGGAATGCAACAGCTTCAAAAAAAACCTAGGCACGAAACACATGCACAGCGAGATACAGAATATAAAGGCAGAAACAACGACAGTTAAACGTCCACACCACACAGCGGAGGCGGACCCGGAAGGTGCAGGCGCCTACATCGTGCGTTGGAAGGCGCGGTAAAGTACAAAAGGCAAAGGCGCCTACACAGCATAGTAAAAACCGACATAATACGAAAGGCGCAGACGTCGACGCCATATTGTGAGTGGCACTAATGCGTGGTGAAGGCGCAGGAGGAGACATAGTAAAACAAGAGGAGTCAACGCCCCGCCTCAGAGTGAAACGGGACACACTACGGAGTCCACAAAGGTTCATACATCAAACCCGAGATGGTACGGACACGCGTATGAAACCGCGGAAGCAAAACTGTCTCGGCTCTGGACGCCTACAACGTGCGTCTCAAACTGCGTAGGCAAAGCAGGCACGGATTCAACACAACACAGCTCGAGTGACCGAGATACAAACACGCGCCTGCCTGGATATAATTAATAAACGCAGGCACCTACAATGTGCATCTGAAATGCCGCAGACCAGGCAGGCACTGCTCCAAAAAGAAAGAGCTTGACTAAATGAGATACGAAGTGAAACGGGAAACACTACAGAGTCCGCTCCACAATGCACCACATGATAGTTCGGAAAGAGCTTCGTAGTAACAGTGGGGAGACCCAGAGTGACACGGGCGAACGCTCCGTATTAAACATACGTCATCCTCACACGTCCAAACTATACAGCATAGGTGAATCACATTACAGTGATGCATTATTAACAGTACGATAAACATCACAGTATCTCAAACAAATGAAAATTATTACTCGAAAAAGGGAAAATATATTCACCACGGACTAGGTGTCATTGAAACAAAAGCAGAATAAAGCGAGATCAGAAATGAAAGACAGAGTAGAAAGCAAAGTAAAACGTCATAAACAAGTTAAACGAGGGGGTCAAACACATGGACAGCAGGTTACAGATAATGAAGACCGGAATTCAAAAGCTTCAAAAACAAAAGCTCGACTGACCGGGATACAAACTGAAACGGGAAACAATACAGGGTCCACAATGCACCGCATAATAGTACGGATGGAGCTCCGTATTAACAGTGGGGGGCCCCAAAGTGACACGGCGAACGCTCCGTATTAAACGTACATCATCCTCACACGTGGCTGCCCAGCGGGCATGGGTTCAAAACGCCGGGGGTAGGCGAGCGAAGCGAGCAGGGGGCGCAGCCCCCTTGTTAGCAATAAGATGCAAATGACAAAAGAAACCAGCAGTTATCCATTTTGCTTGTTACCCTTTACACCTGTGTGTATTTATCGTGCACTATTTGGTTTAATTAAATACTTGGAAGGAAAGAGAAGAGAAAAAAGTGAAGGATTGAGAATTACCCGTCTGTTTTACACTTCAAAGTATTTGGATGATATCCTTAGAATGGAAAAAAAAATTCTAGGATACGAGAATGACTTGACGTAGCAGAGTTAAAGCACCAACAAGCCATGAAATGTAATTATTGGCAAAGATTGTTTTCTAATTAAGCAACTGGGTTGGAACAAAAACCCGCAGCCACTGCGGCCCTCCAGGAATGACTTTGCCCACCCCTGCATTAGATGGCGTGATTATGAAAAGAGCAGAGCGGGCCTTGTCTAGGAGTGGCCATGGTACAGTGGGGGAAAAGAACGAGAAAAGAATGTCTGTACTGAGCTGTCAGAGCACACTTGGATGACGTGGGCACTCTGCTGACCTGTAGTCATCGTGGGCCTGTGAGTTGGGTGACCTTGGCAGTCGCAGGATCCCAGGGGGTGTGGGTGATAAAGGTGTTGGTGAATTTTCTTCTGTCAGATGATTTATTAAAAAGGTGTGTTGTGTTTACTCAGGTTGTCTTTTGTGTTTTACTAAATTAATTTGGAGATTAGAAACAATTCGGTGCTATGAATTGGGAAAAGCAGAGGAGATCAAGATGGGGAAAAATAGTTTTTCACAGCACCGTACACCTGTAGTGCCTGAAACTGCTTAACCTTCTACCTCACCAGCCGACACTAGGCAACCACAACACGATGTTGTGCCAACTGTAGCGGGCCGTATCTTTGTGAAATAATGTCGAGAATAAGCTGCTGTCACGTATGGCTGTACTCGTGCGCTTCTACACATCGGTGTGCAATCCTGCAATTATTCAGGAGGCTGTTTGAGCTCTTCACAGGGAGTCCAGAATTGTCCTCCACCCTCCCATTGCTACAGAGCAGGGTGAAACCAACATGTGTGCACACGCGCCGCTGAAGACGCCTACTGCTCAGCACTCTCCTGATCGCCAAGATTTAAAGCACTAATGTCATTAGGCGCGTTTGCACCGCAGGAACTTGGTTTTCCGGAACCAATCTGCTCCTGCACGGTGTAGGCCCTGGACCACTTGGGGGCACTGGCCACTTTCCTGTGTTGTGCTTCCTCCGCATGACAAGAACTCTAACCTTTATGTAAAATATGTGACCTGCAAAAGGAGTAGTGCAGTGTGCAGTATGGTGTGTTTGAGAATTCATGGGGGCACCCACCCCACCCCACCACACCTTACTGATTGACGCACTTTGGACTTCACGGGGGGAGATTACTGCTTCGATGAGGTGCATGGTATGGCGCACCAGGGAGGTGACAATGAAGAGTGATGAGGTGTGAAGTACATCACCACATCTTCACTGCCCTGTCTAGTCCAAACTACTAACAACTTTGTAAGAACATCTGAAGAGACCACTCCGGCCAACAAAGCTTGCCAGTCCTCTCCACTTAATTATTTCGAAGTAATATCAAGCTGAGTTTTGCCAGTCCATAAAGTCCTACTGTCCACCACACTACTTCATCACTTATTCCATATGTCTGTGATTCTCAGTGTGAAGGTAAACTTCCTAATGTTTGCGTGAAATTTCCAACTGTGTCTCCGTGTTCTCGATGAACTAATTTTCACCGTCTTGATCCACTCGACTAATTCACATCATGATTTTTAAACACTTCAGTCACGTCACCTCTTAATCTTCTTTTGCTTAAACTGTAAAGGCTCAGCTCATGTAATCTTCTCTCCTAACTCATCCCCTGTAGCCCTGAATCAGCCCAGTCGCTCTTCTCTGGACCTTCTCTAGTGCTGCTATGTCTGGTGGGCCCAAAACTGCACCCAGGACTCCAGATGAGGCCTCACCAGTGCATAATGAAGCTTGAGCAGAACCTCCTGTGACTTGTACTGCACACATCAAGGCGCTATATAACCTGACATTCTGTTTGCCTTCTTAATGGCTTCTGAACACTGTCTGGCAGTTGATTGTGTCAAGTCCACAATGATTCCTAAAACGTTCTCATAAAGTGGACTTTTGATTTTCAGACCTCCAATTGTGAATTAAAACCTAACAAGACGTCAGCCTAATGCAAGTGTTAGACTCCGCTCTTTTAATCTTTCCTCATAACTCATCCACTGTTGGCCTGAATCAGCCTAGTCGCTCTTCTCTGGACCTTCTCTAGTGCTGCTATGTCTGGTGGGCCCAAAACTGCACCCAGGACTCCAGATGAGGCCTCACCAGTGTGTTATAAAGCTTGAGCAGAACCTCCTGTGACTTGTACTCCACACATCAAGGCGCTATATAACCTGACATTCTGTTTGCCATCTTAATGGCTTCTGAACAGTGTCTGGCAGTACATAGTGACCAGTCCACCACGATTCCTAAATCCTTCTCGTAAACTTCCTTTCGATTTTCAGACCTGCCATTGTGTATTCCAGTCTCACGTTTTTACTTCTGTGTGTAAAACTTTACATTTACTCAAAAAAAGATGGTGCCAGTGCTTGTGGTTGGCAAATTAGCACAATTCAGCACTTAAGGCCCCATTCATGATAGTTCCTGGTTGAATGAAAAGTGCATACATTCCTTGGAGTAGGAGCTCAAAGCCGTACCGGGAACTACAAATGTTCAGTGGACTGCTGGCTCTGAGGCTAGGGATCTGCACTGGCAATCGGAAGGTTGCCAGTTCGAATCCCGTAAATGCCAATAGGGACTCTGTTCTGTTGGGCCCTTGAGCGAGGCCCTTAACCTGAAATTGCTGAGCGCTTTGAGTAGTGAGAAAAGCGCTATATAAATGCAAAGAATTATTATTATTTTTTATTATTAAATGGCCAAAGTTCCTCCCTGCCAGTTGGAATGCTACCAAAGTTCCTGTGAAGGTAAAGCACCTATAGAAGACATTGTGGAGACACAAGAATCCCCTCACAGCCTACGAAATGATGACAGGATGTGACGCCGATCACATTTTCCCCTGCAAAACACTTCTTTAAAAATGTTTGAACCGGGCCTGAAAAGCACCTGAGAAATGCCCAGGAAACATCTGGAAATGTACGAGTGAGAATGAGAATTTAGAGTTTAAAGTTCAGCACCTCCGCCATTACACCACACAATGCCGCTGGCACAGACTGAGCTCCTCTGGCAGCTCCTCCTCCATTTGAGCTTGAAATCGAAAAGAGTCATTTTCAAAGGAGACCATTTTGAACTCAGTAATAATTTGTAAAACGAACAATTCTTATTGAAATGGCACGAACAAAGAATTAAGAGCGTGCAAAGAGTGCTGCCTTTCCAAGTCCAAACCAGAGATTCCAGGATTTTCTGTATCTGGAGGAGGGACGACTCCCTCAGTCCTGTAAATTTCTTCCAGATGTTCTTCTCACTTGAAGGCCGGGCTGTAGCTGACGGCGCAGAAATGAGAGCGGAAGAAGCGCGAAGTCTAATTAAACCGACATGTTAATTAAAGGCTACAGCTGCCTGTGAATAAGAAATTGGCTGGAAGAAAAATCATTTGCCGCAGTTTAACCACAGGCGCATCCTGTCTGTTTTCAGCAGGATATTGGACTTGACGTGAGCGATGAGCGATCCTGTAAGTGTCGTCCGCCCGTCACATTGTTAACTTGAAATGGGGATTCACTAGAAGTAAAAAGAAAAATCAACCTTTGGACCTCGTCAGATCCTAGAAGAATCTTGATAAGCTGCCACACATTAGTGGTAACTTGAGAGCAGCTGGCACACGTTGAACATTTCAAGCGTTAAGTTGACTGTGCAGACAGAGCGGTCAGCGAATTGCTGATTTAACGGTGCAAGAAAGTCCGGTCAGTGCTGTAATATTACCGAGTGTGTGTGTGTGTGCGCATTTTAGGTTGCCATCCAGAGCTGCAGGACGTGCCCTCCTTAGTGCATTGGACACCAGGGGCCTCAGCCAAAGGCATGCATGGCTCTGAGGACGTGCTGCAAGTCAGCCGAGTGACAAGGCGCAGGCCGGAAGTCGGGTCATCGTTTTGTTGTTTTAGTGGCTTAGCCTTTGGCCCGAATTTGAAAACGGAGCCGCCTGTGTGCTGAGGTTGAATATAAATGTGTTGTGTCTACTTAAAAATAAAACTAAGAATTGTACAATATGTTCAATTAATAACAGCGCCCCCCGTAATGTCTGGGACACAGGCGCATTATTCCTCGGTTTGCCCCTCTGCTCTGCAGTTTCAAATTACAAACCACACAATTCAGACGTGGTGATTAAAGTGCACATTGCAGACTTTCTACACAATCCCGACCCCCCATTTCGGGGCACCCTAATGTTTGCAGGTGTATTAAAGACTTTGTCACATATCCCAGCATTCACTAGTCAGCATGACGTCTGCCATTCATAGACATCAGGAGGTACTGAGGGTCTTCTCTGCTGATATTCTGCCAAGCCCCTCATGCAGCCATCTTCAGCTCCTGCATGTTTTGGATGGGGGGGGGGGGCTTGTCTTCTTACGTTTTCTCTTCATCATGTGGAAGGCCTGCTCAGTTGGATTGAAATTGGGTGACTGGTTTGGCCATTCCAGAATTTTCCATTTTTAGCTTGGTGTTGCCTCAGCGGTGTGTTTGGATCGTCCCCTTGTTGCAGGATGAAGTGCCGTTCAGTGGGTTTGGAGGCACTGACTGGAATTTGAGCAGGTCAGACGTTTCTACTGCACACACCTCAGAATTCACTGTGCCACTGCTGTCAGCAGGTCCATCATCAGTGAGGAGAAGTGTGCCAGGACCTGTGACAGCCATACATGCCCAAGCCAGTCACATTCAGATGTGATTCAAGTGCACATTGTAGACTTTCATTTAAGGGGATCTGCATAACTAGGGCTGTCTTAACGCATGGGCATGCTGGGCAGTTGCCTGGGGACCTCACGAGCATAGGGGGCCAGGTTTTTTCTGATGCCTATGTATGTTTCTGTTTTGCTATCAAAACAAGGACCCCAGTGTTCTACTTTGCCCTGGGGGGCCTATGATGCTGTTAAGACTGACCTGCACACAACACTTTTTTTTTTTATGTTGCCCCCCATTTTAGAGCACAAAATGTTTGTGATTCCTCAGGGGGGTTTCATGGCTTCATAAGATACCTCAGCTTGCTTCTACCCTTTGGCGTCTGTAGTTGCTGCTGTTCAATGTTGGTCATTTTGTTTGTCTTCTCACTACATTCAGAAGGGCTGACATGGTACAACATCCTAGTACTTCAACATGTGGACAAGTGCTTTGCCTGTCAAAGTCAAAGAAGCCATCATGAGCCACCATTGGAGACATCAGTAACACCTTAGGATGAGCAAAATCAACTGTCTGGAATATCATAAAGAAGAAAGAACACACTGGACCTTACTTGTGTTCGATGTTAATTAGTGTTATTTAAATTCTTATTTTGTCTTTTTTTCTCTTTCTTCATCATGTAAAGCACTTTGAGCTCCATTGCTTGTACGAAAATGTGCTCTATAAATAAATGTTGTTGTTGTTGGTGGGCTCAGGAATCACAAAGGGACTGGTAGGCCAAGGAAGACCTGCACTGCTGATGACAGAAGAATCCTCCCAATGGTCAAGAAAAAGTCCCAAACGCCTATGTGACAGATCATACACAGTGTTCAGGGGGCCGATGTGTGTGCGTGTCAGAGACGACTATCGGCAGAAGACTTCAGGCATAGAAACACGGCGGCCACACTACAAGATGGAGACCACAAACACAGGATGGCCAGATTAGTTTGTGAAAAAGGACGTCAAAGAGCCTGCAGAATTCTGGGGGAAATGGTCTTGTGGACAGACGAGACAAAGATGAACCTCACCAGAGTGATGGCGAGAGCAAAGTGTGGAGACGACAAGGAACTGCAAAGCACCTTTTAAACATGGTGACACTGGGGGTGTTATAGCTCGGGCATGTATGGCTGGCACAGGTCCTGGCACACTTCTCTTCATCGATAATGGAGTGACTGACAGCAGTGGCCCAGTGAATTCTGAGGTGTGTAGAAACATCTGACCTGCTCAGGTTAGCACAATAGACATCAGGGGCTTCAGCATGAGCAGGCATGGCTCACGGAATGTGCTGCAAATCAGAAGAGTGACGAGGAGCTGGCAGAGAGTTGGGTGGGTTGTCATTTTGTCATTTAGTGTCTTAGCCTTTGGCCCAAACCTGAAGACAAAGCAATCTGTGTCCTGAGGTTTAAATATGAATTTGTTGTTTCCACTGTTGCTTACATTAAATAAGACCCAACAGAGTGTGTGGTGCTCAGTGTATTACAGTATATCCCTCCGTTTTGTATTCACTCTTCAGACAGTGCAGACTTAAAACTAAATGCAAATGCAAACTTTACAAATTATTAATTACACAATAAGGGCACATAAAGCCACAGATTTGTTTAACCTTCCAGGAAAACAAAATAGTTTGAAACTGTTTAACATAAATGTCCATTGATTAATTATTGCTAAACGGAATATTTTACAAAGTTCCACAATATCCACAACTTCTCACTAACAAGTTCTGCACCCTTGAAGCCCCCTGCCAGCCATCATTTACA
This sequence comes from Erpetoichthys calabaricus, assembly GCF_900747795.2. Lineage (NCBI taxonomy): Eukaryota > Metazoa > Chordata > Cladistia > Polypteriformes > Polypteridae > Erpetoichthys > Erpetoichthys calabaricus. The sequence goes on from NC_041406.2 coordinate 2,787,991, forward strand.
CAGCGCAGAAAGTCCCGACCATGAATGATGAATCCCGATGATAAGCCGGACTTTCCGGTGTTCATAATGAAACTGGGTGCCCCCCGTTTTCCAGGCTGCTTTCTGTTGTTAAGACTTACCAGCAGCCCCTGCTGTTACCCGGGCGAGGCCTTTTAAGCTCTGGTCCTTTTGTCTGCTAGTCCAGCGCCCGTCTGTTAACCCAATTCAGTGTTGCAGGGTCGTGTCGTGTCCACACTGGGCACAGAGCCGGAAACGGTGCCAGTTCATAACCGCGGACACTGCTCATGCCAGCACTCGCTCTCAGATGGCCGGTTTCAGAACCGTCATTCAACCTGACGAGCAGAACTTCTGGAGGTGGAGAAGGAAAACCTGAGTCCCTTTAGGAAGCCCCCACAAGGAGAGCATTCCAGTTACACAGCGACACCCACCCGGTGCAGGTCTGGAAAGCTGTTTGTACTAATTTACAGCTCCACAATATAATAAAGCATACAAATGATATTGAAGGAGGGGGTATAACACGAGTGTTAATGACACAGTTAACTTCCCATCAACACCAACAACAACACCATTTATTTCTAGAGGACATTTTCATACAAATGATAGAGCTCAAAGTGCTTTACAAGATGAAGAAAGAAAAAAATATATAAAGATTAGGCAATACTAGTTAACAAAGAGTAAAGTAAGGTCTGATGGCCAGGAGGACAGACAAAACAAAATCTGCAGGGGTTCCGAGGCCACGAGACCACCCAGTCCCCCTAGCATCAATGATCGCAATCAGTCCTTGTGGTTTTCAGGCTTCACGTGAAAGAATTGGATGATGCTGGTCATGTGGATATCTGGCCTTCAATCCATCAATGTAGGTACTGCATGGTGCCTTGATGGGGGGGGCTGGGGATGGAGGGGCAGAGAAAGTAGGGGTTAGTACGGCTTGTGGAACCATGAAAAAAAATGATAATTTAGTGCATATACAGAATATCAGGGTTACACTAAAATGAAGTTATGAGAAAGCCATGTTCCAATAATGAGTTTTTAGCAGTTTCTTAAAGTGCTCCATGGTATCAGCCTGGCTAATTTCTATCAGTAAACTCGTATTCCAGATTTGAGGTGCATAACAGCAGAAGGCCACCTCACCACTTCTGTTAAGTTTAGCTCTTGGAATTCTAAGCAGACCCTCATTTTGAAGATCTAAGGTTACGATTTGGAGTGTAAGGTGACAGACGTTCTGAGATATAAGATGGACAAGATTATTTAAAGGCTTTGTAAACCATAAGCAGGATTTTAAAGTCAGTTCTAAATGGCACAGGTAACCAGTGTAGTGACGCTAAGACTGGCGTGATGTGCTCGGATTTTCTTTTCCTAGTTAAGATTCTGGCAGCTCCATTTTGCACTTGTTGCAGTTGATTGATGTCTTTTTTGGGTTGTCCTAAGTAGAGTGCGTTACACTAATCTAGTCTAAAAATAAAAGCCTGAACTCATTTCTCAGCATCTTGCAAAGTTATAAGAGATCTAACTTTTGTTAAATTTCTTAAGTGGGAAAAAATGCTGTCCTAGTAATCTGATTAATATGTGATTTAAAATTTAGATCAGAGTCAATAATTACCTCTAAATTCTTTACCTCGGTCTTCACTTTGAAGCCTAATGGATCAAGTTTATTTCTAATACCCTCATTATATCTCTATCCAATCACTAAGATTTCTGATTTCTCCTCATTTAGTTTGAGAAAATTACAACTCATCCACTCAGAAACACAAGTAAGACATTGGGGTCAGTGAGCCAAGAGAGTTGGGGTCATCAGGCGCTGTTAATAAATACAGTTGTGTGTCGTCAGCATACCCATCATGCTTAAAAGTTCCACACATCAGATTTGATGACTGCTCACCTTACAGGCGTTTCACAAATCATGGTGGCCAAGAGGGAGCTGGCCTGGCAGCCGGCGAGAAAGACGTCAACAACCTGGCGCAGCTGTGCTTAACACGATAAATCATTAGACTGTAACAACAAAACCTTCAGACTTCCAGAGTTATTCTGAGGCGAGACAAGAAGTGTTAAGACAGACTGCTAAGGACGTCACAGGGTGACAAATATGTTGGCTGGTTTCATCTAAAGAGGCCCCTTTGCGTTCAGAGTGCTGTGAAGGCTGCAGGCGGTGGTCGTCTGTGAACATCTGGGCTGCTTTTTGTAGCTCATCACGGTGGTTAGGTGGCTTAGTTAGGCGTTTCATTTGTTTGCCAGTATTCTAAATGGAGGAGTGGTGAGTAATTAGTATTCTGAACTGCATGAAATTTGGAGTTTTACATTGTTGAGTAAAACTGTCAGGTACGTTTAATACGAGCTGGCACAGTAGTTAGTGCTTCTTCATCATCGCTTCAGAGTCCTGGGTTCATAGGCTACCTTGGCATGTGGTCTTCACATGATTCAAGTTCAGGTTTATTGTCATGTGGACTTAGTACAATGAAATTCTTACTTGTATGTCTCCTCGGAACAGTGAATGATAATAAAATACAACAAAAAGACACACACAGAGTACAAATAGCATGCAACATGCACTTGCAAGTATTTAGTTCTGTCTGTCTGCTGTATACAGTGGCGTGCAAAACTATTCAATCCCATTGAAAGACATCCTGATTCTCTGCATGACAAAAGATTTGTCCACCTGTTTATCCATTCAGTATTTTTAATTTGCTGTAACAACACATTTCCAAAATCCAAATCAACCATTTTCTGTTGATATTTAACTGAAGAAGAAAATCACAAAAGTGAGTCTTGGCGTAAGTGTTCAAGCCCTCCACATTCCTACTTTGTCGAGACCCCTTTTGCTTCACTGACAGCCTTCATTCTGTTGGTTATGTAAGTTTGTCCCAGTTCTGCACGTTGTGATTCTTCCCCATTCTTCTTGTCAGAACTTCTCAAGACCCTCCAGGTTGGTGGGTTGGCGCCGCTGGAAAGCAGTTTTCAAAGAGTGCCACAGATTCTCAGTCTGGTGAAGATCAGGGCTTTGACTCGGTCGTTCCAAAACACTCACCTTTCAGTATTTGAGCCACTCCAGTGTCACTTTGGCCTTCTGCTCAGCGTCATTGTCATGTTGACAGATGAATCTTCTCCTGAGCTGACTGGAACAAGTTCACCTGCAATATCGTGTCGTGTTTGTGTCCATCCATTGTCCCTTCAACTCTGACAAGATTCCTAGTCCCAGCACATGACAAGCGTCCCCATAGCTCGATGCCGCCACTTCGACCATGTGTCACCGTAGGTCTAGTGCTTCTTGAGGCCTGGCCAGTTTTAGTTTTAAGTCACACTCACCTCTTTGAAGTTCTGTTTTGGTCTCATTTGACCATTAAACCTTCTCCCAATTCTTAACTGGGTCTTTCTCATGCTTTGTAGCAAATGCCATTCGTGCCTTTATGTGGACCTTCTTAAGGAATGGCTTCTTTTTTGCTCCCCTCCCGTAGAGGCCCTTTTATGGAGAGATCTTGAGATTGTGGACCCTTGCACCTTCATACCAGTTTCAGGAGAGTGATGGTAGAATTCTTACTTGACGGCCTACTCTGATATTTAGTTTTAATGGACGGCCTGTTCTGGTAAGAGTCTGGGTGCTTTAATGAACCTCTGCTTTCTGATGATGGATCCAGAAGTGCTTGATGGGACATTCAGACTCTTCAATAGTTTCTGCCATCATTTCCTGCCTTGTGCATTTCAGCAACTTTTGTTTCTCACATCAGCAGATGCTCCTTTGTCTTCAGTTTTGTGGTGACTATCCAACAGAGACTTTGGCCTTACAAAGAAGGCCTTTTATATCCAGAGAGACAGAAATGACTCCCAAGTAGGACCTCATTTAATTATGAGTATCAGATGAATATCACCCTTGTGTCGTTTGTGACTCATTTATCATTTGTGTAAATCTTTAGCTTCCAAAGCACTGAGGTCTAAAAACTTAGGCAAACACGAATTTTGGAGTTGTTCTTGTTCAGTTAAATATGTACAGAAAATGGAAATACTTTGTTACATCGTAAGAGTTCACATTCAAAATACTGAATGGCTCAATATGTGTCCAGATCTTATGTCATGCAGCAAATGAGGATGACTTTCAAGGGGATTGAATGCTTTTGCACGCCACTGTAATAAATCTGTATGGTCTGTGCGAGTGTCCAATGCCTCAGAACAATCTGACTCGCCAGCTTGGCTTTGGTGATGTAATCGAACAAAGAAGTGCCAGAAAAAAGAGGCTGAGACGAAACGAGGAGGAGAAATGGCATAGGAGGCAAACCAAGTCGCCTTTAAAGGTGTGGAGAATACGAGCGGACAGGAAGTGAGCATTAGGCGCTTTGAAATAAGAGAGAAGCAGGATTTACGGGCAAGTGCTCAAGAGAGGCTACCGCAGCAGTGTGTCATTGCAGACCGCTTGAGGTCAGACGTAATACCCCAAAATCACGAAACGCCTTCAACGTCAGTCATGAAAAACCCATCACGTTAGACAGTAGTTAACATTAGGGCCCCGTTGCACTGTGGTTAAGATTAGGGTTGTTGGAGGGTGATCTGACACCAAGGGCATTTCGTGACTGATGTTGTGGACATTACCTGACCTACGTCATGTCTTACGGCAGCCTTCTAAAGCTCCTTCTCGGGTACCAAGTAAAGGTGCTGGAGGTGCACAGAGGGTCAGAGATATCAAATATTTTTACGTTTATTCCATTACCTGTCTTTGACTGGTAGCGTGAGTAGTGTCATGCACGTGCGATTAGGAGGGAGATGAATGGGCCAAGTAGAGGTAATTACCCGCCAGGCCAGGGGGTGATGGGGTGCACTAAACCTTATTCTGTTATCTCTGCAGGCCAAATACGGGAAAACCTGCCTGATTCTGCATCAACGACGTCACTTCCGGGTCTGGCAACCAGACGGACGTCACTTCCGGTTCTGACACCGCGAATGACGTCACTTCCAATTCCCGTGCCCAGCCTGATGTCACTTCTGGTTTTGGCTTATAAAGCCGTCATCTTTTCAATACCAAATCATTTCAGTTTGGAACTCAACAAGAGCACATCTCTGCTTCCCTCTTTACCCTTTTGTAGACAATTTACGAGTGGCTGCCCCAAACCTTTTTTCTCATGTGTTGAGACTGATTCTTTCACAGTAGATAGACTGATAGAACTTTATTTGTGTATAGTACGTGCATACACTCTGCGTTTTTAAGTTGCAGTATTTCTTATTGAAGTATTTATTATAACCTGCTGTTTCATAAAGCTGATGTCACATCACGTGACTTGTACTCGTCGGGTGTGTCAGACTTGCTGACTGCATTGCTGATCGCCTGACTGGACCGTGTCAGTTTATTTGACTAAAAGTCACTCTCCGTGTCACATTTACTGCCTGCGTGCCAACCTTCCAGCACTTTTTGTGACTGCCAATAGTGTGCTGCCTTAAGGAGCGAGTTCAGCAGCAAGTTTGACCCTTTTTATTTTTTTTCTTTTTAGGTGCGTTCACATGTAATGCACAAAGCACCTATCGCGAAAACCCACGTCTGGCTGTTTACAACAAACAACTCGGCCCCCTGTGGATCAATTTTGTTGAGATATGGCGCACTTATTCTTTGAAGAAATTTGACGAGACAGTTCACTTTTCATTCAGGTATCTCAAACAGATCACACTGTACAAAGTTTTAAAATGTCAGAATCTCCCATTGAAAAGCATTTGGTGAATTTGCCAACTCGTCCTTCTTAAAACAGAGAAATGTCCGGTGCGACTTCAACTAGGAGTGCGCTAACCTTGAGAGCGGTCGCTTCTGCTTGTAGATTTCCCTCTTTGACTCATCAGACAGCCACTCAGATGCCCAGTGCCAGGGAGTCGAACAATGGGCAGAGCGCGTGGGCACAAATGGCTCACAGAGCAGCACCCCCTCCTGGTGCATTAGAGAAGTTAAACTAATAAGAGCACAAAAAAAAGTCCCCTCTTTAAACGGAAAGGAAAAGCAATCTCTGAAAGCAGTGAACCGATTACACGACATTATCTGCAAGTTATTATTGTAAAGAACCGACACCATTAACCTGCAGCTAAACGGCATTTGAACTGAATGGCATGGTAAAGGCACAGCTGCCCTAACTGACATAAACACAGAATGGGATTAAAAATGGCCATTGGCAGCGAAAGGTGGGGGGCTTCAGTGGCTTAAGCTCCTCATCTTTCAGTCCCAGGTATATGCAAACGGTCGCAGCGAGCCCCTGGTCATCTTGCCCATCATGTGCCATTCATATTCCCTTTATACAGTGTAACAAAGGCACTATATGGGCGCCTGACCCAACACAGATGGACACGGAGGCACATATAAAAACAAGAAACTGTTATTTTTCTTCGCCTATGGGTGCACGTCTTCCCCGTGTCCCACAGGCAGTACACAGTCACAACAGACACAATAACACACATTATCCTTTGCACCACCACCACTCCTCCTGGCAAGCGCAGTCCTCCTCCTCCCGACTCAGGCTCCTGAGTGGTGGTTGCTGGCTCCTTTTATTAAGCTCTCGGATTGATTACCAACATTCGGCTGCACTTCCGGGTGTGGTAAAACTAGTGCCCACAAGGGGCCAGCAGCTCCTGCTGCAGCACCCCCTGGCAGCGCCTGCGGAACCCAACAGGGCTGCACCAAACTCCAACTCCCATGAAGCCCTGCGGGAGTCTGAGGCACCGCTGCAACCCAGGGAGGCTGCCCTCTAGCGTCCAGGGGGAGATATTGTGTTTCCCTTGAACATATGCGGCATGGGCCCCGGCCATCTGTCACAACAGTAAATCGGTTCCTTTACAAGTTCTTACTTATTTATATAATTTTAACACATTAATGTGTTTTAACTCGTATTAATAATGAGATGTTGAACTTATTTAAGTTGCTTCTCTCCATTCATATGGTGACATTGTTGGTCACTTTGTCCTCGTATTGGCCATTTTGTATTAATAGATATTTTTCCATTGCTAATTATTGGGTATGCTTTCAAAAATATTATGATTAAGACCCTCCAACACTAACACACATCAGTTGATGTCATTGTCACATCGCCTGAATTGTAGATGCTGTGTATGAAGGCCATTGTGCCACCACAAGCCTCGTTGTGCTTGGTTTTGAGCGCCATTGTAAAGTGCTGTTATTTAATGTAGTTTTATTGTCATCTACTAACGTGTGTTATGGCATTCTACGATCGCCATTACTTTTGAATATGACTCATTGTTACAAAACTATTTAATAAATTAAAATGTGGTAATAGACTCGTGAGTGAAGTAAATAAAACATGTGAAATGTGCCAGCTTTCATAACAGTTGACTTAGTCGCTGAACGCACCTGAATGTCACGCCATGGCGACATCGCCTGACTTGTTTCCATTCTGTACTGGTAAGTAAAACACGAGACGTCCGACAGACAAGCTTCTGTTCTGTGTGTGAGGTCCAAAACACGCATGTTCCATAATTCCTCATCACTCCTATGCTACGCTCTGCACTTCTGGATGAGCATTCATTGGTTGTCAGCTCTCATGAACACAAGTCTGCTGCTACGACCGAAGACAAAAGTTTAACCTGTTTGGTTTAATCAGAGCAAGTCGCAGGCTAGTTGCAGAGAATTATGGGGTTTGTCATGTTAAGTGACTGCTATAGACCCTCTAAGACTGTGTACATGATGAGAATCGCTGCAGCAGTTGTCTGATGTGACATTGTCCTAACCTTGATATTTTTTATTTTGGTCTGTATGGGTTTTTCTAAGAGAAATATTTATTTGGTTGATTGGTCTCTAAACTGGCTTGGTGTCCGTGACTTTGAGCGTGTCCTTTGCTGGACTGGCACCTCTTCCTTGGTGGATTGCATAGCAGACTCATGCCCCCCCCCCCCATACCCCCACAACCCACCTTCCAACAGTGTTACCGGGGTAACTTCAGTCTCTGAGAACATTAGAATTAGAACAATCTGGACAAGACGAGGCCACTCAGCCCAATAAAGCTCGCCAGTCCCATCCACGTATTTCTTCTAAAATAACAGCAAGTTGAGTTTTGAAGGTCCCTAAAGTCCTGTCTACCACACAAACCGGTCACTTATTCCACGTGTCTGTGGGGCTCTCTGTAAAGAAGAACCTCCTAATGTTTTGGTGAAATTTACAAAGTTTCCAGGCGAGGCCTGAACTTGAGGGATGTGAAACAAAATGGGGTCCTGTAAATCGGTAGATGATCTCCTGAGCAGCAGGTCTCCTTTCAATGATCTTCTTGCCGTCCGCTTGTTCAAAGAGTTTTCTGTTTTTAAATCTCTCTTTGGCCACCGTGTTCTCTAAAGGTCGTTTAATGCATTGTGTAGCAGCGCCAGATGTCTTAACTCCATCCAGATGTTGCTTCACGTCATTGAATGTTTTCATTTTGTCTTTTGTAGGGCGAATTGGAAAAACTGAACCAGTCTACAGACGACATTAATAGATGGGAGACGGAACTGGAGGTATGTGCTCGCATGTGTGCCGCCCAGTTATAATAAAATATAAAAGCTGTTCTGCTGTTAAGTGATGTAACTTGAATCATTTATGGCTTTGGGATTTTTTAAATTCCTGCTGCTTTATGTGCTAGTTAGAGCGAAATCACTCGGATATTCCAGAACTGTTACTCATTCCTTTAGATAAACGTTTCTGATGGAAAATCCATTCACAGTTTAACGTGTTCCATCAAGTTTGGCGTCTCTTCTTCCTTTTTCTTAAGTGTTTACATTTATGTCTATTTGTATTTTTTTGTTACTGTATGTTCAGGGAGGCACATTTCAATTGCTCCCTTGGATATTTTTCAGAAGGGCATCTGGCAGCTGTTGTTAGCTCTCCTCCGTGCCTCTTCTTTTTCTTGCTGTTTCTGCCTTTAGGAATTTATTTTAGCTGGCAAAATGTTCAAATGTGTCTATAATAGTAAAATCTGAATCTCCGTGGTGAAAAGAGCTCTTGATGTCCTCCCATGATGAGCTCACTTCAACATTGACCTTTTCATCTTCGGAATACACAAGGCAATTCCAAAAGAGCATTTTAGTAAAACTGTAGCACAATGCAATGTAATATTTTATTGTGTTGGCGTGAGTAACACAGCGTCAGCTGTTGTTCCTGTTCATTTTTTTTAACTCACTCAGCAAATGCTTACGCACTACAGTTTGATTCAAGTGGAAAACCCCACCAGAAAGCAGCTGGCCCTGTGGTCTTTGTTTTTGGTTTCACCCAATTATCTGGCTCAAGCGGCCCCCCGGACTTTTATAATCTGCCAGAATGTGGACATACCAAACTGTTGTGCTATGTGCGCTTGTGACGCTTGGTTATTGGGCTTGATGGTTATGACCACACCATTCCAGTCTGTGGTTAGGTCTGTAGAGGATAATGAGCTTCTTACTGACGCAGCTACAATAATACAAGACACAAACTTGTCTCTGCCAGTCTGATTGCTCATCATGCTTGGGATGTTTATCAAAGCAAATATTCACAATGAGCGCAGTGATTGGCTCTTTTTTACTTATTGTAAAGGAAGTATTTTAATCGTCCAAAAATACAACCTCGAGATTTTGATTGAATCTCGACATTTTAGACCTTCCTGAGTCCGATTTACTTTCTCGTAGGGAAAGTATTATAATCGTCCAAAAATTCGATTTTGATACATCTTGATGTTTTAGACCTCCCTGAGTCCTCAGATTTACTTTCTCATAGGGAAAGTATTATAATCGTCCCAAAATTCAATTTCGAGAGTTTGATTGAATCTCGACATTTTAGACCTTCCTGAGTCCGATTTTCTCTCCCGTAGGGAAAGTATTATAATCGTCCAAAAGTTCGATTTCGAAATTTTGATACATCTTGATGTTTTAGACCTCCCTGAGTCCTCAGATTTACTTTCTCATAGGGAAAGTATTATAATCGTCCAAAAATTTGATTTCAAGAGTTTGATGAATCTCAACATTTTAGACCTCCCCGAGTCCAATTTACTTTCTCGTAGGGAAAGTATTATGATCGTCCAAAAATACGACCTCAAGATTTTGATTGAATCTCGACATTTTAGACCTTCCTGAGTCCGATTTTCTCTCCCGTAGGGAAAGTATTATAATCGTCCAAAAATTCGATTTCGAAATTTTGATACATCTTGATGTTTTAGACCTCCCTGAGTCCTCAGATTTACTTTCTCATAGGGAAAGTATTATAATCGTCCAAAAATTCAATTTTGATACATCTTGATGTTTTAGACCTCCCTGAGTCCTCAGATTTACTTTCTCATAGGGAAAGTATTATGATCGCCCAAAAATACAACCTCGAGATTTTGATTGAATCTCAACATTTTAGACCTCCCTGAGTCCGATTTACTTTCTCGTAGTGAAAGTATTATGATCGTCCAAAAATACGACCTCGAGATTTTAATGAATCTCGACGTTTTAGACCTCCCTGAATCCAAATATTTTAGCACGACATGAAAGCTGGCTGCATACCCACAGATGTGACATTTTGTTTGCTGTGACTTGTGCGACTTGCAGATTAAATCAAGCGGGTGCTGAGATGATTTAAGCAGGGTGGGCTGCCGACTGCTGAATACACCATGGACTGGTGGCAGCATGTTATTTGAGTCTGGTTTTTCTCCTTAGTTTTCATGCACCAACATTGTCAGCATTTCTCAAGTCATAGAGTATATAATGTGGTCATGCGAGGAGTAACAAGTCGGAAAGACTAAATGTTGGGGTGCCAGCCTGGCCATCCCTGTTTAATTCGGTCAATCCAAATGTAACCAAAGGCGCTCTATGGCATGACAAATAAAGAAACAGAAGAGTCAGTAAGAAATACCAGCCTGTTTATGGCTTGAACGCAAGATTCTCCGAATGAATGTCAAAAGGGAAAGGGTCTCCGTTTTAGGGTGCTCGGTTCACAGAATGACATCTCCTTTTGGCGGGCTCGAGATTTATACAGTAGTGGCCAAAAGTTTTGAGATTGACACAAATATTAACTTTCACAAAGTTTGCTGCCTCGGTTTTTATGATCGCAATTTGCATCAACTCCAGAAGGTTCTGAAGAGAGATCAGATGAATTGCAAAGTGTCCTCTTTGCCATAAAAATGAGCTTAATCCACAAAAAGCTCATTTCTACTGCATGTTAGCCCTGCCACAAATCATTGCTTTGAACAAAAAGGGCTTCACAGGCGAGGATAGTAAGAGGGCACCTAAGTCAGCCATTTATCAGATCATCAAGAACTTCAAGGAGAGATGTCCAATGGTTGTGAAGAAGGCTTCAGGGCGCCCAATAAAGTACTGCAAGCGCCTGGCCCATCTCCTAAAGTTGATTCAGCTGTGGGCACCACCAATGCAGAGCTTGTTAGGAATTGCAGCAGGGAGGTGTGAGTGAGATAAAGACTTTGGGAGGATGGCCTGGTGGGTGTCAAGAAGGGCAGCAAAGAAGCCATCAGGGACAGACAAATATTCTGGGATTGGACTGCTGAGGACTGCTGGGTAAAGTCATTTTATTTTCTCTGATGAATCCCCTTTCCAATTGTTTGTGGCATCCAGAAAAAAGAAAAGCTGAGCGGCGCTACCATCAGTCCTGTGTCACTGTGCCAACAGTAAAGCATCCTGAGACCATTCATGTCACGTGGGGTTGCTTCTCAGCCAAGGGAGTGCAGGGCTCACTCTCAATTTTGCCTACGAACACAGCCATGAATAAAGAATGGGGCCAAAACATCTGTCTGGTGACCAACATGATGGAACACCGGACCATAAGGCAAAAGTGAGAACTAAGTGGCTTGGGGAACAAAACATCGACATTTGGGGTCCATGGCCAGGAAACTCCCCAGACTTTAATCCCGTTGAGAACTTGTGGTCAATCCTCAAGAGGTGGGTGGTCAAACAAAAAGCCACAAATTCTGATTATGCAAAAATGCGGGGCTGCCATCAGTCAGGATTTGGCCCAGAAGTTGATGGACAGACAGCATGCCAGGATGAATCGCATAGGTCTTGAATAAGAAAGAAGGGCCAACAGTGTAAATGTTGACTCTTTGCATAATCTTCATGTCATTGTCAATCATAGCCTTTGAAACTTCTGAAATGCTTGTCATTGTACTTCAGTATCCCATAGAAACATCTGACAGAAAGATCTAAAAACACTGAAGCAGCAGACTTTGTGCAAACCAACACTCGGCTCATTCTCAAAACATCTGGCAAGGGACTGGAAGGGGCGGGGTCAGTGGAGAAGGAAAGGAAGAGAACGCAATTAACACTAGCGCCCCCTCTCACCCCGGAGTGGTACTACATAGCTGAGGTGACCCTAGAAGGTGGTCCTCTGACGCTCATGAATGGTTATAGGTGTATATGTTTTTTTATTTGCACCACTATACTTAACAAATTGTGTGTAAACTGTGGTCTGAGATTTTTCAGGTGAGGCAGACTGAAGGTTTTCAATGGAGGGACGTTGTACTTGCTAATCGTGGTGTTGTTTGATCAAACATTTGGGAGTTTTTCTTCACACGGAGAACCACAGAGACATGGAGTAAGTGACCAGGTAGCGTGGTGGACAGTCAGACCTTAGGGACCTTCAAAAGTCGACATGATAATTTTAAAAAAGTTAAGTGGACAGGACTGACAAGCTTTGGTGGGCTGCATGGCCTGTTCTCATTCTCGATTGTCCTAATGGTGAGTGGTGACTTGCTGTTGCAAGTTTATTAGCACATGCAGTTGAGACTTTCACAGGATGATCAGGACCCTGTAATCCTGGATAAGTAAATTTTGTTTGTTGTTTGTCTGTTTTGCCGGAGGACAGTTAATGACAGCGTTGCGTGACCTTAATGACACGGATGACACACTGGCAATAACAACAACTTGCCTCTACTTTAGGGAGCCCATTTTCATACACAAAAGTATTTTTGAGTTGTTTACAGCTAGAAAGTATAGAGCCAAACAATTATTTATAATAGGTTTATATAAAACAGTAGGAATGAGAAATGGAAAACCAGTCATAGTAACACATGCTCTGTTCAGATGGACAGAGAGGAGAGTGAAACAAAAGCTCCAGCTGGCTGAATCTGATGCCAGGGGGTCTGCCCAGGCCCCTTTCGCTTTCCTCAGATATGCGCCACTCTGGCAGACCTTTCTCCCATTTTGTGGAAATTGCAGGTGTACTTTGGCCAGGTGGCAGCGGCCCATAGTACTTAAGTGGTAACCAGTCTATGAAACGCCAAATAAAACTTCATTTTATGATGAGAGCCGACTGCCAACTTTCCCCCACTATGAAAAAATGCTAAGAAAGCTGCTTATTTATTTAAGAGATCAGCAGAGCAGACTCTCTACTCACCTGATAGTTCAAATGACATTACAGATGGCCGTGGAAGATGTCACAAATGTCGGTCACTAATATCCTGCCTGTTACACAAACTTGTTTTGTGATCAAACTTAACCAACGGAGAACGACAAAATCCTTTTTTTTTTTTTTTTTTCTCCCCTGCTACTTCAGAATTCTTTGTCAGCTTCAGGCTTGACGCGGGCTGCTTGACCAAAGCCATGCCCTGTGAGGTGAAGGAGCCCTCTGTACAAACTAAAAGGTCGCCTATTGCCCATAATGGTCCCCACTCCTGAAGCCCACCATATGCCAACAGCAGGAGTTGGAGTGGGCACTTGGCTCACCTTCCTAATGTTTATATAATACAAATAAAGTTGTGCAGATGAATCTACAGGACCACGTTAAGGGCAAAAACTGTCCATTTACTGCTGCTGTGATGTAAGGACGTGGCCGGAGCTGTCATAAAGCATTAACAAAACACATTACTTTTGAAGAGCAAAAATAAAAGGAGGTTCATGTGATTTTATTAACAGTTAAAAGCATGAATGCTATTTGAGAAATGAACATTCCAACATGTCATCATTCTGGCAAATGTATGAAAGTATAATGGACTGTGAAGACAGCAAGTGAATGTTCTCCTGGTGTCGTATACCTGACTTGGAAGTGTACACCACAATTTGTAACACGCATTTGAGTATATCCAAAGTAGGACATGTTTTTAAAATGAAACATTCCAGTCTTAATTAATTTAATTGGCTCCATTTCTACAGACAGAGCTCACTTGATAAGACGTCACCAAGATCTGCGGCCTTACGTATGATGTAGCTGAGCAGTCCTGCCTTACTGGTAATTCATCTGACACCCTCTCATTGACATTCATTTCCATTATTAAGAAAAAAAAAAGTTGGATGATTTTTTCTTTCCCAAATACAAGTTTGACATATTTTTCAAAATCTGCTTTAACTTAAACTAAACATGGAAATAATTGATGGCATTATATATATGAAGATAATAAATTCCCAAATATATCAATTTTTTTAATAATGTGGTATTGTGGTGTCCTTCCCTTGTGAGCCCATCCCATGGTAGACTGGCGTGTATGCAGGATGAAGTTGATCTGCAGTCAGAGGGCCATCTGCAGCACATGCCAAGGGCAGTCCCAGCTGAGCTTGCAGTAATCTTCATCAAGATGAAGATGACTTAATGGCTGAATCGACCCTTTTTCTAAAGGTCAGAAGGAAATTGAGAACCCAAAGTTCCAGTTTTGGACATACCACTGCATGCAATGCTGAATTATGATTTAAATAAGAGTAGATATAATGTAGTATATTATGCTAATTGTTTGTAAAAGAAAATTTTAATAATGTTTATAAATTGCCCTATAGGTATGTCTCAGAGCCTCCAAACCCCTGACACAACATTACAAGCACACATATATAGTCACGCTTGGTCACAGATTTGCACAGAAACAGAGGAGGTTGTAGAGACAGGAACTTTATTCAAACACTGCAAACAAACAGATGTCTCTTTCAAAAGTTTAAACATGCTCCTTGATAGGACAGATATAGGTCGCTCGTCAACACGGGGCATTGGATAAGCATCAAATTTAGAGGCCTTATTCAAGTGCCTGAAATCGATACAGAAGCGAACAGTACTGTCTTGTTTTGGGACTAATACAACCGGACTGCACCAATCACTTTTACTTTCACGAATTACATCTAATGCCAGCATTTTCTTGACTTCATCGTGCACAATATTCCTTTGCGCTTTCAGAATGCGAAACGGCCGCATCTGCACCCTAACACTGGGTTCAGTAGTGATTTTGTATTCTGCAAGGTTAGTTATGCCTGGAGAGTCCGAAAAAACATCAGTGTTCTGCTCAATCAAAGATAACAATTCTGTCTTCATCAATAAATATATACAGTTAGGTCCATAAATATTTGGACAGAGACAACTTTTTTTCTAATTTTGGTTCTGTACATTTGAATTTGAAATGAAACAACTCAGATGCAGTTGAAGTGCAGACTTTCAGCTTTAATTCAGTGGGGTGAACAAAACGATTGCATAAAAATGTGAGGCAACTAAAGCGTTTTTTGAACACAATCCCTTCATGTCAGGGGCTCAAAAGTAATTGGACAATTGACTCAAATGCTATTTCATGGGCAGGTGTGGGCAAGTCCGTCGTTATGTCATTATCAATTAAGCAGATAAAAGGCCTGGAGTTGATTTGGTGCTTGCATGTGGAAGATTTTGCTGTGAACAGACAACATGCGGTCAAAGGAGCTCTCCATGCAGGTGAAAGAAGCCATCCTTAAGCTGCGAAAACAGAAAAAACCAATCCGAGAAATTGCTCCAATATTACGAGTGGCAAAATCTACAGTTTGGTACATCCTGAGAAAGAAAGCAAGCACTGGTGAACTCAGCAACGCAAAAAGACCTGGACGTCCACGGAAGATAATAGTGGTGGATGATCGCAGAATCATTTCCATGGTGAAGAGAAACCCCTTCACAACAGCCAACCAAGTGAACAACGCTCTCCAGGGGGTAGGCGGGCGTATCGATATCCAAGTCTACCATAAAGAGAAGACTGCATGAAAGTAAATCCAGACGGTGCACTGCAAGGTGCAAGCCACTCATAAGCCTCAAGAATAGAAAGGCTAGATTGGACTTTGCTAAAGAACATCTAAAAAAGCCAGCACAGTTCTGGAAAAACATTCTTTGGACAGATGAAACCAAGATCAACCTCTACCAGAATGATGGCAAGAAAAAAGTATGGAAAAGGCGTGGAACAGCACATCATCTGAAAAACATGGTGGAGGGAGGCAGTGTGATGGCTTGGGCGTGCATGGCTGCCAGTGGCACGGGGACACTAGTGTTTACTGATGATGTGACACAGGACAGAAGCAGCCGAATGAATTCTGAGGTGTTCAGAGACATACTGTCTGCTCAAATCCAGCTAAATACAGCAGTCAAATTGATTCATGATACAGATGGACAATGACCCAAAACATACAGCCAAAGCAACCCAGGAGTTTATTAACGCAAAGAAGTGGAAAATTCTTGAATGGCCAAGTCAGTCACCTGATCTTAACCCAACTGAGCAGGCATTTCACTTGTTGAAGACTAAACTTCAGACAGAAAGGCTCACAAACAAACAGCAACTGAAAGTAAAGGCCTGGCAGAGCATTCAAAAGGAGGAAACCCAACATCTGGTGATGTCCAGGAGTTCAAGACTTCAGGCTGTCATTGCCAGCAAAGGGTTTTCAACCAAGTAGTAGAAATGAACATTTGATTTCCAGTTATTTAATTTGTCCAATTACTTTTGAGCCCCTGAAGTGAAGGGATTGTGTTCACAAAATGCTTTAGTTGCCTCACATTTTTATGTAATCGTTTTGTTCACCCCACTGAATTAAAGCTGAAAGTCTGCACTTCAACGGCATCAGAGTTGTTTCATTTCAAATTCATTGTGGTAATGTACAGAACCAAAATTAGAAAAACGTTGTCTCTGTCCAAATATTTCTGGAGCTAACTGTATATGGAGGAGAATTTAGCGAGGACATCGGAAAACATCCCACTCTTTACGAAGGATGCCCAGGGACTCTTTTATGACCACAGAGAGTCCGGACATCCATTTTATGTCTAATCTGAAGGATGGCGTCATTTTACAGCACAGTGTCCCTCTCAATGTCCCTGGGGCATCGGGGTCGACACACCAACTGCAGCGTAAGCACCCCCTACTGACCTCAACACCTCTTCCAGGAGTAACCCAAGCTTTTCCTAGATGGTCTTCCATCCAAGTATCCAAGGAACAATACTGTGACTTTAAAATGAGTCGATCGAGGACAGGAGGGCACCATTGGAAACTTGTTGAAGGTAAATTTCGCACAATTTCCTGGAGTTGACCATCAGATGTTAGTCTTACAAAATTTACCCTCAACATTACAAATTAAGAACATTGGGGCGTTTTTCTTTACACAGAGAACCACAGCCACATGGAATAAGTGACCAAGTAGTGTGGTGGACAAGAGGACTTTAGGGACCTTCAATACTCGGTTATTTTAGAAGAATTAAGTGGATAGGCCTGGTGTGCCTTGTTGCGCTGAGCGGCCTGTTCTTGTCCATATTGTTCTCATGTTCGAATGTGCTGGCTAGGCCTCAACATACTTAGCTTCATGTGGATGACCTGTTCTGAACAGCATGTAAAATTATTCACTAAATAAATAAAAATTGGCTCGTCCGTGTAACCAAAATAGGTCAGATGCTCAATTTGACTTGTTTTCTGATGTCCATGCAAAGCAAAAGTGAAACATTTAATTGGTGATGCCCACTAAAGAACCATCCGTATGTTTGTCTTTTGCTTTGCTTGGTAAGGCGTTGTGCTTCTGACTCCTGTTGTACTTGGCTGGCCTGCGTTCACACTACTTGCAGGGTAGTGCTGAGCTAAGAAACTGCCACATTTTTTTTGACTTCTCAGAGTATCTAGAGAGGAGCTGAGGTTGGATGCTGTTTACAGAGGAAGACACAGCCGTGCTTTGTAAACACTTTTGTGTTCTCGAGTTTGTGGACAGACGACGCAGTACACTAAAATTATGGTGAAGGCGCAGACTGTGTTCTCCATTTAGATAGGAGACTTCATTTTTGGAACTTGACGATTACTAAATCAAACTTAAAGGGTGCTGCCGAGGAGGACTAATTAGTAGCTGTGTGGTGAAGAAGGTAACAATTCTGTTTCACTGTAAACATGTTTTTCAGAAAAGGGGCAAAAAATATATACAGTGTATATATATATATATATATATATATATATATATATATATATATATATATATATTTAAAGTCAGAGTTGTCAGTTTATTTTGGAATGTTTTGCTTGAGAGTCTAGGAATGGGCACTCCTTATGGAGGGTTAACAAGTAGCTGCACGTGTGTCTAGCAGAGGCGCAGTACCATCTACACCAGAGGGGACCGCAGTTCTAGCTGTCAACGAGCTAAGTGGGCCACACGATAGACTACGTGACGTCTACTATCCACTATCAGGGTGATGATTGACCTCCAAGGTCAAAGGTCAACCTATGAAGGTCAAAAATCAAATAACCTGTAGCCTGAAATTTGACACACATTAGCTACACTGAAAAACTGCACTACAGCTTTATATTAAAAGCAAAGAGTTATTGCAAAGAGAATTGTTACTCTTTTTTTATTTTTATTTTAAAAGAAAGAAAACTTCTGACTTGACTGTCCCAATCCCTGTGAGGCGCTATACAGGCCTCCATAGAGGAGCCCCAGTTGTGTTTCCTGACTCACTTCTGTTGAATAATTTTGTTGGCTTGAAGTCCTCAGTGTTGATGTGTCACAGAGAGGATGTGCAGTGTTACTCATAATGGCGCTCAGTTTGGTCTCCATTCTCTCCTTTGCTATGACCTTCCAGAGTGTGTCCCATAAGTGAGCCTGTCCTTTTTAATTAGCTTGTTGATTCAGTGGGTTTTTCTCGAAGTGGTGTGACCGGCCTAGCCCACCACACTGGCCGTCACAGAATTGTGGAAGATGTGAAGGACGTCACTACTCGCATTCAAGGAGCACAGTCTCCTAAGACCAAAAGAGCCTCCTGTGTCCTTTCACCTCCAGTTCCTCTGTGGTACGAGACCAGTCCGGCATGTCACTGATGTGGACCACAAAGTACTTGAATCTGGCAAATAAGAAGAAAATGCTTAAAATGGTCAAAGGTCTGTGGTCTCCCAGAAATCCACCATTCAACGTCAGTGTCCTCTGACCCTCTTCTATTTTATTTCTTGCAGATCACACTGGTGTTTTGTGTGTACCATTTAAGGAAACAGTCAACAGAGGACCTGTAAGGCATTCGTTTCTCAAACTACACACTCGGATGTCCTTATCCTCTTTTTTTTTTGGATTTGATATATTTTGTTGTCTTTTCACATGATCTTTGTTAGTCAGAGTGCAGAGTCAGCCATTGTACAGCAGTTTCAGGTTAAGGGTCTGGCTCAAGGGTGGCCCAACAGAGTAGGATCCCTTCTGGCAGTAACGAGATTTGGACTGACAACCTTCCAGAGAGCAGCGTAGACCCTTAGCCACGGAGCCAGCACTCCGTCCTCTTGTGCAGTCGTGCGTCTGGGCCTTCTGCTTCTTCTCGTTTCCTGGTTCAATCCCGCTTGCCCTCTTCTTTCAAGACTGTAGTGGCCATCTTTGTACGAAATCTTCCATTTCTTGGCAATCTGTGACATGGAGTTATCTTCATTTCACAAAACAGCCATAGACTGGTGTGTTTCTTGAGAAAGTTCTTTTGTTTTGCCCTTTTCTATATTCTTGGATCCTGAATTGAAGTTTGCACTTTGCCATACAGGGCCGTCCAAGGAAAGGCAATTGACTTTTTTTTCCACAATTAAATCAATCCCTTGACGGTTAAGAGAGATTCCCTCAAGGTCGGAGGTAGCACTGAGCTTGTAATCTTACGCTTTACAGCCCGGCCGGCCGGCTCCTTCACTGCCCAACCGCAATACCTGCAGGAATGCTTCACGTGCCGATTTTATTGCATATTGTAAAAAAGATTTTTGTCTTGAAGCTGCCCAGCAACAAAGGCTTTACACTTGTATAATATTTCTTCTTTTGACACTTCCTTTCACAAAACTGAAGGTCTGCTGGTCCATATGGGAAGCGTGCGGTGTGTGCTCCGAGGCTAAGGATCTGTGCTGTGTAGGTGCCACACGGGCTGGACGGACATCCCGGCCAGGAAAAGAAGCAGACCCGGAAGGAAGAGATGGACGGACGGCCCCTATAAAAGTAGAGAGATCACTAGGGAATTGTTATTCCCCCAGCATGCTAGATGGCAGCAGTCCCGGATATCCACACCCAGTGGGAAGCCAGCAGGGCATGCTGGGAAGTGTAGTCTGGCAGGGCAGCCCTGCTGGGGTCACGGGGTTCCGCAAGAGGGCATTGCAGGGGATACAAGTTCCCTACTCTGATAACTGACTTCCGTGTGACCTGGAAATACTTCCATCGGACAGTCACCCTGACACCGGAAGTACTCGCGGGTCTGTAATAAAAGGGACCGCACTCCCATATCCAGGCGAGTCGGAGCTGGGAGGTAGAGAAGCAACACTTGACTGGAGGAGGGCAGTGCGGTGGTGAGAGGAAGAGAGACCGACCAGTGTCCTGTGCTTTTTGTGATACTTTAGGAGGCATTTGAAATAAAACCTTCATTTATTTGGATTTGGAACTGTGCTTCTCTGATCGTGTCGGGGTTTGGGCAGGCTGATGCCTGGTTGTCCGGAAGGTTGCAGGTTCGAATCTCCATTACTGCTAAAAGAGATCCTACGCTGCTGGGTCCTTGAGCAAGACCCTTAGCCTGCAATCACTCCAAGAGTGCTGTGCAATGGCTGACCCTGCACTCTGACCCCAAGGGCCAATGCGAAAACTAACAAATTCCTAATTCAAGAAACTGTAGAAGGTCAAATAAAGAACAAAACTAAACAAAATTACTGTGCTCGTATGTCATAACTCAGGCTGATGTTTAAATCCATTTGCCAGTGAATTGCTCAGCGCCACACAATGAGACAGCACTGCCTGTCACCGTATAACACATCTCATCTAATTTCAGAGTGACTCTATAAAGATATTTATTAGCACACGGAGGATTCACAGCTCGTATTTACTTTGCCGTAAGCAGAGATTTATAGGAGGAGATGTAATAATAATGCATTTTATTTATTCGTAGGCGCCTTTCTAAACACTCAAGGACACCGAACAATAGATAAAACACACGTTATTAAAACTAAAATACAAAAATTTAAAATCAAACGGAGCAATTGTAGTCAAAGAGAAAAAGCAGTCTTAAACAAGTTTTAAGTTTAAATTTGAAAAGTGAGAATGAATCAATGATTCTAAGCTCAGATGGTAGTGAGTTCCAGAGCAGAGCAGAGCAACTGCATGGTGGTAAGATGGGCGAAGGGGACAGTCAAGTGGATGGAGGAAGAGGATCTAAGGGTACAGGAGGGACTGGCAACATGGAGGAGGTCAGACAGATATGGAGGGGCGAGGGTGTGGAGAGCCTTCAAAGTTAACAGAAGAATTTTGAATTGAATGCGGAACTTAACTGGAAGCCATTGAAGCTGTTGCAGAATGGGAGTGATATGGTGAACAGAGGGGGTTCTAGTAATGATGCGGGAGGGCAGCTGAATTCTGGACCAGCCGAAGCTTATAAAGAGATTTGTGAGAAAGACCAAAGAAAAAGGAATTGCAATAATCCAGACGAGAAGTGACAAGGCTATGAACGAGGACAGCAGTGGTGTGGGGCGAATACGATTAACGTTACGCAAGTGGAAATACGCAGACCGGGAGATGATATTGATGTGGGACTGAAAGGATAAAGTCCTGTCAAGGATGACACCTATGGGGAAGGGGAGACAGAGGAATTATCAATAACAAAGGAAAAATGATCAGTTTTGGATAATGTTGATTTTGTACCAATGAGGAGAACCTCCATTTTGTTACTAGAGAAGAAAACCAGGAAGGTGGAAAGGAAGCAGTAGGTTTGCTAGTGAGGTAGAGCTGAAGGGTCATCAGCATAACAGCGGAGGGTGTCCTAAAATTCACGCAAGAAGTACTTTTGATAGAGAACACAGGTTTTTACAATTTTTAATTGATTCATAAAGTATACAGTATAGGGTTATGTATGGAATAGCATATCGGGAAAATGGCCTCCATGGCTTTGCTGGCACATACGCACTCTTTTGTCGAAATTTTCCATGACCGTTTTGCATAAATGTGGCTGATTTTCGTTGATACAGCACTCAATTTCCTCCTTCAAGGCGTGGGTGGTTGTGGGCTTGATGGCATAAACCTTAGACTTCAAACAATCACTCGTGGATTTTCTGAACCCCAAATGCAACAATTTTTACAATTAACGATTAACAAGATGAAAATGAGCCTCATCGCTGAAGATGATTTTGTTCGAAAAATCGGCATTCACTTGTTGTTGTTCCAAAATCCATTCAACGAAGTCTTTTCGCTGTGCGTGGTCAGTAGGCTTTGGTTCTTGACTCAATTGAACTTTGTAAGCATGAAGATGCAAATCTTTCGTGAGAATACGCTGTAGAGAGCTTCTGGAAATGTTCAATTCTTGACCACGGTGCTGAATTGATGTTCCTGGACTCTCAGCAACACTCTCACGAACTGCTTCGATGTTTTGTGTTGAACGACTTGTTGAAGGACGGCCAGAGTGTCTAAGATCGCTAATTGATCCAGTCTCCCTGAATTTTTGAATTAATCTCTTCACAGTTGATGAAGTTAAATCACTATTCCGACCATATTTTGTACGAAAATTGCGAACTGTGGCTGCCGAACTTTCATTATTTTTAAAATATTGCTCAACAATGAAAACGTGTTGTTCTTTCGTGTAGCGCTCCATTTTTAATAGCTGTCACGCTGTCTTTTTTTTCATTGGCAACACTTTACTGTACAAATGGCGCCAAATTCAAATCTTGCGTGAATTTTGGGACACCCTGAGCCCACTTGAAGTAACAGCGGTGGGTTGGGATATGAAAGTTTTAAGCTGAACTGAGTGCGGCCTGAGAGGTAGGATCTGAACCAGTCGAAGATAATCTATTGAGAAGAGTCATGTGACAAATAGGGTCAAAGGCCGCACTCAGATCAAGGAGGATGAGAATAGGAATTTAAATGTGAGTTGTGAACTTGTATTACGTCTGCCAACTGGAGTTTAGATCCGGTTCCTTGCGCCATACCCCTTTGCTTGCTGTGTTTTGAGCACTTTTTGTGCCCACCTACACACCCGGCCCTGAACTCTCACGTCTTTTAGTTATACTGCTCTTATCAGATGCCTCCTGCAAATCGAGATTAATAATATCGTAGGCACTGCTCTGGTCGTATCCGTTTGTTGCTCCCTCTTAGAATTCGTGCATGTTTTTAAAACGCGACCTCCGTGTCTGAACCCATGGCAGCTCTTCTGGACATGTGCTGCTTGATGTTCTCCTTTAGCACTTCAGAAGAGGTCAGCCACCTGAAGCTAAGCAAGGTTGGGCCCGACCAGGAAGGCTTTACCCATCCAGGAAGGGCTTGGGTGACAGCTGGAAGAGGTGTTGGTGATGCTAGCAGGGGGTCAGTGCCCCAGTGCAGTGATGGGGACAATGTGCTGTAAAAAAGGGTGACATAAAACCAAAGGTCCTGACTCTTTGTAGCTATTAATGATCCCCAAAAGAGTAGGATGCACCTTAAAGTCCCACAGCCTGGACATTCTGACCCCCTTATCATCCCCTGTCTCTGATTGGCTCACTGTCTCACCCGTCACCAGCTAATGGCCAATGAGTGGTGCAAGAATGGCTGCCATCACATCATCCTGGTGGATCCTACGCAGTGCTGGTGGTCAAAGTGGCTCCCCACTGTCTATTTGAGTAGGTGAGACAAGTGCTATATAAATAAATGTGTAATGTGATGTTATTGATAATATTCATTCCATAAATGTACCTGTGGTTCATGTAAAGCTTTCCGGCCTACAGTTGCTTGGATCTGCCTGGTCATCCTTTTCATACAGCAGGTTGATTATTTTCCAGTCCTTTGGAATTTCCCCCGTGTGCAGTTATTTTAAGAAAGTTTAGTTTATGGGTTTGTAAGTTTGTCGGGACAGTCTTGTCATGCGTACAAAGTACCTGGAGATTCGTACTTGCTAGTGCTTATCAACATGGCAACAAATGACAGCTCTGCAGTGCCACCATTACTCAGTGGAGTTACCTGCCCTCAAAATGTCTTACTTACAGCGCTGCCTGTGTGGGACGCCTGGCAAAACGATGTGCATCCTGAGAGTCCGTATGGGGTTTCCAACGCAGATATTTAACTGAACTTTGTTTACACGCAGTGTCACTGGGAAGACAGGCGTTGCTCTGTCATGACGATGTCATTGTCACTTAAAGTCCAGTCACCCCCAGTTTTGATTTAGTAAGTCATGAGATTCTGCCATCTCTGCTGTGCCTCACTAGGTGACTCTTTTTGATTTAATTAAAGCTTTTAAAGTAGTGCATGAGGTGGCTCCTACATAATAAACATCTGTGCCATTATTTGTTGATAATTAAAAAAAGAAAAAAAAAGAAGTGAAATTGTGATTGCTGATCCAGACGTAACTGACAAAGACTTATTTATATTGCAGGAAGCTCGGCAGAAATTCCGCTCTGTTTTAGTTGAAGCCACAGTCAAACTCGATGAACTGGTTAAGAAGATTGGAAAACCAGTGGAAGACTCCAAACCTTACTGGGAAGCCCGGAGAGTAGCACGACAGGTAGGGATGAATGATTGATCGAGCAAAATGTATACCATGTGATCCGTCTTGTGTCTAAAGCCACACCTAGGAGACCCTTTCTCCATGATAGGGTGGGCTTCACTCTTCCTGTTGACTTTCCGGATGTAGTTTTACAAGGAGCCCCTGCTGCACCAGCGGCCTCCCTCAACTCTCACCTTGCAAAAACAAGACCTTTGAATCTGAAAAAATTGGTCAAGTGAGATTTCAATCCAAAGACGTTTTGTGCTCTTAGTGGCAGTTAATGGTTACTAATTAATGAAATGGCTGACACTTGTTGTCACCATACAGGATCTGAATTTGACCCCTCAGTGAATGCTGAAAAGGTATCACCTCATTTATTTAAGCGCACACTGACATACAACTAGAGATAGAAAGATAGATTTAAAAGGGACTATATAAACGATAGATAGGTAGATAGATGGATGTGCAAGGCACTGTATAATCAATAGATAGATAGAAATGAAAGGCACTGTATACTAGATAGATGTGAAAGGCACTATATAATCGATAGATAGAAATGAGGCACTATGTAATCAATAGATAGATAGATGTGCAAGGCACTATATAATAGATAGATGT
Organism: Erpetoichthys calabaricus; assembly: GCF_900747795.2. Taxonomy (NCBI): domain Eukaryota; kingdom Metazoa; phylum Chordata; class Cladistia; order Polypteriformes; family Polypteridae; genus Erpetoichthys; species Erpetoichthys calabaricus. The sequence continues at coordinate 2,813,168 of NC_041406.2, forward strand.
GCAAGGCACTATATGATGGATAGATAGATAAAAATGAAAGGCACTATATAATTGATAGATTTGAAAGGCACTATATGATAGGTAGAAATGAAAGGCACTATACTGATAGAGTGATAGATGTGAAAGGCACTGTATAATCAATAGATAGATAGAATGAGGCACTATGTAATCAATAGATAGATAGATGTGCAAGGCACTATATAATAGATAGATGTGCAAGGCACTATATGATGGATAGATAGATAAAATGAAAGGCACTATATAATAGATAGATTTGAAAGGCACTATATGATAGGTAGAAATGAAAGGCACTATACTGATAGAGTGATAGATGTGAAAGGCACTATATAATTAATAGAAATGAGGCACTATGTAATCAATAGATAGATAGATGTGAAAGGCACTATATAATAGATGTGAAAGGCACTATATGATAGATAGAAATGAAAGGCACTATATAATTGATAGATTTGAAAGGCACTATATTATTGATAGATGGATGTGAAAGGCACTATATAACTGATAGATTTGAAAGGCACAATATGATTGATAGATAGATAGGTAGAAATGAAAGGCACTATATTGATAGTGATAGATGTGAAAGGCACTATATAATTGATCGAAATGAGGCACTATGTAATCAATAGATAGATAGATGTGAAAGGCACTATATAATAGATAGATGTGAAAGGCACTATATAATAGATAGAAATGAAAGGCACTATATAATTGATAGATTTGAAAGGCACTATTTTATTGATAGATAGATGTGAAAGGCACTATATAATCGATAGATAGAAATGAGGCACTATGTAATCAATAGATAGATAGATGTGAAAGGCACTATATAATAAATAGATGTGAAAGGCATTATATTGATAGACAGATAGAAATGAAAGACACTATATAACTGATAGATTTGAAAGGCACTATATGATTGATAGGTAGGTAGAAATGAAAGGCACTATATTGATAGAGTGATAGATGTGAAAGGCACTATATAATAAATAGAAATGAAAGGCAGTATATAATAGATGTGAAAGGCACTATATGATAGATAGATAGAAATGAAAGGCACTATATTGATAGAGTGATAGATGTGAAAGGCACTATATTATTGATAGATAGATGTGAGAGGCACTATAATTGATAGATATTGCTTTATTTATCCCAAGGCAGAAATGTATCTTTATACAGAAGCTCAATAAAGACACAAGTAAATGTTACATAACAATAAAGGACTCCCCTCAAATACAAACCAGAATTAACCAAAAAGAAAGAAAAGTTTGGACTTGGCTTAAGATAAAAAGTCATAATAAGCATTCAGAGTGCGGCGCTATAAAGGTGTGTTGCTGTAGCGTTTTTATCCCCCCACAGTTTGTAGTTCGATGTCCCCCTTGGAAGTGTCTCAGGTGTGGCTGTTACACCTCATGACTTACCTGGGAGTGCCTGAGAATTTCCAGGAGTTGCTGAGAGAAACTGCTGAGGAGACGTTGAGCTGATCTGTGTAATTCTGAGTGTTCCATCACCAGGATAAGTGACCCACAAGTGATGTGAAGATAAATACAGTAAATGTGTCCCGTCAGCACCGTCTGAATGCATGTGCTGACACGCACCGTTGAGGGAGTTTTCAGATGTTCTTTACTTTTTTTAGTTGTTCAGCTTCTGTTTATCGTCAATGAGACTGAATGTCCAACGAGAAAGAAGAGCCTTTTCTTTTCCAAATTTGGGCTACTCTGGTGACTCTGTGCTGGTATCTGGAAGGCTGCTGGTTTAAATCCCATTACTGCCCGAAGGGATCCTATTCCAAAATAAATTAAACCTAGCAGTCCTCAGGCAACTGTTACTTAAATACACGTCACAGGGACACCAGCTGAGTGCCACACAGTGATGTCATCAGCACGTTGTGATTTGCAGAGATGCAAGTGAGTGAGTGAAAAAATGTAAAAAAAAAAAAAAAAAAATGGTGATGTAGCGGAGTGCAATGCCAGCGCATGTGGCCTGCAAGGCTCTGATGTCCTTTTTATGGCTTCTTTCATGTCTCACTGTCCTGCCAACGATCGACATGGAGTACAGGTCGGTTAGTAAGACCACCACTGGGAGAGAACAGCGAGCGAAGTAAAAGTGCATGAAAGTGGTGGGCAGGTCGATGGCGGGCTTGTTTTATTATTTTGGAGGTGCCCAGCGGGCAGTGGCACAGCACAGTTGGTATCACAGCATCCAGAATAAAATGCCTGTTGGCACCAGTGGACTCACCTGGGAAAGCGGGGTCTTCACAGTTTCAAGTCAGGGTCCGCACAGACTGTCAGCAGTACAGATGCAGTGATATTTTAGTACAGGCAGCCTGACATTTTTAATTACACCTCAGTGTTTTAGGCACAATGTGTCAAGCTGGGATGCCACGTGATTTTCTGGATACAGAATAAGAGAAGAGAAAATGAGAGCAGTTCACGAAATGAGGTCCGTTATTCTCACTGATTGTGAATCTGCTTGTAGGCCTTGTGGGACTGAGTTTGTGGACCACTGCTGTAGAAAGCAGCGCAGCCTTGGCTGCAGTTGTGTTTAACTAAATGGACGGTGTTCTGCAGTAATTAATTTCTATTTTTTATATTAAGTCTCGATCCTGGCGCGGTCAGTGCACAGCTTACCCATCAGCTCCATCTTTTTCTCCTGGGTACACTCGACTTTCATCTGACGTTCTGGCATGGGGTGGATCATGAATGAATAAGTAGATGGAAATGTGTGCAGATCTGAGTTTGATCTCGGGGTACGGTCTTTGACTTGGAAAGAACCCCCATGTGTGGAGAACACACGCCAAGCTCATGCAGCTGAAGTCTGAGCCACAGTGAATCAAACCGGAGCTTGGACATTTCATGATTTTCATTTATGCAGAAGTATGATGGACGTTCAACAAGTTTCTGCACTTATTTTTTTTTAACTCAGTTTATTAGGAATTTCAAAAACAAATGACTTTGCTTTTCTGCGTAGTCGCCTTCCTTTGCGATGGAGTTTTCCCAGTCACGTGACACTCTCGGACATGTCCAATTGCTACTCTTCCCGGCTTCACCGTTTGCAACGAAAATATAAAAGTGCGGAAACTTTTTGAATGTCCCTCATATTAGAACAATCAAAACACATGAATACAAAAGGAAATAAAATTTGTCCAAAAGACTCTTTCCCCTCGGGGATTGATAAAGTATATCCAAATCAAAATAAAAATAAAATCCCATCAGTCACCAGTATATCAGTCATAGCACTTTGACATTTCTGCACGGCTTTTATTCTTTTGTTTTGCAGTTGATAAAGGACTCTGCATTAAAACAAAAAGGTGCTGTGCTCCACAGATAAACTTCTAGTCTTCTTCATCACTTCCCACTTCTGTTAGGCATCGATGTGCCTGATCAGCCTTCTCCATACAGCTCTACACGTCCTTCCCAGTCAGACCCCCTCCCTTCAGATCTTCTTTGACTTTATCCATCCACCTTCTTTTTGCCCCCCACCCCTTGCTTTCTCTTCCTCTGCATTTCCATTCCCATCATCACTCCTTTGCCCACATCTTCATCGTTTGTCCTCATCACACGTCCACACCACTTCAGCCTACGTTCCTGAACTTTCTTAGACGTCTCTCCCAGTTTTGTTGTCCGTCTGATTGTCTCATTTCTTATTCTGTCCTTCTCTGTGACTTCACACAACCATCTCCACCTTCTCAATTCTGCCACATCCACCTTCTTGTCCTGCTGTGCCCCCTTGACTGCCCAAGTCTCAGCTCCATCAATCTTGGCTGTTCTTACCACTCATTTCCTTTAACCTTGGCCTTGATTCTTTAATCACACAACACTCCTGATATCTTCTTCCAATTGTTCCATCCACACTGCACTCTGTGGGTTATCTCTGCATCTAATTCATCATCTTGGGCTACCATGATATTTAAGTGTACCCACTCTTTTCAGTAGCTTCCCCTGCAGGCGAACTTCTGAATCCTGATCACCATTAAACCTCAGATTTTCTGTTGTCGTCGTCTTCTTCTAATTCTTCCTGTTTATCTTCAGTCCTCTGTCTTCCAAAGCCTTTCTCCATTCTTCCAACTTCCTATTCGCCTCCTCCATTCTGCTTCTACACATCAAAATGTCATCAGCACAAAGCCTGCACCGGTGGATTGGTCTTTTATCCCATGTGAAACACCTCCGTAATGAAATCATAGAGGTGAGGACTTCAAGAAGACCCCTGGTGCAGACCTCCTGTAACTGGGGTCTCGTCTGTTTACCCCAACACTGCTTGTAACCCGAGTCCTCACTCCCTCAGGCATATCCTGGACAATCCTCACACACTCCTCTGGTCCTCCTTCCTCTCTCATGTACCTCAGGACCTCTTGAGGTGGCACCTTCTTCAAGTCAGTAACTCCATATGCAGACCTCTCTGTTGTTCTCCCTGCGTCTCTATCAGTTGTCTCAATGCAAAGATAAAAAAATAAAATGGGGTGAGATTATTTATATTTCATGATCATACAAAAAGTGATGTTGAAATTTGAGGACCACCATAACAGAAACAGTCCATCTACACGTTAAAATGATTGAATTGCAAAGTTTGAAGCGTGACCTTAAAATCCCCCCCCCTGTGCCAACTGTCATCGTGTCGTCTGCCAAACTCCATGTTGCTTGTTCTTGTTCTTATTCTTTTTGCCGTCTGGTTGTAGTGAAGGTTATGAAAGTGTGGACACTGAAGCCATAAAGAAGAGAGACATTTTTGTTGAAGACAAATTCCTTTGAAATGTGGGAGCACTGGCTTGTGGGCCGCAGTTTGTGACTGACTCAGGCCGTTCTTTTCCATCCTCTTCATCAGTGTGCAGGAATTTGCTGTGAAAGTTGCTTTCATTGGAGTGTGCAGTGATGTTGGCTTCCATTGAAGAAGCCCAGAGAGGCCTAACCGAGCTCTGGAGTGAGTGGCCTTTCACGTAATCCTCTCTCTCCATGAGTGACTTAGGTGCAAGAACAACGCTGTTTGCAAACATGAATCCCAAAGCCAACACTCTTAATGAATGTGACCACAAAATATGTGCGGCACATTTAAAATCAATACAGCAGATAGCACTCACTATGTGTCCTCAGTGGGGAGTTTGGCTTTATACAGAAGCTCAATACATTAATATCGTGACAAACAATAAATACACACCCGAATGACTGAAAAGAACAAAAACTTCTGACTTGGCTAAAGATTACAAGAGCAGCCCCAGTCCCAGTCAGGCACCATATGTCTGTCAGTATGAAGGAGCCCCGGCTGTGTTTCTTGACACACTCTTGCTGAATAATTAGTTTAGCTGGTGTGTCACAGAGAGGATGTGCAGCATTGTCCATAATGGTACTGAGTTTTAATTTCATTCTCTGCTCCACTACCTCCGCAAGCGGGTCCAGAAGGCGTCCCATAACTGAGCCTACCATTTTAATTAGCTTCCTGATTTGGTGGTGCTGCCCTCTGTAGCCTCAGCGTTCGGTTCTTGGGTGACAGGAATGGAACCTGATGTGTGGTCTTCTGCAGTTGTAGCCCATCTGCCTCAGTGTTTGCATCCTGAGATGCTTTTCTGATCACCACAGTTGTACTGAGTGGTCATCTGAGTGACCGTTGCTTTCCTGTCAGCTCAAACCAGTCAGGCCATTCTCCTCTGACTTCTCTCATTGACAGTACTGCCACCTACTGGACATTTTTTGTTTTATTGCACCACTCTGAATAAACTCTAAAGAAAGTTGTGTGTGACGGCAGTTACAGAAATACTCAAACCAGCCCATCTGGCACCAACAGCCTGGCCGCTGAATCACTGACATCACGTTTTTCTCCCCATTCAGGTGTTTAATGTGAACATGAACTGAAGCTGCTGACCTCCATCTGGAAGGAGTTAATGCACTGCATTCCTGCCGCTTGATTGGTTGATCAGATAATCGCGTGGACAAGCGTCCCTACAGGCTTTCTTAATAGTTGGTTCAGTGAGCGTATGTCGTGATGTATAGCGAGGTGTCCCTGACTGACGAGAAATTCTAGGAAGATAATCAAAAAAAAAAAAAAAAATCCAACTCACCAAAAAGTTCATTTACTAGTGAAAAAAAAATCAAAGGAAGCTGGAAAAATTACATTTTTATTCAATCTCAAGAGTATAATAATGATACAAATAATAATAGTATGATAAAAATAATATGAAATGAACAATAATAACAATAATAATACTGCTAATGATGCTAAAACAGAATATAATCTCAAAATGAGTCCTATGTGTGGTGAATCTTAACGCACGGTGAAAGACCCAATCCAACGTCACAGTCGGGACAATAATCACGTGTTTCTTTTCGGATTTTCTTTCCAGATTTATCAGTTTTTGAACAGCACCCTGCACAGATACGAGTTGGGTTCTGCTTTTTTTGTCTACCAATAAGACTCTCTGGATTGATCCGCGCTGTGCTGGGTCGACTGTGTCTCTTTAGCGGGTAGTGTGGACGGTGGATGATTTGTTCTATAAGCTGCCATGAGATACTGTTTCGCCATCTTTTTGCTTGTAAAAGACGAATGCACTCCAGATGACGACTTGTCTTTTTGTAGTATTTCTTTTGTTGCCTCCGCATAATAGGATAGAAAATCAATTCTTGACCCGCACAATCTACGCCCATCGTGCTACTGTAGTCGACCACAGCACAAGGCTTCGTAACCTGCTTGTTGCGTTTTGCCTGTCCTGTAACTGTAGCTGTGCAATGCTAAGAAGAAAAAAAAACACAACTACGCACGCCCATCGTGCTACTGTAGTCGACCACAGCACAAGGCTTCGTAACCTGCTTGTTGCGTTTTGCCTGTCCTGTAACTGTAGCTGTGCAATGCTAAGAAGACAAACATCTTTCTTGTCCTTCCATTTCAACGCCAGCACTTTACTCTTTTGCCAAGCTACCAGCAAACCTCGCTGTAATTTAGCGCTGCAAAAGTTGGGACGCACTGTTCCGCATGCAGGAAGATGTCCAATAGCTCTGGCGAAGAATAAAAATTGTCCCTGGTGTTGTCACGACACAGTCACGTTGATCCAGCAGAGCAGCTTTTACTCGGCACTGATGACATAGCAATGGCATACTGATCATATTTTGAATCAAACATTGTCCCTTTCCCCGTGTACAGAACCAGATTCCAAATGTATCCCGTTTTAGATTCACAAAGCTCATAAAGCCGTATGCCAGATCTCGCTCTTTTTGATGTGATGTGCTGTATCCATGACAGTCTGCCATTATAAGCTATGGGACTTTCATCGATGCTGACATCTCACGGTCTGGAATGTAAAGGCTCCATGTTTGCCAGGTTTTTTTTTTTTTTTTTTTGTGTGTTTTATTGGACTGGATTTTATTTATTGGAATTTGACCTTTATAACATTGTGTGTCTGATTGCTTGTTTACAACTCTTTTATTGTAGTTGCTTATTTTTTGTAAAAAGGAGGGAATCGTTCCAACTTTGCACCTGATACTGCCAGGCCAGACTCCAGGCCTCCGTGACTGTAAACCGGATCAAACAGGTTTGGGGGATGTGACGGCATGTTCACTTAAGGTGGGCTGCACACGGGTGTCATGCTAGAGGTGACAGGTGGCAAACCTCAAGGCAAATAATACCAAGTGCCAGTCAAAGAGCACAGTCGGCAGAAACAAAGCAGGAGACGTCCTTAGGCTTGAGAAACTTCTCTGTGTGTCTGTTTATGGATAACTCCTTACACTCCGTTAGGTGCAGCTTGGCTTTAATGCAGAGAGCCAAGCACGTGGCTGCCGCTTGGTTTACAGAGCCCTCCGTAATGTTTGACACGAAGACACACTTCTTCTTGATGCCCCCCTCCGCTCCACAGTTTAAGTTACAAATCACACAATTCGGATGTTGTGATTAAAGTGCACATCGCAGACTTGCGCACAGTTTGGTCACACAACACTACATAGTCCCCCCCATTTCAGGACACCATAATGTTTGGACACAGCAGTAGCAGGTCTATTAAAGCCATTGTCAGGGCGAGGAGACTAGGGGAGGAGAGAAAGAGAGCAAGGTATCTCTAATCTATTCTTTTAATCCTCATAATTATAAGTGCCAACATAACAATGGGCTTCATGGCAATAACTTCTGGGAAAATTGGAAATTAATCTTAAGACCACAAAATGACAACAAAAGTTCAGAAGCAATGTCTCTATGACCTAACAGTTAACTTTGTAAGCTGGAATGTTAAAGGTCTGAATCATGAATTAAAGAGAATGAAAGTATTCTCTCACCTAACAGGTCTAAACGCTAAAATAATATTTTAATAGGAGACCCACTTATTAAGCAAGGATCAGTTTCGGCTGCACAGAGACTGGACTGGCCCAATATTCCATTCTAGCTTTACAAAGAAAACTAGAGTTATGGAAATTCTTATACATGGAACTGTCTCATTTGTAGTATCTGATCCTGAAGGGAGATACAGTGGGTATAAAAAAGAATCCCCCCCCCCCCTTTGAAATATTCCAATTGTTTTTGCTTTACAGCCGTAAATGAAAACACACAATCCAATATTTCTTCCCAGATTTACTTACTCAGTGCAACCTTTAACACCCAAGTGAAAGATATCACCGCTGCAGTTCAGAAAAATGATAAAAAATGGGAAACAAGACCTACTGAGATTAATAAAGGATCACCCACCCAATGTCATTTTGTTGACCCCCCCTTTTTGCTTTAATGACAGCCTTGAGTCTGTTGATTCTTCTCTATCAGCTTTGCATACCTAGATTGTGTAATAGTTGCCGCTCTTCTTTACAGTTTAACTGTAAGTTTGGTCAAATTGGATGGTGAGCGTTGGTGGTCTGCTATCTTCAGATCTTTCCACAGATTTTCAGTGATTTAGGTCTGGACTCTGACTGGCCACACCAGGACATTCACTTTTTGCCCCTTCAGCCACTGTGTGGTCAATTTTGCTGTGAGCTTCGGGTTGTTGTCATGTTGAAAGCTGAACATTCTGCCCATCTTCAACTTTCTGGCAAGGGGTAGCAGGTTTTCTTCAAGAATTTGATGCTATTTTCCCCCATCCATTTTTCCTTCTACCCTAACGAGAACCCCAGGCCCAGCGGCATAGAAACACCCCCACAACAGGAGGCTGCCACCTCCATGGTGTGTTGTGGATGGTGAGCTGCATTGGTGTACTGTTTGGGGTTGAGGCCAGATAGTTTGATTTTGGTGTCATCTGACCATAAGACCTTTTTCCATTTGGCATCAGAATCTTCAAGGTGCATTCTGGCAAAGCTCAAATGAGCCTTAAAGTGGCTTTTTCCTTGCGACCCTCCTGAATAAGTCACAATGGTGGAGCGCTTGTGAAATTGTTGTCACCTGTACACAATGACCACTCTTTGCCATCAAATCCTGTAATTCCTTCAAAGTGGCCATTGGCCTCTTGGTAGCCTCTCTTACCAGTTTCCTCCTTGCTCCTGCATCCAGTTTGGAGGGTCCTAGTCGTACCAAACACTTGATGGACTTTACTGAGCTCCTTGGGATTGATAAAGCCTTTAAGATGTTTTCGTCTCCATCTCCTGCCTTATGTCCGTCCACAACTCTATCCCTGAGATCTTTTGAAAGTGGCTTACCATCCATAGTCAGTTGTTTGCTGTCAGTTACACTACCAAGTAAGGGAATGAATGAGCGAGGAACAGCTTCACTAATCACACTCATTACAACTGATCACAGGTGGGAGGAAGCCAGTAACCACAATGGGAATGGTGGGCACTGACACCTAACTGAGTTTAGGAGGGGATGACCCTTTATTCATCTCAGTAGGTGTTGTTTTTGATTTTTTGATAATTCTTCTGAACTGTAGCTGTGATGTCTTTTATGTGGATGTTAGAGATTGCATTGAGTAAGTAAAGCTGGAAAAAATATGAGTTTGTGTGTTTACATTTAAGGCTGTAAAGCAAAAAAAATGGGAATATTTCGAAGGGGGGGATTCTTTTTCTATATCTATCTATCTATCTATCTATCTATCTATCTATCTATCTATCTATCTATCTATCTATCTATCTATCTATCTATCTATCTATCTATCTATCTATCTATCTAGCTATACATACTAAGATTAAATATCTATCTATCTAGCTATACATACTAAGATTAAATATCTATCTATCTAGCTATCTATACTAAGATTAAATATTTATCTATCTAGCTATCTATCTATCCTGCCTACTATACTAAGATTAAATATTTATCTATCTATCTATCCTGCCTACTATACTAAGATTAAATATTTATCTATCTATCTATCCTGCCTACTATACTAAGATTATCTATTGGTTATATAGTGCATTTCTGTCTGTCTTTTTTATAGTGCCTTTCACATCTATCAGACTGTCTGTCTGTCTTGTGGACCTTTGTGTGTTTTCTGCAGTGAAGTTCTGGCCTGACTTTAGTATTTGATATGACGGTAGTGGTGACATCTGGTAGCATCAGTGTCCCTGTTTCTGTCATGTTCTTTAGTGTGGTACGCGTGTCCCTCTGCTCAGTCACTCCATTTATTGTACCGATGACCAGGTTAGGTTGGTGAGCTTTAACCTCTCAAATCCATTTACTTGGTTTACACATTAATATCGTCCTCTGCTGTCAAAGTTTTCGTGCAAGCATTTTTAAGGGACAAAGTTAACAATTAAAACTCTCCATCCCCTTTGCCCTTTGGATAGTTTCAGTAAGAAGTTTTCTTTTATTCAGCTTGCATTTTTCTTTTCTTAGCAGGTTTGACGGTTTACATGCACACACACGTCATCAGGTGAAGGTGAATCACCCTGTTCAGGCCGAGTCCTGTTCTCTTAATGATCGGCGTTTACTAATCTTCTGTAGTCTTCCTTTGGAAAAACACCATTAAACTACACAAAAAAAAAACAAAGAGTTAAACGTCATCATCAGCACAAACAAGCGTGACGCCTGGGGTGATTATCTTATGTCTTATTAATATGTTTAGTCAAACTGATGCTTTATTTTTATGTTCTGTCACTGGGTTGCATGCTGCACGCTCTTTTCTGCTTGACGTACCAATCAATACGTGTGCATTTCGTCTTACACCCGTTGTTGCTGAGATAAGAATAATAACTTAGGGATTTTTTAATTCAGTAAGATATGCGTTAGGCTGCTTGTTACTTTAAAAAGTAATTGGACTGCGTAACACGCATCACTTTTAACGTGTTACCCTGCTGCTGTAAAGATTGTGCTGCTGAGTTAAGCGCAGTACGTTCGGCTCATCAACACAAATTTAACAATTTCTCAGATATTGAGACCAATTATTTCAGCAAGGAGTAGGAATAATGTAATAGAAGTATATTTTGTGGACGCTTCTGCCTGTGGCTGCTGAAACTGTGTGTGTGTGAAACAAATACACACACAGGCTGATGGAGTGCAGTGTGCATGCACAGAGAACAAAATCCGTGACAGTAACCTGGTTAAGGGTTTACATGGCCACACGTTCTGATTATTTGTGAAGAAATTGACCTCCAGTTTCTCGGACGCCTAATAACCCCATTTTCTCTAATCTGAATAAAAGTTTACATGACATGTTAGAAATCAGGTTTCTGTGAATAATCGGGTTATTGATGTGTGTGTAACGGATTAATTACTTTATTGAGTAAATCAACTGGCATTCTTAACATAAATATCCTCCAAACTGTTGACTAGGTAAAAGATAAAATGTGTTAAGTCAGATATCTCACTGTATCCATCATATCGCAAATGTAAAGTCCCGGTGGGCTCTCTGGAGACCCTGGTCAGGTTGTATTCTCGTGTTTCAAACCGCTGCTGTCCGATGCTTTTGGAGGACGGGGACACCAACTTAGGTCTCCGTGTTTATTTTTTTATTAACCTTATTTGCTCACTGCTGTTACGGGTTGCCACAGCAGAATCTTTTTCCATATCTTTCTGTCCTCGTCATCTTGTTCTGTCACACCCATCACCTGTATGTCCTCTCTCACCACATCCATAAATCTTCTCTTAGGCCTTCCTCTTCTCCTCTTCCCTGGCAGCTCTATCCTTAGCACCCTTCTCCCAATATACCCAACATCTCTCCTCTGCACATGTCCAAACCAACACAATCTCGCCTCTCTGACTTTGTCTCTCAACTTGAGCTGACCCTCTAATGTCCTCATTTCTAATCCTGTCCATCCTCGTCACACCCAATGCAAATCTTAACATCTTTAACTCTGCCACATCCAGCTCTGTCTCCTGTGCCACCGTCTCCAGCCCATATAACATATCTGGTCTCTTTGTCACACGCCATTTTCGCAGGCCTACTCTTCAGTTCCATTAGTAGAAAACAACTTATGCGCCAATCACCTTTCACCCCTCAATGCAGTATGGTGGTCTGCAGTTTCTGTAGTGTAAAGCTCTCCTTATCTGAGCTGAGGTGCCTTCCAGCAGTGAAGGTGAAATGTATTCAGGGTGACCACCAGGCCAGATTTAAGATGATTGACCACGAACACTTCAGTGGTGTGGTCAACATTTAATTAACGCAGGTCTTCAGGTGGGATTTGTAATGTTTAATCAACGGGTCTTTTCATTCAGTGCACCATTTAAACAATCCATCGTTCTGTATGGTGTCCACCACCTCTGTATTGTAACGGTCCTGTTGTTTCTTTCTCTCATTTAGGCACAGCTCGAAGCTCAGAAGGCCACCCAGGATTTCCAGAGGGCAACAGAGGTGCTGCGTGCGGCTAAGGAAACGATCGCCCTTGCAGAGCAAAAGCTGTTAGAAGATGACAACCGGCAGTTTGACTCGGCCTGGCAGGAAATGCTCAACCACGCCACACAGAGAGTAGGTGGCTTTATTACACTCCTAGTCCTCAGGCCATTGGCATGTTTGTGTAGAACAAATGGTTACACTCGGACGAAATGGGTGGAGTACAAGTCCAGGGAGGTTCTGCTCAAGCTTTATAACACACTGGTGAGGCCTCATCTGGAGTCTTGTGTGCAATTTTGATCTTCAGGCTACAAAAAGGTCATAGCAGCACAAGAAAAGGTCCAGAGAAGAGCGACTAGGCTGATTCCAGGGCTACAGGGGATGAGTTATGAGGAAAGATTAAAAGAGCGGAGCCTAATGCTTGCATTAGGTTTAGTTCTTGTTAGTTTTTAATTCATAATGGGAGGCCTGAAAATCGAGAGTCCACCTTATGAGAAGGATTTAGGAGTCATAGTGGTCTCTAAGCTATCGACTTCCCGACAGTGTTCAGAAGCCATTAAGAAGGCTAACAGACTGCCAGGTCATGTCATAGCGCCTAGATGTGTGGAGTACAAGTCACAGGAGGTTCTACTCAAGCTTTATAACACACTGGTGAGGCCTCATCTGGAGTCCTGTGTGCAGTTTTGGTCTCCATAAACACATAGCAACACTAGAAAGAGTCCAGAGAAGAGCGACTAGGCTGATTCAAGGACTACAAGGGTTGAATTATGAGGAAAGATTAAAAAAGCTGAGCCTTTACAGTTTAAGGGAAAGAAGATTAAGAGGTGACCTGACTGAAGTGTTTAAAAATCATGAAGGGAATTAGTCCAGTGGATCAAGACGGGGACTTTAAAATGAGTTCATCAAGAACACGGGGACACAGTTGGAAACTTGTGAAGGGTAAATGTTGCACAAACATTAGGAAGTTTATACAAAGAACGACAGACACTTGGAATAAGCGACCAAGTAGTGTGGTGGACAGGATGTTTTTTAGCATAGGAAAGGTGCTATATAAATAATATGTATTATTATTATTATTAGAAGAAATAAGTGGAGAGGACTGGTGACCGACTCCCCACTCCTGACGTCATGCTTCCCCCTCCCCTCGGCCCCGCTGCGTGTCTCTTGAATTTGCGCAAATAAATCGGTACTGCAAGCGAACTCTGATACATAGCGAAATGAGAGCAGTCGCAAAATCAACTGGAATGTTCAACCAAATTCTAGAAAAAATCCGATCTAAATCCATTAAGTAGTTCTCCCGTGAAAAGTGGACAGACAGATGTTGGATTTTATAGATAGAGAGATTATTAGAAGAAATAAGTGGATAGGACTGGCGAGCTTTGTTGGGTTGAATGGCGTCTTCCCATCCGGATTGTTCTAATGTACTAAAAACAAATGGCCACTCTGTCCCCCACCCCCATAATCATTCTGAAGGTAAGCAAAGGCAAAAAGATTTGATGGACAAGTTCACACGTGTTGTAAGATAACTGTGGGTAAAAGCAGAAGCGGTGAACCACACTGTTGACTAAACTGATAAATACGGTGGAAAGTTACAGCACATATATGTTGTCTGACGCTCTTCAGAAATCTTTGGCGACAAACTGTTTTGTTTCAGATTTTCAAGCCCCCTATCTTGGATGTGCACAGAATGAGTTACGCTGGGCTGTTGTGCGTCTCTCCTTACTGTCTTCAGCAGAAGTCGCTGTGAACGCTTGTTCCAAGCGACGCTCCTTATACTGAAAGCCAACAGAGTTTTAGATGACCCTGAGGCTTTCTGAACCAAAATCCCACCTGCCAGGCCCAGTTTTCAGAATAACACAAAAACCTTCACTTTATTGGATACATTTGACTCCATGATTGAGGACCAGCTTCACGTCTGACTTATTGTTTGCTACGTTTTCTTTGTAGATGAGACTTCAGCTGATTACAAACGGAGATAACTGAGCACATTTCTGCAGCCTACAGTCTGCAGTCCAAGTCAGTTTTGTGTTTTCTCAGAAGAGCCGCGTTGTTTACTCTCAGCTTTATCTTACAACACGTTGTCAGTAGTTTGGGGTGAGATTACAGATAATCTGCTATCTGATACACGACATCACAGACAAGTGGCGCCATCTTGTTTGAATGCACTGCTTTGGGTAAAAAGAGGAAGGCCAAGTGCTGCTTTGTGACACACAGTGTCTTTGTTTATATGTATGCCATTTAAAAACTGAAGAACTTCACCCAGCACCCGGCTAAAGGTCAGTGCAATTGCTGTGTGTGTGTGTCGCTCAACTTTAGTGTCTTCAGCAGTAGGACAAGAGCAGTCTAAGGATCTGCACTGCTGTCCAGAAGGTTGCAGGTTCGAATCCCCATTATTACCAAAAGAAAAAAAAAAGAAAAAAAAAAGAGCGATCCTACTCTGCCAGGCCCTTGAGTAGTAAGGCCCTTAACCTGGAACTGTGCTGTGCAATGGCCGACCCGGCACTCTGACCCCAAGGGGTATGTGAAAAGTAACAAATTGTTAATACAATACAGGCAAAATAAAGAGGAGGAGGAGGAGGTGGTTGGGGGCATTCACTAATTACAGCACACTGCTGCACCCACCACACGACGAACCACCTGGATCTGCATGCTGAAGAAAAAACAATTGTGAGCACATTGAACGCTGCATCAACTGATGTTCACAAGCGGCACTTGAGCCTGCGGGTGCCCGTTGAGTACCCTTATGGCCCGCAGATAAAATCTGATGTGACAAGTGCTGATGGACCTAACAGACGAGTGTGTAGGATAACCCTGTCTGTCTTTGTAAGGCCGTGTGTGTTTTATACGTCTCGGACATGAAGGGAGCCGTGTGCCAGTAATATTTGGAATCGATTTCTCCCCACCCTCTGGAGTGCCACGTCAGGATGTGATGAAGCTTCGTGAGAATGGACGCCACTCTGCACCTCTGCACTACAGTAAGCATAGATGGAGACCATACGCTACATGGCTTTCCGTAGAAGGTGTTGGTGAAGCTTCTTGACGACAGCAGATTTGAGCCCACTTTAGGTCATCGGTGATGGTAACGGCGAAACGTGAGGAAAAATATGCACGAGACGTCTGTCTGGCTGGCCGTGTACCAGCTGTTTAGTGTTCAACACAATGGCGTTACAGATAAAGCCGCTAATAATATTCCAAGTTTGTGTACCACAGATCGTGACTGTCACATTAGCTAAAAGCCAGCAGCCACACACACCACATGCGCTTCAGAAGAGCTCATCCACATGAAGCTAAGCCTGTTCAGGTCCGGCCAGTACTTGGATGGTAGACCATCTAGGAAAAACTTGAGTTGGTGCTGGAAGAGGTGCTGGTGAGGCCGGCAGGGGCCGCTTACCCTGTGGTCTGTGTGGTGGCTCCCAACGCCTCAGTGCAGTGATGGGGACGCCATACTGTAAAACTGAGGTCCTGATTCTCTCTGTGGTTATTAAAGATCCCTGGGCATCCTTCATAAAGAGCAGGGTGCACCTCGATGTCCTGGCTAAACTGCACACCACAGCCTGGTCATTCTGGCCCCATAATTATTAATATGTGGTGAGCGTACTGCTGCCATGTGGATGCTGCGCATTGATGTTGGTTGAAGTGGCTCCACTCTCACTATGTAAAATGCTTTGAGTAGCGAGAAAAGTGCAATATAAATACAAAGAACTATTATTAAAAAAGGCTTGAAAATTCATATTAAAATAAGTAAATATGTACATATCTTCAATTTATTGTCATGTGTACAAGTACCATGTACAATGAAATGCTTACTTGCATGTGGACTGTGAACACAGACAAAAAACACACAATAAATAAATGAATATCAATAAGTGAATACAGTAAATCAAACCAGAATCCTAGGAATAAATAGAGACAGTGGCAGACATACATGTGCAGGTAGCAGTGGAGGTGACACAAGGTTACTGATTGTTCACGAGTCTGACTGAAGTTGGGTAGAAACTGTTCCTGAACCTGGAGGTGCGCGTCTGAATGGACTTTAGATGGGAGGAGGGTGACAAGTGACAGTGCAGGGTGGCTGGGGTCCCGCCTGATACGGTTCACTTTCCTGAGACAGCGTGTACTGTGGATGTCACGGATCGCAGGGAGCTGTGTGCCCGTGATCTGCTGTGCTGTACTCACCACCCGCTGCAGAGCTCTGAGCACTTGCTGTACCAGGACGTGATGCATCTGTCAGGACGGATTCCACAGCACACCTGTAGAATCTGCAAAGAGTTGTGGGGGACATCCAGGCTTTACTCGGTCTCCTGAGGAAGTAGAGGCGTTGTTGGGCTTTCTTGACTACTGCTGCAGTGTGACTTGACCATTTAAGGTCATCAGTGAGGGTGACCCCGAGGAACCTAAAGCTGCTGACCTGCTCCACAGCCTCGCCTCCGATGCTCTGTTGCCTGTTTGCGGAAATCCACAATCATCTCCTTAGTTTTGCTAACATTGAAGGTGAGGTTGTTCTCCTGACGCCATTCTGCCAGGAGACTGACCTCCTCCCTGTAGGCTGTCTCATCATCCTCGCTGATCAGACCTATTACAATGGTATCGTCAGCAAACTTGAGGATGGTGTTAGAGCTGTACTTAGCTACGCAGTCATGGGTGTAGAGAGAGTAAAGCAGGGGGCTCAGCACGCTGCCCTGTGGGGTGCCAGTGTTGATGGTGATGAAGGAGGAGGTTTTTCCACCAATACGCACTTGCTGAGGTCTGCCGGTGAGGAAGTCCGGTACCCAGTTGCACAGTGAAGAGCTAAGCCCCAGATCCAGGAGTTTAGTGATGAGCTGGGATGGAATGACGGTGTTAAATGCAGAGCTGTAGTCCACAAACAGCAGCCTGGCATAACAGTTCTTGTCCTCCAGATGAGACAGGGTGGTGTGAAGTGTTATGGAGATGGCATCCTCTGTGGACCTGTTGCAACGGTAGGCAAACTGGAGGGGGTCCAGACTGTCAGGGATGATGTCCTTGATGTGTTCTAGCACCAGCCTCTCAAAGCACTTCATGTGCTACTGGGCGGTAATCATTAGGGCAGACTACTTTATTTTTCTTTGGGACAGGGATATGATGGCTATGTGCTTGAAGCAGGTGGGGACAGATGAAACCCTCAGATGTGTTAAAAAATATCAGTAAAGTCGGCAGCTAGTTGGTCGCAACAAGTTTTTAAAACGCGACTTGAGTCTCCGTCTGGGCCGGGTGCTTTGCGGATGCTGAGTCGGGAAAAAGTCTTCTTCGCGTCATCCTCGGAGAGCCTCAGGCTGGAGTCTTGTGGCGCTGCTGGGGGTCGCTCAGGCCTGTCTTTAAACTTTGCATACAGTATAGGTGTGTATGTTTTTTTTTTTTTAATACTTTTTTTTATTATTATGGTAACGTCCACAGCAAGAACAAATAAAAACCGAGGAGGAAAATCCTAGCAGTACTCAGACAACTGTTATTAAATATGAGAGCCGTCGTGTTTTCAGTCCAGGATGACTGCCCGTCTGGCCCAGCTCACCCTGTCACTGCCCGGCCCCCTCACAAAAAGCGCTTTACCCCCCCACAGCCCGGGCTCCATCCTGATCCCGCTTCTCATTTCAGCAGCGAGGTATGTCACAAAACACTTCTAGCCCTGGACAGCAGCTGAGTGCTACAAACGAGACCCACGCAACATTGTCATGAGGGCACCAATCAGAGTAAAAAAAGAAAAGTAAAAAATCAACAATGTGGTGACGTGTGGTGCCAATGCGTGTGCCAGGACCAGTGGCAGCCATACATGCCCAAGCCAGAACCCCCCTAGCAAGAGTGGAGGTGGTCTGCCATGGATCTTGGGCAGTTCCTTGTTGTCTCCACACTTTGCTCTCGCCGTCACCCTGATGAGGTTCTTGTCTGTCCACAAGATGTTTTCCCAGAATTCTGCTGGCTCTTTTACAAACTGTAATCTGGCCCTCCTGTTTTTGTGATTTCCATCTTGCAGTGTGTTCATGAAGTCTTCTGCTGATAGTCGTCTCTCACACGCACACATCAGCCCCTTGAAGACTGTTTCTGATCTGTCAGATAGGCGTTTGTTGCTTTTTCTTGACCATCGTGAGGATTCTTCTGTCTTCAGCAGTGGAGGTCTTCCTTGTCCCACCAGTCCCTTAGTGATTCCTGAGCCCACCAGTGCGTTCTTTTTTCTTCATGATAGTCCAGACAGCTGATTTCAGTCATCCTAAGGTTTTCCTGATGTCTCCAATGGTTTGATTCTCGTTTTTCAGCCTCACGATGGCTTCTTTGACTTTCATGGGCACAGCTCTTGTCCTCATGTTGAAGAATGGCAACTACAGACTCCAAGGGGTAGAATCAAGCCGAGGGGTCTTATGGAGCCATGAAACCCACCCGAGGAATCACAAACACCTGTGACACCAACTGTCACAAACGTGATGGTGTCCTGAAATGGGGGGACCGTGTAGAGAAAGTGTGTTGTGATTGAAAATGTGTGTAAACCTCCTTAAATGAAAGTCTGCAATGTGTGCTTTAATCCTGATGTTTGAATTGTTTGAGTGGAGCAAACCAAGGAAGAATGTGGTGTATCTGTGTCCAAACGTTATGGAAGGCACAGTAAACTTAATGACAGCAGAGTGGGATCAGTGGTCTTTTCTACAGATTTGTCTGTCTTCCCAGAATGTCTCGGGTAAAACTCTCTCCTTCTGCTCACAGTTTAACAAGAATGGTGATGAAGCAGACTGGCACAATGTAGGCACTCGGATTCTCAGCACAGGCAGCAGAATCAGGCTTTTATTGTATGGCGCACATACAGACTCTACTCGGATGGAACAATGAGCCCCCCAGCAATGGGCACCTTTTATTTCAGCCATTGTTCTCCCTCATTTGACTTCTAGCGTTCCATTGCTCTAATCCTGCCTCTAATTAATTCCACCAATAATTCTTAGCTGAGCGGGTGCCAAACCCCACTCTGTCCATCTTATCTCTCCCCCTACTGGCTCAGCGCTTGCTACCATGAAAGAGTTCACATTCCCTTCTCTAAACGAGGGGCCCACCCTACGGCTCTCGAGCACGTCTGACCTTTGGCTTATGGAAAAACTGCCGTTTTCTGGCTCATACAAAATAATAAAGAATATGTAGGCGTAGGCCTTTTTAATCCTAACTCTTACATCTTAATGCTTAGTATAAAACAATGCTTACCTTCTCACGTGCTTATAATACTTTTCTCGAACGTGCAAATTACCAATTTTAAGAATACAATTTTCTATAATGGCTGCTATTTTTATCAGTGCTTCAGTTCTAAATTAAATAGGCCACAGCAGAGCACAATAAGCCGGCAGGCGGAAAACAAAAGGCATTGGAAAATAAAGACAATGTGCCCTAGAAATAACACTGCCATCTTTCCAGTGGCTTATCCTGCAGGCAGATGACATTCCAAGGGGGTGACGCATCTTCGCACAGTTGAGTTGTTTCTACTGCTGCCTTTCCACGTGCAGGGTGACCACCGACATGGAGGTGAAGCCACAAGAGGCTGCTGGGGACCAAGCAAGGCCTGCTGTCACCACAGGGCTTCTCATCTTTCTTTCTTTCTGTCTGCCTGCCTGCCTGCCTTTCATGAGAGAACTACTTAACAGTTTTAGATCAGATTGTTTTCTAGAATTTGCTTGAACATTGGCCGGTTGATTTTGCGACTTCTGTCATTGCGCTTATAGTTCACTTGCAGGAGTGATATATTTGAACTAATCTGAGACAGAGGCTTCGGGCCGAGGGGAGGGGGTAGCTGAGCAGGGCCCTTCTCACTCACGTGCCAGCCTTGGGGCGTATACATTACCTCCGTTTTAATCCAGCGAACGAGAGAACTACTTAACAGAATTCGATTTTGGTTTTTTCCTGGAATTTGCTTGAACATTCCGGTTGATTTTTGCAACCTCTCTCATTGAGCTAAGTATCGTAGTTCGCTTGCAGAACCGATTTATTTGAATGAATTCGAGAGAGACGCAGCGGGGCGGAGGCCCTCCTCACTCACATGCCAGCCTTGGGGCATAACCTTACCCTCGCTTAGCTAGCAAATGAGAGAACTACTTTAACAGAATTCGATTTGGTTTTTTCCTGGAATTTGCTTGAACATTCCGGTTGATTTTTGCAACCTCTCTCATTGAGCTAAGTATCGTAGTTCGCTTGCAGAACCGATTTATTTGCATGAATTCGAGAGAGACGCAGTGGGGCGGGGCCCTCCTCACTCACATGCCAGCCTTGGGGCATAACCTTACCTCCGCTTAGCTAGCAAATGCGAGAACTACTTAACAGAATTCGATTTGGTTTTTTTCTGGAATTTGCTTGAACATTCCGGTTAAATCTCTTGTAGTTGCGGATTGTCTGGTAACCTCTGCTGTTCTCTCTCTCTCTCATATAGATTATAGATTATATATATATATATATATAGTAAAAGACCAGGCCTCAGGCACAGACAGACAGACACTGTATGTCTTAAAACACAAACGTTTTATTTTCTTCACCCATGGGCACACTTCTTCCCCGTGACCCACAGGCAACACACAGTCCCACAAAAGCACAATTATCACCACAGCAACAATCCTTCTGGCACCACCACTCCTCCTCAGGCTTAGTCCTCCTCCTCCCAACTCTGGCTCTCTCTCGAGTGGTGGTGGCTGGCCTTTTTTATACCCCATCCGGAAGCATTCCAGGTGCTTGATCACCTGGTCCTAATTGCTTTTCCAGGTGGGGGCTGACATTTGACCAAGCTGGGCTGCAAGGACTCCATGTAGCTCCCCCTGGCAGCCATCTGAGCCCCCAACCAAGGCTGTGGAGGACTCCATCTCCCCATGGAGCCATGCGCCAGGTTGAGGGAAATCATTGTCCTGCCAGGGAGGGCTGCCACCAAGCGTCCCCGGGGGGAGGTATTGAGCTGTCCATGGTATGCTCTCCCGGAACAGATGCAGTATAGATGGGACCCGGGCTTGTCCTCACAATATATATACAATATTATATATATATATATATATATATATATTGTTATACTATGTGTTTTTATTAAGTTTAATGTCACTGTGCTCTGAGCCCACTGTAATAGACTCATTCACACAGGCAAGGACAAGTATGGTACACAGGAGCACAGCAGGCAGCAATTAAGAATTGCCGAGCCAAGCACAGGACTAGGAGAGCCACAGACAACTGGAGAATTGAATAGTCAGCCTAAAGACAGACCAGTATATTTCTGTCTTCTGTCAGCATAAAAACCTCTTTCCTTGTTGGGAGAATGAGAACTGTATGTAGGCATTGTGCTATACCTGTATGTTTGAAGGTGGGGTTTGAGTCCTGTCCTGTCCTTGTTTGAATCCGGAGCCAAGAGCCTGCACATGGAGCAACCAGTATATAAGGATGGACACCTACAGCCAACACTTTGAAGCTTCCGGGTGGAAGAATATGTCTTCTGTCCGGTTAAAATCCTTTCAGCGTGGCGACGAAAGATGGCAAGACTGCGTAGGTCAAGTCTCCCACATGCTTGATATGGCTGTCATAAGCTTCCCGTTTGTAACACCACGTGAACCCGTCAGTAAAGAGCTAGATTATCCTTTTGTTCTCGTGTAATCTTTTAACCGTCATATTGCATGCTGGAGAGGGATAATACCTTTGTATTTAAATTCAGGTTAATTAAAAACGCCGCAATTGAAAAGAACACATTTCCAGAGAGCTAATGCCTCTTAAGGAAACATATATCTATATCTATCTTTCTATATATATATATATCTCTATAGATTTTATATATATATATATATATATATATATATATATATATATATATATATATATATATTATATATATATATATATATATATATATATATATATATATATATATATATCTCTTTCTCTATATAGATATAGATCTATAGATATATATTCTGTCTGTCCGCTTGACATGAGAGAACTACTTAACAGATTTAGATCGGGCTTTTTTCTAGAATTTGCTTGAACATTCCGGTTGATTTTGCGACTTCTCTCATTGCTCCAAGTATTATAGTTCGCTTGCGGTTTTGATTTATTTGTGCGAATCCGAGAGACATAGCAAGCCGAGGGGAGGGGAACGGGGCCCTCCTCACTCACGTGCCAGCCTCGGGGCGTATCTTACATCTGCTTAGCTAGTGAACGAGAGAACCACTTAACGGATTTAGATTGTGATTTTTTTCTAGAATTTGCTTAAACATTCCGGTTGAGTTTGCAAGCTCTCTCATTGCACTGAGTATCATAGTTCGCTTGTGGTACCGATGTATTTGCACAAATCTGACAGAGACACAGCGGGGCCCTCCTCACTCATGTGCCAGCCTTGGAGCGTAACCTTACCTCCACTTAGAGAAAAGCAAACAATCAAAAACTGATAGGTGCTGCTCGAGCTTTTAAGTATGCGAAGCACCGTGCGGGAAGCATGTTGCTTGACAAAGCAGCCACAAGTAAGCCCAGCAAGGAAGGGAGCAATGTGAAGGTAGTCTGTCAGCATTTTTGGAGGAGTGTCCGTATCCTCTGGGGGTGCGAACAGCCCCCCTGTTCACAATATATTTGAGGAGTTTTTATTTAATACGTAATATGTACTCTGATTGGGTAGCTTCTTAGCCATCTGCCAATAGCGTCCCTTGTATGAAATCAACTGGACAAACCAACTGAGGAAGCACGTACCAGAAATTAAAAGACCCATTGTCCACTGAAACCCACGAACCAGCGAAAAATCCGCGATATATATTTAAATATGCTTACATATAAAGTCAGGGACAGAGTGAAGCCGTGAAAGTCGAAGCGCGGTATAGCGAGGGATTACTGTGTTCACCCTAATAATCCGAGAGACACGCAGAGGGCTGAGGGGGAGGTGGGGAGTCGCTGTGCCTCTCGCCACGTTTTGGAGGATATCTGGCCTCCGCTTAGCTAGCAATACCTTTTTGTTTATTGATTTTTAAAGTTTGTCCTGTTTCACTACTATGTGGACGAAGCTGTGGGGGACGGCTAGTTATTTACATATAAAGTTGTTAATTAGTTTAGCATGTGAAAAATTACATTTTGTGTTTATGGTAACGTTCATTCATTTTGCTGATGTGTTTTTTTTTAATCTGCAGTATATTTGAAGTGTGAAGTTCTTCTTTTATTTTGTCTTTTGATTTTTTGTTTTTTCTTTTTATTTTCTCTTGTGATTTTAGATGCCTTATCTGTATTATTTATTTATTTATTTATTTTAGGTTATGGAGGCAGAGCAGACAAAGACCCGAAGTGAGCTGCTGCACAAAGAGACGGCTGCCAAGTACAACTCCGCCATGAATCGCATGAAGCAGTTGGAGAAGAAACTGAAAAGAGCCATCAATAAATCCAAGTAAGTAGACATTGTGGCTTGAAGCGGAGGACTGCACAGACGTCTTGGCGAGATGATTGCAAGATAAGATTATTCAATCAAAATTTGGTCTTCTGGGCAGCATACGTCTAAAACAGAAAGAGGTCTGGCAATGGATCACTGCTCTACGCTGCCTGGCCAAATTCGAAGTCACACACGCTAGCACTTCATTGGACCGCCCTTAGCTTTGATTACGGCACGCATTCACCGTGGTATCATTTCGATAAGCCCACAAAGTTTATTTCCATCCGGAGTTGCATTCATTTTTCACCAAGGTCTTGTACTGATGATGGGAGAGTCGGGCCGCTGCGTCAAATCTTCTCCAGCACATCCTAAAGATTGTCAGTGGGGTTAACATCTGGACTCTGTGGTGGTGGCCGGTCCATGGGTGAAAATGGTTCCTCATGCTCCATGTACTGCTCTTTTACAATTTGAGCCCGATGAATCCTGGCATTGTCATCTTGGAATATGTCCGTGTCATCAGGGAAGAATAAAAAAAAAATTCATTGATGGAAAATTCTGGTCATTCAGGGGGTCAGTAATTTTGATCTAACCAACTGAAGCAACTCCAAATCATAGCAGGCCTGTATGGTGGGCAGTAGGCATGATGGGCGCATCACTTCGTCCACCTCACCTCTCACCCGGGTGCGCCCATCACTTGCGTTGTGCATGAGGCGAAGCTCACACTTTTCACTATTAAACATGGCTGTGAGTTCCGCTGTCGTTTTAATTACGATTTGATTTCACCAAACATTTAAGTGATCTCTGATCACAATCATTCAAGTTGGGAAAGGATTTGAGTTAAAGCCTAATAAAACATTATGGTGGATAACCGAGACCAGGCGGGAACGGAATGGTGATTTGACGCCACGTTCGAGTTGTGAGCCGCTGTGCCTTTTATTGGGGGGGCATTTAGCTGGGCATGAGGGGCACTCAGACAGACCCTCAGCCAGCCTGGCGGTTTTATCACCTGCCTTGAAGACAAACAAAAGAACAAACACAAAAGGTTTGTAATGCTGTTCTCCATTGTCTCTTTTACAGGCCATACTTTGAAATGAAGGCCAAGTATTACCTTCAACTTGAGGTAAGGGTTTTGTTAAATTCATCCACTTAGAAAATCAAGTGAAGTAATAAAGAGAATATTTTCAGTGTTCTAGCAATGCAAGTGTCTAACAAAATGACAGTAAGGTGGCTTTGCTAGTCTGCAGAATTCTAAAACAAAATCGCGTCATGACAGACCACACCTTTGTCTTTTTGAATACGCCATTTTGTGCTTTCCATATCGTGTTATTTATATTTAGTTATTTCAGTGTTGGTGTAGACCGCAGCCATCCCACCTACACTTCACAAGAGGTCACCCACCTGAAGCTAAGTGTGTTGAGGTCTGGCCAGTACTGGGATGGGAGACCATCTAGGACAGGGGTCTCCAAGTCCAGTCCTGGTGGGCTGCAGCGGCTGTAGGTTTTCATCCTAACCCTTTTCTTAATTAGTGGCCAGTTTTTGCTGCTAATTAATTTCTTTTCTTTTCCTTTCATTTTATTTGACTTGTTTTTTTAAGATTTCTGAATGTCTTCATTGTTCCTCTGAGTTAGTTAATTTCTTTCCTTAAATGGCCCCCCAAACAGAAATGAAATATGAAGTGAGTGACCAACAGAAGACCACCTCAGTCAGGGCCTCAAACTCCAACCAGCTGCTTAATGAGGCGCAGATTCTTGTCGTTCTTTAATTCCGTGGCCTGTTGCTGCTCTCGTGGTGCATTAGCAGACATTTTACAAAATTGTTGATTTTCTATTTTCTAAGAGCACACTGTTAAAATGTTTTGTGGACCTGAGCAGATTGACATTCCTGAGACCTCCACCCTTTTTATTTTCAAATATTGTGTGATGGTCATAGTTTGCTGGCCATGTTTTGGCTCATTTTGTGACTCATTATTGTTTGGCTGCTAAATAAGGAAAAAGAAACAAAACATTACGGTGGATAAGGGGTCCGAGTCTTCAAGAGCAAGTCAATTAAAATGAAGTCAAAAGAAGTTAATTAGCAGCAAAAATGGGACACTGATTAAGAAAAGGGTTAGAATGAAAACCTGCAGGCACTGTGGCCCTCCAGGGTCAGAATTTGAGACCCCTGAACTAGGAGAAGCTTGGCTTGCCACTATTGAAGGTGTTAATGAGGCCTGCAGGGGGGGCGCTTACCCTGTGGGTCTCTGTGTGGATCCCAATGCCCCCCAGTGCAGTGACAAGGACACTGTGCTGTAAAAATGGTGCCGTCCTTTGACTCTCTGTGGTCATTAAAGATCCCTGGGCATCCTTCATAAACAGTACGGTGTACCCTGATGTTCATCTCAATTGCCCACCAAGGCCTGGTTATAGTGGCCCCCTAATCATTCCCTGTCTCTGATTGGCTAACTGTCTCTCGCACCCCTTCACCACCTAATAGCTAATGTGTGGTGAGCGCACTGGAGCAAAAATGGCGGCCGTCGAATCCTCCAGGTGGGTGATGCACATTAGTGTTGCACTCATTTGAAGTGCTTTGAGTAGTGAGAAAGGTGCTATATAAATGTAAAGAATTATTATTATTCTCTGTAATAATTAATGTTGCGATTTGACATAATAAATTCTGTTATATTACTATTTTTTTTTTCCTTCCCTCAACACATTTGGCCAAACAAGAGGCTGCAGTATTTGCTGATAACCTTCACCGTCGTCTCTATGTGGACAAAAATAACAAAAGTGCCTGTCGACATTTCTTTTAGCAACTGAAGAAAAATGTGGATGACCTGCAGGCCAAGCTGTGCTTGGCAAAAGGCGAATACAAAATGGCCCTTAAAAACCTGGAGATGATTTCCGACGAGATTCACGAGAGGAGGAGGTCATCGGCGATGGGGCCACGAGGAAGAGGCGTAGGCGCTGAAGGGGACAACAACTCCATGGAGGACCTGTCTGGGTTTAAAATGGAGTCGGATGCGATTTCTAGTAAGTTCTCACTGAAGAGATGCCTGGTTTGAATTTAAGGAGACAAAAATAATAAAAGAAAAAGATGAGGGTGAGGCGAGTAGCGGAAACGGGGGAAAAAGAAACAAAAAACACGGCTAGTTTTATTGTGCAGGGCTCTGGAGCTGCTGCTTTTGTAATTAAACTCGTATCGGCACACAGGACCCTTCATCACGGCCAGTGTGAATCATCAGGTTACATATTAGCACCCTAACCTGTTAAAGTTGGGGTTTAAAGTCTGTAGATAGATAGATACTTTATTAATCCCAAGGAGAAATTCACAGTGATGTTGTCGTATCTCACAGACACTGACTTAACATTAACATTGACTTATTTGGCCGATGTCTTTATCCAAGGTGAATTACAACATTTATGATGCAATTGGTTCTGTTTCTTTTGTTTTTCTAATTGGGGCCAGGCAGGTCACATGACTTGAATGGATCTGAACCCACAACCTCAGGGTTTGATAGTCCAAAGCCTTAACCGCTGCACTACACTGCCTGTCTGCCAAATATACAGAACAAGTGGGTTAAGTCTGCAGATGATACCAAGATAGGTGGACTGGCAGATAATCAAGAATCCATTCAGTCCCCACAGAGGGTCTTGGACCGCAGACAGGCTTGGGCAGATTGGTGGATGATGAAATTTAATGTAAAGTATGACAGGTAAAAATGTGAGGTTTGAATACACAATGGGAGGTCTGAGAACTGAGAGTCCACCTTATGAGAAGGATTTAGGAGTTGTGGTGGACTTGATACTATCAACTGCCAGACCGTGGTCAGAGGCCATTAAGAAGGCTAACAGAGTGTCAGGTTATATAGCGCCTTGATGTGTGCAGTACAAGTCACAGGAGGTTCTGCTCAAGCTTTATAACACACTGGTGAGGCCTCATCTGGAGTCCTGGGTGCAGCTTTGGGCACATCAGACATAGCAGCACTAGAGAAAGTCCAGAGAAAAGCATCTAGGCTGATTCAAGGCTACATGAGTTGATTGATGAGGAAAGATTAAAAGAGCTGAGTCTTTACAGAGATGAAGAGGAGACCTGACTGGAGTGTTTAAAATGTTGAAGTGAATTAGTCTAGCGGATCGAGACTGTGACTTTAAAATGAGTTCATCAAGAACACGGGGACACAGTTGGAAACTTGTTAAAGGTGAATTTCACACAAACATTAGCAAATAGAGAACCACAGACACTTGGAATAAGTGACTCAAGTAGTGTGATGGACAGGAGGACTTTAGGGACCTTCAGAACTCGACTTGATGTTATTTTAGAAAAGTTAAGTGGATGGGACTGGTGAGCTTTGTTGGGCTGAATGGCCTGTTCTTGTCCAGATTGTTCAAACGTTCTAAACATAAGACTAAAGAGAAGACGGAGGGGTTGGGAGTGTGCACTGAATGCTTGTTGCTGCACCCCACCACACGACGAACCTCCTGGCGGGTGACACCTCAGCACCACACTAGTTTGAATGGAATGGAACAGTGTGAAAGTTTTTTTCATAGGGGTGGCTGCAGTGCCAGTCCTGCCACCAACCCCCAAGTTGGAGGAGCTGCTTGCAGGGCTGGGTACAGAGTAACGTCATACCCAGGATAGAGCAGGTTACGGGCCCTGCTCAAGGGCCCAAAGGAGTAGAGTCACTTCTGGCGTTTACAGGGAGTCGAACTGACAAACATTCCAATTACCGGCACAGAGGCACCACTCCGCCATTATAAGATTAAACTTAAAATAAATAGAAGCCATGCTGTTATCACAAGTCTAGAGGAACAACAGTTCAACCGAATCAGCGTATGTGAAACTGGAAATCTGAGCACATTATATTGCAGTTCATGTTTAGTTCCAGTCGCAGTTCTGTAACCCATTCATTACTTCGTCTTCACAGCCGTGGCTCCACATCGGATTGTAGACTTGATTCGTCTTCAATAAATTTCTCTGCTTGCATCAGTTAAATAGTTAAATCTACAGCACCGGTTTATCTGTTTTTCTTTTTTTATAGCGCCTTTCACATCTGTCTTATTGTCAGGACGCTATTGGACACCAGATGAGAAGTTCAACCTTCCTTTATGGAAATGCCAGTAAAGCCGTTTTATGATAACAAACTTTGTGAATCTTAAGACGCGCACAGGGATTTTTATTGCTTTGGTCCCAGGAGATGGTGTCGAGCAGGTTCACATGTGAAGAAACGCGGGAAACATTTTTTGCTCAAAATCTCTACGTATAAAAGGCAAAGCCCTCACTGACTCCTCACTAATTCTCATACTTTCCTTATTGGTGGGAAGCTGAAATTTCGTGTGCTTATTCCTTGCAGTGTACTTACAAAAGTTAGGTATGTTTCATGTCCTATTGCAACACCCAAGAGGGAGAAAACGGGTGTACCCCCTAAACTGTATATATAGATAGGGCAAACCCCTCCTCACTATTTCTGTGACTAACAGTATACTAATATATATACTAATTTCCCAAGTTCATCCTTTACATTGTACTTACAAACGTTAAGTGTGTTTCATTTCGCGCCGTGCCCCATAACGAACTTTCCAAAATAACGTCTTCTATTTGGCGGTTCTCACCATTATGCTGTAAGGAACTTTCGAAACTGACCTCTCCTTTTGGCGGTTTCATTCCTTATTTCCGTTAACAGACAATTTATTTCACGGCAGAGTCACACAAGGGCCGCCCCCGGTCCCCCTTCCTTTTTCCCCGCACACCTACTACGTGGTTGGCTCCCTGCCTGTATACATTAACGACATCCCGCGCTTATGTGCCTCCTCACTCGCTTCCTTACTTTCCTCAGCTCTTCATCGTGCTCACTGCTCCCTTCTTCTTTACTCCACCGTTTCAAGCCTGTTATTGTTCGTCTTGCTTCACATCTTCCTGCTGGTGACTCCTGCCATTTCATTTAGTTTCTTCACACTCTTAATCCTCTGGGCATTCCTCCACATACTCTACTTTTGAAGGTCGGCGCACCACTGATGTTACTATGAAACTTACAACCACCAAAACTCTGTAACGGCACCAGGCGTCAGAGCAGATCTCTGCACAAGAACCTCATTGAGGCGACTGTCTTCACTGGAACTGGCTCAGGGGAGACCCTCTCATACCCTCTGACCTCCCATTCCAATTTCCAGTAAGGGTCTGCTTCGCTATGACAATAAATAAGTCACAGGGCCAGACTCTAAAAATGGTTGCCATTGACTTGACACAAGATTGCTTCTCACATGGCCAACTGTACGTTGCCACATAAATTTGTATATGGTTTTGTTTTTTTTGTCACTGTATGTAAAATCCTACTGCCGTTTGAGAATACGGTAGCATAAGATGGGTGGGTTGGATAGGGGAGGACCTTTTGGAGGAACAGGGCTGGAAACAAACGCATCATTTAAATAGGGGTGCGAAAAGACAGGAAGGGAAGGAAGAAAAGACGGCCCAAGTTTTTATGGTGGAGGAAAAAGACAGGAGCCATCTGAGTCCAGGAGAAGGATTGTTTTTGGGGAGCACCACAAGTTCAACGCAGTCTGGGGTGGGCACTTCGAAGATTCCGGATACACTGAGGGAAGTGAACTTTACTGTGAAAGGGATCGGAAGCAGTGTGAGCTGTAAATCTTTTATTCTGGGATTGGCGTGTCTGAGAAACAGAACTATGGGGAATTAGGATAATCGGATAATAAAGACTAAATCGAATGGACAGTGGGGAATATTCTTGGGTACATCATTTTATGCCTTTTGTTTATTGTATATATTGGAAGGGGAGGGGAGTTTTGGAGGATTGTAGAAAATGTATTAATTACATTGTGGTGTTTGCATCTTTTCTCAGTGTGGTTTTGTAAAAGTCGCTTTTATTGTTGTAAGTCATCATTCTGCGCTGTGGGAAGGGGCTGAAGGCAGTCTGGGGTTGACCTGCACTCATCACTGTAAACGTAGTGAAGCGGAGCGGTTACAATCGTTACAAAGTGTACGTCGCATGCTCAAGAGTGAGAGCTCAGCAGACCAGCAGCCCGAGGGCAGAACTGCAAACGTCGTTTACCAAGAGATCCTTAACTCCTAAAAATTTGGTATTTCTCATACACGACATTTACAATCATAAATGAAACTCTTTACAATCATCAAATTCACTCTCAATACTAAAATAAGTCTACGACAATTACGTTGACTATCACGTTATGTTATTTTTAAAATGTTTTCTTTTTCATAACTTCTTTAACACACTATTTGTCCCCTGTGAAGCGCTGGTATTTTGCTAGTGTTGTATAAAACGTAAAGCTTATTGGCTGTTATACTTAAGAGTCGTCGTGGGTCAATCGCACGGTGCCAGACAAACGGCATGTCAAGATGAGACCACCATCTTCTCTGAGTTCAGGTCAAAGTCACATTGCAGCAATCCCTGAGAAGCAATTCTATACAATATGTGTTATATATGGGTGGGGGGGGGCTTGAAAAATCCCCGGAAATGTTAACAAAAAAAATAAAATAAAATAAATAACTTTCCTCTAAAATATTTGAGAAGTCCCCTCATAGATCGATAGATACTTTATTAATCCCAATGGGAAATTCACATACTCCAGCAGCAGCATACTGATACAATAAATAATATTAAATTAAAGAGTGATAACAATGCAGTCGCCATCCTCCCCTTGAGACGTCCACTGCTTCGTCCCTTTCTGCTCTCGTTGTTTGTGACCGTGTCTAGCGCCTCCTAGTGGAGACCCCAGCCCCGAATTTCTTCCACAGTAGCAAATCGTACCCTCTTTCAACGTCTCCAGTTTAATTTCAGAAGCGGAAAAAAAAAAAGTTACCGTGAGCGAGATCTGGGCAGTCTGGGTGTGCAAACATTGATTTTGGTCATAAACTCTTTGACCGACCACGCGGTGTGTGCAGGTGCCATTATCGTGGTGCCAAATCGCCGCGGCTCCAGGTGTTTCATTTTTTTTTTTTTACTTTCCCTGATGGTTTCCCACAGACGCTTCAGCAGTTCAGTGTAACGTTGTTGGTTAACGGGTCCGTGAGCAGACTCTTTATTAGCAAATCTTTCAGTGTCGGAAGACACAATCGTTGGTGTCGCGATGTTCAACGTGACCCGACCCTGGAGAAAAAAAAATAAATTGCAGAAAAAGTCAGACGCACAATTATGGAGTAAATGTCAGAAACTCGACAGACTCGTTAACGAAACTGTGGGCACACGACAGACAAAGGCGGAGCCGACAACGACACCCCACTCCCGTGCTTTAGGCCCCGCCCACCCTCTGTCACTGTCTTTGAATTTTCACAAACTTTACGAGTTGTGGGGGTACAAACAATCCCTGAATCTACCGGTTTGACGTCTTCATGTTTTATTGATTTACAACATCGGATCTCTCGAGTGTTTCGTTTGCCGTTTTCGTCAGAAAAAATCTTTTTAATGTCAAAGTGAAAAGGGAACGTCATAAATGGACGTGATTTTATTTATTACGTTTGTACCGATGGCTTCTGCAGGTTGGAGGAGTACACACCGTGACGACATGTTGCACATTTCTGACGTTTGGTTTATCTGACTTGAGGCCTTGGTGAGGACTGACGCTGTAATTGCTAAGTGTGTTGTGGTGTGTAAATTAAACTTCCCTCTGGGACATTAAAGTCTATGTAACTTGATGTAAAGAAATGAAAAAGTGGAGGGCGTACTTAGTTTTTCACGTGACGGTAACGTCTTTCTTTTTCCTTTATTCTTAGTGACCTCGGAAGTGTTTGAGGACGACAACTGCAGCAGTGTGGTGTCGGAGGAAGACTCAGAGACGCAGTCGATGTGCAGTTTAAGCTCTGGGCCCACAAGCCCGCTGGAGATGCCTGCCCCTTTCACATCGTCTTCATCGCGGCCCAGCAGCCTCGACCTGCCCAGCCCGGTGTCTCTGTCTGATTTCGGCCTGATCTCCCCCGTATTGGGGCCGCGCAGCGAGTGCAGTGGGGCGTCCTCTCCAGAATGCGACCTGGAGAGAGGTGAGTGCCGTCACTTTGTTCCTCTTTGTGTGACACGTGTATGACACTTTGCTATTACAACTTTAACTCTTTTTTATTTGTAATAAATAGAATTTTAGTTTGTGCACAGATGTGAGAAGATTGAACAACTAGAAATCATCAAAAAATATACGTTCTACAGTACATCCTGACCTTACCTTGTGGGTGTGTTGACACAATAAACCTAAAACTCACTGATGAAGTCGTACTTCACTTTATCTAACAGTCGAAAAAAAATCTTTCCTTGTGTGGAACCGCAGTGAGCTTCTGTAAAATTGGGCAAGAAATCCATTCATCCATTTCCTATAACCTGCATTTTGAGAACAGGGGAAGAAGATGGTGCAGTGTGAAGACTTGCGAGGACATTGATCCCCCTTGATGACGAAGAGGATGCGCGGCGGTCCTTGAGATTAGCAGCTGATCAGGGTCTTGTCTTGAAGAGATGATAAACGGTCGTCCTGTACTATCGGGGTATTTCCCTCAACGTCAAGTTCGTTACCGGGTTGGTCTGCTGTCGCCCCTTAACATAGACAGACCCTCACCACAAAAGTCCCGTATGAAAGACGCATACACAGCACGTTAATCCCTAGCACTTTAACCCACACGAGTACCGTATGACTAACACACGCAAAGTGTGCTTTACCCAGTACTCCAAGAGACTTACTTATAGGCACAAGCAATGTGCGATATCTTAGATACGGAACATCTCAGACCTAAATGTTACCTTTGGTCTCCTAGAATACATTCAGACATAAAAAGGCTCAACATCTCTGGCTATGCAGTGAAGGTTTTACTTTTCGCACTCTTCATTACTGGACCAGGGCTCTACATCCTCCTCTTGATAAACCTTGTTGGTCGGATCCTATGGCACTTCCTTACTACTCCAGGTGCTCGAAGAAGGCTCATTACCTCAAACACTCCACATATGAAGACAAAGTATAGAAAGTTAAAAACAATGTGGCATTCATTAAAGAGCAGTAATACCAGCGGAGAAAAGCATAAAAGAAAATGTGGATAGCAAAGTGTGGACATACTGTATATGTATAGTGTCAAGAAAAGGCCTACAAAAGTGAAAGATGTCAAAGATGATCGCCACAGGGTGCCGTTGATTTAGCAATCGATATTCATGGAATACTTTAACTGACAAACAGATGAAAATGGTCGCACGTCGCTGGTGCCCTCTCCTGACGTCACTCCGTCTTCTCCTCCCGACATCTCTCTTCACTGTTTCTCCGTCTTCTCCTCCTGACTTCTCTCTCTTCTCTGTTTCTTCTTCTTCTTCTCCTGACGTTGCCTTTCAGACGAGGCACATTTATCAGGAGATTCCACGTGGCAGGTCTTCCTTGCACAGGCTGTAAACCAGTTTAGTCCTTGAGGCGTCTCCTGGACTTCTGCTCCTTTTAAGCAGATGCTGTTGCTGTGACTGACTGCTACAATTCAGGAGAACAGGATGCTGGGATGTTCTGCCTTCTTAAGTGTTAAATTTCTCCTGAGCAAAATGTTTGTTTTAAAGTGACACAATTTGTTAGCTGTCATTGTGAGATTACGTCAGACTGCCGCTCGTCCTCCTCAAGGGGGCTTCGCTGTCCTCACGAGTTTTCACGTCCCACAGGTCCAGTCGCTGTCAAACAATATGAAAGTGCACACAACTTTGGCTAATCTCACTCCACGATAACAACGATAGCGTAAAATGCGAAGGTTTACTTAAATACACAGGTGATGTTGTAGCGGTCAGGAGCCACTAAGATTCACACCGTCAAAGGTGACGGTGATTTATTTATTTTAATAGAGGAGATCCCAGGAATGTCCCCAGCCTTGGATCGACCCACACACACTCACAACAGAGACCAATAAAGCACACTGGGAAAGGCAAACAATTAAGCATATAATGAAACAAAATTAACTAAACGAAAACAGTAATACCACCCCTGACCCTTTCGGCGATATTACATGTAACACATGTACACAAACACCACACAGAAAAGTCCATGAGACCCAAACCGGATGAAGATGAGAAGTGACGAAGTTCAGTCGAGTGTTCTGTAGGTTGAAAGGGTGAAAGAAAACACAGTCCTACCGGTAGTTACTGAAAGGATGAAATCGGATGGATGGTTCAGGAGCGCTCCACTCTTCTGGAAAACCAATGAATCCAAACGCAGTGCTCAGTGCACAGGTAGACAGATGATCCAGACCCCAACAAACGAATACAGTCCAGGACACAATGATTAATTAAAGGTCCAACAACAGCAGGCAGCACGACAGATAAACGCAACACACAACGCACCAAACTAAACAAACTTTTTTCCTTTTTGCCCTCTGCCCTCCTTTTAACTACCTTTGACCCCCAGCAGCCCCTGAAAGGACTCCTGGGAGATGCAGTTCTTATTAAGTACCCTGCTACAATGTTATCGTATCTTGCGCTTGTCCTCTCGCCCATAATATCTGAGATACGTCCATACTGAGTTGTGTCCCCAGTGCCTGAACATAACCGGTACGCAAGTCGACGGCTACCTGCACTGCTGATATTCTCGTTATGGTCAGCTGATGCTCCCATCAAATGAAAATACAAGAAAGGTCCAGCGACAGACCTCCGCAGGCAGCCCATCGTACTGCACGTTTTTATCACCTGGTTTACTTGACTTGGTGACATAACTCCTCCCCCAGCTGTAATCTTAACTGTAGTGTAAGCATCACTGACACGTAATGCAAAGCAACAACCGCCTCAGTGGAGGGGAGCTCTGGGGGTCCGCAGCTGGACTCTGTTATGAAATACCACACATTTGTGAGTTTTCTTTTTTGTTAAACGAGTGCTGTGTGGAAGGCTGCAGTACTGAGCGGGTCGCAACGTCCCGTATGCCCGAGGCAGAGTGGCAACGATCATACAGTACGCACACGTGAGAGTTTTGCGCAAGGCTCTGTGATGTCACGCTGGCTCGCAAAGCATTATGGGGCACCAGGAAAGCAACGTTCACCTAAGCTGACTACACAGCGATTTTTTTTGGGAAAATAATTTGATGAATGAAGTTAACAGCGAATACGGTGTATTCACTGTGAAAATCTCTTTGGCGAATTTCGCCGATCGTCATGACTGTCTGCCTGTTAAGTGCATTAGTTTCCAGGGGCCTCATGTATAAACGGTGCGTACGCACAGAAATGTTGCATACGAACGTTTCCACGCTCAAATCACGATGTATAAAACCTAAACTTGGCGTAACGCCACGCACATTTCCAAGGTACCTCATACCCTGGCGTACGCAATTTCTCCGCTCGGTTTTGCAGACTGGGAGCACCCAGCGTCAAAGTAGTGCTACTGTTCCTGTGTGGGCACCCTTTCTTTCTTAGCTCCACATTCCTGACGTGGCTTTATAAATACACTGAAGTTAACTGCGTATTGTTTATTAGTGTAATGCATCTGATTGTAATTAACCTGCAGCAATATAATGGGCCAGGGAATAGCCATAGTATTCCAAATACCATAACTGCTTTAGCGTTGTAACGCTCACTGCATCATCTTCTTCTTTCAGCTGCTCACGTTAGGGGTTGCCACAGTAGATCATCTTTTTTCATATTACTCTCACTGCACCACTCAGAGTATTTATATCACTGTATCTGAGTGTGAATCACAGCAGCAGCTGATCGGAAAGAGAAGTATCGGTATACAGTTTCAAGCACACACTACCTCAGCCACGGCAAAAAGCGTCAAAGCCTTTCCTGTACAGACCTCACGTTTCAGAAACAGTTTCATCCCAAGAACTATAAACACACTCAATCAGTCCATCAAGTGCTCCTTGTAGAACTGTTTGTACTTATAAGTACAATGACCTCACTGTAAACTTACACTACAGTTATAATATTGCACAACCTGCGCCACTTTATAAAGCGCGTATGATGACGATTACATTTTTAAGATGAAATGCAGCAAAATATGTTGCTTATAGTATACAGATAAAACTTTAACTTCATTTAAATAATCTGTATTGTTAATAATTAAACATGTGAGGACACAGTGTCGCAGCGTATAGCTAGTTCACAGATAAATAATTAAACATGTACTACGAAGATATTTCAATGTTCCTTAAAAGTTTTGAAGAATCGGCGTTCTAAGCTTACAGATGGCTTAACGTCTATTACAGAGCTGATTGTGTGGCGATTGGAGAAAGAAAAGTAAGGACAGGAATTAGAGGTTAGTACGTTTGAAAGAGACAGAACTGCTGCAATAAAGTATTTCATTGAAGGTCACACATGGTGTAGCAAGCCTCTTGCGTGAGATATGAACAATCACTGCGCCACCGTGTTCCCATGTTTAATAACATGCTTTAATTCCTATCATCATGAAAAAGATATCGCGTATACATCTCAGTATTGTAATTATTCAGAGAGCTGTAATATCACGAATGTAATGCATTCTGTGTCCTGTCGGAGAAATAGAAAGAACGGAAGCACGTAGTGATTCACACACATAGAAGATCATATACAGAACAAAGCATTTAACGTGCTACTTGAGAAACTAGTAAAATAAACGATTTTAAGATGAAGTTTATGATGTTCTACTTTAATGACAAAATAAACTACGTGATTAAAGTGCAAATTTCGAGATTTAAGTTGACATTTCGTGCTTTTTCCCCACTGTGTGCCTATTTTTTTTCTCTGTACCGTAATAAGCTTTCATATGACACTCAGACGGTGGGCTACAACTTGCCTTTTCACGCCGACTTTGATATGTGATTTCTTTTTTTATTTCGGGCACTGTGCAACTTTGTGAAGTTGAGCCTTCGAGTTTTTCCGACACTCTGTCACTCGATCAACTTTCTTTTGTTGATTATCCCACTGTTTACACCAACAAATAGTACGTTTTTCCTTTGCCTCCACTTGGTATTCGCTGAAATTCTTATATTTTCCCCCCGTGCTTTTCCCATTGTCTTTTCTCAGAAGGCTGTTTATATCGATTTGCATATTTAAAGAGGCGTAATTCTGGGAGGAGTTGGGGCGGGACAGAAGGCGCGTGCACGTGCGTTACTTTTCACGCTGATCGGGATTTATGTAGTGGAAGAACGTGGAAGTTTGCGTAAGTACAGATTCCTGCATCTGGATTTTTCTGTGCATACGCACATTCCCACTTTTGTGCTTACGCCATGTTATAGTGTGAGTTCTACGCACGGTGTTATACATGAGGCCCCAGGTGACTTGTAGATTTTTTGGATTAAACATGCGAGATTCAAAGTTGTGAAATCCGAAGTGTCGTCCGCGAGCCGTCCGTGCTGTCAACAGAATGATGGGAGCCGATTGGTTATTCGTTTCCATCGAACACAAACTGAATTACGGCACAGCTGCCAACTTCATCTTCGGTGTTCTCAGCAATCGACGACTTCTCGAGTGTCGTTTCTCGTTCAGGCGAGGCACACAAATGTTTTTTGGCTGTCATGCACGGTGGGCTTCATAACCAAATCTTCTATACTTTTTTTTTTCGTGTAGGGGACAGAGCAGAAGGAGCCGAAGATGAAAACGAGAACGTCCTGAACAACAACAGCAGCAGCAGCAGCAGCAGCAGCAACAACAACAAAAAGAATGGCCTGGAAACCAAGATGAGTCGCCTGTCTCTGAAACGCATCAAGACCGAGTTTGGCCCCCGGAAGAGTGCAGAGCACTTCAGTCTCGCTCCGCGTCCGGCTGCTGCCCCCGTATTAGTCCACCGAGTTTAAAAATCTCCTAGTGCTTTGTCAAGCCCCCCAATGTGTGCCATTGAGAATTTGTGCCAACAGTCGATTTATTTGGATGACAACGCCATGCTGTTCTCTTTGAAGCTTTCGTCGAGGATTCTAGTTCTGGTGCTTATGAACGGACATGACGTGGCCGGCAAGTGCCAAGAAGCTCGACGTCCTCCACGTCCCCCCCGGCTCACGTGACGTGACGTCTGATGTGACACCCTGCAGGTGGACTGTGCGCAGCTGGAGCCCCGAGGTGTCCTCAGACATGCACTCATCACTTGGTTGGCATTGCCTGCAGCTTCCTTCCTTAGACTGGCGGGGGCCGCCATATTCGGGCCTTTCGATGACCTCCTCTTCCTCCTCCTCCTCCTCCTTTCGCTGGGTTATTTTTGATTTTTTTTTTGTACGGTGCTCCTCCAGCAGCCGGTGGTCTAATTCAGTGTTCAGTGGGCTCTTCATTACTTTCTTTCTTTCTTTCTTATGTATGGAACATGACAGGCGCGGCGCAAAGGGTGGGCTTCGAGGCTTTCACTTCACCGCCATCTTGTCTTGCAGAACCGATAAAGTAGCCGGTGATGGCGTGTGGCGAAGCTTCTCTCTGCGGTCACCGGCTGGCCATTTGCATTTAGAGGTGAAGACTTTGAGGGCTACTTCAAGACGGGATGGTGAGGCGGCCAGAAGGGGGACATCTGCCTGATTTGGGGGTGTTTATTTTTTATTGTTTTGTCGCCAACACTTGCACATTTTCAGCCCATTATAGGATTTTTATATTTGGGGTGCGTTCTTTGCACAGATTTTCTTGCATTTCAGCCCCCCAGTGGTCGTGTCTGTGACGGCGCGTTGGGTCCTCTGGTGTGCCGGTGGGACTTTTGCACTGCGGAGGTTTCAGGTGATGTCACGTTGTACTGTAAGGTACCCCAACTGCATTTCCGTCGTCGTGCCCAGTCATAGCAATATTAGCAAGACGCCTCCTTTAAACGACGTGTGTGTAACTCCAGTGTCTTGTGTGGTGTCACTCTCACCCTGGCTGCTTGCCTCCGTCTGTGTTTCTAGAATACAATAAACGGCTTTTCACTGCTGGGCAGCGCCCTCTTCTTTGTTTGGCACTCCTTGGGTTTACTAACAAAAAACAAATTGCAAAGCCCTGTTGGAGCAGCGGAGCCATCGGTAGAAATGACTGACTGTGCATTTCACGTTAGGGTCCTGGGGGTCCCAGTGTCTACCCTGGCAACATTTGGGTACAAAGTGTGACCGAGTGACAAGGAGCCAGTCTGTCACAGGGGGCACATTCATCACACCCGGGGTCTGCTCACCCAACCTGCACGACTTTGTTGGTGTGCGAGGAAAACGGGCCCAGTTGAGGGTGGTGTTGGGCTGGTACAGAAATCTTGGCACTGATGCCAGCTTTTACCCCTCAGTCCCAACACGATACCAAGGCAAATCACGGGTAAGTCGGACCCCCAAAACCCCACCAGGCGGCTCTCACATGCTGCCTTTCCCCTCAGGCTGTGGAGATCCGTGTATCACGTCAAGGACTTCCCAGCACATTTAAAAGTGATGTGTTTGATGAACCGAGGTCTCCCATTGGTGGAAAACAGAAGGAGGGATGGAGGGGGCGGAGTTCCATTCAAGCCAATAAATGGCCGTGTGGGTGTGGCTTGTAAACAACCATTCAAAATGAGCTCAATGCTGTTGTGGTTTTTGAGGACTTTTTCATGCTGCCATCAAACACAACACAACTAAGGGGATGAAATCAGAGCCTGGGACGAGTCAGGGGTACAACCCCACTGTGCCACCACGCTGCCCGCCAGTAGAAACTGAATGTTAGAGAAGACCTTGGCAAAGGAGAACAGAATGAAAGTGGTGTGACGAGTGAAGTGACGTCACATGACTTGAGCTCTGATCTGAACTAATGTGCTTTGTTGTAAACTGGAGTTGTGACATTTGTCAGGTAATGAAGGCACCAGCTTCAGGTAAATTTCAAGGTAAGATGGTTCTACGTGTCATCTGTCTGTCTGTCTGTCCCTATCTAGCTAATGCCTTTCCTGCCTACTATATAGTGCCTTTAACACCCACCCATCTATCTATCAATTATATAGTGTCTGTCTGTCACTTACAGTATATAGT
This sequence comes from Erpetoichthys calabaricus, assembly GCF_900747795.2. NCBI lineage: Eukaryota > Metazoa > Chordata > Cladistia > Polypteriformes > Polypteridae > Erpetoichthys > Erpetoichthys calabaricus. The sequence goes on from NC_041406.2 coordinate 2,854,026, forward strand.
GCCTTTCACATCTATTTAACTGTTCCGTCCCCACACATCAGACGCCCACTGTGCCCACCACGCGGGGGCGTCGAGTATGTAAAGGGGATTTGTTTTCTCCATCGGCAGCGTCTCCCACTTAAACGTAATGATTGATGACGAGGCGATGTGTCTGCTTTGGCTGGATTCAGATTGATTGATTATTCTTTCCAGAGGCCCATCGAGTTGTCTGCCTCACCTGCAACCTCCTGCACCGCCGAGCCCCTTGGCCCAATCCTGATGGTGATCGGAAAGGTCAGTCCTCCTGGAATTTCCTGATGAGATGGTGACGTGTGATAGGATCAGGAACGCGCCTTCGTTTCTTCGCAGGACGACAACAAACCCTCAGACAGTCCATACCCCCAAAACAAGAATCCACAAGTAGTAAAAACGGGAAGGCAAACAGACAGAAAACACAAAAACTCTGTGTGCCAGCCTCCTTGTACCCAACAGCCCCTGCACCCTCAGCAGATGACCAGTCAGAGCCACAGTAGGGACTGCAGGGAGTTGAAGTTTCACTCCACAGAGGAGTTTCCAAATTGCCTCCAGGGTTGTGACTCGGATGACCAAGTCAGCCTGCTCTGTGCTGCCCCTTTGCCCTTTTATGCCACACAGCTGGACTGGCAGCCACGTGACATTGAAGACGAAGTTGTCATATGCCCGTCTTCGACTCCGGAGGTGCCCGGGTTTGCTTCTGTTTAGTGCAGCGTCTCTTAACCTTTTTGCCTGTGCAGAACCCCTGAACTAATATTTATGTTGTAGGGAACTCCTCCATCATCATGATATCAGTATTCGTATTTTTGTTCTGTGGTGGGTTGGCACCCTGCCTGGGATTGGTTCCTGCCTTGTGCCCTGTGTTGGCTGGGATTGGCTCCAGCAGACCCCCGTGACCCTGTGTTCGGATTCAGCGGGTTGGAAAATGGACGGATGGATGGATATTTTTGTTATTTATAAATTTAAAGATCATAAGGAAAACACGTATAACATCATAATAAGCACTAGACCGGATTGGTTTTTCTTTTGAAAATTGCAAACAAAGTAAAATGGCATCTAAACACATGTATGTGCCAAAGAAATGTTACTCTTGAAACCTACATGATTAATCCAATGTACTTTTGTAGTGTGAGACCCGTGCCACGTAAAAAAAAAATTAGAAGATGATAAAAAAAACTCAGCAGGCCGTGTTTTCACAGTACGCTAGCTGATCTAATAGCGTGAAATTGGAACAGAAACTCAATAAACCCGAACACTGAACTGTAAAAAGTGTGCATGTGTGTGACGTGATGTGCGTCTGACTGCGCCTGCCTGCGTCAGTGTAACTTGCACGTTAACAAGCCGGTGATGATTCTCGTTAAATAGTTTAATCATTTGTGTACATCAACATACAAATGACTTCTGATTAATACAGAATAGCATGAGCGACATCGAAAAACTACGCCAAGCCCACGGTGGGATAATCCATGTTTGGGGTTCTGTTCAGAGAGTAAAGGATTTCTAAGGTCGACTTTGGGATGTGCTTTACCAGCAGCGCCTCCTGATTTGGTGCCTGAGAGTCGAGCTCCTTTAAAATGCACGCCTATTAGCTCAAAACGGCAGTGTTTAGGTTCGAATACTCAAACTGTTCGAGTAATTTGAAAACACGGCCTAAATAGATAGATCGATACTTTATTAATCCCAAGGGGAAATAACAGCAAACAAAAGAAATACATTGGAGAATGGGGAGTGAGGGGAAACATTGAAACATTTCGTATTAAAGAGTGAATCCCACCTACCTGCACGCTAGAAAACACGTGGGACTGACAAGAGGCTGGCCGGACTTCAGCAACCAGCAGCCGATAACTCATACGCGACACGTATGTGACGTGCGCACAGCACTGCCGCGCATCCCGGCGCCTCTTAATATAAGTAACGCGAACTCCAATGGATTCCTTTGAGATGAAAGCAGCGTTTGGGGGTCCCAAGTGGGGCGACCACCTAAGGGGGGGGGCCCCATTTTTGAGAACGGCGTGTCGCATTCCAGCAGATTTGTCAAGTTATATTCTCCAGTCTAAATCGACCATGGCTCGAGACTGGCTGTGCGGTCTGGCGATCCTATCGATACAAAAAGACCCTGCAGGTCCCAATTAAACTACAGAGACGTCATCGGCGACTTTTCCAATTCGGAAGGCAAGAGAAGTGGATTTTCATCTCTGAACCTGCAGAAACCAGTAAGAGATTTCATGATGACGACGTTCACACGTCCCGTCCAAACACTGAAACTGACATTTTATTTATAGGCCATAAACATGTCTGCATGTGAACGCACAAAGACACGATAACCGGCCGTCATGACATCCATGTGCGAGTTAGGACGACGCCGTCTTTTCTAGACGAGGCCCTGCTAATTTCCGCATTTCACACTGTGGTGGTATTGTCATGAATTGCACTTTTTTAATTGATTATATCGTTATATTTTGATAACGTTATCTTGCAAAAAATGTAGCTGAATACTGTAATGAGACAATCCACCGTATGTTAACAGGATTTATTTTTATTATTCAGTGCACACATAGGGGTGACTGCGTTTGACGTAAGCGGCCCGCGTGGGGTTGGTCAGCCCTAATCCCCGCCCACCCTAATCCCCGCCCACCCCTCAGGTTTATTATTTTCTTCCACCGTTTATCTTTTTTTATGACCCCCGGCTGAGAAAACCTGCTTTAGAGGGTCTGTCTGGCGTCATTTCTCATTAAACGATCCTGTCACGTCAGTTTCATCCAAGTCATCGTCATCTAACGAAGGTGTCCTCACCATGTTGTTGATTTTTTTGGTCCTTTTTTTGGTCCTTGCCAGAGGTGACTTCAGGCTGGATGTCAAAGTCCACGCGAGATTCCGACACTTCTGACGCTTGTCGCTGGTTGTGAACTTCCTTTTGTTCATCACCACAGGGAGGTCGGCAGTGAAAATCGGGAAGACGTCTCCTGGTCTTCAGACTGCCTGGGGCTCAACTGTGTAATCGACAAGCCGGACCACCAGCCGTGGCACCCTTTAGCCAAAGCGTCCTGCAGCCCACTGGCAGGCCGGCCGTCCCCAAAGGTGTGACTGTATGGGTGGCTTTGTGCCGTCTAGTTCTTTAGGGGGTCCTCGTGTTCCATTCATTTGCATATGCTAATTCCACAGGCCCCACCTGGGCAGGATTAGTGAGGGAGAGACATGAAAGGCACTATATAATGAGAGGGGGTGGGCACGTGACCAGTGCAGTTCTTGCTCACGTGTGCTAATGGACATGTGACACGTTGCCATCCTCGGGCGCCACGATGAGCGAGCAGAAATAGCGGACCTTGAGCCAGGGGTCTTCTAAAAGGTCACTATGGCAGAGGGGCCAACTGTTAACGAACACCTTGGCTAAAAACATTACGACTCCAAATTCCCCAGCTTCACGTATGTCACGTTCCCAACAATTCACGCGTTAAGTCGATTAGTGGCTCTGCGTCATTTAGTAATAATGAAAAGGCAGTGGGGGGGTCGAGCGAAAATAAATCCGATTGGGTGGATGGACGTGTCATCGCAGAATGGAGGACTCCAGGGATCGAGGTCTCGCCTTTTAGCGGCTCCTGCCGGGCCGACTGTCATATTGAGTGGGGAGTGGGGTCACCCACCTGTGCCACCTTCCCGTTGAGACGATGGGGAAATCAAAAAGAACCGAGTGGAGATCTTCACAAGTCAGGTGAGTAGTCGTCTCCAAAAGGGTCAGCATACCACGAGCAACGTCACAAAGCCTGGCATCATCCTGACTGAGGAGGCACAAAGTGAAGTTTGTTTCAAAAGAAGACAACAAAGGGACCGGTGAAGGAGTTCAGGAGGCTTCAGTCACACAAGTGTCCTCATCCACCAGTCACCTGCTTGGCATTCGGTAACCCGGGCTTGGAATTCTACGCAATTACGGTTAAACCCGAGATCTGCTGGACGAGTCGGCTCTCCTGTTCTACTGCCATCCGGGGTGTAAAACTAACATCCCGCTGCACCAGCTTTCTATTCCTTATGGCATTTCATGGTAACTCATCAATATTCATGAGTGGGGTGGGGCCTCCAACAAAAACACAATGGCAAACAAAGAGCCGTCCAGCTGGCGAGTGAGACCCATGGCGTGAATCAAGCGGCAGTGATGACGATGATGTGAACGGGTCCTCAGATGTTGACATGTCACTCTACGACTGAACCGCCGGGATACACCTGGAGAATTTGCTCACGTGAAGCTTCACGGTGTCGTGACAAACAATAATAATATTAATAATAAGACGTCAGCCCCCCTACGCATGGGCCACAAATGGCAATGTCCGTGTTGGGGAAATGTGGACGTCATTTCCATCTTAAGTGAAGTGCTGTGTGTCGTGTTTGGTCTCGTAGTACGATGCCCGCTTTGCCCATCCTGAACGTGCGTCACACACTCGACTCATTCTTGGTAGTTTCCTCCATGACATCCTCGGCCTCGCCGGCATGCAGGAGATGGGCAGCTGCTAAGGAGCCGTGTGTTGAATATTCCTCTAATTCTGCATGGAGAACACGCAGTACAGCACATGGCGGTGCCCGTTGGCGTGTGCTCCTCAGCGGTGGTAACGGACCCCTCGGCAGGAGAGTCAACAAGGCGCACGGAGCTTCAGAACACCTCCTGTTGGAGAGCTCAGTGACGGCGACATTTCAACGTGAAGTTCGCAAAATGAAACTCGGCTGTTTGGCTGAAATAATAAAGACGTATCGACTTTCTAAACCAATTGTACATGCGCTAAGCGGGGGTCTCTGCGGGATGACCGGTCACCTGGAGCCGAGTTTTTGAAGTGAAGCTCCGCCTCCCCCTGTTGTTCATTGGTCTCTTCAGTTTAACAAGTCAGTCCCATGTGACTTGCGTTTCCTATCACAGTCCAGCTGCAGACCCCGTGAACTCCACCCCACTGAGGAGCCAATCAAATCGTTTCGTGGTCTTTGCATTACACGATACGCCCAGCCACTTGCATCTTCCTCTTAAGCCGAATTCAAGGCGTACCCCGCGTGTCGTTCTGATGAGGCGTCCTTACGCTGACGGCTCAGGTTAAGGCTGTGGGAGGTCAGCAGATGACCCTTCTGAGTCTCCGCTGCGTACGTCACGTGACTCCTAGCGAGTGTGTGTGTGTGTGTTCACCCTGCGATGGGCTGCCCCCGCCTTGCACCCAATGCTTGCTCAGGATGAAGTGGGCTCACAACGTCACATGGTGTGCTATAAACGTGCGATCCAATTGGTTGCTAAACAGCAAGGCTCTGGAGGTCTGCAGTTGGACCCTTATGGATTTTTTTGACAAATATCTTGAAACGTATCGACTTTCTAAGCCAATTCTACATGAGGTAAGTGGGGTCTCTGCAGGATGGAATGGACTCCACGAGTCCGACGGGCGGCCATTGTCTGTGTATTCCTATTTATGGCAGGGTCCGCCTTTCCTTTTTAAATAGCCCCCTAATGATGGCTCTAAAAAGAACTCCGCTAATCAAATGCTGGAAATCAAAAGGCCGCGCATGGGAAAGGCGCCAAATAAACGCAATGTATTACTATTATTATACAATGCGAAAAAACCAAAAGGCACAACCGGGGTCCGGTCCGGAACCCCAAAGGCTCTGGGGGTGTGACATGTTCTGCATGTTTTGTGTCTCTGCTGTCACAAGGACCCCACTTCCAAATGAGGGTCACCAGGATGGATGCTCTGCGGTGTGCCTGTCAGCAATCTCGGATGACCGTCAGCCCCCCAACCCAAAGACCTCAAAAGACTCTGGACATCCAGAGGTGCGCAAAGAAATAAAAAAATTAAATTCATTTTAGACAAGAATTAATTTATCTTCCATAATCGCATAAGCAGTCCTCGTGGCCAGAGCCTCGTGATTCTCTCGTTTGTCGTCGTTTCTTTTTCGTCTAACGGTTTCGTCTCTCGTTGCACGGCCATTTCAGGGGTTTCAGACTAAACTTGCGTATCTTCCTAAAAGCAAACGGAACATTCTGGAGACAGACCCCCAAGACCACGCAGAAGGCGCTCGGTGCTCCCTCTGTCCACATGGCAGTCTCCTCGAGGGCTAAGGATCGCCATGCTTCTCCCTCACACTCCAGCGCTTTTGAATTCAGGGTGGACCTCCAATCCGACGTACAAAGACCAGCAGGACCACCCGTCACTGGAGCTGAGAGACCTTGATTGGTATTGCACTGTTGAAGTCCAAGAAGAAAGGCCCCTCCTGATTGGGCAAAAAGGTGCTGGGAATGATGTTGTAAACGCCGGCAGGAATCGCCTCCAACTCCAAGTAGCAAAATCCGCACCTGTGACGGGGAAGACAAGCAGGGAGAAGGATGAACAAGAAGCACCGCGGGCCGCCATGTAGGCAGAGAGCGTCTTACGGTTAAAGAGGCGCGACAGGCCTTGTCCTGCAATTTGGGGTTTTAAGAAGGGGGATCAAATATGAGGCCGCCCAGCAGTGGGGCACCCATAATGCAACTGCAAGACAATGTAAGGCCTCAGGAAAGCAGGCAAAGAAAATGTCTTATAGTGCGTCTTTCACCGGTGACACACCATCATCACAAGGTGTGTTAGGACTACAGAGATGAAGTACAAGCACAGCACCAGCAGGGGGAGCTCAGGGTCACACAGTGGGCGACAGGCATGAGCTGGACTGGCAACCATGGCACCTGAAGTCAAGCGGCTGCCCAGAAAGATGACACAGGGTGGGCGGTGTGAGAAGATCAGGGCACTCGAGCAGCAAGGAATCAGGCGCGCCACCCAAAAAGGATTCGCTTTTTAATCTGATGCTTACCCTGCGTTATCTGCAGTGATAGACGAGAAAAAAAGATCTACTGTCATAAAGAGGAGAGGGCAGAAAGTACGAGTGCCGGAGGGCCAAATGCTGAACGTCGTATAGTCCAGAAGTCAGGGATCCACCCATAAGATAACTTACGTCCAAACCAAATTTATTTAAAGGTAAAATATTGTTTAATACCGTATATACTCGCGTATAAGTGGATCATAAAATCAGACCCGACTTAAGACACTCATTCAAAAATACGACAATTTTTTTTTACGTCTTCTTGCCTCCTCCAATCTCACATCAGTTTGTCAGACACGTTGAGTTTTGTTGCAGCAGCGCACTTACCGATTTCTTTCGCCACTTCAACGACTTTTAATTTAAAACCAGCTTCGTATTTTCTTCTGATCGAACGCTCCATCGTAGATAAGGGATGCTCTTACGATAAAAGTGTATGAGGGTGTGAGATACCAAAAAAACACAAATCGGGGCAAACGTCGCTTCAGAATAGTGCGGGTATCACCGTCTGGTCACGTTGGCACAATAGAGAGAGAGAGAGAGAGAAGTTAGGGTACTTGCTGATACAGCGCATTGCTGCACCCACATGGCTGTGTGCCCAGTGGTGACTCTCTCAGGTGGGCATCAGCATATCAATCTCCTGGATTGATTTCTGCATTCGACTTATATGACTGACATTATAAAATGCAAGAAATTATACGGTAAAATCAAGTGCCGACTTACCGTGGGAGAACTTAAACGAGAGTATATACGGTAAATACTTCTAAAAAATGAGAGTACAGTAAAGGACCAAAAATCTGGGAGTCAGAACTCCGGACTTTTTAAAATTTCTTGGTTCTGCGACAACACGCTACGGACACACAACGTGCAATGGATGCTTCCGGAAAAATCTGCGCGCACCAGAAACAGAAAACGCCGGTCACGTGGGACTGAGTTTTTGAAGTGAAGCTCCGCCTCCCCCCCCCTTGTTCATTGGTCTCTTCAGTATAACAAGTCAGTCCCATGTGACTTGCGTTTCTGTGGTGTGTGCCAATTCTTCCAATTAGCAGTCCAGCTGCAGACCCCGTGAACGCCACCCCATTGAGGAGCCAATCAAATCGTTTCGTGGTCTTTGCATTACACGATACGCCCAGCCACTTGCATCTTCCTCTTAACCCGAATTCAAGGCGTACCCCGCGTGTCGTTCTGATGTGACGGCTCAGATTAGGGCTGTGGGAGGTCAGCTGACGGCCGCGGCTCATAGTGAGACCCTTCTGAGTCTCCGCTGTGTACGTCACGTGACTCCTAGCGCGCGTGCGTGTGTGTGTTCTCCCTGCGATGGGCTACCGTTGCCGTCCTTGTCCAGGGTTGACCCCGCCTTGCACCCAATGCTTGCTCAGGATGAAGCGGGCTTGCAACGTCACATGGTGTGCTATAAACGTGCGATCCAATTGGTTGCTGAACATCAAGGTTCCGGAGGTCTGCAGTTGGACCCTCCCTGATTTTTTTGGGATGCTTTTATCTAACGATATCTTAACCAAAATGCACAGGAACTACAAGACGTGCGCAGACGACTGGACTTGATGGTCATGTGACTCGGGTAACGCGTCACGTTTTTCATTGCATTGGCCACCGCTGGCTTGTATTATAAACGTTTATTTTTTTTTTTAATATTTGTTCTCCATGAAATTAAACTTTTTTTCTTGGTCATCACTGCTAAACACACAGGACGAGGATCATTTCTGCTCATTTAAATGATTTTTTTCATTTCTAGACAAGTTCGAGTCGGGGGGACTGCAGCCGGCGACCGCACATATACAGTAAAAAGGTGGGGGGGCCTCACCTGTAATCTCCGCTGTTCGTCTTCTGAAAGCCGGAGGGTCCGGGATCGGTCACCGTGGAGACAGTGAGGAGTTCAAAGCCCACGCTGTACTGCCTGCCAACATCAGAAAAAAGACAAAGAAATGTCAGAGGAGGACACGAGTGACGCGGCCATCGGCCCCGTGGCTGTCACCTGTTGTGTTAAGCACAGGGTTAAGACGCCATGTCTGCAGCTTCATAAAGGCCGACCGTCTTTAGAACACCAGTTACACTTTTATTAATGTGGGTGGGTGTGCCCTGTGCGAACACAACTGAGTAACTGGCACACACGGGCCCGGCTTTACACCTTTGGATTTTCTGCACAGTGACGCTCGCTGAGCCCAGAGGCCCCGATGAGCAGGTCAGGGGGTCTGCTGTGCCTTTACGCTGCTAACAGCTGCTGTGACTTCGGGTTATTCGGAGCTCCGAGTTGTGACGTTTCACCTTCCCACTTCAGTGCGCTCACGTGGGTTGCTGGTCGGGATATTCAGAAAAATGTGAAGTCGCTGCCGATTTGTTACTCGGTCTGCCCAAGAAAAGCAATCAAAGAGAAAAGGAATTTTTGTTGAAGTAAGGAACATAATAAACGCATTAAATACGCATATTGAACACAAAACGCCAATTCAGACTGACCAGATTGTGTGTTTCATTTTAAATAGCTGACTAAGGTGAAGGGTCAGCGTTACGTCACCACTGACAATTCGGGGAGCTCCGTTTCACCCACATTGTCCGATTTTGCAGTTCCGATTTCGTCGGGCGTCCAACGTGACATTCGCGACTCGGCAACTCGCATTTTCTGTCTGCCCCTCATCACACCAATGAACGGCAGACGAGGCCTACGAGGAAGGATGTGGACGTCCAGACCCCTCAAAGCCCACTGATGTTTTTCCAGGTGTTCCAGATAATAATAATAATAATACATTTTATTTGAAGCGCCTTTCAAAAAACTCAAGGTCACTGTACAATCAGGTTAAAAAATAAACATTCAATAACTAGACAATTTAAAATCCAAATAAAACATCAGATAAAACAGCAATAACAGTTACAATGAATAAGCAATTTTGAACAGATAAGTTTTAAGATTAGCCTGAAATTGGTGAAGGGTAGTCATATTCCTAAGATAAGCAGGTAATGAGTTCCATAAGGAAGGTGCCGATCTGCTAAATGCGCGATATCCCATCGTAACAAGACGTGCTGGTGGATTATTTAAGTTAATGGAAAAAGAGGATCTGAGCATACGAGAGGGTTTAGTGACTTGTAGGAGCTGTGAGAGATATGTGGGGGCAAGATTATGAATGGCCTTATATGTAAGGACTAAAATTTTGTAGTTGACCCTAAACTTTATTGGCAGCCAATGAAGCTGCTGAATAACGGGTGTAATGTGATCAGAATAGGGTGTTTTAGTAATTATACGAGCAGCCGAATTTTGAACAAGTTGAAGTTTATGTAATAACTTTTGAGGCAGACCAAAGAGAAGTGAATTGCAATAGTCCAGGCGGGAGGTGACCAAACTGTTGACTAAAATGGCAGTAGAGTGATTTGACAAAAATGGACGCAAGCGATTAATGTTTCGCAGGTGAAAGTAAGCTGCTCGAGTAACAGAACTGATGTGAGACTGGAAAGATAACGTGCTGTCCAGAATTACACCAAGGCTTTTTATCTGATCTGTACAGGTAACAGAAGTATTGTCTATTACTACTGAGATCTTTGATGCCTTCGCTATTGCAGATTTCGTGCCCATAAGAAGCACCTCAGTTTTATTAGAGTTCAACTGCAAGAAGTTGGAAGATAACCAAGACTTGATCTCAGCAAGGCAATCAGTAAGTGAGGATGGTGGAAGCGATGCAGATGGTGAAGTGGAAATATATAACTGGGTGTCATCTGCGTAACAATGAAAGTTTATCTTCCATTTATGAAAAATGACACCCAAAGGAAGCAGATAAATGATAAACAGCAAGGGGCCAAGGACAGAACCCTGAGGAACCCCAGATACTACAGGAGTGGGAGTGGAGGTACATGTATCCAGCTGAATGAATTGAGTTCTGTCTGTAAGATATGACTTAAACCAAGTTAACGGAATGTGAGAAACACCTCGTGCAGATAGCCTTTTTAGCAGGGTGAAATGACAGACAGTGTCAAATGCAGCACTGAGGTCAAGAAGAACAAGGATTGTGATTAGGCCTGAGTCTGCAGCCACTAAAAGATCATTAGTGATCTTAACTAGTGCCGTCTCAGTGCTGTGAAAACGTCGGAAGCCTGACTGGAATGGTTCGTATAAACTGTTAGCAGATAAATACTGATGAAGTTGGGAAGCCACAGTTTTTTCAAGAACCTTTGAAATAAAAGGAGGATTAGAAATTGGTCGGAAATTATTAAAGTCAGTAGGGTCAACCCCAGGTTTTTTCAGTAGGGGGTGAATCACTGCAGTTTTTATAGACTGGTGAACAATTCTGGTGGAAAGTGACGAGTGAATAATTGAAACAACAAGAGGAGCTAGCGAGGGAAGGCAGGTTTTAATCAGAACAGTGGGAATTGGATCCAAGTGACAGGTTGAAGGCTTAGAGCTATTGATGAGATCCATGATCTCTGAGGTGGAAGGAAGCTCAAACATGGAAAATGAATGAGTAGGAGGAGGAAAATCATCAATGGCGGAGTCAATAGCAACAGAGCCTAAATTATAATGTATTGCCTGGATTTTATCATTAAAAAATGTCATTAAGGTGTTACAAAATTCATTAGAAAGGCAGTGCAAGGAAAGAGAGTCTGGGGGACTTGTTAGCGATCTAAGCAAGGAAAAAAGTGTTCCAGAGTTCCCCTTGTTGGAAGAAATTAGGGCAGTAAAATAGGCAGCTTTAGCATGTCGTATGCTGCCCCTATAGTGATGCATATGGCTAAAATACATTTCTTTATGAACATTAAGACCTGTCTTCTTGTACAGCCGTTCCAACTGCCGACCTTTAGATTTTAAAATGCGCAAAGTTGGTGTAAACCAAGGGGCAGTGTGTGTAAATGAAACTGATCGGGTTTTGAGTGGGGCTACCGAATTCAAAATGTCAAGAAGTCCTTCGTTATAAAAGTTAACTAAATCTGGCGGAGAAATAGTTTGTAATGATTCCACAAGTATATCAATACCTAATTGAAAATTGCTCATGTTGATATTTTTAAGATTCCTAAAAGTTATTACACGAAGAGGTTTAATGGTGTAGACAGTAAGAGTCATGTTAAATGTAAGGAGAAAATGATCTGAAGAGGGAAATTCTTCCGCAGTACAGTCATTCGGAGTAAGTCCAGTACAGCAAATCAAATCCAAGATATGTCCTTTGACATGTGTCGGGGTTTCAATAAACTGCTGAAAGTCAAAGTTATCAAGGCAAGAAATAAAATCTCTGGTCGCCGAGGACTTACTGTTATCCAAATGAATGTTAAAATCACCCATTATTATTATGGTCGAAGATAACGAGGACAAATAAGCTAAAAAAGCAGAAAAGTCATTCAGAAACTGTTTGTTGAATTTAGGAGGACGGTAAATAGTTGCAACAATGGTGGGAATAGAGCCAGGTAGTTGACAGACAAGAGACTCAAATGAACCATAGGAAGAGACTGTCAGCGGCGTAACTCGCATTGTCTCGCGGTAAAATATCGCAAGACCTCCTCCACGACCAGAGTTGCGAGGCTGCGCCATGTAAACAAACCCGGGAGGTGTTGCTTCGTTGAGCAAAGTAAAGTCCTGGGGTTGCTGCCATGTCTCATTTAGAGAAAGGATGTCGATGTTACGATCCGTAAGAAGATCCTGAATGAGATGGGTCTTACCTGTAAGGGAACGGATGTTGAGATGAGCAAAGTTAATGGTATCCTCGCTGAGATGAGCAGGAGCGCTAGCCACTGTAGCTAGGCTGGCTAACACACTCGGATCCGAAGTTCTGCCAGATGGCCTCAGCGATGGACGAGAAGTGGACCAGTAAGAGGTTATTGGAGCTCGTGTATCCTGTTGAAAATTCCGGCGGGAGCCTCTATGGATATATCTCCGTCGTGGCCGAAAAAAGATGTCCGGGAAAGTTAACAGGACGTCCACAGGAGATCCAGTCATCCTTGGACGAAGTCAAAGAAGATCCGCCGCCGAATATTGATACAGGCTTAAAACCGGCTGAATCATCGTTGACAGGAGGCAGAGGGCTAGTACAAGACAGGTAAGTGCCCTGCATATCCAGTTTCCTTGCACTGATCCTGCCATCATTAGGAGTTGTTAACCGCGCCCGACAATCCCGATAAGCTTTCAAATCGAGTTCAATTTGGCTAAAAGTTTACTTGAAGAGTTCACAGAAAGTCCACAAAAGTTGTTATAAGTTATTATGGGTTCAAAAAATGCTTAAGAGAAGTTAATTAAAAAGTATTTAAGAATTAATCTCTAAAAAAAAAAAAAAAAAAAAGGGGGGGGAGGCAGCGGCGAGCAGTCACGCCAGCATTCACCACAGATGGCAAATTCAGACCCCCCCCCCCCAATGGCAGAGTGTCGTTCTTCCTTTGGTTTGAGCACATTGTCCCGTGAGCCGTCCTTTTTATTTTTTTATTCTGATAAATTCTGCACACCTTGAAGTGCCATTTCTTGTTAGTGTGCCCACTTCTGCAGAGTTTGCTGCCATAATTGTGTTGATTAGCAATGAGCTGTCAGACGCGGGTCCAGAAAACACTGAGTGCCAAACAGGAGCCGCGATGCCCGCGTCACAGCACTGGTCTGCCTGTTAAGAAATGTAACTTATAAAGGGGCAGAGGGGGTGTGTGGGCACCAAAGTCATGGCATCCCTTTGGCATTCAGGTCCACGTTTATTGTCATGTGCCCCCAGGGTGTTGATATTTGCACTTGTGGGTCTCCTTATAACAAACACAACAAAGTATACACTTAACATGCAACACACACACACAATGATATCAAATGTGCAAGTATGGCGTACATGTACAGCCGTGTGAAAAAGTAAGTGCACCCCAGGAAAGTTTCTGACAGACACTTTACTATTTGATCTTTATTTAAACGCTATCTCTAGACAAAGGTGATGTAACATGACAAATACCGGGCCACTTTTGCTTTTTGTAGTCCTCTGTATCATTTAAACAAAACAGAAATGCAAATTCTGCATGTAGAAAAACTAAGGGCACCCCTAAAGTTCTCAGCACCCCCACTTAGAATGAGGTGCAGATGGTCACCGGCGGCTCCCACTCCTCTATGCTAAGAGCCGCTCAGCCAGCGGTGTCCCCTGGGAGGTCCTCACCATCGGCGGAGGGGGGTTCGTGTCTGCACTCATTAACACTAGAATTACCAGAGCCTATGAAAAAACTCATAGATCCGGCCCACCTTAAATCGCTTCTTCAATCCATTCGCACCTCTCCGCCAGCGTCTTCTGTCATCTAAATGTGCTGATAAACACAAGCAGCAAGTAGCCGGCTATTCCAGCCCTCCACCGACTTCATGAACGTTCATGAACTTCTCTCAGCTCAGGCCTTGTTTGATTATCTGGGAGTGAAGTGCTGGAGTTTTAGAGTGGAAATAAGAGATCGTTATTTGGAACACACGCATTTCATGTGTGTTCCGTTTCTACAGTAATCTGTGTAAACACATTGTTCAAACAGAAACTTTTTCATATTTTAGTAATAAATGTTACAAAATGTAGGCATAAACTATAAAATGTGTGAAGCCTGAAGTCATAGATCAAATAAACACTTTCACAAAAGGTTCAAGAATGAAACGACAGCTTCCGTGGCGTAGCAGTAAGATTTGCTGACTCAGAGCACAACAGGCTTGCCGTTCCTCAGAGACCCCGAGTTCGAGTCCTGCTGGGGAGAAAATGTTTGTTTTCTTTTTAACCTTCGCCGCTCTGCCTGCCTGAACTCCCTGTCTATCTATATAGTAATAACAGTAATTTTATTATTATATAGCAGCTTCCCTGTCTGCCTATCATATAGTGCCTTTCCTTCCTATCCATCTATATATCTATCCCCTTAGCTATTATATAGTGCCTATGGGGTGCCAAACAGGCAATTACAATGATTTTCGGAATATATAAAGTCAGCGTCAGAATATATAACCTCATTCCTGAATATATAAATTTAAAGTCAGATTATATTGATATTGACTGAAACGACTCCGGCACATTTTTAGTAAACTCAATGAGTTCCTAATACAACATAATGAACATCTTCGGAAAAATATTTAAAAAAAAAGAACACCGTTCAGTTAATTCATTCAAAATGATTTATGTGCCCTGCATTTTGAATATTATATTTTTTCTATTCTTTTTATATGGGTGCATTTTTGGAGGAACCTCACAATCCCAATCGACTCTGAGTGGCTTCTGTCGAAGTTTACCTTTCACTAATACGAGTGAAATGACAAGCACAGAAATTTTATATATTCAGGAATGAGGTTATATATTCTGACGCTGACTTTACACAATCAGGCTTTGACGTTATATATAATCGGGAATGATTTTAAATATTCTGATGCTGACTTTATATATTCAGGAATGACTTTATATATTCCGAAAATCATTGTAATTGCCTGTTTGGCACCCCTTAGGCACTGTATAATCCTCTTTAATAAAATCCCTGTGTGCGTCCAGGTGTCCGTGTGTGTGTGTGTCTTCTGGTGAAGTGCGCATGCGCGGGGCATGGTGTGACGCGCGATATTACTGTCAGAGGAAGTTAGAGGCGTTTTACGGAAATACAAACCAGTATTACTGCGAGAGGAAATTAAAGGTACACAATACAGTGACGCATATTACAGCCACATACAAGCCAGTATTACTGTCAGAGGAGATTAAAGGCATATTACCGACGCGCACACCTGTATTACCGCCAGAGAAAATTAAAGGTATATTACAGACGTACAAGCCAGCGGATGTACAAGCCAGTATTACTGTCACAGAAAATTAAAGACACACAATACACGGCAGCAGCCCACAAAGAACGGTCAGCTCAGCAAGTAAACATCAACAAAAGAAAGGCTGAAACACAAAGAAAAATACGACCAACAAACAGAATGAGGTCAAAGTCCCTTGCCATTTAATATAGACTGTTCCAATATTATTCTAGCGCCCGTTATTGTAACGGGCTTAATGACTAGTAGATATATAAAAAAAACAGCTAAGGGGATAGATATATAGATAGATAGGAAGGAAAGGCACTATATGATAGGCAGACAGGTAAGCTGCTATATAATAATAAAATTACTGTTATTACTATATAGATAGACATGGAGTTCAGGCAGGCAGAGCGGCGAAGGTTAAAAAGAAAACAAAACAAACATTTTCTCCCCAGCGGGACTCGATCTCGGGGTCTCTGAGGAATGGCAAGCCTGTTGTGCTCTGAGTCAGCAAATCTTAGCGTTACGCCACGGAAGCTGTCGTTTCATTCTTGAACCTTTTGTGAAAATGTTTATTTGATCTTTAGGCTTCAGGCTTCACACATTTTATAGTTTATGCCTACATTTTGTAACATTTATTACTAAAATATGAAAAAGTTTCTGTTTGAACAATGTGTTTACACAGATTACTGTAGAAACGGAACACACATGAAATGCGTGTGTTCCAAATAACGATCTCTTATTTCCACTCTAAAACTCCACTTCACTCCCAGATAATCAATCAAGGCCTGAGCTGGGAGAAGTTCGTCCACGTGCTAAGTCGGTGGGGGGCTGGAATAGCCGGCTGCTTGCTGCTTGTGTTTATCAGCACATTTAGAAGACAAAAGACGCTGGCGGAGAGGTGCGAATGGATTGAAAAAGTGATTTAAGGTGGGCCAGATCTACAGTACAAGTTTTTTCATAGGCTCTGGTAATTCTAGTGTTAAATTTCAGGCCGAGTGTCGGAAATCCGCCGCGGGTGTGTCGTCGCTCCTGTCCTGTTCCCGATTTCCAAGAACGGGACATAAAGACACAACTGGGATTTGGAAAGCGTCCAGCTGGGGCACTCGAGGGCTGCATCTTTGTCCTTCTTTGTCACCTGACTGTGGTGGCCGGTGAGCTCCAGTGATTCGTAGGATATGATGAGGTCAGGATGACTGCCCACACTCACTTTGAAAAGATTTGCCTCCTTGACAAGTGTGGAATATTTCAATTGGGAAACGTCTCTCAACTGTAAGATGATGTGACGCTTCTTTGGTAAGTGGATGTCTGAATGCAGTCACACGTTAAATTGCTTTAAAAATATGAACAAAGCAACGTGACGTGAAACCATTTGGGTGGGCTTGGCATGGCATGATGGGTCAGTTGTGTACTTTGTGG
This sequence comes from Erpetoichthys calabaricus, assembly GCF_900747795.2. Lineage (NCBI taxonomy): Eukaryota > Metazoa > Chordata > Cladistia > Polypteriformes > Polypteridae > Erpetoichthys > Erpetoichthys calabaricus. Next base: position 2,870,959 of record NC_041406.2, read on the forward strand.
TGATGCAGCGAGAATTCTGGGCCAGAATGTACATCTTCTGGAATGAGGCAAATTGGTGGGAAAACACAGGCTGCTGGACAAACATTTCCAGAATTAAAGAGGAAGCGGCCTCTTCAGTGACTTCACTCATTTAAACTTAACATCTGTAGTGGCCTTTTAAATTGTCCCCTGGGCATTCGGCGCACTTCCCTTCAGCGAGGAGCCAATTCTGTTCAGCGCATTAGAATGAAATCCACAAAAGCGGCTCTCGAGAATCGTCTCACTGTCATCCTTACGCATTAAAAGCACACTGAATACAACGGGGATCTTGAATATAGAAATGAAACATAAGCAGGGTGGGCAAATTACACAAACTGAACTCAGACAATAACCAGGCACATCATTTAAACAAAAAGAGGAGGCCGGAGCCTCTCAGCACCACTGAGTGCAAGACACGGGCAGCAGTCCACATCACAGGTCCCTCTGGCACACACACAGCGGGCCAGTCTGGAGAGGAAAGTCCACAACACGCAACCCACCCTGTAGACCACACTGACACCATGCAGCAGGATCGAATGGAGTTGGAATTTGAGGACTGGGAGATGAAAATGTATTAAATAAAACAAAGAACAGTTCAAGCTAGAAGGAACAGAACAAAAAAAAATAGAATAAAAATAAAATAGAATTGAACTGTGTACCCGCTGTTAGAAAAAACCTGTGGTCAGTGAATGGTCCTTTCACCGAGCGCCAGACCCTAAACTGGGAGTCAAAAGATGCAGAGCCAAAGGTCCAGTAACTGTGGAATCTCAACAGAACTGCTGCAAAGTGCATTTGAGAACATCCACAATCTTGGACAGCCTGGAAAGGCACAACGTTAGTCTTCATACCATTGTGGTGTCGCATGGTGCACTTCTGCTGGAGTCGGCATAAAGAAATTACCACAAAATGGCACGCCATGACAACAAATACTTCTTTCTCTTTCGCCTGCTCCAGTTAGGGGTCACCACAGCGGATCATCTTCTTCCATATCTTTCTGTCCTCATCATCTTGTTCTGTTACACCCATCACCTGCATGTCATCTCTCACCACATCCATAAACCTTCTCTTAGGCCTTTCTCTTTTCCTCTTCCCTGGCAGCTCTATCCTTAGCACCCTTCTCCCAATATACCCAGCATCTCTCCTCTGCACATGTCCAAACCAACGCAATCTCACCTCTCTGACTTTGTCTCCCAACCTGAGCTGTCCCTCTAATGTCCTCATTTCTCATCCTGTCCATCCTCGTCACACCCAATGCAAATCTTAGCATCTTTAACTCTGTCACCTCCAGCTCTGTCTCCTGTGCCACCGTCTCCAAACCATATAACATAGCTGGTCTCACTACCGTCCTGTAGACCTTTCCTTTCACTCTTGCTGATAACCGCCTGTCACCAATCACTCCTGACACTCTTCTCCACCCACTCCACCCTGCCTGCACTCTCTTCTTCACTTCTCTTCCACAATCCCCATTACTCTGTACTGTTGATCTCAAGTATTTAAACTCCTCCACCTTCGCCAACTCTACTCCCCTCATCCTCACCATTCCACTGACCTCCCTCTCATTCACACACATGTATTCTGTCTTGGTGGTCCTACTGACCTTCATTCCTCTCCTCCCATATCTCCACCTCTCCAGGGTCTCCTCAACCTGCTCCCTACTCTCGCTACAGATCACAATGTCATTAACAGACATCACAGTCCACGGGGACTCCTGTCTGATTTCATCTGTCAACCTGTCCATCACCATTGAAAATAAGAAAGGGCTCAGAGCCGATCCCTGATGCAATCCCACCTCCGTCACTCCTACTGCAGACCTCACCACTGTCACACTTCCCTCGTACATATCCTGTACAACTCTTACGTACTTCTCTGCCACTCCCGACTTCCTCGTACAATACCACAGCTCCTCTCAGTCACCCTGTCATATGCTTTCTCGGGTCCACAAAGACGCAATGCAACTCCTTCTGGCCTTCTCTCTACTTCTCCATCAACATCCTCAGAGCAAACATTTCATCCGTGGTGCTCTTTCTTGGCATGAAACCATCCTGCTGCTCACTAATCATCACCTCACTTCTTCACTGAGCTTCCACTACTCTTTCCCAGAACTTCATGCTGTGGCTCATCAATTTTATCCTCCTGTAGTTACTACAGTCCTGCACATCTCCCTTATTCTTAAATATCGGCACCAGTCCACTTCTTCTCCATTCCTCATCATCCTCTCACTTTCCAAGATTCCATTAAACAATCTGGTTAAAAACTCCACTGCCATCTCTCCTAAACACCTCCATGCTTCCACAGGTATGTCATCTGGAACAACAGCCTTGCCATTCTTCATCCTCTTCATCACTGTCCTTACTTCCTCCTTGCTAATCTGTTACACTTCCTGATTCACTATCTCCACATCATCCAACCTCTTCTCTCTCTCATTCTCTTCATTCATCAGCCTCTCCAAGTACTCTTTCCATCTGCTCAACACACCCTCCTCACTTGTGAGTATGTTTCCATCTTTATCCTTTATCACCCTAAGCTACTGCACATCTTTCTCAGCTCGGCCCCTCTCTGTAGCCCACCGGTCCTTTTCTCCATCCTTAGTGTCCAACCTCTTATACAACTCATCATACGCCTTTTCTTTAGCCTTCGCCATCTCTCTCTTCACCTTGTGCCTTATCTCTTTGTACTCTTGTCTACTTTCTGCATCTCTCTGACTATCCCTCTTTTTCTTTGCCATCCTCTTCCTCTGTATACTCTCCTGAACTTCCACATTCCACCACCAGGTTTCCTTTTCCTCTTTTCTCTTTCCAGATGTCACGCCAAGCACCCTTCTTGCTGTCACCCTTACAACATCTGCTGTAGTTTCCCAACTGTCTGGTGACTCTTCACTGCCACCCAGTGTCTGACTCACCTCCTCCCTAAACTCAGCCTTGCAGTCTTCCTTTTTCAACTTCCACCATTTGATCCTTGGCTCTGCCATCACTCTCTTCCTCTTCTTGATCTCCAAAATCATCCTACAGACCGCCATCCTATGCTGCTTAACTACACTTTCCCTTGTATGTCATCTACCTGTGTGCATCTTCCTCCACTCTTGTATGTCACCCTATGTTCCTCCCTCTTCTTAAAATATGTATTCACCACAGCCATGTCCATCCTTTTGGCAAAATCCACTATCCTCTGACCTTCTTCATTCCTCTCCTTGACACCATACCTACCCATCACCTCCTCGTCTCCACTGTTCCCTTCACCAACATGTCCATTGAAATCCGCTCCAATCACCACTTTCTGTCCCCTGGGTACACTGTTCATCACTTCATCCAAATCACTCCAGAAATCTTCTTTCTCATCCATCACACACCCAACTTGCGGTGCATAAGCACTAACAACATTCACCATCACATCTTCAATTTCCAGCTTCATAATCATTACTCTGTCTGACACTCTTTCACCTCTTGACATGCTGTTCCTTCAGAATAACTCCTACCCCATTTCTCCTCCTATCTACACCATGATAGAACAATTTGAACCCCCCTCTGATCCACCTGGCCTTACTCCCCTTCCATTTAGTCTCTTCACACACAATATATCAACCTTCCTTCTCTCCATCATGTCTGCTAACTCTCTCCCCTTACCAGTCATACTGCCAACATTCACAGTTCCTCCCCTCAGTTCCACTCTCTTTACTTTCCTCCTCTCCTCCTGCCTCCGGACACGTCTCCCCACTCTTCTCCTCCTCCTCCTCCTTTGGCCAACAGTAGCCCAATTTCTGCCAGCACCCTGTTGGCTAACAGTACTGGTGGCGGTCGTTGTTAACCTCAGCCTTGACTGATCCGGTATGGAAATTTGTATTGTCTGCATGTCTGGCAAAATTTTATACCGGATGCCCTTCCTGATGTAACATACCCACCCCTCCCAATTTATCTGGGCTTGGGACCATCATGAAGAAACGCACTGGTTTGTGCTTCCCCTGTGGCTCAGTTCGATAACAACAATAACAAGACGTGAAAAATGAACTTACAAAATGAAACCCGATGGAAATATGAAAAATAAAACAAAACTCAAAAGGAAACAACACATGAAAACAGCCAAACGTCAGTAAAAGGTAAATGAAGTGCCTGACGAAAAAGTCACTTTAACACTATGAAGGACTAAGGACCGGAGAAGAGGGACCTGAAAGAGGCCTGCATTCTCTGACGTTATCCTTCAACATCTCTAACACCTCCTGAGTGGGGATTTCGTTTTCTACAAGTTTTTGAACATCAAACATCACCGACCTGCAGCCTCGGAGTTCAATCAGCAGTGGACCCGACTTCTCTATCTGCATCTGATAGATCGGGTTATTCTTGTGAGTCTCTCTATAATTCCCACAACCACCGGCGCTCTGCCCCTTCCATTGGCCATTGATCTACAAAACAAAATACAGAAGAAGTTACAGGTTTGTGAGAGACAGAAATCTTGCTTGTTTGTAGGTGACCAAATGCTTTTTTTCCACCATAATTTGCAAATAAATTCTTTAAAAATCAGACAACGTGATTTTCTGGATTTTTTTTTCTCATTTTGTCTCTCATACAGGCCTCTCTCATCTTTTTAAGTGGGAGAACTTGCACAATTGGTGGCGGACTAAATACTTTTTTGCCCCACTGTAATCTCCCTGCTTTTCAATACACTCTGTCCACCTGTCAACAAGCTGTCGTATTCCTTCATTAAAAAATGTTTCAGGCTGAGCCGCGAGCCACGAATGCACCGCTGTCTTCACCTCTTCATCAGACGTGAATCTTTGTCCTCGTAGGGCTTCTTTCAGGGGACCAAACAGGTAATAGTTCGACGGAGCGAGATCGGGACTATGGGGAGGATTCTTTAACACCTCGAAACGAAGTTTCTGCAGAGTGTCAATAGCGTTACCCGCGGTGTGCGCACGCGCATTGTCAGGCATGAACACGATGCCCTCGGATGACAGTCCTCGCCGTTTCGTCCGAAGTGTAGGCTCTAGCTCCTCGGTGAGCATCTCACTGTAACGAGCGCGGTTGATTGTTGAACTTTTTTCCTGATAATGTTCCAATATTGGCCCCTGAGAATCCCAGAAAATTGTCAGCATCAATTTAGCAGCTGATGGTCGACTTTTGAGCTTTTTCTTGGTCGGTGGTTCAGGAGGCGTCCATTCCATACTCTGCCGTTTACTCTCGGGCTCGTAGTGATGAATCCATGTCTCGTCACCGGTAATGATTCTTTTTAAGAAACTGTCACCTTCCTTAGAGTATCGGTCCAAATGCTGTCTGCAGATCTCCAAGCGCTTCTGTTTGTGCTCTTCTGCGAGTTCTTTCGGTACCCATCTCGCACCAACGTTTCGAAATCCAAGTCTGTCGTGGATTATTGCATAGGCAGAGCCACGGCTGATGTGCAAGTGATTTGCCACATCGTCTACCGTCAATCGTCTATTCCACAGAATCATCTCACAGGTGCGCTCGATGTTATCATTAGTCACCACACCGGTCACGGTGCACTTGATATCTGATGGCTTCCCGTGGCAGCTCCAACAGAACCCGGCAGGGCAGCATCATGGGACCAGTGTTGTGCATGAACCAATTCAAACGAGCGCATTCATTGAACGAGTTCATTTTTCTAAGAACGGTGAACTTAACGTAACGTATTTGCAAGTGGAGAACTTGAACGTGAGCAAGTTCAGTTTTAGGTGAAATTCTGGATCTGGTTTAGGTCCAGATTAAACGTTTTACCTTACCCTGTAATGTAGGGGTGGAGCCGAATCTAAATACGGCATTCAGATGAGCATAAATAGTGGATTTTTACGAATATTTATTCTGTACGAATGTTTTGCCATTTATTTGAATTCGGAAAAATAACATCAAATCAAATCGGCCCTGTCTGTGTCTGCTTGCTTGTGCTTAAGCTGTGGCCCCGCTGACATGAGCATGCGGTGAAGTTCCATTTTTGCTTTTAGGAAATCGTTGGACTTTGCGAGGCCACTTTATATTTTTCCCCGTTGGACATGCAATATGTGACACAAATTTGACCGGAAGCGTAATCGTTTAGTTCACCTACACGCTGGGTCCACAGTCACCATTTGTGTCACATGGTTGACATTAGAGCGGTCATTTAGATGGATACTTGCATCTCTTTAATTTCTTTTTTGACCAGGAGGATATTAGTATATATGGTCATACGTGTTTGTTGCTGGGTATGACTCAATAAAAAGAGTATTTAAATAAAATTCTTCATAATTTTTGTATTTTGTTCAAGAACACTGTAATTGCCTAATATAAGGCATGCAAAATTGAAACAAGTAAACTCATGGGTCATTTATTCTCACTCCTTCAAAAATACAAAATGAACTGAACATGAACTAATTCAAAATTGAAATAGTGAACTATGAAAGTGAATTTATTTATTTTAATGTGTGTGAACTGAACTTTGAGCAAGTTCTTGGAAGGTGTGAACTTGCACAACACTGCATGGGACTACAACTCCCATGTTGCCTTGAAGGTATCCATACTGGGGCTCGCCAGACGGGATGCTGCTGCCTAGTGCCCACTGTCCTGTCCTGTCCTTCCAGCCTCGCCGTTGTGTTTCTGTGTGGCTGCTGGGACTCTAGTCCCGGAGTTGTAGCTACAGCAATGTCCTTCATGTCTTGGATGGATGAGGAATATCACGGCTCCCTTGCTGACCTTCCTCCAGGATGGCCTCCTGGTTCACCCCTCACATTACATTATAACATTAGGTGCACTCATTTAGCTTTGTCTTTAAAAAGAATGCCCTGCGGCCCAATACTGGCCTAGATTTCAGGATTTCTGGGAGTCGGATTGTTCATCTTCAAACTCCACTGTGGATAAAATGAGAAAGCTACAAGTAGCCTAAAAAGACAAAGTTTAAATATGTCAGCGAGGTTCGAGTTTTCCCCAGTCCAGCTGCTGGCATCAGTTTTAACTGGGATGAATTACCACCATTGTATGAATTCAATTCTATAAAGAAACAAACATCTTTAAAAATCAAGACAATTAAAATGAAGAAAGAAGAAGGGAGTTCCATTAGCAGCAGTGACTGCTTACTAATGAGAAAAGCGTCTGAAATGAACGTTTGCTATCACGGCGGCCCTCTTAGATCGGAGTTTGACACGTCTGGCCTGTGCAGCTGTACTCTGGAACTTCAACACAATTCAAAAACTTGCGAAGGTTTATGAAAAATATCAGAGCTTACCCTTTTGGACTGAGTGTAGGGAGTTGGAATCTTTGAAAAACTGAACTTGCATCCTGAGTAGACCTGTTAACAAAACACAGACGGGTTTACTTTCTCACCTGCACATCACGACCACAAGTCAGATACTCATAAAATGTTGTGTGAATGTCAGCAAGTTAGCAGTGTGGACTCAATATGGTCGAGCTTCTACTCTTTCATCGCAAATCTGTGAAAACTCGAGGAGCTTGCGTGGTGGAAGGAGATGCTGTGAGGTTTTCAAACTGGAGGGCATGGAGGGTTTCGAAGTGAAGTTATTCTACTCACAAATCGTGACAGCGTGTGGCATGTTGATGAGCACACACGAGTAAGAATTCCACTGCACTCGATAACACGGGACTCTCCCGACCCTAAAAACCACACAGAGTTGAGATCAAACGTTACCATCCAGCTGAGCTAAAGATCTGCAAACTCACAACTCCACACATATCAGGTGTTCTGGGTGTTGAGTCAATTAGGGTATCAGCTCATCAGGTCACAATAAGAGCCAAGAGACACGTTTACTTCAGCCTTTACTTACCAGGTCAGACTCATTGGGGGTCAAATGTTTCCAAACTCTGGTCCTGGAGGGCCGCAGTGGCTGCAGGTTTTCATTCTCACCCTTTTCTTAATCAGTGACCATTTCTTTTGAATTCATTTTAATCTGTCCTCGTCATCTTGTTCTGTCACCCCCATCACCTGCATGTCCTCTCTCACCACATCCATAAACCTCCTCTTGGGCCTTCCTCTTCTCCTCTTCCCTGGCAGCTCTATCCTTAGCACCCTTCTCCCATTATACCCAGCATCTCTCCTCCTCCTCACATGACCAAACCAACGAAATCTCGCCTCTCTGACTTTGTCTCCCAACTGTCCAACTTGAGCTGACCCTCTTTAGAATAAATACATTTGGTGTCAATGGCAAAACAGAATTAATGAAGAACACGTCAGCTGCACATACTCACCCTAAGGGTGTAATGGATGGTATTCTGTTTCTCATACTGGGATACCACCAGAGTGAAGGTTTGTGTCCCTGCAGCTGTCAGCTTCATTTTGGTGAGATAGTGAGGGCTGTTTATGCGAACGCCATCGATGAATGGTGGAGGGTCAGCTGTAAGCAAGCAGAACTGATGTTAGACGTGATAACAGCAAAGCTTCAACCTTTACAGACAATCTGTGTTGGAGCGCTCAGCAAGTCGCAGAGACTGGGAAGAGCTTCCTGTGAAATCTCTCAGAACAGGAAAAAACAGGCCATGTCGCATATCCTGACCAGAGAGAGGAGCGTCTGCTCACATTCACCTAACTGAAGCCTCTTCTACTGAGATGCTGTGCAAACACGGGCTTTGTCGCTTTTGGCTCAAGCCCACCACATCTCCAGTTCCAGACTGCACTTCCACCTTACCGTCAGTTCAGAGGTTACCATGTAAACTGCTGCACTGAACGTGGGAAACAAACGCATACGACATGGCATGAGTAAAACAAAGACCTGATTACTGTCTATTATTGTGTATTTTACTCAGTCAGTCATTTTCCAACCCGCTATGTCCTAACACAGGGTCGTGGGGGGTCTGCTGGAGGCAATCCCAGCCATCACAGGGCGCAAGGCAGAAACAAACCCCGGGCAGGGTGCCAGCCCACCACAGGACACACACACTAAGCACACACACTAGGGACAATTTAGAATCGCCAATGCACCTAACTTGCATGTCTTTGGACTGTGGGAGGAAACCCACACAAACACAGGGAGAACATGCAAACTCCACGCAGGGAGGACCTGGGAAGCGAACCCAGGACTCCTTACTGTGAGGCAGCAGTGCTACCCACTGCGCCACCGTGCTGCCCCTGCATATTTCATGACTTATTTAAAAAAAAAAATATCCTAACCAAATTGTACAAACACACTCCAAATTATTCAATTAAAGGACAGACGCTCATTCATTTCTTATTATTTTTCTGACTATATTTGCATTGCATATTTTGTGGAAATCAATAACCTGTCCTACCTCAGGAACTGAGACGAGTTACACAATTTACAAAACGCCACTGAGTCTGCGTGTCGCTCATTTGCTGTTCTTTTGGAGTTCCGCTCTGATCTAACAACTGCGGAGGGCCCTGAGCTGCGTGTGAGCTGAGCACCCAGAGCCGCCTCACTCCGACACGTGAAATCATCAGGGCTGTTGCCGTATGTCAGCATATCCTGATTACAGTCTGCAATACACTGAAGCAGCGCCACCAATGGGGCTCGTGCTGGCGGCAGATAGTTGACTGAGCACAGATGCACAGCTGCAGTTTACTTCAATGTGGCGTAGGAGAAGGACATCAACACCCCTGTGATCAAACGCCTGAGCGAGATGGTGTCAAGAACAAAGAGAGACGATGACAACATCTCAGTCCCGTGTGAATTCAGTCCTGAGCGTGGAGTGTTTGACAGAGAGAAGCTCATCGGAAGGTGAAGTCAGCATAATGGAAACCCAAATGGCTGACAAAAAAAAAAATAGACAAGGCCACAGGTCAGCCATCTTGAGAGATGAAGTGGAGGAGCACAGGTGAGCACTGAGGTAGTGAGCGCCCACAGGAAAAACACAAAATGATGCTACTGATCCAGTGAACTACGTGGGACAAAAGCAATCACAGGAGGCCAGCCAGGGTCAGAATGTAACGAGAGAATGGCTCACTTTTTAAAACTAAAAGCGCACATTAGAGGGTGGAGTGTAGTGGAGTGTCTGTGGCTGTGCCTACAAGGCTGCCCGTTCAAATCCCATTACTGCCTGAAGGGATCCTACTCCGCTGGGCCCTTAACCTGAACATGACTCCAGGGGTGCTGTACAATGGCTGACCAAGATATCTGACCCCCCCAAAGGTAATACAAAAGGACAGTATATCAAATCTAGTAAAAATATGTACTGTCACAGCCAGAAATTCTGATACCTACAACTATTCAAAAAGAATTACAATATTCAGGAAATAAGTTAAAACTGACACCCACCATTCTTTGTATTCCAGAGAGCAAACTCTTTTAATTTTGATATAGGACTTAATTTATTATTTTGAAAAATAAAATAAATGAAAATGAGAAGGACAAAATTATTGGAGCGCTCAACTCTTCTGTTGTAACGCACCCTTTCTGCAGCCCTGAAGGAGTCTCCTACACTTCTAAACTGGCAATCTGGCCCTCTCTACCCGAGCAAACGGCTCCAGCTCTCTTAGGTTTGACGGGCTTCCACTACCCAGCTGTGAAATTTCAGTTGGATTCCGATTAGGATCTTCAGAACATTCCAGTGTTTCCATTTCCACCATGATGTATCACGGCTGGAGGACTCATGGCTGCCTGAGCTTTCTGACACTGGACACTACGTTTTGCTTCAGAATGCTTTGATAATCGTCTGATTTCATTGTGCCCTGCACAGATTCAAAGAGCCCGGTGCCCGAGGCATGGCAGCCCACCCGTAAGAATTAATGAGCCTCCTCCATGTTTCATGTTTTGTCTTTGTAAGCTTTATAAAACTGCTGCCATTTAGTTTCAACAGCCCAAAGGACATTCTCCTAGAGGGGCTTTGTCTTGTCAACATGCCATTTCAGCCAACTCGGGTTTGGCTTTTTTGTGTCTGTCTTTCAGAAGTGGGCTCTTCTGCCATGGAGTCCACTTTCACTCAGACGGTGACAGATGGCCTGCAGCTCAGCTGGAGTTTGTGTTGGAAGGTTTCCTCAGTTCTTTCCCCACCATTCAAACTACCCTTCTGTTCAATCTGGGGTCAAATTTCCTGTTGCGGCCATCATGTCTCAGAGGTTGAGTATGGTCCTGTGGTCCTTACATTTCTGACAATGTGAGCTATCATGGTCACAGAAACGTGAAGCTCTTTGGAGAGGATCTTGTAGCCGTTATCTTGACTATATCCTTCTTCCTGTCCTCCTTAGACAACTCTCTGCTCTTCCATCCCTTGTCTATGCTCAGTGTGAAGCACACATGGACACAACCCAGCTGAGTGAGGACTTTGCTCCATTCACGTAGGCTGAGTGACACCTGTGACTAGTGAGAGGAGTTAGTCTGCCTGACCTGTCACTACAACCCAGTCAGGACTGAATTAACTTTGAAGGGGTCCCAATAATTCAGTCCAGTTGTTTTCATTGTTTTCTTTTTATATAAATGTTATGTTAAATTCTAAATCAAAAGCAAAGCGTCTGCTCTATGGAATAAAGAAAGGCGGATGCCAATTACTGCACAGAAAACTGTGGTCCTGCTTTAAATAGTGGAAGGGTATCAAAAGTGGTGCCCGGCCCAATCTATTTTTAATTATCTATTTGACTTGTAGTGAGGAGCAGACAGTGAGAGGAGGAGGAGGAGGAGGAGGATGCAGCCCAAGAACTACTTGGCTCGAGTTACAAAACAGGAAGGACGTCCCTTGGCTTTTTAAATTTTTTGGCAGCCGCAGATCGAGTCCTTCAGCCTGCACTCATTCATGGAGCCAGGAAGCAACTGTGCACAGGATGCCAGGCCAAAGCCACACACAGCACGCTGTTCACTTTTACTGCTTCATAAACAAAAAAAAATAATATTCTCAGAGTCTTAAGGAAGATGGCATGAATCGTTCATTTCTCGTGTTGTGTATGCTAACCCGGACGGAGTGGTGGCACTGAGGCTCAGGCTTTGCGCCTGCAATGGGGAGGTTCGAATCTCGGATACGCCCGAAGTGATTCCTTGAACAGGGCCCTTAACCTGCAACTGCTGCATCCTGGGTATGACGTTAATCTGCATTCAGTCCTGCAAGCAGGTCCTCCAACATGCAGGGAAAACCCGGGCATTGATGGCAGGACTGGCACTGCAGCCACCATAAAAAAAAAAACTCCCACTGTTCCATCCCATCTGAACTAGTGGGGCGCTGAGGTGTCACCCGTTGCACAACTGCACTCGGGTCCTAATTTGGGATCCTGAGATGGTTCGTCATGTGGCGGGCACAGCAATCCCACTCTATGCTAACCCACCTAGCAGCAGGTGTATGGAATACCCCCAAAAGGCTCTGCCTCTATTTATGTGTGGACAGCAGACCTCCTGTCCCCTGGCACTTTTCAGTCAGAGTGGCATATCTATATTTTTAGATATATCCAGATATCTCAATCCTCCTTTTAACATATAAAGCCTTAAATGGCCGAGGTCCAGCTTACTTGTCTGAACTTATCATGACTTACAAACCAGAGCACACATTGAGATCTCAAGATGCCGGTCTGCTTATGATTCCAAGGATTAATAAAATAACAGTGGGAGGTCGAGCTTTTAGTTACAGGACCCCCTAAACTGTGGAATGGTCTGCCTGCTACTATGAGAGATGCCCCTTCGGTCTCAGCTTTTAAATCCCGGCTGAAGACTCACTACTTCAGTTTAGCACACCCTGACTAGAGCTGCTGATTAACTGTACAGACTGCATCTCTGTTGTTAGTCATTAGCACTAAAACACAAGTAACATGATCATTAGAATTTGTTACTAACCCTCACCTATTCTGTTTCTCTTCTCAGTACTCAAATGTGGCACTTGGTGCCCACTGCCCACCTGCCAAGTTGTTTTGCCTGCCTAAGTAAGTCATCTCTGATGGAGGATTGCAGGAATCATTGGGTAGAGGGGTCCTTTCATCGGATTGGCTGGCCCAGCGATGTCTCAGCAGTGGAATGGCCAATAGGGGGAGGCAGCTTGATGGCCAAAGTCTCCAGGGCTCTGAACAAATCCAAATTGTATTATGGGATATCATCTACTGTTGAATTCTGCTCTATATTTGTAATATTTCAATTGTACTATTATATTGAATGTGAATTATATTAATAATAATAATAATAATAATAATAATATTATATTACGTGAATTTCCCCTTGGGATTAATAAAGTATCTATCTATCTATCTATTGTATTGAGGATGACTGGTGTTCTGTTCTGTGTATTGTGTTGTATTGACCCCCCCACCTTTTTTTTTTTTTTTTTGACACCCACTGCACACCCAGCCAACCTGGAAAGGGGTCTCTCTTTGAATTGCGTTTCCACAGATTTCTTCTAGATCCTTCTGTAGTAAAGCTGACCTTTGCAAAGACCCGATTTTCCCAACCTGCCCTTGGGTTTTGTGCATCATTCCATTAGGCCTCAAGATACAGTAATTGAGGACACAACACGACACACAATGGGCCTCAGACGTCATTGTGGTTTTTAATGCTGTTCACCTGAAACAGAGAGAGACGGTCTACAAAAACCTGTGAGAGTAGAAACACCAGTAAACAAAACGAAGAACCTGCACTGATACAGCGCCTTTCCACACTCGGCACACAACAAACCACCTCAGGATACCAAATTAGGACCCGAGTGCAGTCGTGCAATTGGTGACACCTCAGCACAACACTAGTGTGAATGGTGTGAGGGTTTTTTTACAGTGACTGGAATGCCAAATCCTGCCAACCAAACCCCAAATTTGCCCTGGAAGTTCTACTTACAGCACCAGATGCAGATTAGTTTGTGGCAGATGAAATTTAATGTCAGTAAATGTAAAGAATTACACATAGGAAGTAAAAATGTGAGGTTTGAATACACAATGGGCGGTCGGAAAATCGAGAGTCCACCTTATGAGAAGGATTTAGGAGTCATAGTGGCCTCTAAGCTATCGACTTCCGGGCAGTGTTCAGAAGCCATCAAGAAGGCTAACAGAATGTCAGGTTATATAGCGCCTTGATGTGTGGAGTACAAGTCACAGAAAGTTCTTCTCAAGCTTTATAACACACTGGTGAGGCCTCATCTGGAGTCCTGTGTGCAGTTTGGGTCTCCATAAAGACACAGCAGCACAAGAAAATGTCCAGAGAAGAGCAACTCTGCTGATTATGGGGGGCTGCAGGGGATGAGTGATAAGGAAAGATTCAAAGAGCTGAGCCTTTACAGAAGATGAAGAGGAGACCTGAGTGAAGTGTTTGACATTATGAAGGGAATTAGTGCAGTGGATCGAGATGGTGACTTTAAAACGAGTTCATGAAGAACACGAGGACACAGTTGGAAACTTGTTTAGGGTAAATTTCGCACAAACATTAGGAAGTTTTTCTTTACACAAAGAATGATAGACACTTGGAATAAGCGACCAAGTCGTGTGGTGGACGGTAAGACTCGAGGGACTTTCAAAACTCGACTTGATATTTTTTTGGAAGAAATAAGTGGTCTGTTCTTATCTAGAGTGTTCTAATGTTCTAATGTCGTATTCAGAATGGAGCGACTGCAAGTTAAGAGCCTTACTCAAGGGCCCAACGGAGTGGAATCACTTCTGGCATTTACAGGATTCGAACTGGCAACTGTCCGATCGCTGGTGCAGATCTCCAGTCTCAGAGCCACCACTCTGCCCAAACAAACACAACGAAACACGCTTTAAATGTCTTGTTATTAAGTGAAATCTGAGTTAATGAAAAGACAACAAAAACAGCAATGTCTCAATAACTGTGGAGTGTACAGAACGTTGCTACACAGAGTACGTACTTTGCTGTTTTTATGATGACTGCCCTATAAATCAATAAAGACTCGACACCTGACGCTACCTGCTAGCTTCACCTCAGGGAGGTCTCGTCTCTCAGTCGCTGCACTGCTGCTTTTAACTGTCTACTGGACTGAATTGAAATGTCAGATCCGTTTGTAACGTTCATTATCGGCCTCGGCGTACTTACATGGGTAGTAAACTTTCTTGCCATCAGTTTTGTAAACAACTAAGGTGATAAACTCTCGATTCTGTGCAAAGTCATCCTAGAAAACAAAGAAAGGCATTTTTAGTTCTAACACAGATAGAACATTTTATCTTCAAAATATTTTTCTGCCAGTCCTGTTCTTTTTTTTTTTCTTTTGCTTTGTTATTTCTCCATGCAGGTATTGAAATATAAAGTCTGTTCTGCCCACAAAAGGCTGAGGGCAGCAGGCCCAATGCACACAAGCTATGGTGCACCTTACCGTTCATGATGACAGAGGTGTGACGCAGGGTCTCTACTATACATAAATAATTGTGGGGAAAATGTCTTCTCTTATGTTATTATAATAATAATAATAAGTTGCATTTATAAAGCGCCTTTCACAAACCCAAGGTCGCTTTACATATAAATGGCAAGGAAAAAAAAAAAGATCACACGGAAGACAAAAGTTCATCAAAGAGAAAAGATTTGAGTTGAGATTTAAAGGCAGAAAAAGAGGAGCAAACTCGGAAAGACTGAGGAAGAGGGGCCTGAACACTGAAGGAGCTGCCCCCCAGGGTGGACAGTCTGGTGTGTGGGACAGTAAGGAGACCCGAGAGAGCGACGAGGAGTGTATGGAACGGAGTGAGGTAGAGGGGGGCAAAGGTCATGTAGGGCTTTGAAGGTGAGGAGCAGAATCTTGAATTTAACCCTTGATGGCACCAGTGAAGTTGGGAGAGAGCAGGGGAGACGTGAGCAGAATGCTTTGTGTGGCTGCTGAGTTCTAAATTTGCCTGAGCCTCTGTGTAGATTGTGCAGGGAGGCCGATGAAGAGGGAATAACAGTAATCAATACGAGACGCTTTGAGACAATGAACCAGAGTCTGAGCTTCACTGAAGGACAGAAATGGACAGAGGTGGGCAACGTGTCGGAGAGGACAGAATGATATTTTTGACAGAGACCTAATGTGTAGCTCAAACTTAAGTGATGAATCTGTTAGTGTTACAAATTTACTCTTAATCTATTGAATTAAAAAAGAACATTATTTCTGGGAAGGCTGAAGTACAGACAGGTTTCAAATGTATGCAAAAGTAAGTCCAGAGCCCTCTCACCCATGACAGACCCCTCTACCTTTTATTAACGTCTACTCTTGCCAGGCACTACTACTTCTTCTTCTTCTTCTTCTTCTTCTTTCAGCTGCTCCCGTTAGGGGTTGCCACAGCAGATCATCTTCTTCCATATGTTTCTGTCCTCTGCATCTTGCACTGCTACACCCGTCACCTGCATGTCCTCTCTCACCACATCCATAAACCTTCTCTTAGGCCTTCCTCTTTTCCTCTTCCCTGGCAGCTCTATCCTTAGCACCCTTCTCCCAATATACCCAGCATCTCTCCTCTGTGCATGTCCAATCCAATGCAATCTCGCCTCTCTGACTTTGTCTCCCAACCTGAGCTGACCCTCTAATGTCCTCATTTCTAATCCTGCCCATCCTCGTCACACCCAATGCAAATCTTAACATCTTTAACTCTGCCACCTCCAGCTCTGTCTCCTGTGCCACCGTCTCCAGCCCATATAACATAGCTGGTCTCACCACCGTCTTGTAGACCTTCCCTGTCACTCTTTCTGATACCAGTCTATCACAAATCACTCCTGACACTCTTCACCACTCATTCCACTCTGCCTGCACTCTCTTTTTCACTTCTCTTCCACAATCCTCATTACTCTGTACTGTTGATCCCAAGTATTTAAACTCCTCCACTTTCGCCAACTCCATTTCCTGTATCCTCACCATTCCACTGAACTCCCTCTCATTCACACACATGTATTCTGTCTTGGTGGTCCTACTGACCTTCATTCCTCTCCTCTCCTATCTCCACCTATCCAGGGTCTCCTCCACCTGCTCCCTACTATCGCTACAGATCACAATGTCATCAGCAACCATCACAGTCCAAGGGGACTCCTGTCTAATCTCGTCTGTCAACCTGTCCATCACCATTGTAAATAAGAAAGGGCTCAGAGCCGATCCCTGATGTAATCCCACCTCCGTCACTCCTACTGCAGACCTCACCACGGTCACACTTCCCTCGTACATATCCTGTACAACTCTTACATACTTCTCTGCCACTCCCGACTTCCTCATACAATACTACAGCTCCTCTCGTCACCCTGTCATATGCTTTCTCCAGGTCCACAAAGACGCAATGCAACTCCTTCTGGGCTTTTCTAAAATTCTCCATCAACATCCTTAGAGCAAACATCACATCTGTGGCACTCTTTCCTGGCATGAAACCATCCTGCTGCTCACTAATCATCACCTCACTTCTTCACTGAGCTTCCACTACTCTTTCCCATAACTTCATGCTGTGGCTCATCAGTTTTATCCCCCTGTAGTTATTGCAGTCCTGCACATCTCCCTTATTCTTAAATATCAACCCACCGGTAAACTTCTTCTCCACTCCTCAGGCATCCTCTCACTTTCCAAGATTCCATTAAACAATCTGGTTAAAAACTTCACTGCCATCTCTCCTAAACACTTTCATGCTTCCACAGGTATATCATCTGGACCAACGGCTTTTCCATTCTTCATCCTCTTCATCACTGTCCTTACTTCCTTCTTGCTAATCTGTTGCACTTCCTGATTCACTATCTCCACATCATCCAACCTCTTCTCTCTCTTGTTCTCTTCATTCATCAGCCTCAAGTACTCTTTCCATCTTCTCAACACACTCTCCTCACTTGTGAGTACGTTTCCATCTTTATCCTTTATCACCCTAACCTGCTGCTCATCTTTTCCATCTCGGCCCCTCTCTGTAGCCCACCGGTCCTTTTCTCCCTCCTTAGTGTTCAACCTCTCATACAACTCATCATACGCCTTTTCTTTAGCCTTCGCCACCTCTCTCTTCACCTTGTGCCTTATCTCCTTGTACTCTTGTCTACTTTCTGCATCTCTCTGACTATCCCACTTCTTCTTTGCCATCCTCTTCCTCTGTATACTCTCCTGAACTTCCACATTCCACCACCAGGTTTCCTTTTCCTCCTTTCTCTGTCCAGATGTCACGCCAAGCACCCTTCTTGCTGTCACCCTTACTACATCTGCTATAGTTTCCCTGCTGTCTGGTGACTCTTCACTGCCACCCAGTGCCTGTCTCATCTTCTCCCTGAACTCAACCTTGCAGTCTTCCTTTTTCAACTTCCACCATTTGATCCTTGGCTCTGCCCTCACTCTCTTCCTCTTCTTGATCTCCAACATCATCCTACAGACCACCATCCTATGCTGCTTAACTACACTCTTCCCTGCCATCACTTTGCAGTCTTTAATCTCATTCAGATTGACTCTTCTGCATAGGAGGTCATCTACCTGTGTGCATCTTCCTCCACTCTTGTATGTCACCTTATGTTCTTCCCTCTTCTTAAAATACATATTCACCACAGCCATGTCCATCCTTTTGGCAAAATCCACTATCCTCTGACCTTCTTCATTCCTCTCCTTGACACCATACTTACCCATCACGTCCTCATCTCCACTGTTCCCTTCACCAACATGTCCATTGAAATCCGCTCCAATCACCACTTCTGTCCCTTGGGTACACTGTTCGTCACCTCATCCAACTCACTACAGAAATCTTCTTTCTCACTCATTGCACACCCAACTTGCGGTGCATAAGCACTAACAACATTCATCATCACATCTTTAATTTCCATCTTCACATTCATCACTCTGTCTGACACTCTTTCACCTCTTGACATGCTGTTCCTTCAGAATAACTCCTACTCCATTTCTCCTCCCATCCACACCATGATAGAACAATTTGAACCCCCCTCTGATCCACCTGGCTTTACTCCCCTTCCATTTAGTCTCTTCACACACAATATATCAACCTTCCTTCTCTCCATCATATCTGCTAACTCTCTCCCCTTACCAGTCATATTGCCAACATTCACAGTTCGTACCATCAATTCCACTCTCATTACTTGCCTCCTCTCCTCCTGCCTCCGGACAAGTCTCCCCCCTCTTCTTCCCCTCCTTCTTCTTTGGTCAACAGTAGCCCATTTTCCGCCAGCACCCTGTTGGCTACCAGTACTGGTGGCAGTCATTGTGTTGTTAACCTGGGGCTCGACCGATCTGGTATGGAAATTTTTATTGTTGTTCGCATTTTGCTTTGGCAAAATTTTATACCCTTCCTGACGTAACCCTCCTCATTTATCCGGGCACGAAGAAACACACTGGTTTGTGCATCCCCTGTGGCTGGGTTTACTCTTGCCAGGCACGTTTCTCTCAAATAAATAAAGTGACAATGCCATCATGCATCACTTTTTATTGATCCAAATGATGACAACATAGAAGAAAAATGAAAGGACTCAGCTGTGACAGGCTTTTGGGTAGCAATTTAGCACCCGTTTTCATGCCGCTGGTTTGAGTTTGTGTCGCCTAAGCCTGGTTACTACACCTAGGAGAGGACAGTTTGGTGGCACAGTGGTTAGCTGCCGCATTGATCAAACATGCCAGGTAAGAATGCCACACCTGGATGTTGTCTACAGGTGCAAAGTTGATTTATTTCAGTAATTCCATTCAAAAAGTGAAACTTGTATATTAGATTCATTCATCACACACAGACTGATGTATTTCAAATGTTTATTTCTTTTATTATTGATGATTATGACTGACAACTAATGAAAGTCCCAAATTCAGTATCTCGGAAAATTAGAATATTGTGAAAAGGTTCAATATTGAAGACACCTGGTGCCACACTCTAATCAGCTAATTAACTCCAAACACCTGCAAAAGCCTTTAAATGGTCTCTCAGTCGAGTTCTGTAGGCTACACAATCATGGAGAAGACTGCTGACTTGACAGTTGTCCAAAAGACGACCATTGACACCTTGCACAAGGAGGGCGAGACACAAAAGGTCATTGCTAAAGAGGCTGGCTGTTCACAGAGCTCTGTGTCCAAGCACATTAATAGAGAGGCGAAGGGAAGGACAAGATGTGGTAGAAAAAAGTGGACAAGCAACAGGGATAACCGCACCCTGGAGAGGATTGGGAAACAAAACCCATTCAAAAATGTGGGGGAGATTCACAAAGAGTGGACTGCAGCTGGAGTCAGTGCTTCAAGAACCACCAGGCACAGACGTATGCAAGACATGGGTTTCAGCTGTCGCATTCCTTGTGTCAAGCCACTCTTGATAAAGAGACAGCGTCAGAAGCGTCTCGCCTTTGGACTGCTGCTGAGTGGTCCAAAGTTATGTTCTCTGATGAAAGTAAATTTTGCATTTCCTTTGGAAATCAAGGTCCCAGAGTCTGGAGGAAGAGAGGAGAGGCACAGAATCCACGTTGCGTGAGGTCCAGTGTAAAGTTTCCACAGTCAGTGATGGTTTGGGGTGCCATGTCATCTGCTGTCGTTGGTCCATTGTGTTTTCTGAGGTCCAAGGTCAACGCAGCCGTCTACCAGGAAGTTTTAGAGCACTTCATGCTGCCTGCTGCTGACGAACTTTATGGAGATGCAGATTTCATTTTCCAACAGGACCTGGCACCTGCGCACAGTGCCAAAGCTACCAGTACCTGGTTTAAGGACCATGGTATCCCTGTTCTTGATTGGCCAGCAAACTCGCCTGACCTTAACCCCACAGAAAATCTATTGGGTATTGTGAAGAGGAAGATGCAATACGCCAGAGCCAACAATTCAGAAGAGCTGAAGGCCACTATCAGAGCAACATGGGCTCTCATAACACCTGAGCAGTGCCACAGACTGATCGACTCCATGCCACGCGGCATTGCTGCAGTAATCGAGGCCAAAGGAGCCCCAACTAAATATTGAGTGCTGTACATGCTCATACTTTTCATGTTCATACCTTTCAGTTGGCCAACATTTCTAAAAATCCTTTTTTTGCATTGGTCTTAATTGATATTCTAATTTTCCGAGATACTGAATTTGGGACTTTCATTAGTTGTCAGTTATAATCATCAACATTAAAAGAAATAAACATTTGAAATACATCAGTCTGTGTGTAATGAATGAATCGAATATACAAGTTTCACTTTTTGAATGGAATTACTGAAATAAATCAACTTTGTCATGATATTCTAATTTTATGACCAGCACCTGTATGTGCAGCCTACTTGGTCTTTCTATGACTGTGGGGGTCTCCCTTCTGCACTGGTGAATGTAAACTGGTATTTACTGTGAGATTTGCCTTGTAGTTTGTACTGTTGTATTGTATTTCTGAGGTGGCCATGACAGATTTGTCACCAAGCTCTGTCAAGAGGATTACTTGTGTTCTCTTTTGTAGGTTGCATTTACCTGATTTTTTGACACCCATTGCATACCCAAACTAACTAGAAGGTGGTCTCATTTTTTTCACCCTACAGGTTTTTTAATTTTTTTTTTTTTAAGGTTGGGGGGGCTGTCAAAAAGCAGGGCCTGTTAAAGCCCACTGAGGCATTCCTTGTGTGATTTTTGGGCAATGCAAGAAATAAATGGTTGTTGTGTGCGTGTGATTGGGCCCAGTGATGGACAGACGCCTGTGCAGCTCTGCCTCCTGCCTTGCGCCTGACATTTTTAGAACCCGTTCCAGCTTGTTGAGCTAAAGTGGAAAAATTGCACAAAAAATGAAAGGAAAAGAGAAAGGGAAGGTGAGGGGCAAGCAAAGACTGCAACCTGGAGTTCAGTATTTTGAGCAACAAAACTGTTAGAAATGAAGCAAAAATCAAAGCCAAAAAGAAGAGCAAAGAGTCATTACAGACGTTTCATCGCCACGCCATTATGAAGTCGGTGCACATCTGAGTGGAAACTCTGACAACATATAAACACATGGCTGCACCCGTAACGAAACACAATGGCGGTAAAATGATAAAAATAAAAATAGAAAAATCATTGCATAAAATCATAAACAGCAAATGACATCACAGATGAATTCCATGAATTCAAAAACCCTCAACGAGCACACAAAACCCAGGAATAGTTCTATAAAAAGGCTGAAATAAATTAAAGACAAGAGCCAGGACTGGATAAAGTACGCTTGAGAATGTCAGGCTAGTCCTAAAAGAACCGAATTCCAAAGGCGCTGCCCCCTGCTGGACTCAGTATCTTGTTTATTAAGATTAAGTGGGGAAAAAAGTCCTATCCATTGTAAAATATACCTGCAAATACTACCTTGTCTGTGATGTGCCTGGTGAGCAGGACCCACACTGCTGCCCCTCCTGGAGGGCATTGAACTTCCAGCCTGTACTGGGGATTGTTTGCCAGGCTGTAGGCATCTTTGGCTGGACCGTGCTTTGCATCCCAAGTACTGTGTAAATAAAAAAATAAAATAAAAAGAAGTCACAAACCAAACGACATAAAAAGCAGATTCTATTCCAGTGTTTCTTAACCTTTCTGGTGACAGGACCCACTTTCTTCCCCATTGCAAGGATGTTTGAGATGCACCAATGGAGGCCCCCACTGGTGAATCAAGTGCAATCATAAGAGTTTGTTGCCCCCTAGTGAATTTCGCACAATCGTGGCAGCACTGACCCCCTTGATGAACTGAGCATGCTCATGAGAGTAGGGGTTAGGAGGTTCACGCGAGACAAATCAACAGTACTGGGCTGTCTAGTGAATATAAATGTTCATTTTTAACTAACCCTGACGGACCCCCTGAAGCCCATCCACGTTAAGAACCCCTGCTTTAGAGGATCCACCATTGTCCATGTAGCAAAAAAAAAAGCAAGTCCAATCTGCCTGACTGACCATCGTTCAACTGCACTATAGCAATGAAGCAGAAGCTAGCCAGAAATTATACAGTGGGGGAAAATATGGATTTGAACCCCTGCTGAATTTGTAAGTTTGCTCACTTTACAAAGAAATGACCAGTCTCTCATTTTTATGTTAGTTTCATTTTAATGGCAAGAGACAGAATATCAACTGAATATCCAGTAAAAAACACGTTACAGAAAAGTTATACATTGATGTGCATGTCATTGAGTGAAAGAAGGACTTGATCCCCTACAGCTCAGCCAGAAGTCTGACTCCCACAGATTGGTGATTACAATCAATCAATCAATCAATCACAGATACTCCTGATCTCAACTCGTGATGTGTATGAAGCCCACCTGTCCACAGAATCCATTTCTTCCATTCCAGCCTCTCCACCACCATGGGCAACTCCAAAGAGCTGTCAAAGGACGTCAGGGACAAGGCTGGAATGGGCTACAAGACCACCAGCAAGAAGCTTGGTGAGAAGGAGACAACTGTTGGTGGGATTATTCAGAAATGGAAGAAATATAAAATGACCCTCAGTCGCCCTCGGTCTGGAGCCCCATGCAAGATCTTGCCTCATGGGGTGGTGAGGACGGTCATGAGAAAGGTGAAGGATCAGCACCAAAACTACACGGGAGTAGCTTGTTAATGATCTGAAGGCAGTTGGGACCACCACAGTCACCAAGAACACCACTGGTAACACATTACGCCGTAATGGATTGAAATCTTGCAGCACCCGCAAGGTCCCCCAGTTCAAGAAGGCACATGTACAGGCCTGGATATTCACAGGTAAACTGAAGACAAGCAGCTCCAGACCGAGGGCGACTGAGGGTCATTTTATATTTCTTCCATTGCTGAATAATTCCATAGTACTAGGGTGCTGTACCGTGTTAGCCATTATGAATGTAGAGAAAAGCCAAGCAAAATGACACCTTTTATTGGCTAACTAAAAAGATTACAATATGCAAGCTTTCGAGGCAACTCGGGGCCCCTTCTTCAGGCAAGATGTAATCAACATTTACATCTTGCCTGAAGAAGGGGCCTGAGTTGCCTCGAAAGCTTGCATAT
This sequence comes from Erpetoichthys calabaricus, assembly GCF_900747795.2. Classification (NCBI taxonomy): domain Eukaryota; kingdom Metazoa; phylum Chordata; class Cladistia; order Polypteriformes; family Polypteridae; genus Erpetoichthys; species Erpetoichthys calabaricus. The sequence continues at coordinate 2,894,655 of NC_041406.2, forward strand.
TGTAATCTTTCTAGTTAGCCAATAAAAGGTGTCATTTTGCTTGGCTTTTCTCTGAATAATTCCACCAACAGTTGTCACCTTCTCACCAAGCTTCTTGCTGGTGGTCTTGTAGCCCATTGCAGTCTTGTCCCTGGCGTCCTTTGACAGCCCCGGGTGGTGGAGAGGTTGGAATGGAAGACACTGATTCTGTGGACAGGTGGGCTTTATACACATAGCAAGTTGAGATCAGGATTGATTGATTGTAATCAGTGTGCCACATGGACACACAGCCAATCCATGGGCGCCAGAATTCTGGCTGGGTTGTAGTCGATCAAATCCTTATTTCCCTCAATGACAAATCAATTTATAACTTTTATGTCCTGTGTTTTTTCTGGATTTTTGGTTGATATTCTGTTTCTTTGTATGTAAGCAACCTTACAAATTCAGCAGGGGATCAAGCACTGGATTCGGTACAGTCTGCAACCCCTCGATCCTACATACTGTACTGGCCCACCTGAGTGCTGTGGACGACTTCTGACCTTCTACTCAGCACACAGACAGACAGACAGATCCATACCTGACTTTATTAAAATGCAGTCTTCAATATGGTGGGAGATTGCAAAATGACTGCCAGCTTTGAAGGGGAGATCATTTTTGAGCAAAATCACCAGTGGCTGTATAAAATCTGCCAATCTTCAGTTTTACTTAAAAACCTACACGTTCCTGTCCTAACACTGTAGCTCTATGCATTTGCCATTTCTCTGCCAGTTTCGCCATCTGTCTTACCTAATTATTAATGTCTATTTTTAGAACCTTGGAGTCAATTCCTATTAGAGCCATGTCAGGCAGGATCTCCAACGTGCAACACAAACTGGCACCAGTAACACAATATGGTCTGAACATGTGTGAGACGCCGATCTGTCAGACTCGATAATCCCCAACATTTTATGTTGAGTTATGCTTGTCAATTTAGCAGATCTAAGAGTCCGACATTATTTTCTGCACACTTTTACGGGCAGGCCTCTGTGACATTGTCCTGTTGTCTTCTTACTTCTCTTACATTCTATGACATTTTTTCTTTGAGACTTGGGATTTCTGTTTTGGGATTTTGGAACCGGATAGGATAGGGATAGATAGATAGATAGATAGATAGATAGATAGATAGATAGATAGATAGATAGATAGATAGATAGATAGATAGATAGATAGATATGAAAGGCACTATATAACAGATAGATAGATAAGGCACTATAGATAGATAGATAGATAGATAGATAGATAGATAGATAGATAGATAGATAGATAGATAGATAGATAGATAGATAGATAGATAGATAGATAGCGTAGTTGGCAGGATTAGATAGATAGATAGATAGATAGATAGATAGATAGATAGATAGATAGATAGATAGATAGATAGATAGATAGATAGATAGATAGATAGAGTAGTTGGCAGGATTAGATAGATAGATAGATAGATAGATAGATAGATAGATAGATAGATAGATAGATAGATAGATAGATAGATAGATAGATAGATAGATAGATAGCGTAGTTGGCAGGATTAGATAGATAGATAGATAGATAGATAGATAGATAGATAGATAGATAGATAGATAGATAGATAGATAGATAGATAGATAGCGTAGTTGGCAGGATTAGATAGATAGATAGATAGATAGATAGATAGATAGATAGATAGATAGATAGATAGATAGATAGATAGATAGATAGATAGATAGATAGATAGCGTAGTTGGCAGGATTAGATAGATAGATAGATAGATAGATAGATAGATAGATAGATAGATAGATAGATAGATAGATAGATAGATAGATAGATAGATAGATAGATAGATAGCTTTATTAATCCCAAGGGGAAATTCACAATTAACTTCCATTGCTGACTTCTCTTTTGATTTGTGATTTTACTTTAAAGTCACACTTTGTATTTACCATAAAGCCATCTTGTTTGTTCTATGGGCACTGCCACTTTGTGCAGCTGTTACTATGATTGGTTAGGACACGCCCCCTAGAGAGTCACATCACATGACATCACACAAGAGTCACATCACATGACTCCGTGTTCAGTTTTGTCTTTTTCTTTTGTTCTTTCTAGTTTTTCACATTCTTAACTAGTTTTGATTTTGCTTTGCACATTGGGGTTTATTACACCATAGTTTTAATTATTGCCTTTGATCCTTGCTTGTCTAGAGATAAAGATTTCATCTCCAGGTTCTTTATCTACCTTTGCTCTGGTCACCTGCCAGCTTACATTTGTGGCAGAACAGCATCAGTGCTTGGTGTCCATCCATAATGAAATACTGAATGCTGGACCTGACTTGCCACTTTCTTAACACTGTATGTGTGGCGTGTGGCAGGGGGCCCTTGCCTGGCCGGGACCTGGGGAGGGAGCGTATCCAGAGCATTACCTTATTGTATAGCAGGTCCACGGCTCAGATGAAAGGCCAGTTTTTAAACAGATAATCACCGCACTCGTGGTTTAAAGAGGGGACGTGGTAGTGTGGCCGGAGCGGTGCCCGGGCACTTTGTGATGCGGGTGGTCCTCACTTATGTGCACAGGTGAGGAATCGTCCGCATCCGTAACTGATACTGGGAACTGCTTATCGCCACACCTGAACCACGTCTCCATTATATATAGTAGGAGCGCGAGTGCGGAAAGGGGGAGAGGAAAAGAAAAAGTGAACAGAGGTTAGAGGAGAAGAAGGCAGCTGGAAGCGAAGGAGCCCGTGCGTGAGGGAGCAAGCGAGCAAGAGCGGGCTCGCTATAAGAGAGAAGACAGCTGGGCAGTGAGCCCTAGCAGGGTGTTTGGCCGGCACCTGGGGGCAGTCAGTAGTGGTCGCTCCCGCTGAGCGTTAGTGAAGAGCAGGAGTGACCAGAAGGAGGATGGCTCACCACATATGGCTGCAGGAGTCTGGGACTTGGGAAGTGTAAGCCCCAGTGTGAACGCCCTGGTCACTGGGGACCCCACCGGAGCCAAAGATCGGAAAGGTGAACAGACCAGCAGAAGTAAGAGAAGGTCAGCTGCAGGTGGGGCGACTCCCCTGGTGCACAGCCTGGATGGGAGAAGCTGGGGAGTCGCCAGTAGAAAGAAGGCACTGGGCTTTGTTTTAAAAGGACTGCTTCCAGCCATTGTTTTAACCTCGTTTTTAAAAGGATCTATTTATGTGATTTTAACCTCCACATTTTTCACTTGTTTTTTAATGGATTATTTATTTAATGACTGTATGCGACACTGCTCTATTTATTTGAAGCACTTTGCACATTTTGCACCATCCCCTTGCTTCGTTGTTCATGTCTTCACTGTCCAGCTCATCCAGTTACATTACCAACGGTACTGTCGGATTCGAGAGCTCTCCAGAAGCCAGATGGGAGCATAGAGCCGAACCCGCATCGTCACATACCTCCCCCACAGCACTAGGTGGCAGCGCCCCCTGGGTTGCAGTGGTGCATCGGACTCCCGCAAGGCTCCATGGGAGCTGGAGTTTGGAGCAGCCCTGTTGGGTTCCATGGGCACTGCCAGAGGGTGCTGCAGCTGAGCCCTTAATTGCAGCACTGCTGCCAGAAATACGTCAACGAGCACCTGGAGCACTTCTGGGTGCCTTATAAAAGGAGCCAGCAGCCACTACTCTGGGAGGCAGAGTCAGGTGGAAGAGGACAAAGCTTGCCAGGAGGTGGGCGGTGAAGGAAAGAAAAGAAAGCGTTTGGTATAGTTTTGTGCTGTGCTGGAACTGAGCTGTACACGTGGGAAACGGGGGAAGGCGTTTCCCACAGGGGAAAAAATAAAAATGTGTGCCCACGTCTGTCTGTGTCGGGTTTGCCCGGCGGTGTGCCCCCTGGTGGTCCACATATAACAGGTCAAAATGAAATCACACTACCGGTCCACTTGTATCAGAGTGAACATCATATCCCATAAACCTTTACTGTATCTGATTTCCTCTGAACGGAGTACCTGAATTAGAATTCTTACAGTAGGTAACCAGTTATTTGGAATATTCCATCTGGGGAAGTCAAAGCTAAAGGACGCCACCACATGGACACCATTAACTCATTTACTGTACCTGTGAATGCACGAAGATTCCTTGAACAACGCAGGACTCCAGCTCAGGTAGATAACATCGTAGTACTGGCAGAGGTCTTCCCAAGTAATCCAGAACACTCCTGGGTCACAGAAATGTTGAGATATGAAGAAATAAAAATGGGCTTTTTAAGAAGATCAAATAGATAAAAACTTAACTTTAAAATCTACTGTCTTTTCACGCTACTGATCAGGCGATTAGAAGATGCGTTTAGTGGTCAATACGGGTTAGTTGTGGTCATAAATCCCCCATTAACAACCGTTTTTAAGGGTGTGATGGTAATTTGTTGCATTTCGTGCCAACAGATGTTTGAGTAAATTTTCTATTTAATGCACTAGCTGACAAACGGCTTTACTGTGATCCACCTCGATGAGCAGTGCTTTGGGGTTATCTTAACGCTCCGTCGATAACTGCTCATACGACTCACCTGACACAGCAGTGGACAAAAGTTTTGGTAGATGATACAAATGTTGTGTTGTGTAGCTTCAGTTTTTGTGGTGGCAATTCCCATTGTTTTCACATTACTGTGCAGAGTGATCAGATGAATTATTAATTCACTGCAAAGAGCTTGATTAGCATAAAAAGTTCACTTTATCACAAAAACCCATTTTCACTTATTTTGGCCCTGGCACAAAGTGTCCAGCAAGTGCCAGGCCCTTCTCCTCCTGAGGAGTCCGCTACAGCATTGTGTTGTCACCCGTGCACAGCTTGATCAGTATTGGCAGCTGGTGGGTGACAGTGACGTGAAGACTTTTGGACAACGGCCTCGTGTCAAGATAGGGAGCAAAGAAGTCACTTCTTTCCATGCAAAACATTAAGGACAGACTGAAATTCTGCAGGAAGTACAAGGACTGGACAGCAGAAGACTGCAGGCGCAAAGTTATTTTTTCCGATGAATCCTCCTTCCGACAGCTTGGGATATCAGGAAAAATCAATCGTCCAGAGAATGAAAAGGTGAACGCTACCATGAGTCTGGTATCACTGTGCCGACAGTTGAGCATCCTGAGGCAATCCAAGTGTGAGGTTGCTTCTCATCCAAGGGAACACTGCCATAAAGAATGGCATCAAAACGTCCTCCAAGAGCAACTTCTCCCAACAATTCAAGCGCAATCTGGTGATGATCTTTATATTTTCCAGCATGATGGAGCACCAGATCACAAGGCAAAAGTAATAACAAAGTGGCTCGTAGATCATAACATTGAAAGTTTGGACCTGTGGCCAAGAAACTGTTCAGATGTCAATCCCAATGAGAACCTGTGGTCAATTCTCAAAAAGCAGGTGGACAAGCAGTAGCCCACAAATTGCGATGAACTCCAAGCATTAAAATGGCAAGAATGGATCGCTATCAGTCAGGATCTGGCCTAGAAATGGATATCCAGCATGCCAGGGCGAACTGCAGAAGTTATGAAGAAGGACGGTCAACACTGTAAATATGGACTCTTTACATCTCAATTTGATGTATTTTTCAATAAAAGCCTTTGAAACTTACGAAGTGTTTATAATTGTTCTTCAGCATATCATAGAAATGAAAATAATAATCTGAAAATGCGGAAGCAGCTAAGTTTCCAAAATGCAACATTTGTGTCACAGCCAAAACTTTTGGCCACTACTGTACAGTCTGCAGGTCACTTTGAACATTTATATCGAAATCCATGGAGAGGGTGACCATTTATACTGAGAAAAGGGTGGATGAACTTACGATACAAGCGAATGTGGGAGACATGTAAGCTCTCAACTCCTGACCGAAACAAGCGAGTCCCAAAGCGACGATTAGTACGCTTGGCTCACTCACCATTGTCAAATTTCTGTGCAGTCTTTGGATCAAAATTGAGGTACTTGAGCAGTTCTGGAGTCCAACTCTTCTCATCGCGTTCACTAAAGCGGCCTTTCCATCGCAAATGACTCCAGGGGTTTTTGAGTTGAAGAAAACGATATCCCTGAAAGGAAAGGAGCAAAGACATTTAAACTGAATAAAGATTTAAGGAGTAACACAGAACATGGGGAAAGCTGTCTTTGAATCTCCTTGAGCACATCTACTACACTAAGGAACTTCACTGATACTCGAGTTCAATGTACCACTGCTACGTTAAAATTGGATGCAGATATTTATTTTATGTTCCTGTCAGGGAATACGGGGAACAAACAAAATTGGAAATCAGCAATCAAAGTCAAAGGGTATCCTCTGGACAGTCAGCACGTCCTTCTTTTCAGTGACTTTCGTTTTGAAATATTTAGTGAACACCACAGAAGATAAGCCATGCATGGATAACCTAATATTCCAAAGGCGGTGCGTCTCTCCTGTTTTCTAAGCAAATAGAAGTTCAAACAAATGAGGCTGCTGGTTCAGTTCTCATCACTGACAGCTTAGTGAGATTTCTGTCATTTTACCTGCCAGTGCTCACAGTGCGGAAATGCAAAGAGATGTTGGGATAAGTGCATAATGGATTTGGGATAAAGAGATTTGGGTAACTTAAATGCAGCGCACAGTGGACAAGTGATGGTGGCTTTTAGACAAACCGTAGGTGAGAGCAGTCACTTCATTAATGGCCTCAATAACGAGGTGTCCGTAAAATAAAACGCACATTACTCCATGTGTACAGTATGTGCTGCACTGTGGCTTGAATACTAAAGCCAGGCTCTAAATCTGAAATGACAAGAAGTGGAAAGATTCTGAACGCTTCAAATACCACAGATCTCCGCTTCAGGGGATCTCTGTAACTGTGAGTGAAATTCAGCAGAACAGCGCTGATGTGCACTGCAGCTCTGGGCCCCCAGCACTGCTTTTACCTTTGTGTGTTAATTCTATCTCTGGTGTTTTTCCACAATTCTAAAACAATATGCTTATACTACAAAGTATCCAAATGTGGCTGTGCAAATCTTATATGTAAAGCAGACTGGAACAATCTTGTGTTCTTGTGTGTGTGTGTTACCATTCAGTTGTTGATGCTTAGTAACCACAAGGGGCCGCCAGAGAGCCCCAGACACAGCCATACAGGGCACAATAGGAGAATATAAATACAATAAAGAGTTTTTATTCTACAAAGCACATTCCAACAATAAGCCACAATCTTATATATAAAGCAGACTGGAACAATCTTGTGGTCTTGTATGTAAGTTATCAACCAGTTGACGTTTCTGGTGTGCACTGTAAAAGCAACCAACAGTTTTATCATGAAAAATCAATCTGTAGTATTATTCGTTTGTCATTTAATATTTGTTTTTGTTAACTACTAGGGGGCTTTGCCCGCTGCTCGCTTCGCTCACCAACCCCCGTTTTTGTTTTTTCGGATACACACTTTTAAGATTTTTTTTCTTTGAATTTTTGCTATTTCATTAGTTTCACTTTTATTTCAAAACTTCTGTAAAAACAATATTTGGAATCTTTGGAATCCCAATATGCTGAATCTTTTTAATGAGGTCCATGAGACGTGTTTTTAATGACTTTGTACTATAATTCAGGATTGGTTTCTCTGTTTGCAATTTCAGCACAGACATCCATCCATCCATTTTCCAACCCGCTGAATCCGAACACAGGGTCACGGGGGTCTGCTGGAGGCAATCCCAGCCAACACAGGGCACAAGGCAGGGAACCAATCCCGGGCAGGGTGCCAACCCACCGCAGGACACACACAAACACACCCACACACCAAGCACACACCAGGGCCAATTTAGAATCGCCAATCCACCTAACCTGCATGTCTTTGGACTGTGGGAGGAAACCGGAGCGCCCGGAGGAAACCCACGCAGACACGGGGAGAACATGCAAACTCCACGCAGGGAGGACCCGGGAAGTGAACCCGGGTCCCCAGATCTCTCAACTGCGAGGCAGCAGCGCTACCCACTGCGCCACCGTGCCGCCCTCAGCACAGACAGTTAATAATTTTTTTTGCAAAGTAATCAATAAATGCATGTGAGGTAGAACACGTTTCTGAAATTCTCTTGACTTAAACTTCAAAGCCTTACAATATTTACATACTTCTGACATATCACCTGTGTCCATATATTCAATCTCTATTTGCCTTTTTCATTATTTCTCCGAGTAATAATTTCTCTTCTTTTGTGCTAATGCGATCTTTACTTTCTTTTTTTGACATTGTCGTTTTTTTCTGCTTTCATATTCTGTATCTTGCTCTGCATGTGTTTCGCGCCTACATTTTTTTTGAGTCTTTTGAATTCCAGTTTTCATCATCTCTAACCTGCTCTGTATGTATTTGGCCCCCTTGTTTCTATTCTGTCTTTTATTTCTGACCTCGCATTATCCTGCTTTTTTTTAATGACACCTGGTCCGTGGTGATTATTTTCCCTTTCTTGAGTAACAATTTCTGTGTTTGCGCTCCTGCAATCTTTACTTTCTTTTTTTTTATACTTTCTAATTTTCCTACTTTCATATTCTATAACTTTCTCCACATGTGTATTGCACCAACTATGTTTTTTTGAGCCTTTCAAATTCCACTGCTTTCATAATCTCTATCCTGCTCTGCATGTGTATAGCGCCAACGTCCGGATTGGACGTGCTTTTTTTTCAATTCCACTTGTTCCGGGCTGATAATTACTTTCCTTATTTTCTGAATTTGCACCTCGATTATTCTATTTCTTTTTTGTCTCTCCAATGCTTTTGAGTCTCTTTTCTCCACGCTGCTTTCTTCTTCGTATTGTCCTTATACGCTTTATATGCGCTGACAGCCCTGGATCTGTGTGTGCTCAAAGCCAAACCATGACGGAGTATGTTAATCCCCGTGCTGTTATTTGGTTGTAAGTAGGGCATGTCTTGCAAGAATCTCATGTTCTACGTCATCGCGAGATGGTCCTGGGTCAATCTCTTGGCACAAAGTCTCATGTTTAAGGTCCCCGCGAGACGCTCCGTGGCCAATCTCTCTAGTCTCGCGGATCTTTTAAGTGTTCACCTCTCTTGGTAACATCTGTAAACTTAACCATCTTGTTACTTATATTTCTATCTAAATCATTTATATATATTAAAAACAGCAGCGGCCCCAACACTGCCCCCTGCTGGTCACCCCCCTTAACTTCACCCAATTCTGATGAGGTGATCTTTTAAGTGTCTTCCGTGATCTTAACGTGAAGATCACATATCGTAGCCGTATTGTTCCTCTAGAGGATTTTTTTTTATAATAGAGAGATAAGTTCATCTTGAATTATTCTTATTGTAACAATGTTGTAGTGGTAACAGAATTAAATCAACCTATTAATAATATTAATTTAATTGATATTTTTTTTTCCATTGTCAAAAATTGGAAGGGCATCCGGTGTAAAATTTTGCCAAATCAATATGCGGAAAGATAATCTGCTGTAGCGACCCCTAACGGGAGCTGCCAAAAGAAGAAGAAGTAGTTAAAAATGGTCACTGTCTAGATCCATTGGACTAATTCCCTTCATAATTTTAAACACTTCAGTCAGGTCTCCTCTTCATCTCCTGTAAAGGTTCAGCTCTTTTAATCTTTCCTCATCACTCACGCCCTGTAGCCCTGAATCAGCCTGGTCGCTCTTCTCTGGACCTTTTCTTGTGCTGCTATGTCCTTTTTGTAGCCTGGAGACCCAAACTGCACCCCGTACTCCAGATGAGGCCTCACCAGTGTGTTATAAAGCTTGAGCAGAACCTCCTGTGACTTGTACTCCACACATCAAGGCGCTATATAACCTGACATTCTGTTAGCCTTCTTAATGGCTTCTGAACACTGTCTGGAAGTCGATAGCTTAGAGTCCACTGTGACTCCTAAATCCTTCTCATAAGGTCTACTCTCGATTTTCAGACCACCATTGTGTATTCAAACCTCACATTTTTACTTCCTATGTGTAATATTTTACATTTACTGACATTAAATTTCATCTGCCCAAGTCTGTCTGCTGTCCATGTCCTTTTTTGATGATATAATGGATTCCAAATTATCTGCTAATCCACCTCTCTTGGTAACATCTGTAAACTTAACCATCTTGTTACTTATATTTCTATCTAAATCATTGTAGAGAAAAGCCAAGCAAAATGACACCTTTTATTGGCTAACTAGAAAGATTACAATATGCAAGCTTTCGAGGCAACTCAGGCCCCTTCTTCAGGCAAGATGTAAATGTTGATTACATCTTGCCTGAAGAAGGGGCCTGAGTTGCCTCGAAAGCTTGCATATTGTAATCTTTCTAGTTAGCCAATAAAAGGGGTCATTTTGCTTGGCTTTTCTCTACATTCATAATGGCTAACACGGTACAACACCCTAGTACTATCTAAATCATTTATATATATTAAAAACAGCAGCGGCCCCAACACTTCCCCCTGCTGGTCACCCCACTTAACTTCACCCAATTCTTTGACTGTGGAAGATTGTGGGTTCGCTTCCCGGTTCCTCCCTGTGTGGATAGCGCTTTGAGTACTGAGAAAAGCGCTATATAAATGTAATGAATTATTATTATTATTAATTCTGATGAGGTTCCTCACACCGTCACCCTCTGCCTCCTGTGTCTGAGCCAATTCTACAAACATCACCCTGATCTGTCACTTCTTTAAGTTTGATGCCCACCCTCTCATGTGACACCTTATCAAATGCTTTCTGAAAGTCAAGATAAATAAGTTGTGTTTTTTTTTTTTTTAAATTATATTTTTCTCAAACAATTTAAATAAAACTATTTTCCTCCTGGGCAATGCCAGGTTCTTCAGCTAGTTAATACAATATTGTCCATGCAAAGTCAATTCTGCAGTTCAGAGACAGAAACCTAACAGGCCTTGCTTTGAAAAACCACCATTCTAATACTTTACTGTAAATCCTGCCACACAATGTGCTCAAAAATGACAACACCATACAATTACCAGGAGTCTAAAGTATATAAAAGTTACGATCATCCCCCAACAACTGATCGGGAAGCTGAGCCTGTTGGGCCTGAACACCTCCCTCTGCAACTGGATCCTGGACTTTCTGACCGGAAGGCCTCAGTCAGTACGGATCAGGAACTGCACCTCCAGCACCACCACACTGAGCACAGGTGCCCCACAAGGCTGTGTGCTCAGTCCCCTGCTGTTCACACTGCTGACTCACGACTGTGTAGCAACACACAGTTCAAATCACATCATTAAGTTCGCTGATGACACGACCGTGGTGGGTCTCATTAGCAAGAACGACGAGTCAGCGTACAGAGAGGAAGTGCAGGGGCTAACGGACTGGTGTAAAGACAACAACCTCTCTCTGAATGTTGACAAGACAAAGGAGATGATTGTTGACTTTAGGAGGACACGAGGCGACCATTCTCCGCTGAGCATCAACGGCTCCTCTGTGGAGATCGTCGACAGCACCAAATTCCTGGGCGTCCACCTGGAGAAGGACCTCAGCTGGTCCCTCAACACCAGCTCCCTACACAAGAAAGCCCAACAGCGTCTCTTCTTTCTGAGAAGACTGAGAAAGGCCCAGCTCCCACCACCGATCCTGACCACCTTCTATAGAGGAACTATCGAGAGCATCCTGAGCGGCTGCATCACTGTCTGGTTTGGGAATTGTGCCATATCGGACCGTAAGACCCTACAGCGGATAGTGAGGACAGCAGAGAAGATCATCGGGGTCTCTCTCCCCTCTATTGAAGACATCTACACCACACGCTGCATCCGCAAAGCCACCAGCATTGTGGCTGATCGGACACATCCCTCTCACACACACTTTACCCTCCTGCCATCTGGAAAAAGGTACCGAAGCATTCGGGCACACACATCCAGACTGTGCAACAGCTTTTTTCCACAAGCCATCCGTCTCCTCAACAAAAAGGGACTGGACTGATAAACACACACACACGCATGCACACACACACACACACAAACATTATCACTTAGCTTAACTCAACTACCTCAAAACATTGAGATTGGACTGACTAAACAACACAAGCGCAAACACACTGACCTACACTACCAAACTATCGTATACACCAACCTGTCAATGCTTTTTTTGCACAATATCCATTACTGGACAACTTTTTGCACTAACTTCTTTACTTCCTAATTTTTGCTGCTACACTAAGGAATGTTTACTGTTTCTCCACTACCTCAACTCATCACCACAACACCTTATTATTATGTTACGTTTGTGTTTTTGTCACACTGTCACTTTGTTGCTTTTGTTTGCACATTTCTTAGTTAGCTAGTTTAGTTTTTCTGTTAATTTATGTTGTAATTTATGTTGCATGTAGCACCTTGGTCCTGGAGGAACGTTGTTTCGTTTCACTGTGTACTAACTGTATATGGTTGAAGTGACAATAAAGCCTACTTGAACTTGAATTTAGGGGAAAGCAAATCAGAAGCTGACTTCTACTACCTTATATTCTCTGATGTCCAAGACAGCATAAGCATGAGTCGGCACCAGGCCCCATCGCTCGCCTTCTTCTTCAGTCATCACCCCTGTAGCTGTAGTGATGAGGACGTGTCCCTTATGAAACCTGTCAATTAAGAACCGTCACACGTCATTGTTGGATTTCATCTTTTTGGATAACGAGTGGCACAACAGGATTATACAGGTGGGTTGTGAAATTCCACTCAATTCATTGAGAACTGAAGCTTGAGCTCCACAATACTAGGAACGTGCGGTGGACTCAAAACGAAGAGCACTTTCGTACCTTTGGTAGAGCATTCTGAACGTGTTGTCCTTGCTAAAGGCCTGATTGTCTGAATGCATTGCAATTCGTTCAGGAATCCAACCAGTGAGGGCATGGAGATCGATATTCTGAAAGAAAACGAGGAAAAGTCTGCATTTTATATGCTGGTATGTTTAAATACTATCTGCCCCCCGTGGCTCCACCCGTGTAGCTGTGAAACGGGACAAACTTTAAAAATCAATAAAAAAAAAATTTTAAAAATGTCATTTGTATTGAAAACAATTTATATTCATAGCTTTCCTATCCGAGGGCCTCTTGATATACAATATTTTTGGTTTTGCTACCGGGGTGAGGACATAGAGGTTTCATGGAGAACTAACCTGGGAGAAAGCGACATAAAGCCGACCATGCAAGAAGCCCGGTGAGCTAAGATCAAGCCCTGCCAACTTGAGTGTCCATCCCTGGGCCTCATTAATTGACATTGCAAAGCAAAGCTTCACTGGGAACTGCAATCTCTTGAATTGAAAGGGCATCTCCGTCACGATTAGAGGAATACGAGAGATTCAAACCCTCTCACCAATGTCACATCCTGTGATGATCATCGCCTCTGTGATGTTGTTCTGAAGCTAACAGACCTGGAGACGGGTACCATTGCAAAGTTTGGGTGGGCTCAGGAGTCTCAAAAGGATAATCGGTGCTCCGACTTTCCGGCAAGCCAGGAGGATTAATGGAATTTAAAAATTCTATAGGATACGGAACTGAATCATTGTGTTTATTGAAGTGTACGTCTGAGACAGCGTGTCAAATAATTTGAGCACCAACTGATTGATTTTATGCCTCCCCTTCCCCTTGGCCCGCAGCCTCTCTCTCGGATTTGCGCTTATAAATCGGTGCCGCAAGCGAACTGTGATATTTAGCACGATGAGAGAAGTCGCAAAATCAACCGGAATGTTTAAGCAAATTATAGAAAAAAAAAACCCGTTAAGTAGTTCTCTCGTGAAAAGTGGACAGACAGACATTGGATTTTATATATACAGTACTAGCCATCCCCTGCGGCTCCACCCGCAAAGTAGTGAAACAGGACAAACTATAAAAATCAATAAGCAAACAGGTATCGCTAGCTAAGCAGAGGCAAGGTGCGCTCCAACACGCGGCGACAAAATGGAGGCTAGTGTGTCAGTGAACAGAGTCCTGACTGGCTCCCCACTCCTGACGTCAGTCACACTTCCCCCTCCCCTCAGTCCGCAGCCTCTGTCTCAGATTAGCGTGAGTATATCGCTCCTGCAAGCGAACTGTGATTAATTATTAACATGATGAGAGAAGTTGCAAAATCAACCAGAATGTTCAAGCAAATTCTAGAGAAAAAAAAAAAAAGATCTAAATCCGTGAAGTAATTCTTTATTTCGCTCTCTAAGCGGCGGTAAGGTACACGCCCCTCGACTGAAGCGTGCGTGAGGAGAGCCACGCCCCCCTCCCCTCGGCGTCTCTCTCAGATCTGCACAAATAAATCAGTACTATATATAGCGCAATGAGAGAAGTCGCAAAGTCAACCAGAATGTTCAAGCAAATTCTAGAAAAAAAAAAAAGATCTAAATCCGTGAAGTAGTTCTCTCGTGTCAAGCGGACAGACAGACGGATTTTATATAGATAGGGAGAGAGAGATAACAGCAGAGGTTACCAGACGATCAGCAGCTACGAGAGATTTAATGCAATCAATCCTCAGAATGGAATTCTCCGATTATTCCGTTTTGCATTTACTTTTTAGATTTTAGACTGTTATTTAAACTGGAAGTGAAGAAGAAGCACAATGCATCGACACCTTTTTTCTTTAATATTAGATCAACTTTTTTTCACTATTTATGGACAAAAAAACGTGTTACATAAATCTTGTTACTATAAAAGTCATTTTTTAACATGAAAATGTTTGATTTAAAACAACTCACTGAGTTTGAACCTGGGAAGTCATAACCACCCATGACCTTCATGTACGCCTTCTCGATTAGAGAGACCCACAGTTCATTCTTGTTACTGGAGTACGAACAAAGCAGCTCTCCTTCGCGGTCCACTGGCAGAAAGTCATCAATGATCACCTGCAGGAGACGGCGACACAGGCCAGTGAGACACAAAAGCAAACTTCGAAGGTAATCAAAAAAGCTTAAACAGCTTGAACTATGGCAGCGTATACTCTATTCATGCCTGATTATTACTGTTTTTATGAATTACAGATAACGTATAACTTGTGTGAATCTTCAATGATCACTTACAATAAGGCACAAGGAAATAAAAGATAATGATATACATTTATGAAATATGTGGTAATGCAAAAATATGGGTTTTAGTGGAAGTTATCCAAAAAACCCTAATAACAGAAGAGGGAAGGACTGTGTGGCAGACCCGGCTGGGACGTCCCTTCTACATATGTTCCAGGGGAGCAACCAGTACCTCCTCCGGGACACTTGGGGGCAGCCTCCCTGGCTGACGATGGTGCCTCAGTTTCCTGCAGGGCTCCATGGGAGATGGAGTTCTCCCACAGCCCAATTGGGATCTGAGGTGGCCACCAGGGGGTGCTGCATGGGTCCCTGAGCCAGCCTGGACAACTCTACAGTCCCACCTGGAAGTGTAATTAGAAACAGGTGATCAAGCACCTGGAGCACTTCCAGGTGGGCTATAAAAAGGGCCGGCAACCACCAATCAGGAGCCAGAATCGGGAGGAAGAGGATGAGGTTGCCAAGGAGGAGTGGTGGTGCCAAACGGGAGTGTTGTGGTGATTTGTTTAAAGTGCTTTGGGACTGTGTTGTGACTGGAGGGTTCACGGGGAAGACGTGCCCTCCAGTTGAAGAAAAATAAAGTCTTTGTTGGATTTTACACGTGCCTCTGTGCGAGTCTGTGCCAGGTCGGGCGCTATACAGCATCAAATTCACAACTGTAAAAAAATACGCTTTTGGTTGTTCTATTGTACAGTAAGTGGGAGAATAAAACACATTTGAAGATCACACTCACATCCTTAAGCTCACTTAAATCAATCTGGGGTTGTGGCAGGCCTAGTGTCTCTCTGGCCAGCACTAACTGAACCCTGCACAAGGGTAGTGCCCAGCCAGTCTCAGAACACTCCAATCACCATCTTAACAAGTCGTCAACTAACCTAACCAGCACGTCTTATAGGATGTGGACGGAAAACCAAAGTACATGAAGGAAAACCGGACACAGTCAGTGGAGAATGAGCAAACTCAACACAGACAGCAATCTGATGTGGCATTCGGATCTTAAGACATTGCATCTGTGAGGTGGAAGCACAACCCACTGTGCCACCGTGATGCCCATTTAACAGAATACTCTATAAAAATGCAACTCTACATAATGCTAAAAACAGCTCTGAACAACAGAGTGGCACAGTTAGAGGCAAAGCGCCACTGTAGACCGGAATATGAAAATGGCCCAAAACTGTCAATTTGATTTATGCAGCAGTGTCTTCATCATGTAGGATGCGCACTATTGAATAGTGAAGGGGTAAATGGAGCTACTGCTGCTATTTTAGAGTACATTACGCTCTATCGTGGATGCAAAGGCATTTCTGTCAGCAGACTGCTTGACTGTTAGATCAAAACCAAATGGACAATAAAGAAAACACTTCCTTCTATTATTAAGTTACTTAAAAAAAACAAATTTGGAAATAATGGTCTATATGAACTTTCTTTTACTCTTTCACATACAATTTGAATCAAACTCACATACCTTCCTGGGAACTCCATTGATATGAAGCTTTACCATATACTTGCCACAAGGATTATACTCTGGTTCTCCCTTTTTATTTTGTGGGTAGATAACGCTGCAGAGGTAAAATGCAAGAGAGATTACTGATGTTTTATGACATACCCAAAAAAAATAAATACATCTTGTGTGTAGAATACACAATCAGTTGTACACAAATACTCAACGCCACACACACACACAAAACCCTCGGAGCGCCTTGCTGGCACATGGGGAATGATGAGGGTTCTTAACTTCTGCTACCTTGTTTCCCCTACAATGGAGAAACGTCACTTCTGCTGTGTCACCCAAAGCCATGTCCCTTCCGGCAAGTCCGACAACTCACTACGGACACTGGACCCTTTGAGGTCCGATTTGGTGCTATCAATGCAAAGAAGATTAACGTTTGTCAGACCAATGGTCCTTCCATTTCATTCCTGGTTTTTGGAATATCTGGAACTGCATTGCATTAACACGCAGTACCAAGGTGGTCACCCCAGTACTCTGATGGCCCCTCTGGTTTGCTTCCTACGATGATCTAAAGAAAGATTAACTTCACAAAGCATACAGAGACAGAGCAGCATCATGGCACCGCATTTAAGTTTTTTTTTATATATTTTTGAGATGATTTTTTTGGGGGGGGGGGGGGGTAACCACAGACAGCGAAAATAAGTATGGAGGTTCAAAACAATTAGAAGTCACCTGTGGCTGCTGATGGCCTGAGCCGGTCTTACTTCTGAATCTTCATAGATTAACTCTTTGAGGGCTGAATATTTTTTCCAAAAAATAATGCTTTCATACAGAAATCAACATAAAACTTCTGTTGCTGCATGCTGTAGCTGCCAGTTTGCCAAGAATGAGCGGCAGGTCTTCACATGGCTGGGACAGCAGCGGCGGTGGTCACGGTTGCAGTGCATTACAATCTGGATTCTACCTCTTGTCATTGTTAAGTGTCAGTCCTCCGTGGTGAACATTGTCAGTGCCCATGACTATTTGGGGACCGATCAGCTGAAGCTGGAACCTTACATTCGTTTTTGATCACTTGTATCAAAATCTGAATCCGACAAGTCATAGTCCAGTTCAGAGATAATAGGCAAGACATCGTAGCTTTTCGCATTCGCTTTGATCTCTCGCCAGTGCCATTTTCTGCGCCTTGCTACTCACGTGAGCGCAGGGAATCTCAGTCAAACCAATGAATCTAACTTTCCACCTAGCAACGAGAGTCCAATGTAACAGTTGGTTTTGTCGCAGTTTACAGTTGATTACCATCGTCAGCTCCTCCTTTTGACAAAAGTCGACATCAGCCATGAAAGAGCTAAGTTCCAAGTGGCACTTCAGCCCCCGCATACTGCAGGGAATCAGCCGGAAACCAGTAGAATCGGCTTTATGCTAAGACCCCCATTAATATCGCTGCAGAGGACAGCAGTACATACTGTATATATAAAGAAAAAAAAACCTAACATGCTGCCCGTATTCTGCACATGCGTGGTAGGAATCCAAAACTTGAAAGGAGCCGACCAGCCACCTCAATCAATTCACCAAAGCAAAGAATGAAAGATCATGAAGATGAGAAGGCCTACGTGCGACAGAAGCAGTGGTGAGAAACACTTTAAGGCCCCCAAAGGTGTTTTCAGTGGCTGATCTCTGAATGTGTCTTGACGTGCTGTAGGTTTTACTGAATTATGCATCGACTACTTCCCAAGTTGGGAGTTTAAGCTAACAAATATGAATAATTCACTTAAACTTTCAATTGGGTAATACTCTAAGAGTGAATGTCAGTATGGCCGAGAAGATGATGGCTGAAGATATAATGGTGCCATATTAAAACACTTCATGTTAGATTCAGAATCAGAGTAGCTGAACCAGTAATTTCATGTTAGCACGAGACCAGTTTGTCTACTGCCATCTTACTGAGCATACATCTTACACATATTGAAGTAAAAATGTGAGGTTTGAATACACAATGGGCGGTCGGAAAATCAAGAGTCCACCTTATGAGAAGGATTTAGGAGTCGTAGTGGACTCTAAGCTATCAACTTCCAGACGGTGTTCAGAAGCCATTAAGAAGGCTAACAGAATGTCAGGTTATATAGCGCCTTGATGTGTGGAGTACAAGTCACAGGAAGTTCTGCTCAAGTCTTTATAACACACTGGTGAGGCCTCATCTGGAGTCCTGCGGGCAGTTTTGGTCTCCATAAAGACATAGCAGCACTAGAGAAGGTCCAGAGAAGAGCGACCAGGCTGATTCAGGGTTACAGGGGATGAGTGATGAGGAAAGATTCAAAGAGCTGAACCTTTACAGGAGATGAAGAGGAGACCTGACTGAAGTGTTTAAAATGATGAAGGGAATTAGTCCAGTGGATTGAGACTGACATTAAAATGAGGTCATCAAGAACACCAGGGGGACACAGTTGGAAACTTGTGAAGGGTACATTTCACACATATATCAGGAAGTTTTTCTTTACACAAAAAACGTTAAGACACTTGGAATAAGCGACAAACTTTAAAAATCAATAAACAAAAAGGTATCACTAGCTAAGAGGATGTAGGGTACACTCCAAAACACAGAGGTACACTGACTCCCCACTCCTGATGTCATGCTTCCCCCTCCCCTCAGCCTGCTGCGTCTCTCTCGGATTCGTGAAAATAAATCAGTACCGCAAGCAAACTATGATACATAGCGCAAAATCAATCGGAATATTCAAGCAAATTAGTGTAGTAGACAGTAGGACTTTAGGGACTTTCAAAACTCGACAAGATGTTTTTGGTAGAAATAAGTGGAGAGTGCTGGCGAGCTTTGTTGGGCTGAATGACCTCTGCTCGTCCAGATTGTTCTAATAAAGATCTAATAAACACATAGGTGACAACTGTGATTACCACACCATCCCTGCACCATGGCTAAGCAGCAGTCTAGATCTGTAACGATCACTTTGGAATGCTTGATTAACATTTAGTAGTAACATTTCGCATCAAAGTGTCCACATCGTGTCTGAAGAGCGATCATATTTAGAGGACACCCACCTGCACATGACTCTCGTGGGTTGGACTGTCGGTCACACCGGGTATTTTTTTTTCTCTCCATTTCACCAGTAAATCTGCAGCTACCCGATTTTATTGTGAGGCTCTGTTGGTGTGTCAGATGCTAGGCTTGCTCTGATTGGCTGCTACTTATGTGAGCTCAGCTGTTTTACACAAACCTGTATGTCTGTCCGTCTTTATTTTTATGTTGAGATTGATGTCGCAGCGTGACAACCACAGCTCACACACGTTATTCCTCCATAATGTGCAGCATTTCCTGTCGTCCCTCGTGTGAGCCGATCCGGGGCCTGCTTGGTACTGCAGTGCGACCAGAGCTTCTCACAGGACTCAGCTCTGCACCAAAGTGAGATTGTTGTGTTCACATCCACTGTACCTAAACCAACTGGATTAGAGGCTCTGGAGTTTGAAACAATGAACTAGCTGTGAAAACGTCTTTAATTTACTTTCATCAAAAATGAAACTGACCAGACCGGCAGCTCCAGTGTCTTTCAGTGACATTCTGGACTCATTCAAACATTCTTTCTCTGCCTGACACCATGTCTGCTATAACTCTTCTCATACAACAAACACTTGATTCTCACCTAATCTCACAAACTTCAGTAAGGCTAGAAAACTCAAATAGTTGACAGAACACTTCCAAGGTGGATATGAAAGAAATTTCTGGTGTGAGTTACCTCGTAATCAGCTTCTTGTTGTATCGCCGCTCATAGGCTGCACTTATAGCCAAAGACGCCACAAAAGAGCAATCCGAGACCACCGTCT
Organism: Erpetoichthys calabaricus; assembly: GCF_900747795.2. NCBI lineage: Eukaryota > Metazoa > Chordata > Cladistia > Polypteriformes > Polypteridae > Erpetoichthys > Erpetoichthys calabaricus. The sequence continues at coordinate 2,914,858 of NC_041406.2, forward strand.
GAAAAACACAAATGGAACTTAAGCTGCAGGTTCAAAGCTTCTGAACTTTTCTACTTTAGATTTCTTTAGGAATGGGAAAGCAACTAGAGGAGGCAAAGCTGTGAAACGGAAACTCTACATTTGAATACTAAATAATGTCACAATATGTACTTCATATATCATATCTATACAGTTATAGACACTGAAGTATATGAAGTATAATGAAAGTATAATGAAGTATAATGAAAAAGGCAAAAGAAATGGTCTGAACCCTTATTTAAAGATGCAAGGTCTAAAATTAAAAGGATTTTTTGGGGGAGGATGTACTGCTCTTAGAACCGGCATGATTATAATATGCGCTGCCCTCCTAGAGTGGCAGCAAAGGAAAAAGAAAATAAATAATCCTGGGCGCGAGTGACCAACACTGCTACAGACGATACACACACTTACTGTAACAAAAATCCCTATATACATAATATCTTGCTGCAGTGCTTCCCACCAGAGCCTACGAAAAAACTCGTAGATCTGTCCCACCTTAAATCACTTCACACTTCTCCATCACCGTTTTCTGTCCTGTAAATGTGTCGATAAGCAGCAAACATCAAGCAGTCTGCTATCACATCCCCCACCGGCGCAGTTTTTTCAGCTCAAGTCTGTTTACCTGTGTGTCAGTAGCTTGGAGTTGTATAGAGTGAGAAGTCAAGCAAAATGACACCTTTTATAAATACTATATCGTTATTTGGAACACATGCATTTCATGTGTGTTCTGTGTCTACAATGATCTATGTAAACACATTGTTAAAACAGAAACGTTTTTCATGTTTTAGTAATAATTGACAAAATGTAGACATGAAGTGTATAATGTGTGAAGCCTGAATTCCAAATATCAAAGAAACACTTTCATAAAAGGTACAAATATAACAGAACAAATGTGCTTTTATTCAAAAATAAACTGAGCTGCTCATATTCTTACTATTTTAGAATAAAAACATACATTTGATTCCAGTCTGTAACAGCTGGTTTAATTTATGATACTTGTAAAGGTTAGCTTTGTTTTTTCTATTCTGTTATTGTCTCAGCCACGTTCACGTTCCCAACTCCCCGCGCCAGATCAGCCAGATCTGATGTAGAACCGTCGTCATGTAAGTAAATAACTCAAGGTAAATAACATTCGATTTACCTATTTACCTTTATTTATTTACTTACTTCCTACAGCGTAAAGTCTTGAGTGCAGAGCTTCCCACGTTCATATACAAAGTACAGCGATGGCAAAAGTGAATTCTTGATCCGATGTAGAATCGTCGTAATGTAAGTAAATAACTCAAGGTAAATAGGTAAATAACATTAGCTCTGGCTTTTATGTAAGTAACATATAAATGTTAATGTTTTGGGCACATGCTCCGTCATTTGTATGTAAGAGCCAGATCTACAGCATAAAGTCACAAGTGAACTGCAGAGCTTCCTCTGTTTGATCGTCAAAGGCATGCTCACGAATTACACGTGTAATGTCACGAAAAATACCTGCTGACACTTTAGTACGTGAGCAATGGTACGAGAATGCAGTTAGACTTTTTTTGGGCACATACACCACGCTAGTGTTTAGATCTGGAAGTTGTAGCGTTGGCGAAATAAATAACATGCGAGCTATAGCGCGTCTTAATGTGATCCAAATAAATAACATTTGAACTATAGCGCGTCTTTATGTGATCTAAATCGAGAACGCAACAGAGAATGAAACTGAATAAAAAAAAACAAAAAAACAAAACAAAGCTTACCTTTACAAGTATCACACATTTACACCGGCTGTTACAGACTGACTGAGTGCATTTGTTCTGTTATATTTGTACATTTTGTGAATGTGTTTTGATATTTGGACTTTATAGACATGAAGTTTATAATGTGTGAAGCCTATAGTATTTATAAAAGGTGTCATTTTGCTTGACTTCTCACTCTATACAACTCCAAGCAACTGACACACAGGTAAACAGACTTGAGCTGAGAAAACTGTGCGGCGGTGGGGGATGTGATAGTAGGCTGCTTGCTGCTTATCAACACATTTACAGGACAAAAGACGCTGATGGAGAGGTGTGAAGCGATTTAAGGTGGGACGGATCTACGAGTTTTTTCGTAGGCTCTGGTAATTCTAGTGTTAAGGCATTCCACTAATAACAATAATGGGAAAAGGTAAAAACTCACAGTGACACACACATATTCCAGACGACCGTTACAAGTAGATAAAAAAAAATCCCAGAGTGTGCACAGGTATTCACCTCCCCCCAATGTCGACACTTTGTACAGCCCCCTTATTGTGCAATTGCAGCTGCAAGTCTCTTGTCGAGGGTCTTTATTCGCTATACATCTCACCACTGGGATTTTCGCCCATTCCTCAATCCTTCAAGTTCGATGGGCTGTGTTGGTGTCCAGCGATCCTCAAGTCGTGCTGCAGACTCTCCACTGGACTGAGGTCTGGGCTTTGACTCGGCCATTCCAAGATATTTTAATGTTTCCCCTTAAACTCCTCCAGTGTCACTTTAGCAGTATACGAGGTGAGACACAAAAATAGCCAGATTGGTTTAAAAAAAAAAAAAAAAAAATTACTGATGAACTAGGGGGTTCCCCCTGCTCGCTTCACTCGCCAACCCACCCCCAGGCCTGCACTACGCACCAGCCACTTCGTGTCTCTGCAACTCACATTGTAAAGAGGGGGGCTGAACGAACCCCAAGGAGACGCGGTCGCTCCTCCGAAACCCCCTCTTAAACGGTGATACACAATGGGAAACAGTTTTTTTTTTACCTCCTCTTTGCTCAATCAGCTACTGGTTTGCTGCTGCTGCTGCCGTGTGATCTGCATCTCGTGCAGCCTGTACAGCAGCTGTCCTACTCTATGTCTTTTATTTCCGGCCCCAGGCGTGGTTAAGTCTCGTTTTGCAGGACGTGAGTTCTTGATATATTTTAGTTTATAATTTAAAAATGGAGTAAGAATCTTAAAATCTAACAACATCACATTAAAGTTCGATAAATTTTGAAAAGAATGATACCAAACATATATATGTAGGTTTTAAAATAAGCCCGATTTAAAGTGTGACAAAAAACGTGACATAAAAACGTCACCGTTGCACTTTTAGGCTATATATATATATATATATATATATATATATATATATATATATATATATATATATATATATATATATATATATATGGTTGAAATAGTTAAATAGTTTTACTGTCAAATAAATGCAAAGAGTACGCGACATGTGTTTCGCCCTCATTTTGGGCTCATCAGGTGTACACACTCCACTGCACTCCCTCTCGGGAATCGAACCTCGGACGTCAGCGCCAGAGGCGATGCCCCTAACATTGCGCCACGGCGTGTGGTTCGTTTATTTGACAGCATGTAGATCGGGGTAATTACATTCAATTCCCGAGAAGGAGTGCAGTGGAGTGTGTACGCCTGATGAGCCCAGAATGAGGGCGAAACACGTGTCGCGTACTCTTTGCATTTATTTGACAGTAAAACTATTTCAACCATTCTATGATCTGCTCCTTACAAACTGAGGGCACCGTGGCGGATGTTAGCAGATTGCTGGCCAACCACAAGCGTTACCTGGTAGGTAACCACCCATACAATCAGATTGTGACACAGACTTCGAATGCCGTGAATATATATATATATATATATATATATATATATATATATATATATATATATATATCTCCATCCATCCATCCATTTTCCAACCCGCTGAATCCGAACACAGGTTCACGGGGGTCTGCCGGAGTCAAAGTTTTTCTTCTCGGTACTCAAATGTGGCACTTGGTGCCATGGCCCACCTGCCAAGTTGTTTTGCCTGCCTAAGGAAAAGTCATCTCTGATGGAGGATCGCAGGAATCGTGGGAAAGAGGGGTCCTTTCATCGGATTGGCTGGCCCAGCGCTGACTCAGCTGTGGAATGGCCAAATGGGGGAGGCAGCTTGAAGGATGAGGTCTCCAGGACTCTATACAAATACAAATCTTATTATGGGATATATCATCTACTGTTAAATTCTACTCTGTACTTCTAAAATTTATATTTTTTATTTCTTACTATATTGAGGAATTGTTCTGTTCTGTGTACTGCATTGTATTGTATTGACCCCCTTCTTTTGACACCCACTGCACGCCCAGCCTACTTGGAAAGGGGTCTCTCTTTGAACTCCCTTTCTTGAGGTTTCTTCCATTTTTCCCTACAAGGGTTTTTTTTGGGAGTTTTTCCTTGTCTTCTTAGAGAGTCATAGTTGGGGGGCTGTCAAGAGGCAGGGCCTGTTAAAGCCCATTGCGGCACTTCCTGTGTGATTTTGGGCTATACAAAAATAAACTGTATTGTATTGTATTGTAATCCCAGCCAACACAGGGCACAAGGCAGGAACCAATCCCGGGCAGGGTGCCAACCCACCGCAGGACACACACAAACACACCCACACACCAAGCACACACTAGGGCCAATTTAGAATCGCCAATCCATCTAACCTGCATGTCTTTGGACTGTGGGAGGAAACCCACGCAGACACGGGGAGAACGTGCAAACTCCACGCAGGGAGGACCCAGGAAGCAAACCTGGGTCTCCTAACTGCGAGGCAGCAGCACTACCACTGCGCCACCGTGCTGCCCATATTATATATATAGTAGATTCCAGCATTCTAAACATTGTCACCTTCTCTATACTCTCCCTCCCGATCTCTACGCCATTCCAGATGGATCTTCCATTGACTGAAACAGCGCTGGAAGTCTTCTTGCTTGAGGCTCTTAAACAGGCTTGCCATTTCTGTCTTCACTTTATCTATTGAAGAAAAATGTCTTCTCTTCATATGACTTTTGATTTTCAGGAGCAAGTAAAAATCACAGGAAGCTAAATCGGATGAATAGGAAGGATGATCGAGGGAGGACAGGAATGTTTTTGTCAGTTAAAAACTGCTATACGGAAAAAGAGAAAATTTGCGAGAAATTTGATGTTGATTCGCTGTTCGCTTTTTTCACCCGACATTATCGCGGCAACTCGTGTAGTGATTGTTGTCCAAATACTGACTGGGCTCTTCACAGCATACACCAAGCCGGTCAGTGGTTTGAGGGGGCGTGTAGGAGGGGATATAGTTCTACGATTCATGTCCAGCCAACTTCCAGACGGTTTTCCAGGAAAGCCCCAAGCCCAGTCCGGTTATTTTTGTGTCTCACCTCGTATTTCAGGTCATTCATCATCCTGCTGGAAAGTGAACCTTCATCCCAGTCTCAAATCTTTGGTTTTCTTTGAGAACTGCCCTGTATTTAGTGCCATCCATCTTTTCTTCAATCCTGACCAGTTCTCCTGTCCCTACAGCATGATGTTGTCACCACCATGCTTCACTATGGCAATGGGGTCCTCGAGGTGATAGGAAGTGTTGGGATTGTGTCACACACGGCGTTTCCCGTGATGGCCAAAAAGTTCAATTTTAGTCTCATCTGACCAGAGAATCTCCTTCCATGAGTTTGGGGAGTTTGCCACATGATGTTGGCTGAACTCCAGACATGTTTTCTAATTTTTTTCTTTAACCAATGGCTTTTTTGTGGCTACTTTTCCATTAAGTCCTACTCTGTAGAGTGTACACCTTAAAGTGGTCCTAAGGACAGATACTCCCATCTCCGTTGTGGATCTTTGCAACTCCATCAGTGTTCTCCTTGTTGCATCTCTGATTAATGCCCTCGTTTGCCTGGTCTGTGAGCTTTGGTGGATGACCTTCTCTTGTCAGGTTTGTAGTGGCGCCATATTCTTTCCATCTTCTTATAATGGATTTAACGGTGCTCCGGGGGATATTCAACGTTTAGGATATGTTTTGATTACCCACTCCTGATGTCCATGACTCTTTCTCTGACCTGTTTGGTGTGTTCCTTGGTCTTCATAGTGCTTGTTTAGTGGTGTTGCAGAGTCTGGGGCCTTTCAGACATCATGTGACAAATCACGTGACTCTTTGATTGTACACAGGTAGACCCTAATTAACCAATCATGTGATTTCTGAAGTGAATTGGTTGGAGAGGCTTCAGAGCAATACATACACACGCACAACTTTCAGTTTTTAATTCTTTTTTTTTTTTTTTGCCACATAAATAAAAGTAATACCGTATATACTCGCGTATACATCGGGTCTTGAATCGATCATAAAATCAGACCCCGACTTATACGCCCGTTCAAAAATGCGACCTTTAATTTTTTTTTTTACATCTTCTTGCCTCCTCCAATCTCACACCAGTTTCTCAGACACGTTGAGTTTTATTGCAGCAGCGCAGTTACCAATTTCTTTCGCCACGTCAATGACTTTTAATTTAAAACCAGCTTCATATTGTCTTCTGATCGAACACTCCATCGTAGATAAGGGATGCTCTTATGATAAAGGTGTATGAGGGTGTGAGATACAAGAAACACCAAACAGTGTAAATGTTACTTTGGAATAGTTTGGGTATCACTGTCTGGTCATGTAGGCACAATAGAGAGAGACAGAGAGAGGGGTAAGGGGCACACGCTGAAACAGAGCATTGCTGCACCCACTCATGGAAGAAAAGGCCGTGTGCTCCGTGGTGACTCTCTCAGGTGGGCGTTAGCATATCGTAATCTCTTGGACCAATAGTGTGAGTTTTCCGCATTCAACTTATATGACTGACATAATAAAATACCGGAAATTATACGGTAAAATCAAACCTGACTTATCCATGGGAAAACTTATCTGCGACATTATGTACAGTATGTTTTCCTGCTGTCAATCGAGTTTTGGGGGGATTGTACTTAGAGATTGACAGCAGTGCCCCAAAGGTGGGACTTCTGGTTTCCTTTTTTTGTTTCGGGGAGCAATCTGCATAAAGCGCACTGTTTAAAGGGAGAGAGGACAGCTAAGAAGAAGACGGGGAAAATCGAACAAAGCAGATCAGCATCTGCCTGGGCCAAGAGACAAAGTCCTGACGGTTAGGTAGAAGCCAGTAATTCTTTTTTGACTGGTGAACTGGGCGTTCCGTTATTTCCCATGGACTCGGGTGAGCTTCACGAAGACCTTACTCTTCTGTATCATGGCGCAGACTGACTGTATGGCTTTTATTGTGAAGATTTGTTTGCTGCTAGGAGTCCACATCTGTTAGTACTCTTCATTTCACCTGCTGCCCACGGGGGCTGGAACTGTGGACTTACATGTGAGCTCTGGAAGGGGGACTGGGACAGTGATATTCATACTGTATAGTGATATATTTTGTGTATCGGCACTTATAAGGGTTATTTTGGGGGTTATGGGGCAGGCAGATGAAAGGCATTGTTATGTTTTTTTTCCTCCTGCCTTTAATTTAATGTAATATAGTCCTCATGCTGCGGTGGGTTGGCACCCTGCCCGGGATTGGTTCCTGCCTTGTGCCCTGTGTTGGCTGGGATTGGCTCCAGCAGACCACCGTGACCCTGTGTTCGGATTCAGCAGGTTGGATAATGGATGGATGGATAGTCCTCATGCATTTATGGAGATTGACCGCTAGTCTTTTTTTGTCTCAGACTGTAAATGCGCAGTCATCAGGTTTGACTGAACATTTTAAAATAAGGTGTATACGGGGGGCTCTACAGGGTGTGATACTGGCCCCGCGTCTCTCAACCTTTAAGTATTTGCCACCCGAGTTTTCATAACAGTTTTAATCGTGCCCCCCTAATGTTTTTTTGAAAGGAGTCCACTAATACCAATTTGTTCTTTTTTAATTAATGAGATATCATAGATGCATATTTTATTATACCTACTTAACTTTTATCGACATTTATCTAACTCTATATTTATTTTTCTAGTATCAGAATGTAGTTTAAGTTCATTTGTTTTGGTTTCAATAGATGGATTTTTCATATTTTCGATTCTTGTTTTCTTTTTTTTCACATCTTCCCACCCCCCTTTTTGCTACTTCGCGCCCCCCTAGGGGTTTGAGAACCACTGTACTGGCCTATCCTTTTTATCATCTGTCGCAAAGTAGGACAGATTAGCGGTAACAATCGTCCCATGTCAGCGTGGCGGGCCGAATTGTTACATATACAAGGTATTTGATTTCCATTCCACTGCAACAATTTATGTTCATGTTATGTTCAGCGTGTGAATTAGGACGCTGTATAGCGCCCGACCCGGCACAGACTCAGACAGAGGCACGTGTTAAAACACAAAGACTTTACTTTTCTTCAGCTGGAGGGCACGTCTTCCCTGTGAACCCCCCAGCCACAACACAGTCTCAGAAGCACACAAACACTCCCTTCTCGAACCACCACTCCTCCCTGGCAGCCTTGTCCTCTTCCTCCTGATTCTGGCTCCTGAGTGGTGGTTGCTGGCCCTTTTTATAGCCCACCCAGGGCTGTAGAGTTGTCCAGGCCGGCTCAGGGACCCATGCAGCACCCCCTGGTGGCCACCCCAGATCCCAACAGGGCTGTGGAGAACTCCATCTCCCATGGAGACCTGTGGGAAAACTGAGGCACCATCACCAGCAAAGGAGGCTGCCACCAAGCATCCCGGGAGAGGTACCGAGTAGCCTATGGTTGCTACCCCGCAACATATGTAGAAGGGGCATCCCGGCCGGGCATGGGACCCGGCCGCCCGCCACACATGGAATCCAAAGGAAAATCCATTTTACTTCCAGATTAAAACGTGACAAAGCAGGACAAAAACTGAATATTTTCGTACGGCGCTGTACGTTGCATTGAAGGTGTGATGTTGTGCTCGCTGTCTTTTTCGTATGTTACTGGCGCTGTATCACTGTCACTACTGTGGGAATCACGCAGGTAAGAATTTCATCCCATATTCACTCGACAATAAAGCTTGAATTTGAAAATAGCTTTTAAAGATCCCAGAATTACAAAATAAAATCTTGAAAAATGTATAACTAATATTCCAATTTGGTTTTTTTTTTCTTTTGTATTTAATAGAAAAAGGGTGTCCCATTACTTTGACAGAATGGCAGGCCCCATGGATTGCCATCTGCTACACAGACCGTTAGACTTCCCTCCGCTAAATAAGAGAACGAGTGCCGAGCCAACATGAAACAAAGCCTTTGAGTTTCGTCTTAGGTCTGTTTTATTTAGTTATATTATTTTTGTTAGGAGTTACCTCAGAAACTCATTTCCTTTCCCCGATTCTTGGCATCAATGCTTTCTCTAATTTAGCCAGGAGGCCTGTAAACATTCCCACAACATTCAAGCAGGATTCAAGGATGACATTGTGGCCAAACTGATGTGAGCCTCAATCCACGCCAAGTTCATTACAGGACGGTTTTCCCATCAAAACAAATGTGTATGAAAACAGACGGAAATTGACAGAATTAAACCCTAGTGAACGCAAAAGCTACAGTCTGAAGCTTAAAGATATCACACAGTGAGTTTTGGGTGGTACAACTAGATGTTACATTCTTGAGGGATGATTACGTCACTTCTTTACTAGCATTTGCCTTTGCCCGTCTGGGAATGCCACACTAACATTAATTCTGCTGCCAGCCATTGCTTTATACAACTGTAAAACCCAGGATGAAACTCGATTGTGATTGAACCTCAGCCTCAGTCATTTTGCTAAACTAGCCAGGCATGATGGGATAAATATCTTCAGCATAAAAGGGGAACTGTTGAGAAAAAGTGTTCATTGCAGCAATACGAAGCTCATTGATGCTGCCCCAGCTCTGTGAATTAACTCGGCACGGGCCAGCATGTGTGCTGTAGACCCCGTCTATAATTGGTTTTGGAGTGTAGTGTTGTTTTAATTACTGTTTCAGTTAGACGTGTCCATAGTCAATCGCCGCAATGTCGCAGTTCAAACAACGTGCTAACATCAAGTTCATGTGCAAATTGGGGGCTCGTATGCTAGCGGCCCTGCAGTAGTAATTAAAACAATACTACCCGCCAAAACCAATCCAGACCTGCTGTAACTAGTCTACAGATGTGCTGCGTTCACCTCCACGACAATGTGTGTGTAATCTGATCTCTCACTCTCCCGCTTTTTTAAGGATGTAGCAATCTAGAGACAATTATAAGAAGGTGAAAAATGACCAACTTCTATTACAATGGAGAATATGTAAATACAGTGGAACCTCGAGATACGAGTTTAATTCGTTCCAGCACTGAGCTCGTATAGCGAATTTCTCATATCTAGAATAAACTTCCCCATCGAAAATAATGGAAATCCAGTTAATCCGTTCCGCACCCCAAAAATATTAACATAAAAATCAATTTTCCTAACAAATAACACTGATAAATAATATATACTGTAGTCTACCTTTAATAAATAACACTGGTACATAATATAACTGAATATTAAAAGAATCAAAACAGGTGTCTAAAGTGCAGTAGAGCATTCACTAAATCTTTAAATAAATAATCCTTAAAACAGTTGTGAAGTGGAGGTTTAAAGTACACAAGAATAACAATCCTTTAACACGAGGTTAAAACGTCAACAAGAAGCAGTCTTTAAAAAACAGATGACAATCCCCGGTGCTTCTTCTCTGTTAGCGTCAGCGTCTCACCTGCTTCTCCCATGCGGGCTCTGCAACAGGCGAGACGCTCTTAATGCAGCTGACCTTCTCTACACCGTCCTGCTTCAGCTGTTTGGCTCGCCTGTTCAGCTACACGTGAGCCTGCACTCGCTTGCTCTCCCGCACCGACTTTCTCCTACTGCTGCCTGCCTCCTCTTGCAACCTCCATTCTCTCTCCTCTCTTTTCTTTTACTTCTTCTCCCCCTTAACCGGCTCGCGCTTCTCTATATATGCGGGGAGGACATGGCAGCTGCAGCCCATCAGCCACAGGAACAATCATGGATGTGGGCAGTTTCCCACCTGTGCACTTAGGTGATAAACGCCCACACTGCAGATCGCCCTCCGGCTCGCTACAGCTACCACACCCCCTCGCTAAGCGGCGAGCTATACCCACAGCCTGGCTCGTGGCTCGTTATGCGAGCCAATGCTCGTATTTAGATCTGAATTTTTCGCTCATACTTTCCTCGTATCTTGAATTTCTCGTATACAGAGGTGTTCGTATTTCGAGGTTCCACTGTATTTAAACTGGAGCTCATATTTTAAACTCCAAACCAAGGGGGCTTCGCTCACCAACCCCTCGGCCTGCGCTACGTGCCAGCCACTCTGCATCTCTGCCACTCGCGTATATGGATTTCACTTTCACCAAACAACAAATCTTTTAATTCTCGTGGATACGCCTCTTCACTGGGAAGAAACACTATTTTTCCCTGATGGCAACATGAATTAGACGATCTACATGTCTCCAACTTAAAGTTTAAATCCGAACAATATATTCAATCTCTTTTCGATGTTCTGTCATTTCACTGAGTAATAATTTCCATTTGTTATCACTAATGTGATCTTTACTATCATTTTTTTGAGATTTTCGAATTTTAGTACTTTCGTAATCTCTAACCTGCTCTGCATGTGTATCGCACCAACGTTTTTGGACCTCTTTACAACGTTCTACTTTGTCATCTACTCTTTGTCTTTTATTTCTGACCCCGATTGGAGCCGAGAGCGCAGGAACTGTCTCTGACGATAGCAATCACACAAATGAGAAGTGATTGGACTGTGGGGCGTGCTTGTAAATGTTTGAGAGGAGGGCGGGACTTGTCCAAATCTCTTGGCAAAAAGTCTTGCCTCTTGGGACCTGAAATTATCTCCAAGAAAGTCTCGTTCCAGGATTTCCTTTTATAATAGAGAGATATCTGATGCAGCTATTCTCCTTTATGATGTACTTCTATCTCATGAAGTAAATCCTCACATTTCTTGTCCACACTTTGTATTAGGATGGCTAATTTAGACTTTTTAACCCTTTGCAGTCGTATTTAATTTTCAACGTCACGCTACATTAGTCGTAATTAATTATTGAAAAAACGCCAATAATTACAGCAGTTATTTTTTTCAAGCACGTAGGAATAACACAGTCCACTTTTCTCGACCAGGCGACTGTGCAAATCGGTCAGAAACTTGCAGGGCCACCAGCGGTGGCCTGACGACCTATAGCGCACTTTTTACTAAGGCCAGTTTTCTGGCCTAACGACCGCAAAGGGTTAAAATAGTTTCATCCCTTCACGGGTAGTTGGGAAGGAGGCATTACTTTTCATTCAACTCTTCTACATTAAATTGGCATCCTACTAGACCTCCTGGTCACTTGGGGGACCCCTTATTACATTAGTGGAAGTACCCCTATATGTGTTGGGCTCCTGAACGGCACAAGTTTGCATGATTCTATCCTTGTTGAGTTTCTACCTATGTTACGGTTGCAGAATGTATAAAATCAGCTTGTCAAACTGTTTTAGCTTGATATTCAAAGCTGCTTTATTTAGATGTAAGACATGCAAGCTGGAACGTTGCTCTTCTTGGTACATGTGACAACATTGACCCTATGAACCGAAAAAAAAACACTGCTCAGAGATATTAACAATAACAGATCCCGGATGGAAGCAGCTACTCAAAAGCTCCATGTTAACATCCAGACATCGTACTTTGAAATTCAGTTCACATTATGAGCTGAAATGCCAGCCTTTTACAGCACTGCCATCTACAGAATCTCAATGGCAGTGCACAGTAGTGGCACGCACTGCACAAAGGATTCACCCTGTGGCTAAGAATGTGTTTAAGATGGACTGCACTTGTTCCTGGTTAATCCTGACTCTAACACAAACCAGAATGTGGAAGGAAACTGTGCGGATGAATAGATCGTATTTGTACAAAAGGGTGCCATTTCATTGCTAATTAAGTGCAAGAGTGATCCGATTGTAGGCTTACCCTGAACTCCCCAGCACAGTGCATTGTGTGATGTGTGTCGATGTGACTTCCGGGACAGTGACGCTGAGACCTCAGACTATTCTCACAACAATAAATGCAACACACAAAGCATCGCTGGACAGGATGTCTGTCCAAATCAGCACCCAAATACAAACACCTTCACTCTGCTCATATCGCCATTACCAGTCAAACAAGCAGCAAGTCAGAGTGGGAGAACACATTAGGTGCCTGTGGACCAAGGTTATTATAGTTAACAAAAACTAAAATCAAAACTGAAACTATTATTAAAAAACATTTTCACAATCTGAAATAAAATAATTAACAAAACCGAAAAGAAAAACTAAAACTAAATAAAACAATTAAAGTAGCTGGAAAGACTAACTGAAATAAAATAATAATTTACTAAAATATTTGTAGTTTTCATTTTTGAATGAATATTCTTGCTGTTAGTTTTTAACCCTTATAACTTTTAACTCTAAAACTGAAAGTCATCCACCACCAGCCACCCGCACATATTCATCTAGTGAACGGCGGCGTGTGGCGGAGGGTGGCAGTTCACACAGAATTTGTGGTGACAGAGCGAGCTCAATGTGCGCATAAAGCCTGTGGAAAAGAATGCGATTTACGTGCCACCTTTCTTTGCACTGGTTGTATATCAATATGTAATTCAAACACCTGAAATCAGAATGTGCTGGTCATCAAAAACTTTACGTATGGACAGAAAAATCACGAGTAAGTAGCGTTTCAGTTTACTTCTCTGGTGCCTGCTTTTTGTTGACAGTAATTCACCTGCGATTTTGCACACAAAGTATACGAAGTATAAAGAAAGTAATCATGAAAAAAATTCGACCTCGAGATTTTGATGAATCTTGACGTTTTAGTACTCCCCGAGTCCGAAAATACCTTTTTTGGAACTATGTATGTGTGTGTGTGCATATAAACACGATAACTCAAAAACGCAACTAGATAGATGGATGAAATTTAGCATGTGTTTGTTACACCAAAATTGTACATCTGTATTAACTTTTGGGCCAAATCCATCAACCGGAAGTAGTACTTTACCTGAACACATTCTCGATTATTTTTTTATTCATGCAGCAGCAGAGTCCGATTTATTCAACTTTACTTTTATAATAATTGTTCATTATATTATTAATTTGATTTGATGTTGATGGTTCTTTATTGTACATAATATAATCATTGTCTTGTGGTTTACTCCTCAAATATCCATCCCCATTTCTGAGTACAAAACAAAGTCGAGGGGAAACCACTACTGATTTTTGAAAATAAAACGGCACTGATCGAGAGACTGACAAGGGCATCATACAAGATCAGCATATTGTTACTGACCAATCACTTTTGCTTTAAAAACGTTGTTTAACAACAAAGCCATACAAACCTTGTAAAATTCCTGAGTTGGCAACATCTCTACTGAACTACAGGTAGGTAGGTAAGCAAAGAGAATCTACAAAGTGATGAAAAGCTAAACATACTAATGTGTTTTTGTATTTATTCTATATTTATTAATTTATCTTTTTTAGTTCATATTCACAGCTCAATATATCTGATATTATGAAAATAATCCAGTAGCAGAATTATGCTTTAAAATATCTTCTTAACATCAGCCATATCATTCGTATTGCATACCAGGGATTTTTCCTGCCTTGCATCCAAACCTGCTGGGGTAGGCTCCAGGTTTCCTGTGATCCTGCTCTGGATAAACTGGTTGAGATCATGTATATATATTGTTCCTCATCTCAGATGCTGTCTCTGTCGTTTTGTGCCTGTCCATACTCCTATTACCTGCTCTTACTCTGCTCATTATGGGTTTACTGTTCTTATGGTGGGCTATTCAAGTCTCACTGCCACTAACCTTGACACTACATGCTTGTTTTTCTATATTTTCCTTAATACAGCTAGGTGGGGTCTGCACACTGATTCAGGCCTAAGAGTCTTGTTCTTTCGAAGCTCCTGTGATTTTCATGATCACACCTGTGTGTAGATTCTGTCTTCTAATTTTTGATATCTTTTCAGGCTTGCAGGTGCAAAATTCTGTCTCTAAATTGTGCCTGAGATGGAATCAGAGATCAATATGGCTGGTAGAAAATAACACAGTCCAGTATTTGAGATTTTTGAATGCAATATTGAAGGCATTCATTATAAGCACATTGTCTTCGAGCAGGATATGTTCTGTAGACATTTAGAATAGAAAACCCTCACACCTTAAAATTCACCTAAATTTCATTACAAATTGGCCCATTCTGGGCAATAAAGGGAAAAGGAAAAAAGTGCCAGCAGGCAGCACAGATTTGGTTAGCACAAATGACATAGAAAATATTTTAAAAATTATAAAATTGTGTACGATTGTTCATATTCAGTGCCTGGTTTTGATTATGCTTGTTTTTATCAGACAAAAACAAAACCAAATAGTAAGCCATGTAGTGTATTGTAGTGTAGTAAGCTTTCACTAACATTAAACTCATATTATATCCAAACCCGTTAAGTGTACAGTTCTGTCTCATTGTGACACAAACACTAAACTCCATAGCAGCACTTTAGCCGTACTATAATTACTACAACTAAAACGAATATATATAAAAATAAAATAGAAATGTCTTTGTTAAATAAAAACTAAATTAAAACTAAAAATACACGATGAAGGAAAACTAAAACTAAACTGAATTTCCAAGTAAGGTCAGAAATAATATAGAAATACAAACTAATATAAAAAGGCAAAACTATAATAACCTTGCTGTGGAAACCCAAATGAATTAGGGAAGATGGCAGAGTCTCAAAGTATGCCGACTCCTTCACTTTGTTCACATCTCGCCGTGTTGCAGCCTTGTGCTAAAATCAGTTAAATTCCTGCCCGGTTTTAACACATCTTAATTAATACTAATATGCCACTGAATCACAAATAATGTCTAAGAAATCATTACACCTCTTGTCTCGACACTACTGTAGAACTACCCCCCCAAAAGCATGGCTCCTATCCAAACAATCTGGACAGCTAATCCTTAATTTGGACAGTTAATAAGGACAGAGCTCAACCTTTTAGAGTTTTCAGACAAACATAACTCACTTTATGAAAGAAAGAGAAATACACAAAAGTAAACACATTTCAAACTTAACCTGTTTGATGCTGAAGCTGGAAACTGTGAATATCATGGTTGGGTTGTTGCATATCTCATCAGGCCGGACCCACCTTGAAAATATTGCTTTTTGTTTGGGGGACAATGCCAGTGTTCCACATTTGTCTCTTTAATAAAACAAGAACATGCAAAAGATAAGCTGTTAGTGTTCAGAGAAGCACTCGAAATATTATCTTATCAGTGTCTCATGACTGATTTTGGAATCCAGAAGAATCTGCTGCTACTAAAGTTAAGTTCTCAGTCATTTAATAACCTCTATACAGTATATGGTGGATGTTGTATTCTTAATTTATCTGCAGCTACTGTATTCTGTTAATATATCCTCATCTATGCTCCATTCATTACTTTGTTTCAAAGATTTGTATGCAAGAAGGAGGTGGGGGGGGGGGGGGGTCAGACTTATTGTGACCACCTCAAGGGTCAGATGACTTGTATTATTATGATGACAAACATGAAGTGTACAGTGGACTCTGAAAGGTTTCTGATCCTTTCACTTTCTGCACACTTTGTGTTGTAGATTTAACTTTTAATTAATTAATGTACCATTTTTGCCTGTTAATCTGCACGTAACACACCCTAATGACAAAGTGACAGCGTAGGTTCAGAAAGGTATGCAAATGTATTAAGAACTGAAATTTCTCCTTTGCCAAAGTATTGAGACCCTTTTCTGTGACCCTCCAAATTGTTGTCAGTTATAATCATCAACATTAAAAGAAATAAACATTTGAAATACATCAGTCTGTGTGTAATGAATGAATCTAATACACAAGTTTCACTTTGTGAATGGAATTACTGAAATAAATCAACTTTGTCATGATATTCTAATTTTATGACCAGCACCTGTATATGTATGAAAGCAAAGATAAAGCATACATTGAAAGAAAAAATATTTGAAATGCAAATGTCCATAAAATGTTAAGAGAACTTACGAAAACGGTACAGGAAAGGCAAAACGCTCCTTCAGATCAACACTCATAAATGGAACGTATTCTATGCCATTAATCTTTGAAGTTTTCCTGTAAATAAAGCAAACAACAGTTAAATTTGAAGAGTAATGAAATTTTAGCAGTATTAACATAACTCAAGTTAAGTCTTAACTTATTGTATTTCAGTTTGTGAGAATGGACCGTCAAGCACAGCTTGCAAATTAGCTTTCACATTTGGTTATTTTTATCTTTGAAAGTCGCACTGTGTAGCCGCACAGCTCTCTTCACATTTTCCTACTAATCTGGTGAATGAACCTGCCGAGCACCAAGATACACCGCACAGCCATCACTGGGCTCAACTTAACCAGGTGGGCAAAATGTGAAATCAGCACCAAATCAGTCAACGGAAAGCTTGATGTTCGACATCAACAGTAAAACACTCAATCAAATTTGTATTATTTGTGACAGAATAAGCTGGAGTGAAATCTATAAATTCGGATTGTGAGCTGCTGACATGGCTGCTTGGCCTTTGAGTGGAACAGAATCAAACCTGACATACTCTGCGCAAGATGACTCCATCTCAGTCACGCACACCAACCAGCATCTGTGCCTTACAGAGTGGCCACCCGGCTTACTCCACGTCAGCTGGAAGTTTGATTACATTTTCTAAAGATCACAGGCCTCCTAACTTATTTTCTTCTGGGTTCTATCGAGTATAAATTAGATGACATAAGGTTCAGCCACACTGGCAGAGATGTCCATAAAGGTGTTCAAACATTTTTAGAACGTTCTGTCAACCTGAGCAGGACTGCACCAAAGTGTTTGTTAAGGACAGAATTAGTCAGGAGAGGTAGCCATTGAATTGGGTCCATGAAGTAGTGGACCGCATTATTTTTGGAACAAGGGTGATTTTCAACTTTCAGCAGATATTATCACACATTACATTCTTAAAACAGGGTGGCACGGTGGCGCAGTGGTAGCGCTGCTGCCTCGCAGTAAGGAGACCTGGGTCCGCTTCCCGGGTCCTCCCTGCGTGGAGTCTCCCCGTGTCTGCATGGGTTTCCTCCCACAGTTGCACTGGTGATCCTAAATTGTCCCTAGTGTGTGTTTGGTGTGTATGTGTGCCCCGCGGTGGGCTGGCGCCCTGCCCAGGGTTTGTTTCCTGCCTTGTGCCCTGTGCTGGCTGGGACTGGCTCCAGCAGACCCCCGTGACCCTGTGTTAGGATACAGCGGGATGGAAAATGACTGACTGACTGACATTGTTAAAACCAACAATACAGGCAGAGGTACAACAACCACTCACAAGTGTACACGACAGGTGGCCGCAGTCACTTACTGGCCTTATAACCTACATACTCGGAGAATTCGGAGTATAAGATCTGGCCTTAAGAAGGTCAGTTTTACATTCATGTTCAACGCTCATCAGATAATAATTTGCTGACCTGTTGTTCTTTGAATTTTTATAAAGGTACATAAGTTCAGATTTTCCACTCTTTCATCGGCTCTGAAGCAGATTAACGACCAGTTGTCAGATGCCAGGAATGCAATGTCAGAAGCACAGGCTCTAGAAGTCTCCGAGGAATGTCTTATGTTGGTGGAGCTCGTCCACTGCCGGTTAAATACTTGAATGTTTACAGCCGTGGCCAAAAGTTTTGAGAATGACACAAATATTCATTTTCACAAAGTTTGTTGCCCCCATTTTTATGATGGCAATTTGAATCTACTCCAGAAAGTTCTGAAGTGAGGAATCAGAGGAATTGCAATTAACTGCAAAGTCCCTCTTTGCCATGAAAATTAACTTCATCCCAAAAAACAAACTTCCACTGCCTGTCAGCCCTTCAGTGGTCCTCTCGTTAACTCAGGTGAGAGTGTCGATGTGGACAAGGCCTGAGATTACAATGTCATTCTGATGGAGTTAGAATAGCAGACTGGATGCTTTAAAAGGAGGACGGTGCTTGAAATCTTTGTTCTTCCTCCGTTAACTAAGGTTACCTGCAAGGAAACCTGTGCAGTCATCAATGCTTCGCACAAAAAGGGCTTCACAAGCAAGGATACTGCTGCCAGTAAGACTGCACCTAAATCAACCATTTATCGGACCATCAAGAACTTCAAGGAGAGAGGATCAAGGCTTCAGGGATCCCAAGAAAGTCCAGCAAGCGCCGGGACAAACAAAAACCCACCAATTCGGACAAACTCCATAGCATTGATTATGAAAGATCAGACAGGATTTGGCCCAGAAGTTGATGGACAGACAGCATGCCAGGGTGAATTGCTGAGGTCTTGAAAAAGACAGAAGGGCCAAGACTGCAAATGTTGACTCTCTGCAAAAACTTCATGGAATTGTCAATAAAAGCCTTTGAAACTTCTGAACTGCTTGTAATTCTACTTCAGTCTACCATAAAAACTTGGGGGGTATGGGCACATGAAAACTTACTACCTTCAATAAGAAAACACTGCAGTCCAAAACCAACCCGTGACGCTGGAGAGGTGACACACATGAGTGCACTGCTTATGACACAGTCGTAGATTTGAGAGCTCTGTACCTGATCTGCCATTTAAGGTACCTTAAAACTTCAATCTCCTCAGATGTGTACTTCTGCCCTTGTGGTTTGCTGGACTGGACGGGATACACTGGCTGTGCTTTATCTTGCAAAGAGAAGTCCGGTCCCAAGGGCTGAAAGATTCGGCCCGGATTAGAAGTTTTCTGCAAAGATGGTTTTTCCTTCTGAACTGGTTTACACATGGAATCCTTAAGAATCTCTGCTCTGAAATAAAGCAGAAACAATCAAAGTGAAAACTGACAGAAAGTATAAAATGGATTCAGTCCTTTTCACCGCACAATTCAAATTAGGAAATAACTTCAATTTTATTACTGGGCGGCAATCACACAAGCTATAAAAACCTGGACGTTGACACAAATAGATGAACAGACACAGGCTTGGTCTGCCATTGAAATGAAATCCTGCAGCACGTCTTTATATGCCTTGCTTTGTGCCCCAATAAGTACAAGTTATCATCAACACACTAAGAACCCAACAGTGCATCACTCTCTCTGAGTACGGACCCAATATAGGAAGCACTTCAAGTTAGAGGATATTTTATCTGTGGCACCTCTACATGATGACCATCTTTTTCCAACCTCTCAGACTTACGCAGTTTTTAATGTTTGGAAAACGTCTGGGATTAAATCAATAAGAGAATTGTATATAAATAATGGCAGCACGGTGGCGCAGTGGATAGCGCTGCTGTCTTGCAGTTAGGAGACCCGGGTTCACTTCTCGGGTCCTCCCTGCATGGAGTCTGCATGCGTTTCCTCCCACAGTCCAAAGACATGCAGGTTAGGTGCACTGGCGATTCTAAATTGTCCCTAGTGTGTGTGTGTGTGTTTGTGTGCCCTGTGGTGGGCTGGCGCCCTGCCCGGGGTTCATTTCCTGCCTTGACCCTGTAGTTAGGATATAGCGGGTTGGATAATGGATGGATGGTATATAAATGATGTCTTTGCATCCTTTGAACAATGACACTCCAAATTTAATCTCCCATCAACACAATTTTTCCACTATCTCCAAATTAGTAACTTTGCTAAACGAAATCTGCCCAGTTTTCCTCACCTCCCTCCTATTTCTATTCCAGAAGAGATATTGATCAGTCTGGGGGACTCAGGCAGCATTTCTATGATATATAAAAACATTTTAAAGTCCCTTCCTTCCTTTTAAAGATCCCAGAGTATAGTGGGAAAAGGATTTCTCACTCAGTATCTCAGAAATAGGAGTGGAAGGCAGCCATGCACAGAATTCGTTCGAGCTCCATATGAGAAAAACATTCAATTATTCAACTTAAAATCTTTTATTGAGCACATCTCTCTTGTTTAAAATTGTCCAAAAATGTTTCCAGGGTGAGAGGCAAACTTCGAACGTTGCAATCGAGCTCCAGCCTCATTTGGCTACATGTTTTGGGTGGCATGTACCAAATTAGCATCATTCTGGACCAAAATCTTTAAATGCCTATCACACAGCTTTGGTGTCCCAATCCCTCTTCATCCATTAACAGCTGTGTTTGGTGGGATCACAGAGGGGTTTAAAGTGGAGAAAGACAAGAAAACCGTCATGGCCTTTACTTCACTATTGGCATGTAGACTTGTCTCGCTCAATTGGAAGAATTCTGACTCTCCTCTCTTAAGTCAGTGGGTAACTGATGTTATACAGTAATCCCTCGCTACTTCGCGGTTCACTTTTCGCGGATTCACGACTTCGTGGATTTTATATGTAAGCATATCTAAATTCATAACGCGGATTTTTCGCTGCTTCGCAGGTTTCTGCGGACAATGGGTCTTTTTACTTGCTTCCTCAGTTGGTTTGCCCAGTTGATTTCATACAAGAGATGCTATTGGCGGATGGCTGAGAAGCTACCCAATCAGAACACGCAGTTAAGTTCCTGTGTGCTGCTGATTGGCTCAGCGACGGAGTGTTGCATTAACCAGGAAGTCTCATCTCACTCATTCATCATTAACGTGCTAATGCTTCAGGGGCCGTGTCCAAGCACCAACAGAAGATGCAAATGATTGCAGAAAAGGTAAAAGTTTTGGATATGTTGAAGGAAGGGAACAGCTACACCGCTGCAGGACATCGATTCTTTTTATTTAAAAAGGAGGAAAAGCATACAAGATCTACGGCCGCAGTGTCCTTTAACCAGGGTGCAAAACGAGTTGCAAGTGGACGTGATAAGGCAGTAGTCCGGATGGAATCTGCTTTAGGAATCTTTGCAACAAGGTCGACGACGTCATGACCGCCTACAAGCTGCTACGTGTACTTCGCTATACAGTAAGTGTAAACTTATCTACCGATTTCATATTGCTTAGCAGTTGTCCCTGTTTTTAATAGAGTAAATGGTGGGTTGTAAACAATACAGGGAGGGTTTAAAAACGTCTAAATACACGTTAAATAATTAAATAAATATAGTGTCCCTACTTCGCGGAATTCAGTTATCGCGGTCGGCCTTGGAACCTATCTCCCGCGATAAGTGAGGGATTACTGTATATGATTTGAAATTGGAAAAAATCAAATTCTCTCTTAGAGGATCTGTGCAAAACATTTTTAAAAACCTGGCAGGACCACCTAATCAATGACATTTTACAATACGCATTCATTGTGGGGAGAAAGACTCCTTTCTCTCTTTACTACTCTTAACAGTTTTGCTCTGGTTGTTGGCCTTCCTCCCTTTCTCATGGGTGGAGGTTGATTTGAATTTAGGTTTGTTTAGTTTGACTCGATTGTATGGAATGTTATATGCTTTTAATAAATTTAATAAAAGTTTATAAATATAAAAAAAGAAATGTGGAAATAACAAACAAAAAACAAAATGAAACATTTTTCTCCCATCTTGAGTAAAGGGACCATTTCCACTGCTAAATACCCACCCACGCTCTCAGTAAGCAGTCGCCATCTCTTATTTTCATGATCACATAACGATACTCGAGCAAAAGGTTCTGAAACTTCCAGCAGCCTTGCTGGGCCCTACCTGCCTGAAGATCTCACTGTTGCTGAGGCCTCAAGTTGAGTAAAATTAAACTGGGTGATTATTTCTCAGGTTATTCTTCAGGTTTGTTGTATTAGTTGCTTTGCTGGCTACCCTTTTTAAAACGTACGGGGCTGATAAGTTTGTTCAAATTATTCGAATTTTCTTTATCAACAGGTTAAAGGTCAAAATGTGCCCAGATGGGGGAAGTTTTATTGGGTTTGATGACAAAACCCGTATTTTTGTTCACCTCTCTGTACGCACCATCAGCACAAGCTTCCAACCCAACCTCGGAGGTCACGGAATGCTTTACATATTTGGATAAATGAACATTATGTGAGCAGGAACTTTGGAAGTTGGCCTAATTAGTTTTTGTGGCAAAGTTAGTAATGCACAGATAAGACAGCGACAGACAGACAGGAGAAGAGTTTGTATTGGATACATGGAGGCAGAACAAATCTCAAAAGGACAATGATCTTCTATGATCAGCAATTACGTAATTATATTACCATCAGCACAGCCCTACTATTTAACTGAAGGGCACAAAGTGTTCTCTTCCAGGTTTGGAGGGAGCAGCTTACTCTGATTCTGACCACAGTGCCCTCAGCTGCAAAACTGCTTTGGCTCGAATCAAGGATAAAGAGTCTGATGAACCTAAGAGGACATTATCATCTATAAAACAGGATTTCCAAAGCAAATACTCACTAATTATCATTATCTGTCTTGATAACCTGCCAATGATATTTGAAATTAGGAACAGGAAAATTGACGCAATGCTGTGATAAGTCGAGTCCAGGAGTGTTTTAATGGGTTAGGTTATTTAATGGTGTATTTGATGGGTAGGTATGGTGTCAAGCAGAGGAATGAAGAAGGTCAGAGGATAGTGGATTTTGCCAAAAGGATGGACATGACTGTGGTGAATACGTATTTTAATAAGAGGGAGGAACATAGGGTTACGTACAAGAGTGGAGGAAGATGCACACAGGTAGATGACATCCTATGCAGAAGAGTCAATCTGAAAAAGATTAAAGACTGCAAAGTGGTGACAGGGGAAAGTGTAGTTAAGCAGCATAGGATGCTGGTCTGTAGGATGACGTTGGAGATCAAGAAGAGGAAGAGAGTGAGGGCAGAGCCAAGGATCAAATGGTGGAAGTTGAAAAAGGAAGACTGCAAGGTGGAGTTTAGGGAGAAGGTGAGATAGACATTGGGTGGGAGTGAAGAATTACCAGACAGCTGGGAAACTACAGCAGATGTAGTAAGGGTGACATCAAGAAGGGTGCTTGGCATGACATCTGGACAGAGGAAGGAGGAAAAGGAAACCTGGTGGTGGAATGAGGAAATACAGGAGAGTATACAGAGGAAGAGGATGGCAAAGAAGAAGTGGGATAGTCAGAGAGATGCAGAAAGTAGACAAGAGTACAAGGAGATAAGGCGCAAGGTGAAGAGAGAAATGGCAAAGGCTAAAGAAAAGGCGTATGATGAGTTGTATAAGAGGTTGGACACTAAGGAGGGAGAAAAGGACCGGTGGGCTACAGAGAGGGGCTGAGCTGGGAAAGACGTGCAGCAGGTTAGGGTGATAAAGGATAAAGATGGAAACGTAGTGAGGAGGGTGTGTTGAGAAGATGGAAAGAGTACTTTGAGAAGCTGATGAATGAAGAGAACGAGAGAGAGAAGAGGTTGGATGATGTGGAGATAGTGAATCAGAAAGTGCACCAGATTAGCAAGGAGGAAGTAAGGACAGTGATGAAGAGGATGAAGAATGGAAAGGCCGTTGGTCCAGATGACATACCTGTGGAAGCATGGAGGTGTTTAGGAGAGATGGCAGTGGAGTTTTTAACCAGATTGTTTGATGGAATCTTGGATGCCTGAGGAGTGGAGAAGAAGTGGACTGGTGGGCCGATATTTAAGAATAAGGGGGATGTGCAGGACTGCAGTAACTACAGGGGGATAAAATTGATGAGCCACAGCATGAAGTTATGGGAAAGAGCAGTGGAAGCTATGTTAAGAAGTGAGGTGATGATTAGTGAGCAGCAGGATGGTTTCATGCCAAGAAAGAGCACCACAGATGTGATGTTTGCTCTGAGGATGTTGATGGAGAAGTTTGGAGAAGGCCAGAAGGAGTTGCATTGCGTCTTTGTGGACCTGGAGAAAGCATATGACAGGGTGACCAGAGAGGAGTTGTGGTATTGTATGAGGAAGTCGGGAGTGGCAGAGAAGTACGTAAGAGTGGTACAGGATAATTACGAGGGAAGTGTGACCGTGGTGAGGTCTGCGGTAGGAGTGACGGAGGTGGGATTACATCAGGGATCGGCTCTAAGCCCTTTCTTATTTGCAATGGTGATGGACAGGTTGACAGACGAGATTAGACAGGAGTCCCCGTGGACTGTGATGTTTGCTGATGACATTGTGATCTGTAGTGAGAGTAAGGAGCAGGTTGAGGAGACCCTGGAGAGGTGGAGATAGGAGAGGAGAGGAATGAAGGTCAGTAGGACCATCAAGACAGAATACATGTGTGTGAATGAGAGGGAGGTCAGTGGAATGGTGAGGATGAGGGAGTAGAGTTGGCGAAGGTGGATGAGTTTAAATACTTGGGATCAACAGGGTAACAGGGATTGTGGAAGAGAGGTGAAGAAGAGAGTGCAGGCAGGGTGGAGAAGAGTGTCAGGAGTGATTTGTGAAAGACAGGTATCAGCAAGAGTGAAAGGGAAGGTCTATGGGACGGTAGTGAGACTGGCTATGTTATATGGGCTGGAGACGGTGGCACAGGAGACAGAGCTGGAGGTGGCAGAGTTAAAGATGCTAAGATTTGCATTGGGTGTGACGAGGATGGATAGGATTAGAAATGAGGACATTAGAGGGTCAGCTCAGGTTGGACGGTTGGGAGACAAAGTCAGAGAGGTGAGATTGTGTTGGTTTGGAGATGTGCAGAGGAGAGATGCTGGGTATATTGGGAGAATGATGCTAAGGATAGAGCTGCCAGGGAAGAGGAAGGCCTAAGAGGTTTATGGATGTGGTGAGAGAGGACATGCAGGTGATGGCGGTGACAGAACAAGATGCAGAGGACAGAAAGATATGGAAGAAGATGATCTGCTGTGGCAACCCCTAACGGGAGCAGTCGAAAGGAGAAGAAGAAGAAGCACTGCCCGTCAGTTTAACCCGTCCTTCATTTTGGTGCACATGTGAACACGTGTGATAGCTGAATTGTGATTACTGGGTAAACAGTGTAGTAATTAATGGGCACCAGCTGGAAGTAAATGGGGATAAAAGGTTGAAGGCAGTTAAGATGCTAGAGAGAAAGAAACAGAAGAACAAAATGGAGGACTGAATGCTCACAAGATGTTCTGTTTGAAAGGACTTGACAGGAAGCATCGGCTCTGTTGAGCTGCAAAAGGGAGCAGGACCGATGGTTGTTTATAAAAAAAATATGATGATTTATTTATGGAATGTACTGTAGCACTCTGAACACTTGAATTCTCTGTTTTTAATAAATTTCTGTTGCACTTCTGAAATGAAACTCTTGTCCAATGCCTCACTCACCCTGGTCCATCTCGATCTCAGCAGAGGGTGGTGCCCATGGCTGTGGGCACTGGGGCATCACAGATGTGCACTTAGAACTGTCCTACAATCGCACTGAATGAACTTGGCTCTCAATCTAAAAAACCTTAAAGCAAAACGGTCTGGAAATGCGTGCAAATCATTGCAATTTGGGATTAACGATCAGTCAATGAGCAATCCACAAATGTGGCACGTAGGACTACTTTATTATACCCGCCTCTCTGACAAACAGAACAGTGGGCAGCATTCCTAGAGCCAGGGCAAGTGCCACATAGGTAGGTAACACACACAGCCTCAAAAAGATGCATGAAGCCTCACATTGTGACCTTACTATACTGTGGGGGACTGACCTTTAACACTTGTCAGGGCGTCTTGTCCACTGATTGCCTCGGCTTAGAAGTAATCAAGTGCGGCTTTGCTCGACTTTGTGACTTCACTGAACCGGAAGGCTGCTAACTGGAATTTTTGTTTTCCACTCCTCTGCTGTCAGACGGCCACACCAATTATATTTTAATGGATTTTTCATGTTAATTGTTGAAGTAGCTCACTTTTACTACGTGTTTCTGTGTGTAAATAAGAAATGGTTTCAATGATTTAACATTAGAGCACATTAGTAAGTGTAAGCCCTCGAAAACTGCACTCAGGCAAGTTTATATTACAAAAAGAATGGAACTGAATATGTGACAACTGAATACACAAACCAAAATTTTATTTTACACGAACAAAAGAAAAAAAAAAGATAAATAAATAAATAAAAATCTTGATGATTTTGAGCAGATTTAAAATACGCTACCACAACAATCAGACTTGGGGTCAAGCAGATAAACTGCAAAGTCGACTGAACTCTGAGTTGAAGTGAAAGTGAGCGTACAAAACAGAGCGCAGGGCCAGTCCTCATCTTTGAGAGACTACTTGGATGGAACAGACTTCTGAACAGTGACTTCCATTTGTGGACCCAGAAAGCTGGACCCTCTGTAGTCAAAGAAAACAAAAGAAATGAAAGGAACACTTTGAAAACTCGTCAGATCTCAATAGGAAAAAACATCCTGCTAGCCATCTCTAATAATATGGTAAAGTGTGAGGAACGAAAGGATGGAAATGAAAAGGATCAACCTACGGAGGGACCCCCAAAAATCAAAGTCAACAAATGAGGTGGCAGGCAGGCAGGCGAGTCCATGACCCTGTTCAGGAATAAGCGTGTTAGAAGATGACTAGAAATTAAATATGTGGGTTCGCCTTACAGCGTCAACACTTTAGGATCTCAGATTTG
Source organism: Erpetoichthys calabaricus (assembly GCF_900747795.2). Classification (NCBI taxonomy): domain Eukaryota; kingdom Metazoa; phylum Chordata; class Cladistia; order Polypteriformes; family Polypteridae; genus Erpetoichthys; species Erpetoichthys calabaricus. The sequence continues at coordinate 2,942,028 of NC_041406.2, forward strand.
TCTTGTTTCCACTATATGTGTGTGTGTTTGTATATTGTGGCTGGCGGACGGCCAATTCCATGCCCGGCTGGGACGCCCCTTCGACACTTGGTCCAGGGGAACAGCTGTGGGCAGCATACAACTTCCCCCGGATCATTTGGTGGCAACCCCCCTTATTTCATCGGGGCCACAGATATGGGACTCCGGAGCTCAGCCCTGTGGGGCTCTGTGGCCACCGCCAGGGGGAGCTGCATGGTTTCCTGAGCCCATGTGGGAGGGGATGAAGCCCACCCGGAAGTGCAGCCGGATCTCAATCACCTGAAGCACTTCTGGGTGGGCTATAAAAGGGAGCCAGCAGCCACCATTGGCAGCCAGATTCGGAAGGAGGAGGACAACGCTTGTCGGGAGGAGTGGTGGTAAAGACCATTATGCTTGTGAACACTTTGGTGACTTGTTTGTGCTTAAAGGGACTGTGTCGTGGCTGAGGGGCACAGGGAAGATGTGTCCCCCCAGCTGAAGAAAAATAAATATTTGTTGTATTTTTACGTGTGCCTCCCTGTCTCTCTGTGCCGGGTCGGGCGCCAATATAATGCCCTTCACAATATGTATATTGTGATATATGGCCGGCAGTTTATCCCGGCCAATACCCCCACGGCGCTAGATGGAGTCCTCCCTGCAATATGGAGGTGCCCGATTTCCAGCAGGGCATCATCGACAATGGAGTTTTACTGCACAGCCCTGTTGGATACCGTGGGGGCCGCCAGGGGACGCTGCAGGGAGGCACAATGGTTTCTATTATAGCCCGGAAGTACTCCCAAGTCACGGAGATGGAAGAAAGGAAGTGCTTCCGGGCTGAAGAGAAGGAGTTTTCCATCTGACCCGGAAGTGCTATGAAATCACATGAACTGAGGGACAGAAGCACTTCTGGGTCAAGGAATAGAAAAGGACTGTGGGAAACCCCAGCAGACTGAGCCGGAGTTGGGAGGAAGTGCGACAGAGCTGCTGGGTGGAGTGGAGGATTTGTGTTCATTATTGATTGATTATTGATTTATTATTGAGTATTGTGGAGGTGCTTTGTGCACATTATTATTATAGTAAATTTAATATTGGGACTTTTACCTGGTGTTTGGGCGTGTTGTCTGTGGGTTCAGGGGTCGACAGGGACCCATATTCCCACAATATGTATATATTAAAAATACATTTTGTTTTCTTCTTGAGCTTCACTAAAGTTTTAATTTCCCCTTGGGGACAAATAAAGTATATCTAAAATCTAAATCTACGTCATACTTTGTGGATTCAGAAAGTCTGAAAACCCATTGACTTTCTTAATACTTCACTGTATTGTAGATTTCATTTGCCCTAACCCTAACCCTAACCCACTGCTTTACACTCGATGAGCCAGAATGGCAAAGTGCAATGATGCTTCTAGAAAGGTTTTCAAATTTATTAAAAATATAAAAACTGAACTCTCGCTCTCGTACTGAAGTATTCAGACCCTTTGCTGTGGCACTCCAAGTAGTGGTCTGCTGTATCCCGTCTGCTTTAATTCTCCACTGCGTAACTAAAATTGGAGTCTAATAAGGCTGTCAGTTTAAGGACACAGCTGTACTGGAACTGGAATTATAAAAGTTCACGTAAATACCATGGATATAAAAACTCCAAATGGCTTCAGTCTGGCCTTGTTCCCCTGAGCTAAATAATTACAATGAACAAAAAATCCATCCATCCATCCATTATCCAACTCACTATATCCTAACGACGTTGTCACGGGGGTCTGCCGGAGCCAATCTTAGCCAGGGCGCCGGCCCACCACAGTGACCAAAAAACGTAAAAAAGAAAGAAAAAACCCAAACAACCTGATGCTGTGGTTTCAGACCATCGTATTACGTCTGGACCAGTGACTGTGTGCGGTTGTGACCTGGAAATCTGAGCACAGATGGCTCTTGCTTTGTGGGCTTTGTATGCGTGTCATTCAGAATTCAGGAAAATAATGAGTCATTAAAAGGGACAAAAACAGAAAGAAACTGAGCTACGTGATGTTTCAAAACTATTAAGAGCCATGAGTCATATACAACTACAGTTGTGCTTGAAAGTTTGTGAACCCTTTAGAATTTCCTGTATTTCTGCATAAATATGACCTAAAACATCATCAGATTTTCACTCAAGTCCTAAAAGTAGATAAAGAGAAACCAGTTAAACAAATGAGATAAAAATATTATACTTGGTCATTTATTTATTGAGGAAAATGATCGAATATTACATATTTGTGAGTGGCAAAAGTATGTGAAGCTTTGCTTTCAGTATGTGGTGTGACCCCCCTGTGCAGCAATAACTGCAACTAAACGTTTCCGCTAACAGTTGATCAGTCCTGCACACCGGCCTATTCCTCCGTACAGAACAGCTTCAACTCTGGGATGTTGGTGGGTTTCCTCACATTAACTGCTCACTTCAGGTCCTTCCACAACATTTCGATTGGATTAAGGTCAGGACTTTGACTTGGCCATTCTAAAACATTAACTTTATTCTTCTTTAACCATTCTTTGGTAGAACGACTTGTGTGCTTAGGGTCGTTGTCTTGCTTCATGACCCACCTTCTCTTGAGATTCAGTTCATGGACAGATGTCCTGACATTTTTCTTTAGAATTCTCTGATATAATTCAGAATTCATTGTTCCATCAATGAAGGCAAGCCGTCCTGGCCCAGATGCAGCAAAACAGGCCCACACCGTGATACTACCACCACCATGTTTCACAGATGAGAGAAGGTTCTTATGCTGGAATGCAGTGTTTTCCTTTCTCCAAACGTAACGCTTTTCATTTAAACCAAAAAGTTCTATTTTGGTCTCATCCGTCCACAAAACATTCTTCCAATAGCCTTCTGGTTTGTCCACGTGATCTTTAGCAAACTGCAGGCGAGCAGCAATGTTCTTTTTGGAGAGCAGTGGCTTTCTCCTTGCAACCCTGCCATGCACACCATTGCTGTTCAGTGTTCTTCTGATGGTGGACTCATGAACATGAACATGTGAGAGAGGCCTTCAGTTGCTTAGAAGTTCCCCTGGGGTCCTTTGTGACCTCGCCGACTATTACACGCCTTGCTCTTGGAGTGATCTTTGTTGGTCGACAACTCCTGGGGAGGGTAACAATGGTCTTGAATTTCCTCCATTTGTACACAATCTGTCTGACTGTGGATTGGTGGAGTCCAAACTCTTTAGAGATGGTTTCGTAACCTTTACCAGCCTGATGAGCATCAACAACTCTTTTTGTGAGGTCCTCAGAAATCTCCTTTGTTCGTGCCATGATACACTTCCACAAACATGTGTTGTGATGAGCAGACTTTGATAGATTCTGTTCATTAAATAACACAGGGTGCCCACTCACACCTGATTGTCATCCCATTGACTTGAATTTCACCTTCAAACTAACTGCTAATCCTAGAGCTTCACATACTTTTGCCACTCACAAATATGGAATATTCGATCATTTTCCTTAATAAATAAATGACCAAGTATAATATTTTTGTCTCATTTGTTTAACTGGTGTCTCTTTATCTACTTTTAGGACTTGAGTGAAAATCTGATGATGTTTTAGGTCATATTTATGCAGAAATATAGAAAATTCTAAAGGGTTCACAAACTTTTAAGCACAACTGTAACTATACCCTTCTAAGTAGTACGTCCTTCTCCTTGTGGTTGCTTAATATCCTTTTATCCTCACAATATGAAAGTGTATCCATCCATCCATTTTCCAACCCGCTGAATCCGAACACAGGGTCACGGGGGTCTGCTGGAGCCAATCCCAGCCAACACAGGGCACAAGGCAGGAACCAATCCAGGGCAGGGTGCCAACCCACCGCAGGACACACACAAACACACCCACACACCAAGCACACACTAGGGCCAATTTAGAATCGCCAATCCATCTAACCTGCATGTCTTTGGACTGTGGGAGGAAACCCATGCAGACACGGGGAGAACATGCAAACTCCATGCAGGGAGGACCCGGGAAGCGAACCCGGGTCTCCTAACTATGAGGCAGCAGCACTACCACTGTGCCGCCCATAAAAGTGTATACAATTGTCAATTGAGATTCTTGATTTACAGCCCGGCCATATTTGTCAACGGCAGTAACACTCCAGACAAGGCTGCCTGGCTTATACTGGATATTCACTGGTGCACAGGGAACAACCAACCTGTCCAGAGCTTGACGAGCCAACTGCTTTAACTTCATCTGGAAGGCCGAGTCTGTGGCTTCATTAGCCTGAAAAGTAACAACAACAACAAGAGCATTTATTTATTTAATTTATGTATGTAGCACATTTTCAGCTCAAAGTGCTTAACTTGGTGAAATAAAAAGGAAGGTCATATAAAACACAAGCAAACAAGATTAGGCAATAATAATTATACAGAATGAAACAAAGAAAAATCAGGAGTAGTCTCCCTGTGACTTTCTCGTAAACTCAGATATGGAGACGGATATTTGAGGAGTAAACCGCAAGACAAAGATTATATTTTTATAAAGGGTGGCACATGAAAAAGCGAACCGTCTCCGACCGGCTGACTTGAGCGATTATACAGGCGGGTGCTGTCCTGATCACGGAGCCTCGTTGTCGCGACGGGGTCAGCAGCCCCAACTGTGCATTAGTAAGGAAGCTGTGAGCCGGTGGGTACGCAGGATGGAGCGACATATCACACTTCTCGCGAGTCACTTTCTCGAATTCACAACGTCTTCATAGAGGAACGAACTGTCAGCAAAGGTTTGTCGCCACCAAGATCACCGGACCTATCCACTTGTGAGTTTTACTTGAAGGGAAAAGTGTATGTCAATAACCCAAAAGACATTAACTGAAGGACAATATTCGGAGTGAAACTGGAAAAATTTAAACGGCTGCGCTGCGTCGCGTTTATACAATACAATACAATACAATTTATTTTTGTATAGCCCAAAATCACACAAGAAGTGCCACAATGGGCTTTAACAGGCCGTGCCTCTTGACAGCCCCCCAGCCTCGACTCTCTAAGAAGACAAAGAAAAACTCCCAAAAAAAAACCTTGTAGGGAAAAATGGGAGAAACTTCAAGAAAGGGAGTTCAAAGAGAGACCCCTTTCTAGGTAGGGTGGGCGTGCAGTGGGTGTCAAAAAGAAGGGGGTCAATACAATACAGAACAGAACAAATCCTCAATATAGTATAACAATAAAAATTTTACAAATACAGAGCAGAATTAACAGTAGATGATATCCCATAATAGGATTTGGATTTGTACAGAGTCCTGGAGACCTCAGCCATCAAGCTGCCTCCCCCTATTGGCCATTCCACAGCTGAGTCAGCGCTGGGCCAGCCAATCCGATGAAAGGACCCCTCTACCCACGATTCCTGCGATCCTCCATCAGGGATGTCTATGACAATATGGTGCGGCGTGCAGAAAAGTGTTTTGACGCACAAGGAAATCATTTCCAGTGCCTTCTCTAACCAGTAAGTACAGATTTTTGTATTGGATATCGTTTGATTCGTGTACAGGCTAAGAAACGTATGTTGATGTTAGAGTCAGAGATGGTTTGCTTTAAAAGAACCATCAACAACAAATCAAATCAAACTAATAAAATATTGAACAATTATTATAAAAGTAAAGTTGAATAAATCCAACTCTGCAGCTGCATGAATAAAAGGTAACGTACCACTGCCGGTTAACGGAAATTGCTCAGAAGTTGATAGAAATCTACGTTTTGTACCTACTACTTGCATGCAGAATTTGGTTGACCAAAGTGAAAGCAAACTCAGGTTATCATGTTTATTTTTTGGACTCGGAGGTCTAAAACGTCGAGATTCATCAAAATCTCGACATCGAATTTTTGGACGATTCCAATGCTTTCCCTATACTTTGTATACAAGAAAGTAAAAAGGTGAGGTTAGGTGGCCACGAGACAATTAATAAATAAATAAATAATCAACAAATAATTATCCTGTAACACAGTGCATCATGGGGAAACATTAGCACAACAGTTATGTAAGAATTAGCTAACATAAACAGTTCTTTTAAGTAAAAAAAAAAAAAAATGCCTGACTAGGTCTGCCCACCAAAGTAGAATGCTGATCATCACAATCACAAATGAAAATGTGCGGCACTGTGGTAAGAAGTGAAGTGTCACTCATATCTTCACCAGGGTACCACACTGCCTGTAATTAAAAGGCAGTCGGTATTCGCCTTTTTCTCGCATTTCTTCTTCCACAATTCTTGCCACTTGACTCCCTAAAGAAAGTTCTACGTTACCACCTTTGGAAAAGGGGATCAGCAAAAAAAAAAAAAACAAAAAAAGAAACCATAAAACTCCCACGTTGATGGGCATCAAAAACACACCGCAAAACGAGACTGCAGAGGATGAGCACTGCAACCCACCATTAACACTAAACACTCGTCTCCAGCGGAGGTTTTATAAGAACTGGGTGCTTATTGATGATGAAGTTAGTTCCGTTTGCACTAAAGCAGCAGTACACGTCTGTAGTGTGAGCAGAGCACAGGCTTTCTGCGTTAAAAATGGCCGAAGCAGCAACACACTACAGTATCAAAAGACACACAGAAAACTCCAACCCTAACCTGCTGAGATCAGACAGGCTGGAGAGTAACCTGACAGCACTAACCCCATGTGCTTGTCTTATCCAAATGAACGTCAAACAGGTTTTTATTCTCCTTTCCCAACTGCCGTTGAAAGCCATAAGAACGCACCGTCTTGTGTTTCCATGTGCCTGCCGTAGGTGTGCGTGTTACTGTATGTTATCATAGTTTGTAAATTCTTTAGTTGTGTTTACCTGTAAACTTGTTACAGCACTCTGAGCAGGCACTCAGTGAAGGGGAGGCTATACAAAAATAAGAAATAAACTGAAATGAGATGAACTGAATATCTCTATACATAAAAAATCCAATGTGTGTTGGTCTGTCTGTCTGCTTTTCACGAGAGAACTGCTCAACACATTTAGACATTTATTTTTTGTGTATAATTTGTTTGAACATTCCGGTTGCCTTTGTGACTTCTCTCATCGCGCTCATCGTTCATAGAAAGAAAGAAAGAAAGAAAGAAAGAAAGAAAGAAAGAAAGAAAGAAAGAAAGAAAGAAAGAAAGAAAGAAAGAAAGAAAGAAAGAAAGAAAGAAAGAAAGAAAGAAAGAAAGAAAGAAAGAAAGAAAGAAAGAAAGAAAGAAAGAAAGAAAGAAAGAAAGAAAGAAAGAAAGATAGATAGATAGATAGATAGATAGATAGATAGATAGATAGATAGATAGATAGATAGATAGATAGATAGATAGATAGATAGATAGATAGATAGATAGATAGATAGATAGATAGATAGATAGATAGATAGATAGATAGATAGATAGATAGATAGATAGATAGATAGATAGATAGATAGATTTTAATCTTAGTATAGTAGGCATGATAGATAGATAGATAGATAGATAGATAGATAGATAGATAGATAGATAGATAGATAGATAGATAGATAGATAGATAGATAGATAGATAGACACTTTATTAATCCCCAAGTGACAATTCACATACTCCAGCAGCAGCATATTCATAAAAAACAATATTAAATTAAAGTGATAACAATACAGGTATACAGACAGACAATAACGTTATATAATGTTAACGTTTACCCCCCCGGGTGCAACTGAAGAGTCACATAGTGTGATGGAGGAACGATCTCCTCAGTCTGTCAGTGGAGCAGGACGGTGACAGCAGTCTGTCGCTGAAGCTGCTCCTCTGTCTGGAGATGATCCTGTTCAGTGGATTCTCCATGATTGACAGGAGTCTGCTCAGCACCCGTCGCTCTGCCACAGATGTCAAACTGTCCAGCTCCATGTCTATAATAGAGCCTGCCTTCCTCACCAGTTTGTCCAGGCGTGAGGCGTCGCTCTTCTTTATGCTGCCTCCCCAGCACACCACCGCATAGAAGAGGGAGCTCACCACAACCGTCTGATAGAACATCTGCAGCATCTTATTGCAGATGTTGAAGGACGCCAGCCTTCTAATGAAGTATAGTCGGCTCTGTCCTTTCTTGCACAGAACATCAGTATTGGCAGTCCAGTCCAGTTTATCATCCAGCTGCACTCCCAGGTATTTATAGGTCTGCACCTTCTGCACACAGTCACCTCTGATGATCACAGGGTTCAGGATTCATGTTAATCCGAGACAGAGGCTACACACCAAAGGGGGGGGGGGTAATAGTGTGACGTCAGGAGTGGGGAGTCTTCACTCACACGCCAGCCTTGGGGTGCATACCTTGCCTCTGATTATCTAGCGAATGAGAGAATCACTTAACGGATTTATATCGGGTTTTTTTTTCTAGAATTTGCTTGAACATTTCAGTTGATTTTGCGACTTCTCTCGTCGTGCTAAGTATCGTAGTTTGCTTGCAGCACTGATTAATTTGCACAAAATCGAGAGAGACGCAGCAGGATGGAGCCCTCCTCACTCACACGCCGGCCTCGGGGTGTATAGCTTACTTCCGCTTAGCTAGCAAACGACAGAACTACTTAACGGATTTATATCGGGTTTTTTTCTAGAATTTGCTTGAACACTTCAGTTGATTTTGCGACTTCTCTCGTCGCGTTAAGTATCACAGTTCATTTGCAGAAGCGATATATTTGCGCTAATCCAAGAGACAGAGGCTGTGGACCAAGGAGAGGGGGAAGCGTGACATCAGGAGTGGGGAGCCGGGCAGAATATACAAAGGCCAAGGACCCAATCTGGAAGATTCTAGGACAATAACCCAGTGTTCTTCGTCATTATTCACCATTTGCTGTATTTCTGCAATGATATTATTTCTGTCACTGTATATAATTTTGACGTTGCTAGTTAATAAATTGTTAATTACCGCATGCCAAGTCTGATCTTTGATTCTGCTTATCGAGACTATTAACACTGTAATGGTGAGCACATATCGGAGAATCAGTCTTAGAGGGTCACAGTTTGAATATTCATAATTGGTCAGCATTCTGCTTACAGCTCAGTTCTGAATTTAACGTAACACACGTTCAGTTAAGCCGCTTGGCCTCTGAGGCTTTGCAAGTTAATGAATGGCGCTAAGGCCTCTAAGGTTACAGTGGCGTGCAAAAGAATTCAGTCCCTTTGAAAAGCATCCTGATTATTCTGCATGACAAAAGATTTGTCCACATGTTTATCCATTTTGTATTTTTAACGTGCTGTAACAACACATTTCTCGCTAAGTATCAAGAGTTCACTTGCAGGAGTGATATATTCGCACTAATCCGAGACACAGGGGAGGGGGAAGCGTGACGTCAGGAGTGGGGAGCTGGGGGGTCCTCCTAACTGTCCTGTTACACTACTAGGTGGACAGAGCTGTGGGGGACGGCTGGTATAAAATAAAGACCACTGACTCCTGTAAGATCGGTTTGTCTGTAACTTTCATAAAGCGCATTAATAAGGGCTGTGCATTAAATTGTATTCGGTAATCAGAATGTAAGCCTGCTGAAATCACTAAGATGCACCTCTGGGGGTCTTTTCTGTCCACTGCTTTCAGGCAATACAAAGCTTCCACCCAATGTACTCGTTACGTTTAGTTATTTATTTATTGATTGATTGTATTATTTGTCCCGTGAGTCTGTATCTTTGTTTTTTATGTTTCCGCTTCTGTATGCATTTGAATTTCCCCGTGGGATTAATGACGTTTATCTAATCTACATTGGGGTAAGTTTCTGTATATATTGGGCAGGGGTCCTTAAACGTTATAATCTGAGGACTCCTATTTGAAACCTGGTACTGTACTGGGACCCAAGAAGAGGATTATTATTATTATTATTATTATCATAGTGACAATGGAGTCACAAAGAGACAAATAGCAATGGACATATAATACAAAAAGTAAACGTTTTTGTTTCCCTTCAAGCATATTTCTCACATGAACGCTACTAAAAGAAAAGTGGGAGACAAACGTATCATTAAAACAAGTCCCAGGAGTCTATGCCAGAAATCACTGGGTGCAAGGCAGGAAGAGTTCCTGTGCAGAATAGCATCCCATCACTGGGTGAACACACACACACACACACAGAGACACACACACACACACACACACACACACACACAGGATATGCAGCCGCCTACCGTTTGTATGCACAGCTCCACTGCTTGTGTGTACAGCTCAATAGCTTCTTCATTGTTGCCCTTCTCATCCTCGTCAAAGGCCTGCGTGACCAGGAAGTAGGCCCGCTCCATGTCCAACTGATGTTTGGACTTCAAAGGATCAGCTCCCTGGGCTTCAACTGAAAGAAAAACAAAATCAAAATCCGCAGCCTGGCATCTCTTAAAGGTCGGACGGTGGCCTTTCCTGCCATTTTGTTTTCAGGGCTTTTCGTTATTAGAATTGTCTTCTGCAACAAATTCAGAAAAAGTGAACAAATAGAACGACTTTCATGATTTGCTTTATGATCAAATGTACTCAATCCCTCCACTAGGCACTCTCTGGATTTAAGAATCTAAACTTTGCAAGTCATAAATAGCCGGGCAGGTTCCCAGTAATCAGGAATATCCAATATAAAAATAACAAATCCATACCTAGAAAGTTTTAGTTTACAATACTTAAAAGGGTTTAAAGGCGCAGTGAAACAAGACTGGCATTGCTGCCTACTGTATCTCCTAATTGGCACCACACGGGCAGTTCTTAGAAATTCTTTTTTTTTTTGCTTCATCTCACAAATTCAACATACAAATCTTTACAATGGTGCCACCCATGGTGGGCACTCAGATGGTGTAAAGAAGACATGTGCCCCTCTTCCAAGTTTCTTGAGTTGATGGTAAATACATCAACGCCATATATTTCTCTCGCACATTTTCATACAAGTGATGAAGCTTTACAAGATGAAGAAAGTAAAAAGAAAAATATAAAATAAGATTAGACAATGCAAAGTAATCTATTTTACTAAACCACAGTTAATATATGCATGGCGGACGCACCGAGGTGCATGCACACTGTGGCCTTGGCGCCCGCCCCAGAGTCCAGAGTCAAACGCAGCGGCGTCCCAAAACGCGGCGGCGCCCGCCCCAGAGTCAGTAGGTGGCACCCAAACAATACAACCTGTTCACTACACTTGCTCTAATCCACTGTGCCAGTCATATAGATCACATGACGGTCACAGACTCAAACCCAGCGGCTTCCCAGACTCAGTGGCTGGCACACAAACACCACAACCTGTAAACTAAACTTGCTGTGCTCCACTCAGTCAGCAGTCGGTGTCAGCAAAGGCAACGGAATCACGTCTCCACAAAACGAAACCGCTTTAGTACAGATATGCTTATGTAATTAAATGACATTACCCCAGACGCACCCACCCTCCATGATATGTCATCCATCCAGATATCGGACAGAACAGAAACTGATTGCCATTCTTGGATTTACGATTTGCTAGCGAATCGCGGGCTTACTTGTAAAGAATAAAGTACGGTCCGATGGCCACATGAAGGTTTGTGCTCTGCAACTTGCTGCATGTAAAATACACAAATAAACACATTTAACAAAGGACTCCATAATGCACACAATTCACTGCCAAATTCTACTATGAAGTTTCACATTTGATTTCCTTTTTTAGTAACTGGGCCTCACTTTATGTGAAATAACCTCACGCAGAACTAAGACATGACGACATTTTTTAAGGCTGACATTGCAGGCCTGCATGATGGGAGACTTTATCTTGGTGGTCCCAATAATCTTAGATTCTTTATACCCAAGGCAGCTAGAGGGGGTCTTTTTTAATAACTGCACGTTATGGCGGACATTTCCTCTCCCTACTTCAAAGAAAGCAAAAGTTCACTTACTGTATTATTAAAAAACCCAGCGGCAGTATGTTAAAATTGCATTTTAAAATAAAATAACAGAAAATGATTATAAAGCAGTAAAAAGTCTCTAGATACGGTATGTGATATTCTTAATTCTTATTTAAACTGGGTGTCTTTAAATATAGATAACAGTTTCTTTCCAATAAACAGGCGGTCTACTTGTTGTCTTTCAGATACGCCGAGTTAATAACGACATGTGGACTGTAGGGGGCACTCAAGCGTCAACCCCAAACACAAATGACGACCAGCACACCACAAGAAAGGGGCTTTAATTTACAAAAAAAAAAAATTCACAGAGCCCTCCGTAAGACACAAATGTTCCCTGATGTCCCCCCCTTTGCACAACAGTTGAGACGTTGTGATTAAAGTGCACACTGCAGACTTTCATTTGCACACATATCAGTCACAACCCTTTTCCCACACAGCCCCCCCATTTCAGGGGTGACACCATCTTGTTTGGCACACAGCAATGGCAGGTCTGTTAAAGCCGTTGTCATATTTAGCTCTTTGTCGCATATCCCAGCATGCAATGACTGCTTGACGTCTGCCATTCGTGGTCAGAAGGTGCTGAGGGTCTTCTCTGGTGATGCTCTGCCAAGCCTCTCATGCAGCCATCTTCAGCTCCAGCTTGCTTCAGGGGAGCCTGGCAGTGAGGCACAACAAATGGAGCAAGGGGATGGTGTAGAAAAGTGCCAAGTGCTTTTATTAAAAACAAAGTGCAGTGTATCAATTTCCATAAATAAATAATCCATAAAAACAGTTGTGAAGTGGAGGTTAAAAAAAAAAAACCACAAGAAATGAATCCTTTAAAACGAGGCTAAAACAACGCTGGAAGCAATCCTTTAAAAACACAAAGCCCGGTGACTTCTTTTACCTGGCAGCTCCCCTGCTTCTCCCATCCTGGGCCCTGCAACAGGAGAGTCGCCCTACCAGCAGCTGACCTTCTACCCACACGACTGATCTGGTAGCTTCCCGATCCCTGGCATCGGTTTAGCACTCTCCAGATCGAGACTTGGCTTCCCTAACAACCAGGACGCTCACGCCAGGGAATTCACCACCCAAGCCTCCTGACTCCCGCTGTCTTCCACGGCGAGCCATCCTTCATCACCGCTCACTCCGTCTCCTTGATCGCTCAGCTGGAGCGACCGCTTCCTTCTGCCCCACCGAGTGTCGGCCAAACACGCTTCTCAGGGCTCAACTTCCAGCTGCAAACGAGCGCTCACTCACTCACTTGTTCGCTCTTTCTCTCCTCCAGCTTCCTGCCCTCTTCCTCACTCACACAACCTCCGTTTCTTTCTTTCTCTTTTACTTTCTCTCCCTCTCACTAGCCGCCTTGCACTTCTAATTATGAGGAGGGGACGTGATTCACCTGTGGCAATCAGACAGCTCCCAGGAACAATGATGGATGCGGACGACTCCTCACCTGTGCACTTAAGTAAGGACCACCCGCATCACAAACTCCCCCAGGAACCGCTTCCGCCACACTACCACACCCCCTTTCTAAGCTGCGAGTGCAGCGATTATTCATTTTAAAAATGGCCCTTTTGACATTAGCGGTTGACCCGCTAAACCACAAAGGCCTGCCCAGTTGGATAGAAATTGGGTAACTGGCTTGGCAATTCCAGAATTCTCCAATTTTTAGCCTTGACAAACTCCTGAGTTCCCTCAGCAGTACGTCTGGCTCATTACCTCGGACTTGAGCAGATCAGATGTTTCTACACCCCTCAGGATTCACTGGGCCACTGCAATCATCAATGAGAAGAAGTGTGCCAGGACCTGTGCCTGCCATGCATACCTAAGCCAGAACACCCCCAGCACTGCCATGTTTAACAGATGAGGTGGTCTGCTTTGCACTTCCTTGTCGTCTCCAAACTTGGCTCTCGCCGTCACCCTGATGAGGTTCATCTTTGTCTCGTTTGTCCTTTTCCCAGAATTCTGCAGGCTCTTTGACGTCCTTTTATTACAAACTTAATCTGGCCTTCCTGTTTTTGTGGTTTCCATCTTGCAGTGTGGCCGCCGTGTTTGTGTTCATGAAGTCTTCTGCTGATAGTTGTCTCGGACACGCACACACATCGGCCCCCTGAGGACTGTTTCTGATCAGCCAGACAAGCGTTTTGTGTCTTTTTCTTGACCACTGTGAGGATTCTTCTGTCGTCAGCAGTGGTGGTCTTCCTTGGCCTACCAGTCCCTTTGTGATTCCTGAGCCCACCAGTGTGTTCTTTCTTCTTCATGTTACTCCAGACAGTTCATTTCAGTCATCCTCAGGTTTTCCAGATGTCTCCAATGGTTTCACTCTTGTTTTTCATCCTCACGATGGCGGCTTTTTAACTTTCAATGGCACAGCTCTTGTCCTCATGTTGAAGAATGGCAACTATAGACTCCAAAGAGTAGAATCAAGCCGAGGGGTCTTATGAAGCCATGAAACCCACCTGAGGAATCACAAACACCTGTCACGCCAATTGGTGCTCTGAAATGGGGGGACCATGTAGAGCAGGCATGTCAAACACGCGGCCCGAATGAGAAATCTGTGCGGCTTGCATGACAGATCCTAGTTAGCACTAAACTTGTACAAAATGTTTACTATCGTTTGTGACTGAATCATTCTGCATCTTCACCGTTACTTATTGACTTTTTGTTACTTCCGCCATTCTGACAAAAGCACGTTTTCCCATGGCATTACGATACCGGAAACGTCATCTGCTAGTATAGTTGCAGCTGCGGTGTCAGCTCTTTGATACCCTAGACATGACACTACCCCCCAACGAGCCTTGACCAAAGTTAATGAGCCGCGACGTCGCAACTGAAGTGCTAGGCTGCAGCGGCCTGGCAGGTTACACTACTGGCTGTGCTGCCGAGACTGGCCACTGGGCAGAACTGACCATCACAAGGAGTAATAGCTCACATATTGTCACGTTTTTTTTGCTCTAGTTTCATGTAATTTTGTGCAAGTATTGTAACAATCAGTTAGTGCAGACTGCAGCTGAAGATCTGAAGTGGACGTGAGAAGTTGGCGAGTTGTTTATTAACAAATTTTTATGATTTTGAGTTTGTAAGATTAGTGTAGGTCAGGGGGCTTTTTGCATAGCGGCTTATTTTACAATATAAACTTTGAAATAAACTTAGGAAAGTACAAATAGATTTTTGGAGGATTTGTTTTCCAACTTGAATTACTGAGCAGTGAATTCAGGAAGCGTTTTCGTGATTTCAGTTCACACGAACAGGACTTTGCGTTGTTTACGTCACCCAACTTTTACAACGTTGAGAATGCACCTGAGAATATCCAAATGGAGTTGATTTAACTGCAGTCCGATTCTATTCTGAAGGCAAAATTCAACAAAGTTGGTGTGCCAAGCTTGTATGCTCGTATGTGCAGATCCGTAAGTTGGCATCGAGAGTACTGTCTATGTTCAGAAGCACTTACCTTTGTGAGCAATTGTTTTCGTTAATGAAAGCTACCAAAACCCCACATCGCTCGAGACTTACCGTTGAGCACCTTTCATCCCTCATAAAAGTTGCAGCTGCACAAGATTTCAAGCCTGATATCGACGAACTGGTTACTAACAAGAGATGCCAAGTGTCAGGACAAAATATTGATAGTGCATCTGGAAAGTATTCCCAGCACATCATCACTTTTTCCACATTTTGTTATGTTACAGCCTTATTCCAAAATGGATTCAATTCATTTTTTTCCTCAGAATTCTACACACAACACCCCATAATGACAACGTGAAAAAACTTTACTTGAGATTTTTGCTAATTTATTAAAAATAAAAACATTGAGAAAGCACATGTACATAAGTATTCACAGCCTTTGCCATGAAGCTCCAAATTGAGCTCAGGTGCCTCCTGTTTCCCCTGATCATCCTTGAGATGTTTCTGCACTTCATTGGAGTCCACCTGTGGTAAATTCAGTTGACTGGACCTGATTTGGAAAGGCACACACCTGTCTATAGAAGGTCCCACAGTTGACAGTTCATGTCAGAGCACAAACCAAGCATGAAGTCAAAGGAATTGTCTGTAGACCTCCGAGACAGGATTGTCTCGAGGCACAAATCTGGGGAAGGTTACTGAAAAATTTCTGCTGCTTTGAAGGTCCCAATGAGCACAGTGGCCTCCATCATCCGTAAGTGGAAGAAGTTCAAAACCACCAGGACTCTTCCTAGAGCTGGCCGGCCATCTAAACTGAGCGATCGGGGGAGAAGGGCCTTAGTCAGGGAGGTGACCAAGAACCCGATGGTCACTCTGTCAGAGTTCCACATGTCCTCTGTGGATAGAGGAGAACCTTCCAGAAGGACAACCATCTCTGCAGCAATCCACCAATCAGGCCTGTATGGTAGAGTGGCCAGACGGAAGCCACTCCTTAGTAAAAGGCACATGGCAGCCCGCCTGGAGTTTGCCAAAAGGCACCTGAAGGACTCTCAGACCATGAGAAAGAAAATTCTCTGGTCTGATGAGACAAAGATTGAACTCTTTGGTGTGAATGCCAGGCGTCACGGTTGGAGGAAACCAGGCACTGCTCATCACCAGGCCAATACCATCCCTACAGTGAAGCATGGTGGTGGCAGCATCATGCTGTGGGGACTGGCAGACTAGTCAGGATAAAGGGAAAGATGACTGCAGCAATGTACAGAGACATCCTGGATGAAAACCTGCTCCAGAGCGCTCTTGACCTCAGACTGGGGCGACGGTTCATCTTTCAGCTGGACAACGACCCTAAGCACACAGCCAAGATATCAAAGGAGTGGCTTCAGGACAACTCTGTGAATGTCCTTGAGTGGCCCAGCCAGAGCCCAGACATGAATCTGATTGAACATCTCTGGAGAGATCTTAAAATGGCTGTGCACCGACGCTTCCCATCCAACCTGATGGAGCTTGAGAGGTGCTGCAAAGAGGAATGGGCCAAACTGGCCAAGGATAGGTGTGCCAAGCTTGTGGCATCATATTCAACAAGACTTGAGGCTGGAATTGCTGCCAAAGGGGCATCGACAAAGTATTGAGCAAAGGCTGTGAATACTTATGGACATGGGATTTCTCAATGTTTTTATTTTTAATAAATTTGCAAAAATCTCAAGTAAACTTTTTTCACGTTGTCATTATGGGGTGTTGTGTGTAGAATTCTGAGGAAAAAAATGAATTTAATCCATTTTGGAATAAGGCTGTAACATAAGAAAATGTGGACAAAGTGATGAAGCGCTGGGAATACTTACTGGATGCACTGTATATAAGGCCCTAGCTAAGAGGCTAAGACTCTGATTCTACACTGTTGTATGGAGACTGTATGGAAATAAATTGCTTTTCTTTAAACTTTAAGTGTTACATTTTTTTAAAGTTTTCAGTATTGGAAATAAAGCTACAGTAACTTTGTATAATAGTACTTGTTACAGTGCTGCCCGCTGACGCACGTATGGCTGTCGAAGCGGCCCATCAATGGTAGTGAGTTTGACATGCCTGGTGTAGAGAAAGTGTGCTGTGACCAAAATGTCTGCAAATCCCCTTAAACTGTGGAGCAGTTGGCTAAACAACATTATGGGGGGCACTGTATTTTATTGTCAGCACACCCGCCACAGACACGGCCAGCAGCACACGCATCTCCCCACCTTTACTGAGGAGAACAGAGCGTTTTTCCTTTTTACTGCTCTACAATTCTGCCACGTTTCACTTTACACCCTAAACCCTCAGAAAAGCCCCCAGGAGGGTTCTACCGATGCCAACGTGACGGCTCCCTGCGTCATTACAGAGGTGGAGACGGCAGACTCGGTACCTGCTGAATGCAGTGCTTCAACTCTGTCTAAATATTCTGTGATTTTCTCTTGGATGTTCTCCAGTTTTGATCCCGCCATGCCAGCATAAATCAAGGCCTGAGCAGCCTCCTGTAATGAGAAAAAGAAGAGGAAACGTTAAGAGGAATCGCCTTCCTGAAATGAAGAGGACTGTAAAGAGCACAGCTGCAGGGTCAGAGCTAAATACGCAGACGCTGCACTTCGGTCACACGGCCACGCTGGCTCTACTGGCAGGACAGCCATTTCTGGGTCCGGTGCACATCAAATATCACAAAGAAAGACGAGCCCAGGGTTAAGACTGAGCGGCTGCTTATCTTTGTCAATGGATGGATGGATGGATGGATGAAGGTCTTACTTTGCAAACTGGACAAACCTGAACTGCTTGTCTTGCGGGTGACATCTGGTGACACGGAGCTCGAATGTGACATCATGAAACCTCAGGGTGTGTTGACTCGCTTCTGATTTTCCATCTACACCCTGTGACATGGTGGGGCAGGCAGGACCAGCCAGGTCCATCCTGACAGCAGTGGGCACCAGCAAAGAGTTACTTACGTTCACAATTATTTATTGACAAAAAGTTTCAAACTGACTCAACCCGACTGGACTCTCAGTGCCAATAAAAATAAACCCAGTGACGCTCTGCATTTCTGAAGAATCTGTAAATATGTAAAATCCAACGTGTGTCTGTCTGTCGGCTTTTCACGAGAGAACTACGTCACGGATTTAGATCTTTTCTTCTATAATTTGCTGGAACTTTCTGGTTGATTTTGCGACTTCTCTTATCGCGCTAAGCATCAGAGTTTTCTTGCGGCACCGAGTTATTCGCGTAAATTCCGAGGGGAGGGTGGCGGGGCGGCGCTGATAGAACGCGTTGTTGCACCCACCACGTAACAAACCACCTCAAGATCTCAGATTAGGACCCGAGTGCAGCAGGTGACACCTCAGCAACACAGCAGTTCAGATGGAATGGAACAGCGCGAGGATTTTTATGGTGGCAGGAATGCCAATTCTGCCACCAGCCCCCAGGGATTTCTCTGCAGGTTGGAGGTATAAGTGAGTTTGGATTATGAATGGATGAAATGGGGAGAGAATTGTGGGAATGCATTTTCTTTGGGGGTGATTTGGGATCAGGTAACGGCCTGAAGGCAGCGTCAGATTTACGTCTCGAAACGACTCGCCACCAACAACAAGAGCAGTCACTTCTGGAGCACAACTTTGTGTGCTCAAAGTGTGTTACAAAATATTAAAAAAAGGAGTTACAAAAGAAAAACAAGTTAAATCAAACCAATAAAGCAAGAAAGTGGTCTGTCATGATGTTCATCGCAACTCACTCATCAAGTGAGAGGAACAGTAAATACAGTAATCCCTCCTCCATCGCGGGGGTTGCGTTCCAGAGCCACCCGCGAAATAAGAAAATCCGCGAAGTAGAAACCAGATGTTTATATGGTTATTTTTATATTGTCATGCTTGGGTCACAGATTTGCGCAGAAACACAGGAGGTTGTAGAGAGACAGGAACGTTATTCAAACACTGCAAACAAACATTTGTCTCTTTTTCAAAAGTTTAAACTGTGCTCCATGACAAGACAGAGATGACAGTTTCGTCTCACAATTAAAAGAATGCAAACATATCTTCCTCTTCAAAGGAGTGCGTGTCAGGAGAGAGAGAGAGAGAGAGAACAAAGCAAGCAGTCAAAAATCAATAGGGCTGTTTGGCTTTTAAGTATGCGAAGCACACCGCCGGTACAAAGCTGTTGAAGGCGGCAGCTCACACCCCCTCCGTCAGGAGCAGACAAAGAGAGACAGAGAGAGAGAGAGAAAAACAAAGTCAAAAATCAATACGTGCCCTTTGAGCTTTTAAGTATGCGAAGCACCGTGCAGCATGTCATTTCAGGAAGCAGCTGCACAGAAGGTAGCAACGTGAAGATAATCTTTCAGCATTTTTAGACAAGCGTCCGTATCGTCTAGGTGTGCGAACAGCCCCCCTGCTCACACCCCCCTACGTCAGTGCAAGAGAGAGAGAGAGAAAGTAAGTTGGGTAGCTTCTCACCCATCTGCCAATAGCGTCCCTTCTATGAAATCAACTGGGCAAACCAACTGAGGAAGCATGTACAAGAAATTAAAAGACCCATTGTCCGCAGAAATCCGCGAATCAGCAAAAATTTCCGCGATATATATTTAAATATGCTTACATATAAAATCCGCGATAGAGTGAAGCCACGAAAGGCGAAGCGCGATATAGCGAGGGATCACTGTAATCTAAAAGCTATAATTCCAGTGATTAATAAAAAAACTGAAATGCCTGAACATGATTAAAAAAAAATTAGGGAAACTCCTAAAACAGTAACTTCTAATTTAATTAGGAAACAAAAATGATATATCAAGGTAGTGAGAAGTGCGGCCACACCGTCACGTCACCCACACATAATCGAGGCTGCTATTCTATCGGAAAGGGAGAAGATATTTTCATCCCATTCCAACAAACTCTCTTTCCAGTTCAAACGACTTCAATTTCCAGTACACCTTGCATTTGCGAGGACCATCACTGAAAGTTACTGGCGTTTACCTCAAAGAGCCGCGCTGGTCACACGGCCAGAGAGACGTCGCCTGTTCCAGAGTGGAATCACACAAGGATTTATACGTTTTTACTCCTAAGGGCAAAATCAAAAAAACGTCGAGTATCATAAGGCCCTCTAAATGCGCGATTCGTTAATTATGGCACTTTGACTTTTGAACAATATTCAAATAATAAATGAATTGCCAAATAATAAATGGAAAATGTTTCACTTCTTCTCAACCTGAGTGACAGCCGGGCATCCCTGCTAGTTAGAAATAATAATAATGGATCTAATCAATATTATTTTAGAATAAGAGAAATAACTATTACCGCATTTAATTCTCTTCTCCATTTTTTATTTACATATATATTTATTTCTCCCTTTCTTTTATTTATTGTTGCCTTATTAAAAAGCCCTAAGCAATTCTCCTTTGGCTAAGCTCTCCTTCTCAGGGTGGGGTTTGATTTGTCTTCAATTTTTTTTTTGTGATAAATTGATCTATTTGTATGGAATGATTACAATAAAATTAATAAATAAAATTAAAAAAAAAAAAATAATAATAATGAAAAAAATAGTAAAAATAAATAAATGAATAAACAATATGAGCTTACATAACATGGATGTATTAATTATTACTTTTTATTAAATTATTCATTTATTAATTTACGTATTTAATCGAAAAGTTGAGTCCTTATATATAATACTAACTGTCCCCTATGGCTCAGCCTGTCACTGTATCTGAGGGGACAGCGCCCCCTGCGTGGCCGTGATATCTCAGCCGATCAGCCGCTAGCCTCTAAAACACACGCGGCTCTGATCTCTCTCTCTCAAAAATGTCAAGTGTTACTCTTTAACAATCTGCTGAACAAACAGGTATCACTAGCTAAGTGGAGGCGAGGTGCGCTCCAACATGTGGCGTGAGGTACAAGGACTTGAACGGTGAGTGAGGAGGGTCCTGCCCGCCTGCCTTCCCATCTCTTGGATTCACACCAATTGTGCCACAACCGAACTCTGATACATAGTGCAATGAGAGAAGTCAAAAAATCAACTGGAATGTTCACGCAAATTATAGAAAAAAACACGATCTAAATCTGTGAAGTGGCGGGCGGGCGGACGGACGGACGTATGTATGTACGTACGTACGTTGGATTTTATATATAGAGAGTGTGAGGGATGGCCAGCCAAATATTCCGGTCCACACCTCCAGGCCACCAGATGGAGCCCTCCCAGCAGACATGGAAGTTCCCCGAATTCCAGCAGGGCCTTATGGACCTTGTAGTTTTTATAAACAGCCCTGCTGGATACCATGGGGGCCACAAGGAGCCACTGTAGGGAGGCTTGCAGAGTGTTATGTACCCTATAACCTGGAAGTACGCCTTGATCACATGACCAGAAGGAACGACGTGCTTCCGGGTTGAAGAAAAGGACTTTTAATCTGACCCGGAGGTGATGAGGACTCATGGATTGCAGGGCTGGAACCACTTCCGGGTCAGGGACTATAAAGGACTCTGGGAAACCCCAGACGAGTGAGCTGAGCTGGGTGGAAGGGTGGCAACGCGTCTGGGAGAGGAAGATTGGTTATTGATTATTGAGTATTGTGTTATATGAGTAGTGTAGAGTGGAGGGTGCTTTGTGCACATTATTATTACAAAATAAATAATAATTGTACTTTTACCTGGTGTTTGGAGTGGTACCTGAGGGTTCAAGAGGTCGATAGGGGCCTCTACTGCTACAAGAGATACAGAGGAGTCCAGTGATCAGGCCATCTGGCCAGGAGGACAGAAAAAAGCAAAAACACTCTGGTTAAGCTGGAGAAAAAAAAAAAATAAAATAAAATCTGCAAGGGTTCAAGGAAGTACAAAAGACCACCCATCCAGCCCCTGCTGGGCATTTTATCTAACATAAATGTGCTTAAGTCGTTCCTCATTGTTTCTGGGCCTTGTCATGGGGTTAGAATGGCAGGGATGTTACACTTACGGACTTCAGTGGCTGTGGTCTTAGGCACCACCAGGGCAGAGCTGGCTCAGGAATGGCAGCAGGCAGGTGTGAGTGAGGCGAAGACTTTTGGAGGATGGCCTGGTGGGCGTCAAGAAGGGCAGCAAAGAAGCCATCAGGGACAGACCGATATTCTGGGACTGAACTGCTGGGGTCAAGTCATTGTCTCTGATGAATCCCCTTTCTGATTGTTTGGGGCATCCAGAAAAAAGAAAAGGTGAGCGGTGCTACCATCAGTCCTGTGTCCTGCCAACAGTAAAGATTCCTGAGACCATTCATGTCACGTGGGGTTGCTTCTCACTCACAATTTGGCCTAAGAACACAGTCCTGAATAAAGAATGGGACTAAAACCTCCTCCGAGAGCAACTTCTGCCAACCATCCAAGAACAGTTTGGTGACCAACATGATGTGTTGGTCAGTGGCTCAGGGAACAAAACATCGACATTTTGGGATCCATGGCCAGGAAACTCCCCAGACATTAATCCCATTGAGCAGGCGGGGGTGCAAACCAAAACCCACCAATTCTGACAAACTCCAAGCATTGTTTCTGCAAGAATGGGCTGCTGCCATCAGTCAGGATTGGGCCCAGAAGTTGATTGCCAGCCTGCCAGGGCGAATTGCAGAGGTCTGGAAAAAGAAAGAAGGGCCAACACTACAAATAGACTACACTGCAAATAAACATCATGTCATTCTCAATCAAAGCCTTTGAAACTTCTGAACTGCTTGTAATTCTACTTCAGTACACCTGAGAAACATCTGACAGAAAGATCTAAAAACACTGAAGCAGCAAACTTGGTGAAAATCAACACTCAGGTCCTTCTCAAAACATTTGCCCACCAACCTACATTCAATAACCCAGAATGACAAAGTGAACGCAGGTTTTCAAGGAGGCTCTCGGACTCATTAAAGATCCTCAACTGACATCTCTCCTTCCTAGAAGGACTTGGACCCTCTGCAGTGACCCTCCAAGCTGTGCTCAGGTGCCAGCGTGTGACGCCCTGCATTTAAATGGCGCTTTACAAGAATCTCCACTCCACGGTTAAACTGCAGGCTATGAAGAGGCTGAAAGGCATCGACGCTCTCAAGTCAGTACAGACATTCAAGAGGCTGACCGAGATGTTTAGTGAATTTCTATTCACAATAAAACTTAAAGACACTTGGAATGGGGACGTCATTAAAATATTTATGGTGGACTGACCGCCTCTGAACCCGAATCTGAAAAGCAAAATCAGGGACACACAAAAAGATAAGAAGCAACGCTTGAGGATGACGTTCAGGAACATCAGGCACAGATACGTCAGGGCTGATGATAAGGAGAAGGTCATTTCAGCAAAAAAATGAGGACTTTAGAAGATGAAGAAAAAGAAGAAGAAGAGGCTCCAACCCCCCACCACAAAGGTACCACAGTCCAGCTTTACATTGAGAAACGTCCTCGGGTAATCGACAATTAAATGCATTACGTTGACTCAAAACCTAATGAGGGTCTCAGCCCTTCTCAAAGCCACCTAATCCAATTCAGAGGGGCAAGGAGCCAAAGGCTTTCCTGGGAGTTCTGGGCACAATGTGGGAAAAGGGATCTGGGCAGGGTGCCAGTCCTTCACAGGGTTTACTGACACACACACACACACTCTCTGTCTGTCACACTGAGACCCCTTAAGCACACCTACAAGGCTTTGAGAATGTGGGAAGAAAACCTGAGAAGAAAAAGCAAAGAGACACACAGAGAACACGCAAACTGCACATTGACAAGCAGGTGCTAAGGGGGAGATAAAGAGAGCAATGCGACTTCTGTTTTATCCCTTATACCCCAATAACCGTTAATGACAACATAACAATACGCTCCATTGCTGTATCACTTGGCAATAATATGAACTCTTCTATGTCAAGCTACCCTATGTACAGTGTACTACAAATGGTTAATAAACGTTCAGAAAAAATATTTCTATGAGCAAATAGTGAATGTTGTGAACTGGAATGTCAAGGGTCTCAATCATGAATTAAAGAGAAAGAAAGTAATTAACAAGTCAAAATGCCAAGATGGTATTTTTACTGGAGACTCGCTTATTAAGCAAGCACCAGTTTTAGTTGCAAAGAGAGTGGGTTGCCCAAACTTTTCGCTCTACAATACAAAGAAAACCAGGGGTGTGGGAATCTTAATACACAAAAATATCCAATTTGTAATCTCAGATGCAATATTTGATTCTGAAGGGCAATATGTCATGGCGATGGGCAATTTATCTAACACTAAAATGATTTTGATTAATATCGACGCAGCTAATGTGAATGATAGAGCTTTCTACCAAAATGTAATTGCATCTATCCCTAAAGTGAACACTCACAGAATTATAATGGCCAGAGACTTCAATTGGGTTTTAAATGCAGATTTGGACAGATCCTCAGATACAACAGCGATGACATCTAAAACAGCAAAGATAATTACACAGTTCATCTTAGTTGGATCATAACTTATCAGACCCACGGAGGCTTTCAAATCCTAACAGAAGAGCTTTCACCCGTACATCACTGTTACTCAAGGATTGATTATTTCCTCTTAGACAACAATGTCTTGCCCACTATCAGATCTTGTAAGTACAACACTATTGTGATATCTGACCAGCTGCTCTGATCATGGAGCTCAAATCACCGTGTCTCACACACTCAGCTCATAGCCGACGTCTTAACCCCCCGTTATTATCTGACGGAAACGGAACAGAATTCAAATCCAAGCAAACTGATTATTATCTTGTGACAAAAACATCATCAGGGGTCTCAGCAGGAATACTCTGGGAAACTCTGAAGGCATTTTTAACAGGACAGAATATCACAAATCTCAACCACAAAAAGAAACCGGAAACCAAGACAAGCAGGTGCTGGGTTTGAACTAAGGACTACGCTGGATCTGTAGAGTGGCAGCGCCAATCAGTGGATGCTACTGTGCCACCCAAGTTAAGCATGTGTTAAGTCCGTGTTAAATTAAGAAATTTGAGATAGATAGATAGATAGATAGATAGATAGATAGATAGATAGATAGATAGATAGATAGATAGATAGATAGATAGATAATTATATAGTGCCTTTGATATCTATCTATCTATCTATCAGATAGATAGATATGAAAGGCACTATAGATAGATAGATAGATAGATAGATAGATAGATAGATAGATAGATAGATAGATAGATAGATAGATAGATAGATAGATAGATAGATAGATAGATAGATAGATAGATAGATAGATAGATAGGAAAGGCTTTTTACAGACTCTCTTTAAATAAATATACATAAATAGGTAGATAATAAGTAAGTAAACACACACACAGACTGTCATTACGTTAAAGCCAGAACAGTTCAGATAACAAGCTCTGACTTGGTCACGGTGGTCACAATGAGGTGCTCTGCATTACCAGACGTCAGTTGACGGTGTCCCCACTGCCCTATGCTGACCACTCAACTCTCCTAGAGCTGCACCATATTGTGCTCTGATAGATTTAAAAAAGGAAAAAGGCAGTTGAGGGCGGGTGAATGGCCCAGGGGTTTGGTGGGTGAATGGCCCAGGGGTCAATGTTGGAAGGCAACGGTGAAGCGCGGCGGAGGCTCCATTTCTGCAAACAGAGTGGCCGATTTGACCAAGCTGAGTGCCCTCTCACTGCAGACCCTTATCTGTCACGTAATGCCATCTGCTTGGTCCCAAATTAATGCTGCAGTATGACAAAGACCCCAGACGTGTGGTTAAAATCATAAAGACAGGAACGGGGAATCCTACGCCTGATGGTGTGGCCCCCACAAAGCTCTGAACTTTACTGATCTCCTGGGGGAAACATTGATCTGAGAATCATCGAGCCAATCAGTGCTTACTAGCAGATATAGAAATCATGCTAATTAATTACATTTACATTGTGTTTTTCTCACTATTCAAAGCGCTTTACATAGACAATGGGGGGCCACCAATGTGCAGCACCCACCTGCATGATGCAACGGCAGCCACTCTTGTGCCAGTATGCCCATCACGCACTAGCTATAGGGAGGCGAAGGGGAGTGTGACATAGCCGATTAGAGATGAGGGATAATTAGGGGGCCACAATGGACGAGTTCACGATGGGCAGTTTACGCAGCACTTACTCTTTTTCAAAGAAAGCCCAGGGGTCTTTTATGACTACAGACAGTCAAGACCCCGGTGTTATGTCTCATCCGAAGGATGGCACCATTTATTTTTGTCGCCGTCACTGCACTGAGGTCCACGCACAGCCCACAAAGTAAGCACCCCCTGCTGGCCTCACCAACACCAACCCAAGCTTTTTCCTAGGTGGTCTTCCATCCAAGTACTGGCTGGGCCCAAACCTGTTTAGCTTCAACTGGATGACCACTTCTGATGGCTGCTGGAAGTAAGACCACCAAAGACTGCAGTACAACAGTGGCAAGAACTCCAAATACCAAGCAAGGCCGAAAGAAATGGCATACAAGTGGACTACGAGAATTGCTGCTGCTTTTAAGACAAAGGGTGGTCAGACTAAACATTCTTTTCATTGACGTTTATTTGTTTATTGCACTTTCTAGCAAGTTTACTGGTTAATAAAAACCAACCCCGGTGTTATTTTTTGAAAACGCTTTCTCAGTGTAAAGCCTAACATCACAAATGATGAAGACCTCTGCACAGTGTGATGCTGTACTGCTAGGGTCTCTGATACGGAGGCGAGTGACCCTGGAGCACCACACGGGACAGTCCTGTCCCCATTATCTGTTACAACTTACAAGTACAGAGCAGGACATGTCACTTGCAGACAGGGGGAGAACTTAAAAATCAGCAAATCCTAAGAACTGCAGCGCCAAAGAGCCTCAATTTAGAGAGTGGACGTGGAGGTGGCGCACTGCCACAAGGGTCTGGGGGTCCACCTCGACGACAGGCTGGACTGAGCACCAAACACTGAGGAGTTAGAGAAGAAAGGGCAGAGCGGGTTCTTTATTTCTTGTGACACTGCGCTCCTTTAACGTGGGAAGTGACCTGCTTCACATTGTCTACAGCTCTGTGCTGGCCAGTGTGGTGGGCTGGGCTGGTAACATCACTTCGAGAAAAGCCCACCGAAGCAACAAGCTGATTAAAAGGGCAGGCCAAGCTATGGGGCACACTCTGGACCCCCTGGAGGTCACAGCAGTGGAGAGAATGGAGAGAAAACCGAGGGCCGTTATGAACAACGTTGCACATTCTCTCTCTGTGACACAACAACTCTGAAGACACTCAGCCAACACAATTGTGTCAAGAAATGCAACTGGGGGGGGTCCTAAATACCAACAGCAATATGGCTGTATGACACCCCACTGGGACTGCGATTGACAAGTAAGACGTTTCCTTTTCTTTCTTTTTACTTTCTCGTATACAAAGTGTTGGGAATCGGCCAAAAATTCAATGTCGAGATTTTAATGAATCTCAATGTTTTAGACCTCCCTGAGTCCGAAAACACCATTTTGGAATTGTGTCTGCGTGTGTGTGTGTGTGTGTGTGTAAACACGATAACTGGAGTTCGCTTACACTTCAGTCAACCAAATTTTGCATACAAGTATGAGGTACAAAACGTAGATTTCTTTCAACATCTGGGCTATTTCTGTTAACCGGCAGTGGTACGTTACCTTTTATTCATGCAGCTGCAGAGTCTGATTTATTCAAGTTTACTTTTATAATAATTGTTCAACATATCATTCATTTGATTTGTTGTCTATAGTTCTTTAATGTACATTTCTCAATTGTGAAAGAAAATCCTGAGCCGAGACGAGACTTTTGCCAAAGAGATTTTTTCAAGTCCCGCCCTCCTCTCCACCATTTCCGGTTCACGGCCCACGCCCGCGGTCCTCTCACCTCTCATTGGTGTGAATGCTTTTGTCAGACACACTTCCTGCGCTCTCAGCTCTTATACATTTTTACGTTTTCCTCACTTTTAATTCCCAATAAAATAAGACTTATTATGGCCACATCTTATTAAAGAATTTCATCTCGATGGGTTATCAACAGAAAAAATGAGTACACGGGCAATCCTAGCACTGAGAAACGATGAAGTCAAACAAATTAACGTGAAAATTGTCAATCATTTACATGGCAAATTGGTTAAATGCAAATCAATAGACTATGCTGAAACAGTTGGTGGTGATGGTGCGGAACTAACAACATCATGAAGAATATCTACAACCGTTAACACCGTCTGGTCTTCCACCACACGAATTATTGTTGAAAGAAGGACGTATCGTAATGTTATTGCGTAATTTATGTCTGAGTGATGGGCTATGCAATGGAACAAGATTAGTTACAGTTAGGTCCATAAATATTTGGACAGAGACCACTTTTTTCTAATTTTGGTTCTGTACATTACCACAATGAATTTGAAATGAAACAACTCCGATGCAGTTGAAGTGCAGACTTTCAGCTTTAATTCAGTGGGGTGAACAAAACGATTGCATAAAAATGTGAGGCAACTAAATCATTTTTTGAACACAATCCCTTCATTTCAGGGGCTCAAAAGTAATTGGACAATTGACTCAAAGGCTATTTCATGGGCAGGTGTGGGCAAGTCCGTCGTTATGTCCTTATCAATTAAGCAGATAAAAGGCCTGGAGTTGATTTGAGGTGTGGTGCTTGCATGTGGAAGATTTTGCTGTGAACAGACAACATGCAGTCAAAGGAGCTCTCCATGCAGGTGACAGAAGCCATCCTTAAGCTGCGAAAACAGAAAAAACCCATCCGAGAAATTGCTCCAATATTACGAGTGGCAAAATCTACAGTTTGGTCCATCCTGAGAAAGAAAGCAAGCACTGGTGAACTCAGCAACGCAAAAAGACCTGGACGTCCACGGAAGACAGCAGTGGTGGATGATTGCAGAATCATTTCCATGGTGAAGAGAAACCCCTTCACAACAGCCAAGCAAGTGAACAACACTCTCCAGGGGGTAGACGGGCGTATCGATATCCAAGTCTACCATAAAGAGAAGACTGCATGAAAGTAAATCCAGAGGGTACACTGCAAGGTGCAAACTACTCATAAGCCTCAAGAATAGAAAGGCTAGATTGGACTTTGCTAAAGAACATCTAAAAAAGCCAGCACAGTTCTGGAAAAACATTCTTTGGACGGATGAAACCAAGATCAACCTCTACCAGAATGATGGCAAGAAAAAAGTATGGAGAAGGCGTGGAACAGATCATTATCCAAAGCATAGCACATCATCTGTAAAACACGGTGGAGGGAGGCAGTGTGATGGCTGCCAGTGGCACTGGAACACTCATGTTTATTGATGATGTGACACAGGACAGAAGCAGCCGAATGAATTCTGAGGTGTTCAGAGACATACTGTCTGCTCAAATCCAGCTAAATACAGCAGTCAAATTGATTCATGATACAGATGGACAATGAGCCAAAACATACAGCCAAAGCAACCCAGGAGTTTATTAAAGCAAAGAAGTGGACAATTCTTGAATGGCCAAGTCAGTCACCTGATCTTAACCCAACTGAGCAGGCATTTCACTTGTTGAAGACTAAACTTCGTACAGAAAGGCCCACAAACAAACAGCAACTGAAAGCCGCTGCAGTAAAGGCCTAGCAGAGCATTAAAAAGGAGGAAACCCAACATCTGGTGATGTCCAGGAGTTCAAGACTTCAGGCTGTCATTGCCAGCAAAGGGTTTTCAACCAAGGATTAGAAATTAACATTTGATTTCCAGTTATTTAATTTGTCCAAATACTTTTGAGCCCTTGAAATGAAGGGATTGTGTTCACAAAATGCTTTAGTTGCCTCCCATTTTTATGCAATCATTTTGTTCACCCCACTGAATTAAAGCTGAAAGTCTGCACTTCAACTGCATCGGAGTTGTTTTATTTCAAATTCATTGTGGTAATGTACAGAACCAAAATGAGTAAAAAGTTTTCTCTGTCCAAATATTTATGGACCTAACTGTATATTGACAATTGGGCGTACAATTCTGACATGTCAAATTTTAACAGGTAACAAGAAAGGTAATGTAGTCCATCTAACATTAGACGGCAAAGAAGATCTTGATATTCCATTCGTATTAAAACGTTTACAGTTTCCTGTTAGCTTTTGCTATGACAATTAACAAATCACAGGGACAAACATTCCAAAAAGTCGTTTAATTTATTAGAGAGAAAGAAACGAAATTCACTCATACGTCGCGTTGTCACGATGAAACTCCATACACGGAATCAAAATTCAATGCTTTCTTGATGAAAAACTTAATTCTAAAAATACTTTTTACTGACATTTCTCAGTAAAAAGTAAGTTTAAAAAGTATTTGCGTGTTAATTTCAAAGCCAAACAGAACGAATACCTCTAACGCAACATGAAACAATTTACTTTCAGATTATTACGTTTTACTATTTTTTTTTACCATGGTTGATTACTCGCTGTAATGTCAAACAGTTAGTTCTGTTATGCATATGTAACAATTCCCATGAAAATAACAATCTGTTTAAATTGTACGTCCGCTTCCCCATACACGGGCGGCAGATCCGTGATGTGGTGAGTGTGTAGTGCCAGCCCAGGGGGTTGGCGAGGGAAGCGAGCAGGGGGCAGAGCCCCCTAGTCTTAATAAAAATATATTCTCCTCAAATATCCATCTCCATATCCGAGTACACGAGAAAGTCGAGGGGAGACCACTCGCGATTTTTAATATTCTTTTTAGTCACTCTGGTGTATGTTCAGCCTGCAGTGTGTGTGTTTGTACATTTATTTAATTATACTTCTATAACACTAGGGTGTCGTGCACCGTGTTAGCCATTCTGGATGTAGTGAGAAGTCAAACCAAGCGACCCCTTTTATTGGCTAATTAAACAGATTACAATAGGCAGGCTTTAGGGGCAGCTCAGACCCTCTTCTTGCATTGCATTCTTTTGATCACATCTTACCTGAAGTAGGGGCCTGAGTTGCCTCAAAAGCTAGCATATTGTAATTTTTCTAATTAGCCATTTCGCTTGACTTCTCATTACTATCTTCTATAAAAAGCCAAATTTTCCTCTGGGGACAAATAAAAAGTTCTCTTAGCACGTTTAATGATACGATGATCGACAGTTATAAGCTGTTTTGATCAAAAGTACCATCCAGATATAACCAGTATGTAAAAGTAATGAATAAGCAATATGCAAACGTAAGCAAAAAAGTAATAATAACGGGCGTAACATTTGCGGAATTTCAGTGAGTGGTCCAGAGGAGCATTGGGATGAACATCTGCACTGCGAGTGGCTGCGGGGCTCAGGATTTGACAAAAACAAACTGAGAATTTGATGAAAAATCAAGAAATGGGCTCTGGTGACGAATGCTGTGCATAAAAGCAGCAAACAGGTGCGCGGTGTCCCTTTAAATGGCGTTTCAAAATCGCAGCCTCCCAAAGATACGCAATCGGGAATTCCCCGCGCCGTCAGTCCCACCACCAAATCAGAAAAGCAAAACAGAAAAGGTTCACGTCGCGAAATGAAGACTAAAAGCGACAGTTCACACTACAAACATAAAAGTGCTGCGTGTGTCACAACACGTCGGTCACTTCACACTCGGGCGTCCGCTGGTCAGGTGGGCAGAGGGGCGGACATCTCGACGCCGAGTCGTGTCAAACACACAAGTCCCAGCCCGTAAAGCTCTCCTTACCTTGTAATAAAACACCGCTTCCTTGTATTTCCCACTCTGGTCATGCTGAACAGCCGATTTGGCAAACTTGACAGCATCCAACTCCAAAGCTGACGAATCCATGTTGGCATGTGGCGCGTCAAAGGTGCCACGCAGTCCCAGGTGCCCCCGCGCCCGCAAACCAGTAGCCCGCCTGTCAGCTCTCGGATGGCATCACTGAGCGAGAACGAAAAGGGCAGCTGAAATTCACAAGTGCACTCCGCCCGCTTGTTGTGAGAAGGGACTCTCGTCCTCCGTTAGCCGGTTTTCGCTGAGGATTTCGGTCGTGCCTTCACAGCCGCACAAATCACAACGGTGGGCTGTCACGGGAGGCCCTTAGAATGGATAGCGTCCCACCACTCCAGCCGCCCAGACCGCCCGCTTCCTTATCTCTCCTGTCAACAAATGAGAGGATTTTACTTCCGAGTTGCTTTCCAAGGGCGGAGTTTAACAAAACTCTCTTCAGAAGGCTGCCGTGAGAGGCGTGGCGAATGGTGATTAGCTGATGACGTCGCTGGCGCCCGTAGTGCGCACGCGCCTGCGTGCGTTTCCTTGGTCCGCGGGTTTGTCATGAAATTCTAAGAAATTGCGTGTTAAAGTATAGCATTAATTCTACATGAGGAGCACTGCTGAGGTGAGTCCCTGTTGATGCTCTGCAATATTGACTATTAACTAATTTACAGAGCCCTGCAGCGGTAGGGTGTTGCACCGTGGGTGTGAGCCAAAAGAGATGCAATGAGAAGTCAAGCAAAACGACACCTTTTATTGGCTAACTGAACAGATTACAATATGCAAACTTTTGAGGCAGCTTAGGCTCCTTCTTCAGGCAGCTTACAAGTTATATTAAGATTATATATATATATATATATACTGTTTAAAAAAATGAAAAGAGTATGATATTAAGTCAATGACACTTGTGGACTATTGATCTGCTCAGTTAAGTAGCAGAGGGACTTGTCAATCAGTTTCAGGTGCACTAGAGGGGCAACAATGAGACGACCCCCAAAACAGGAATGAATGGTTTAACAGGTGGAGGGAGGCCACCAACATTTTTCCCTCCTCATCTGTTTTGTCACTTGTTTTGTATTCGGCTATGGTCAGTGTCACTACTGGTAACATGAGGTGGGCGATACCTGGACCCTACAGAGCTGGCACAGGTAGTCCAACTTTTCCATCAATTTGTGGCATTGCCAGAAGGTTTGCTGTGTCTCCCAGCACAGTCTCAATGGCATGGAGGAGATTCCTGGAGACAGACAGGCAGTTCCTCTAGGACAGCTGGACAGGGCCCTTCATAGAAGGTCCTTAACCCATCAGCAGGACCCACCGGATGAGCACTGGCAGAGGCTACAAAATGACCTCCAGCAGGCAGGCAGGCCACTGGTGTGAATGTCTCTGAGCAAACAATCAGAAACAGACTTCATGAAGGTGGCCTGAGGGTCCAACATCCTCTAGTGGAAACCGTGCTCGATTGGTATTTGCCATAGAATACCAGAAGTGGTGCCCTGTGCTTTACACAGATGAGAGCAGGTTCACCCTGAGCACATGTGACAGATGTGAAAGGGTCTGGAGAAGCTGTGGAGAACATTATGCTGCCTGGAACATTGTTCAGCATGACCGGTATGGTGGGGCTGGGGGGATGGGTCAGTGATGGTCAGGTCTGGGGGGAGGAGGCATATCCATGGAGGGACACACAGACCTCTACAGGCTAGACAAGGGCACCACAGGACTGCCATTATGTATCGGGATGAAATCCTTGGACTGATTGTCAGACCCTATGCTGGTTCCTCTTGGTGCACGACAATGCCCGGCCTCATGTGGCAAGAGAATGAAGGAATTGATACCATTGACAGCCACCCCCCCCCCCCCCCCCCCTCGCCTGACCTCAATCCAATAGGACACCTCTGGGTGGGACATTATGTTTCGGTCCATCTGACGTCTCAGCCTGTCCAGGAGCTCAGTGATGCCCTGGTCCAGATCTGGGAGGAGATCCCCCAGGAGACCATCCATCACCTTATTAGGATGTTGTCAGGCATGGGGGGGGGGGGTATGCATACAAACTACTGAGTATGATTTGGAGTTGCTGCAATGAAATTTCAGTAAAATGGACTCACCTGCCTCATTTTTCCTTTTGATTTTCGGGGGGTCCCTCTGTCGGTTGATCATTTTCATTTCCATCCTTTTGTTCCTCACACATCACCATATCAGTAGAGACAGCCAGCAGGATTTTTTTCCCATTGAGATCTGATGTGTTTTCAAAGTGTTCATTTAAGTTTTTTTGAGCAGTTTATATATATATACTGTATATCTAGCATTGTTACTTTCTACATATAATACTTTACATTAAATGTCATCTGCCACCAACCTGCCCAAGCCAGTAGGCTGTCCAGGCCCCTCAGTAACAGCCAGTCCACCATTCTTCTAATAGTAGGCCACATGTAACCCAACACATCCTTTGGTGGGTCGTTTCTCCCAGAAAGGGTTGCCATTGTGTATCCGTAGGTGCAGACAAAGAATGAACAAATGAAAAGTAAAGGGGAGACCCCACAGTGAACACACCTGAAGACATTCAGAAAGAGAAGGAATCTTAACTTGGAATCAAAGAGCAGCGTCTGGCGCCTCCTACATACAGAAAAGTAGATGACGTTCTTTACAAATAAAAATCAAAGCAATGTTTAGAGAAGACTCCGCTTTATTTTCATTTAAAAATGACAATGCAGCCCATAAGAATAATAGTAAAACTCTCCAGTTCCTTATATGCCTCCTATCTTGTACATGCAGGTATCTCTGAATGTTTTATGCTTAAATCGCAGACATCGTGACACCCAAGTGTCACTTGTCCCTACTAGGTGGTGTTGCCCACTCCACCGTCTGTACGCCCATGTGGCTGACCAGAGGTGCTGCAGCTGGTTTAGGGAAGTCCTTAGCTTTGGAATCCATCAACATCACACCCACCTATTGATCCATTCTATTAAATCCCATTATTCTTTAATTATAAAGTAAGCAATAATGAGCCCGTCTGATAAAATTCAGAAGCAACGTATCGACAGCCAGTGTTTTTGTGTTTTAATAACCCAGTCGTTCACAGACCCCTGCTTTCTAAAATGCTGTGTATGTCTGTATTCTGGTTAGAGAAAACCAGGCTACTGGTCTCCGGATTAACCGGATTAACAGACGTTGATTTCTGCACGAGTTACCCGGTTATGTGGCCATGTAAAACCTTAACCGGGTTACACTTAAGGATTCCGTAGTCTGCACAGGTCCGTTACACACACTTAGCTTCACACATGCTGTCAGCCGCCTCAGGTAGAAGCGTCCACAAGATAAATCTGCTGAGGTAAAGCTCAGACAATTGCATCTCTCAGTTTATCTGTTTCATCCACGTGGAGGCCATGCTGGATCAGGAGCCGCGCTGGACCAGAGGCTAACCAACATAATCCCGAGAGCCACCTGCTCGCTTATTATCAGCTCATATTATTTTATCAACACCCCTTGTGCGCTGCATATATTTTGGGCCTGTTATCTGTAATACATGATGAATAAATGTGTAACTGTTGTGGTGCTCTACCCTGTTGCTGATATAAAAGGTCACGTACCATATAAGGACTAGAGCAGGGACTGGGGCGCCACATAATGAAGGGTATAAGGGTCACTCAAGGACCCCACCACCACAAAACCGACAGGTACGCCAGAAATGGACTGAGTTTATCGCTCCGCTCTCCAGAAATGGATCGAGTTTATCGCTCCGCTCTCTAATCACTTCCAAAAATTGATTTTTGTTAATTGTTTTTTTATTGAAAACACGACACAACAAAAGCACCAAAACTGGACAACAGCTAAACAGTCTGCATGGATGAGTTCCTTTATACTTTCCGAGGCAGGTTCGTTAATTTTCTTATGCCAGCGTCCAAACAGTTTCAGTTAACCTCAATTTTTAATATTTAATGGGATACTCAACCTCCAAAATATTTTTATTATATGTTAATTACTTAACACATGTAGTTTGTAGTGGTGGGTGAGAAAACAATATGTAATGTCATGTTTTCACGCAGAGCAGGGATAACAAAGTTTCTGGTAGAACAGACGGACCATGGCAGACAACATCAAGAACATCCGTGAAAGAAGATGTCACGTTACTCGTGTCACATAATGGACGTGTCAAGCCATCCAAGTATATGCTTAACATCCCAAACAGAAATATTGTTAAATAACCCGTGTCACATGCGTGCGCATGGCAGGCAGCTAAAGGGCCTGAAGGAGAGTAATTCCCTGCCAGACCAGGGGATGGCGCAGTGTACGGACTCTTTCTCTCACTTCTCTGCAGACCAGTTACAGGAAATTCCGCCTGGCCCTGATGACGTCACTTCCAGTCCCAACGACATCACCTCCGACCGATGATGTCACTTCCGGTCCCTATTGATGACATCACTTCTGGCCCCCAATGTCACTACTTCCAGTTCCAGTCCTACTGAAGACATCACTTCCTCTGCTCTCCCCTAAAGCTGCCATCTTTGTGCCAGCAAATCAGTTCTGTTCTGGACTCCAACCCGTACACTGCTGTACAATTACTCATTTAATTTTGCAGCAAGGAATCAATATATACGGGTGGCCGCCCCAACCCTTTTTGTGGCTTTTGTCGAGTTTGTGACAGCTGTCTTCAGAGAATAGTCTGGTGAATGAAAATGACCTGTGCTCAAACGTGAACGAGCATTTGAGTTGTAGACTCGTCCTGAACTGTGGAGAGCAGAGACAAACGATTTGGGAGGCAGTCGGCTTACCCAGGTAAACCAGGTAAAAAATGGCCATTAAACCAGTGCTGCTGCTGCTACTGATGATCATCATCATGTATATAAACTTACATGTTTTATATTGTCATTCCATGCTGTCACTCACGTCCCATCTTGCGAACACGCTTCACTGTAGCCTACTGTATTAACATCTGTGTGAACGGGCAGTGGTTTAAAACAAAAGGGAGCCCATTACACAAAGATACATCAAAACAGTAACAGCAATTTGAAAATTACACAGAAACCCCAACGGGTAGAGCAATGGTTTATGGGTAGTCTGAACACACACAGCGTGCAGTGGTCTGCCGCTAGTCTAGTCGAAGCCAAGGTCAGATGAACATGGACGCTGTGCTGGGGAGGTGAACAATGTGCTGTAGTGAGATCTCTTTGGGCCGAGGGAGTGAAACCTGACGAATTTCATCAAATGGTGTTGGCTTGTGTGCCAATCTTGTGTACCTCTATCTTGTGCACCCCAAGTCATCATGCACTGTAGCGCGTGCAGATCCACAGCTGATATCCAAATGAGTGGCAATAGGGGACAATGCGCCGTATTGAGAGTTCAAGAGCAGAGGCAGTGAAACCTGCTTAAACTCACCAAAGGATGCTGGCTCAGGTGTAGAAGTGAGGACAGCAGGACTTGACGAAACGTTTATGAGCGGGACAAACAAGTTCAACTGAGGAAACTCGATCTGGTTGACATCACGTACACAAGTCCACGGCAAACACCTTCATCAGGGAAGAGCAACAGATGATGCTGCTGCACAGTTGGATATCAGCTATGGATCTGCACGTGCTACAGTGCACGATGACTTGGGGTGGTACCCTAACAGCGGACTCATCTGCACACAAGCCAACGTACTTCGGTGAATTTCAGCAGGGTGCACTCCCTCCTGTCCCGACTCGGCAGGAAAACAGACAACTAATTTCAGGAGTAAACTGGGAGAAGTGGGGAAAAGAAAAGAAAATGAAAATAAACCAAAGCGACCGAAACCCAGACGAGGGGCAAAAGTCAAGGTGGAAAACCAGGCAAGACAAGAAGAGTAATCATATAATAAGTCAAAATGAATATTTATAAAGTTATTATTTAGTAAAATTTACTGGTGGAGAAAGAGGAGCAAACTCGGAGAGACTGAGGAAGAGGGGCCATCACACTGAAGGAGCTGCCCGCCAGGGTGGAGACTCTGGTGTGTGGGACAGTAAGGAGACCCAAGATAGCGACGAGGAGTGTAAGGAGCGGAGTGACGTAGAGGCGGGCAAAGGTCATATAAGGCTGTGATGAGGGAGAAGCAGACTCTTGAATTTGGATGGAAGTGGTAACCAGTGCAGTTGGGAGAGAACATGGGAGACGTGAGCAGAATGCTTTGTGTGGCTGCGGAAAATTACGATTATATCTGCAGATTGGATAAAGCTCAGAGCAAAAGGTGGACCTTTTATGCTGTCTGCAAGATCACGACCCCTGAGACCACACCCCTAGAAACGTGACCTTGACAACAGTACACAATATGGCTTCTCTAAACTACAAAGCTTCAATATTCAAACTAAACCATGAACATCCTGCACAGGGAAATCTCACAACGGGATATTGTTCAACGATAGTGCAGTTCCGCAGTGGAGCATCCATGTTCATTTGAGCTTTGCTTCAACTATGCTAACGGCAGACCGCTGCATGCCGTGCATGTTCAGACTACCCATAAGGCATTGCAAACGTGTTGTATTGTGTCAGCTCCTATGTGTTGAGGTGGCCGCGTAATTTTCAAATCGCCTGTACTTTTTGATAATTACAACTAAAATATGTCATCCAGGCATTGAAATGCTGACGACTGATCTACGTTACTGCCACAGGAGATAAGTTACATCCCGCTGGTGACGCGTTTATCAACTCCGCAATAGAAATTATTCACTCAGTGATGAATGCTGGGGACTCCAACCAGGGGAACGTTAGCAGGAGCCAACGTCTGTGAGCGAGTTCTGTTTGTGGACGTAACCAGGTGGCTCTGCCCTGTCCCAATGTCACAAGTGGGTAGGGCTGAGCCCATCTTACTGTCACCTACAGACCTGTTAGCAGCTCTCTTATTGTCCAAGGCAGGCGTTCTCGGGTACGTTTATTGAGTTTTGGTTTGTTATCATATTTCTGTTTTTCTCAAGCTTCTGGTAAAGTGTTAATCTAAGTTCTACCTGTCTATAGCGCCTTTCATATAAATCTAGTATTGATCAATTCTCTAATTTCTCTTATTAACATGAACTGTACACCTGTGTAAAGCACTTCATATTGGTGTACATGGTGAAGGGAACTATAGAAGAAATTTCGAATCATTTTTTTTTTTTCCATCCTACAGCTCACTGCAGAGGATGAGACAGAAGGCTGTGACAGTGAAGGACTGGCAGGACAGAGGTGGGTACACGTTAGGCCTCTGCCAGCCTTTTAATGAAGTTCTCCATCACTACAGCTTTAGTCAAATCAGGGTATTGTGAAAGTCGAAACACCCGTTCCTCGACTTTCGTATAGTTGAAGTTACCGGCTTGTCCCGTAACCAGCTGGCTGATTCCCCTTTCTTCAAAATCGCTACCAAAGGTCACGGCAAAGAATTCAAGGTTCTCCTTTAAGGCAGCGGCTGCTCTCTCAGGGATCTGAGCTTGGACCGCAGAGGTAGACCGGCCATCCGAGAAGAACACCACCTTCTTCCTCGCATTGGGCCGACCCTCCCTTCTCATCAGTTCCTGCAGGAAAGTCAAGGCAGCAGGGAGATCGGTGGCTTGGTCAAGATACCCCATTGCCTTTACCCCAAGGTGCACATCTCTGAGCTGGCTGGTAAACGGCACTTCCACCTTTTGCTGTTGTGTGCCACTGAACTGGACAACAGATAGTCTGAGGAACCAACCCTGGCCGGAGTGCTCAGGAAGAACTTTTTCTGCTACCTTCTCCACGAAGTGTCTTGTCATTTCAAAGTTCTTCTTTCCCACACTGGCTGACCCATCCATCACCATTATGATGTCCGTCGGCTCCTTAAATCGAGCTGAGATAAGAATAAAGAAGAGGCTTTTAACGTTTGCATTCAGGACAACGAGCACACTGAGTCGCTTTGTAGATGTGAGTGCGCCGTCATTTCCACCAACACAACTTCAAGCTGAATTTGAGTTGGGCCACCAGATGGCACCATACGGTTGGGTATTTGACATTTACAGTGGATTCAGAAAGTACTGAGACCCCCTTTGCATCAGAGCGAGGTGAAGCAACTCACGGACTTTATACTTTTGATTGACTACTGCAATGCGGTTTTCACTGGATATTCAAACTGTTCTTTATACAGCCTCCAGTTAATCCACAATGCCGCTGCAAGAACTATTACAAGAACAAGAAAATACGTTACACTGGCTCCCGGTTAAGTTTAGGGCAGATTTCAAAATCCTTCTTTTAACATATAAAGCCTTAAATGGCCGAGGTCCGGCTTACTTGTCTGAACTTATCGTGACTTACAAACCTGAGCACACAACAAGATCTCAAGATGGTGGTCTGCTTATGATTCCAAGGAATAAAATAGCAGTGGGAGGTTGAGCTTTTAGTTCCAGGACCCCCCTAAACTGTGGAGTGGTCTGCCTGCTACTATAAGAGATGTCCCTTTGGTCTCAGTTTTAAAATTCCAGCTGAAGACTCACAACTTCAGTTTAGCACACCGACTAGAGCTGCTGATTAACTGTGCAGACTGCATCTCTGTTGTTAGTCATTGGCACTAAAACATAAGTTACATGATCGTTAGAATTTGTTACTAACCCTCACCTATTCTGTTTCTCTTCTCGGTACTCAAATGTGGCACTTGGTGCCACGGCCCACCTGCCAAGTTGTTCTGCCTGCCTAAGGTAAAGTCATCCCTGATGGAGGATTGCAGGAATCATTGGGTAGAGGGGTCTTTTCATTGGATTGGCTGGCCCAGCGCTGTCTCAGCTGTGGCCAATAGGGGGAGGCAGCTTGATGGCTGAGGTCTCCAGGACTCTGAACAAATCCAAATCCTATTATGGGATATCATCTACTGTTGAATTCTGCTCTGTATTTGTAATATTTCTATTGTATTGAGGATTACTTGTGTTCTGTTCTGTGTATTGTGTTGTATTGACCCCCTTTTTGACACCCACTGCATGCCCAACAAACCTGGAAAGGGGTCTCTCTTTCAACTGTCTTTCCCAAGGATTCTTCCATTTTTTTCCTGCAAGGATTTTTTTTTCTTGCCTTCTTAGAGAGTCAAGGCTGGGGGGCTGTGAAGAGGCAGGGTCTGTTAAAGCCCATTGCAGCACTTCTTGTGTGATTTTGGGCTACAGTATATAAAAATAAACTGTATTTTATTGTATTGTATTGTCAGGTTTGTGTTTAGACTGCCCGATTAAACAGCAGCATTTGGCCTCCACACCCAGCTTTAAATGTCAAGTGGATTCATAAAGTCTTTGGACCCCTTCGGTTTCTGCACACATTACTGTGTTGTTGTTTAAATTTAAAACTGATAAACACTCAATAACACTTAATATAGTGTGAATTTCCCCTTGGGATTAATAAATTATCTATCTATCTATCTATCTATCTATCTATCTATCTATCTATCTATCTATCTATCTATCTATCTATCTATCTATCTATCTATC
The DNA here is from genome assembly GCF_900747795.2 of Erpetoichthys calabaricus. Classification (NCBI taxonomy): domain Eukaryota; kingdom Metazoa; phylum Chordata; class Cladistia; order Polypteriformes; family Polypteridae; genus Erpetoichthys; species Erpetoichthys calabaricus. The sequence continues at coordinate 2,983,238 of NC_041406.2, forward strand.
TATCTATCTATCTATCTATCTATCTATCTAGATAGATAGATAGATAGATAGATAGATAGATAGATAGATAGATAGATAGATAGATAGATAGATAGATAGATAGATAGATAGATAGATACTTTATTAATCCCAATGGGAAATTCACATTCTTCAGCAGCAGCATACTGATACAATAAATAATATTAAATTAAAGAATGATAACAATGCAGGTGAAAAACAGACAATAACTATGTATAATGTTAAATATTAACGTTTACCCCCCCTGGTGGAATTAAAGAGTCGCATAGTTTGGGGGAGGAACAATCTCCTCAATCTGTCTGTGGAGCAGGACAGTGACAGCAGTCTGTCGCTGAAGCTGCTCTTCTGTCTGGAGATGACATTATTTAGTGGATGCAGTGGATTCTCCATAATTGATAGGAGCCTGCTGAGCGCCCTTCGCTCTGCCACAGATGTTAAACTGTCCAGCTCCATGCCAACAATAGAGCCTGCCTTCCTCACCAGTTTGTCCAGGCGTGAGGCGTCTTTTCCTCTTAATGCTGCCTCCCCAGCACACCACTGCGTAGAAGAGGGCACTCGCCACAACTGTTTGATAGAACATCTGCAGCATCTTATTGCAGATGTTGAAGGAAGCCAGCCTTCTAAGGAAGTATAACCGGCTTTGTCCTTTCTTGCACAACGCATCAGTATTGGCAGTCCAGTCTAATTTATCATCCAGCTGCACTCCCAGATATTTATAGGTCTGCACCATCTGCACACAGTCACCTTTGATGATCACTGGGTCTATGAGGGGTCTGGGCCTCCTAAAATCCACCACCAGCTCCTTGGTTTTGCTGGTGTTCAGGTGTAGGTGGTTTGAGTCGGACCATTTAACAAAGTCATTGATTAGGTCCCTATACTCCTCCTCCAGCCCATTCCTGATACAGCCCACGATAGCAGTGTCATCAGCGAACTTTTGCACATGGCAGGACTCCGAGTTGTATTGGAAGTCCGATGTATATAGGCTGAACAGGACCGGAGAAAGTACAGTCCCTATCTATCTATCTATCTATCTATCTATCTATCTATCTATCTATCTATCTATCTATCTATCTATCTATCTATCTATCTATCTATCTATCTATCTATCTATCTATCTATCTATCTATCTATCTATCTAATAACCCGTAATGACAAAGTGAGAACCTGTCTTCAGATAGGTCTGCCAATTTATTTAAAACCAAAACCTGAAAATTTCTCATTCCTAGAAGTATTGAGACCCTTAATTCAGTACTTTCCAGAAGCTCCTTTGGCAGCCACTCCAGCTTTAAATCTTCTTGGTAAAACTTGACAAGCTTGGCACACCCGGATTTGGTAAGATGATCCCATTCTTCCTGGGAGAGCCTCTCAAGCTCCGTTAAATTTGGATGGGAAGCGTCTGTGAACAGCCATCTTCAGGTCTCTCTACAACCCAGACTTGTCCCGAAGCCACTTCAGTGTTGTCTTGGGACATATACTTCGGGTCATTGATCTGTCAGCCCCAGTTTGAGGTGGCATGCAATCTGGAGCAGGTCTTCTTCAAGGTTCTCTCTGGGTTTGGCTGTATTCATCCTTTACTCAGTTCTGACCAGTCTCCTTGTTCCTGCACTCCCACAGCATGATGCTGTCACCACTGTGCTTCACCATAGGGTTGGTATTAAGCAGATGAAGAGTAGTGCCTGGTCTTCATCAAACATATTGCTTGGAGTTCTGCTCAAACAGTTCAATTGTTGACCATCAGATCAGAGGACCTTTATCGTGATGCTCTCAGACTCCTTTAAACTGTCATCTGCCTTTTACTCAAGAGTGGCTTCCATCTAGCCACCCCACCATAAACATGGACTGCTGCTGAGGTGGACGTCCTTCTGACAGGTTCTCCCATCTCAGCTGAGGACTTCTGAAGTCAGCTCTGTTAGAGTGACCATTAGATTCTTGGTCACCTCCCTGACCCTTCTTGCCCAGTTATTCAGTTTGGCTCTAGGAAGACTACCGGTGGTCACGGTGATCCTGAGACCACTCAAAGCTTTACAGATGGTTTGATCCCTTTGTCCTGATCTCTTTGCCTTACCACAATTTGATCTCTGAGGTCTACAGAGAGTTCCTTGGACTTCATGGCTTGGCTTTTCTCCTGCCGTGCAGTGCGAATTGTGGGGCCTTCCCTACACAGGTCCACGTGTGCCGTTCTCACTGATGTCCAGTCAATTCAGTTTGCCACAGGTGGACTCCAATCAAGTTCTAGAAACATTTCAAGGAGAATGAAAGCAAACAGAAGGCACCTGAGCACAATTTGGAGTCCCACAGCAAAGGGTCTGAAAACATCTAGGAAGGAGAAATCTTGATTTCTAATCAATTTGAAAATACAGGGCGAGTCAAAATGATGTGAACATTTGAAGGGCGGAAACGATTTATTCACAACCTTTTCGCCATCAGGTTCAACACACAAAAACCAACGAGCAACAGTACCATTTAAAGGCCAGACACACATTTTGAGGAAAATAGATGATACCACAGTCCATATTCTGTCCTCCAGGTCATTAATATCACAAACTTTCCTGCTATACACCCGCTCCTTCACCATACCCCCTAAACAGAAATCACAGGGTGTCAAATCATGGCAATGGTCCACCACGGCCTATCCATCGACCTGGAAAGGTGTGGTCGAGATAAGTACGAACAGTACGGGCAAAATGCAGCTGTGCGCCATCACGTTGGAAATACCCCACCAATCGGATTTCTCACGGGAGTTCACTAATGGCATACTGCTTCACCATCTGTAAGTAGACATCTGACATCACTGTTGGGGTGTCAAAAGAGTAGGGCCCAATAACGCCAGCAGTGGTCACGTTTACCTTTGGGGAATCACATTCAGGCTCCCAAATGACGCATGGATTTTCAGTACCCCAGAAGATGGTGTTATGTCAGTTAACATAAAAATAATCCATTAGTGTTAACATAATTTTGACTCACCCTGTATGTTGTCACTTTGTCATTATGGGTTATTGGGTGTAGATTGATGGGTGCAAATGGCAAATTTCTCCATTTAAAATTAAATCTATAGCGCAATAAATTGTGCAGAAAGTGAAAGGGTCTGAATTTTCACTAAATTCACCGTATAAGACTAGCTGGCCCAATCCACTGTAAATCATGGACTCTTGATCCAGTGTGTTAATCTCAGTGCTGAAGCTTCTTCTAATTCAAATGAATTCAACAGAGTGGACCTGCAGTCCAAAAGACCAACGGCATCCCCGACCATGCACTCGCTCAGGGGTCTCATTCTTAACAAGGCCCATTCCATGGCATTTGTCACATGCGCTATTATTACAATGATTTGCATTTTTAATTCCAACACATGGTGTACGCAACCAGCAGTATAACCTAAAAAGAGAAATTTACATATAAAAAAGTTATAGGAATTTAAAAAGCGCTAATCCTATTGAAACCCATTGGACTAAAGAATATAGTTGAGGGTCTGTCCATGGGGGTCTCAAACTCCTGGGAGACCAGAGTGCCCTCTTTATACCTGTTCATTGAATTTGTTATTTATTTAAATGACTCTCATTTTGCTACATTAATGAGTACCAATCACAAGACCTTGAATTGGACTCAAATGACATTAGTGCCCCCCTCTGTCATTCTTGTTTTATTTCCTATTTAAATGTGTCTTTATTATAATGTCATTTTGTCTGATGTCTCATTTATACAGAATTCGCTCTAGGATTCTCAATAACAGTGCCAATATTTGTGATCCACCACCTGTTAGAATTAATTTTATTACCTTATGCGTTACAAAGTGCATTCCAACAGATGGTGCATCGCAAATGTTAGCACTAAATATGCCCACTAGAGTGGAACCGCTAGATGGATAATATGAGCCACATGCTTATATACATTTGTGGTGCGGGTTTACTGTAGTTCAGTCAGGGAGGTTATTAAATGAAATGGAGTTCTGAATTTTAATATGTTCTTATTATCATGGCTCCAGTGAGTGGCAATGTGTTTCTTGTTGGTTGAACATCCAGGTAAGAATTTAACTGAACTCTGTACATGTAACAATATGGCTACAACCCCTAATACAACACTGTTAAGGCTAGTGGCAGAGCAAGGCATTTGAACTTTCGGGGGGCAAGTGCTTTAGTGGGCCCACTCAGAGACCAGCACCCTATCCCAGCGTACAACACACATAATTCCAAGGATTCAGCACATCATCAATATGATTTATTCCAACGTCAAGTTGAGCACCATGGAGTTGCTGAATGTGGGCGCTAAGTTAGCAGGTCAGCACTTTGACAGTGGTGATGGGCCTCTGTCGTTTCATCGCTTGCTGCAGGCCTGCTCCTCTTTTGTTATTATAGTTGTCAACTGTGACATTTTCTGTGTTGTTTGTGCAGTCAATTTCTTCATTGGGTGATTCATCTCTCCTCCCCCTCATCACTTTGCTCTTCATTGGATCATGCATTGCTCCTCCCCCTTGTCAATTTGCTCTTTATTGGATGATTCATTGCTCCTCTCCCTCATGACTTTGCTCTTCATCGAACAATCCATTGCTCCTCCCTATTTGTCACTTTGCTCTTCATTGGGCAATGCATTGCTCCTCCCCTCATCAATTTGCTCTTCATTGGATGATGCATTGCTCCTCCCTATCATGACTTTGATCCCCATTGGACAATCCATTGCTCCTCCCCTCATCAATTTGCTCTTCATTGGATGATCCATCACTCCTCCCCCTCATCACTTTGCTCTTCTTCATGCATTCTGTCATTGCATATTTGACCAGGTACAAATGTCGATTGTCTTGAAGGAACTAAGAGTCTGAGTTTAATTAAAGGTGACGTACAGAGAGCTCCCTCTGGTGGTTTTTGACGTGTGCTTATTATGCATTTTCTAACAGGGTACGGTTGCATTCAACCCCCATTGCAATTTAGGTTTATTGGCAAAATGCACAGACACTTATCTGTTTGCAATAAACCAATCAAGAACAATTTAAATAGCTCAACACAGCTAATATTAAAAGTAGTTTCTCCACACTCAACACAAAAAGCCACTTTTAATGACTACTGCAGTCTCCAAATCATTCAACCCCTGTATGACAATCACCTTTAGTCCTTAGTGGAGCACCCTTCGGCTGTTCTCACCTGCTGATAACGTGTTGCACAGCCAGACCCCAGCTTCTGACCGTGGCCTTGAGGAATCTTAGCCCATTCCCCATCATTAATGGCCTCCAGCTCACTAACATTCTTGGGTTTTCATGCCTTCTCCAACTCCCACCAGAGATTTTCTATCGGGTTCAAGTCAGGCAACTCTGATGGCCACTCTAGAATCTTCCAGGCCTTTTTTTCAGAAACCAAGCCTTGGTGGACTTTAAGGTTTGCTTAGAATCAACTGACTTGTTGGAAGGTCCAGTGACGCTCGAGCTTCAGCTTCCTCACAGACGGTATGACAGTTTCTCCTAGGATTTCTCGATACTCCAGTGAATCCATCTTGCCCTCCACACGCTTCAGGTTACCAGTGCCAGAAGAACTAAAGCAGCCCCACAGCATCGCCGAGCTACTGCCGTGCTCCACTGTAGGCAGGGTGTTCTTTTCAGCTTATGTTTCATTCTTCCTCCTCCAGACATACTGCTGATCCAGAGGCCTGAAAAGTTCCAGTTTTGTTTCATCGCTCCACAGAATGGAATCCCAGCACCTCTGTGGCTTATTTATATGGTTTTGAGCAGGTTGGAGATGGCTGTTCCTGTGCTGTTGGGTCAGTAGTGGTGTACATCTTGGAATTCTGGCATGGAGACCTTCTGTGTTTAGCATGTGCCTTACTGTGGAAGTTGAATCTTCAGTGCAGGTCTGCTGCAAGTCTTTGGCAGTCACTCGAGGGTCTTTGGCCACCTCAGAAGTCTGGTAGTATCTATTGATAGCTTCCTCTTTCTGCCACGTCCGGGTAGCGTAGCCAGTGTTCCTTTAACTCTGAACTTGCAAACTGTGCCTCCAATGGTCTCTCGAGGAACAATCAATGCCTTTGTTATCTTTTTGTATCCTTTTCCTTGTGTGTGCAAGGCAGTAATCTCTCTGAACGTTTTGGACACCTCTCTTGACTTGTCCATATTTGTGACGTGATCAAACGGCACAGTGAACACAACACCCCTGGCCAGTCCGGGTATTCGATGTCTTCGATCTCCAGCACACCTGATGAGGCAACTAATGAGACCCTTCAGACACCCCCTGATTTGCAAATGTGTGCTCTTATGGAGGCTTCTATTCAGGGGGTTGAATAATTTTGAGACTGCAGTGGTCATTAAAAGGGGCATTTTGTGTCGATTGTGGAGAAACCCCTTGTAGTATTAATTGTGTTGAGCTATTTCAGTTGTTCATGTTTGATTTGTTTCTTGAAAACAGCTGAAATGTTGTAAATGTTGTCAATAAACCTGATTTGAATAATTCTGAGTGCAGCTGTAGCATGTGGGGTGTTGGAGTCTCACGGCGACGCACTCAGCACATGTCCTTTATAAACTCAAGAGCTGCCTTCTGCAGTATTTACGCGGGTGCTGCTGAAAGTAATGCCCTTATGCCATTTCCTCGGAAACTGTTTACTCAAATGTAAGGCGTTTACAACACCAGTTAGTGGAGAAACTCTTAATGCATGACTGACATCATCATTTCTGTAGTTCTAGGTGTCGCAGAACCATGGAGATGAAGCAGAAAGAAAGAGCAAAGGAGGATGTGCTGCTGCTGACATCCACTAGACACTCAGAAATGTGAGGCGACAACTGATGAGAGCAACGAGTGAAGATGGGAAAAAACGTTTAAAGAAGGAGAAACCAGCGCTTAAGATAAACCACATAGTGGGTGAGCGCTGACCCATGTACCACTGTCCGAGAGATTGTTGAGGTACCCAGTGCTGTGGACACAGTGCTGTTGAGCAGATTATCCACAGCCTTGGGTACAGGAAAGGGTCTGCCAAATGGGTTCTTCACAAATTAAGAGCTAATTTGAAAGAGAAGAGAAGCCCACCAGGACACCTTTTTACGAGAATGTTTGCACTGGTGACGAAACCTGGGCATACCAGTATGACCCAGAGACCAAATGGGGTAGTCAGAGTTTCCACATCTGCCTTACGGCCCTGATCTGACAACCTGAGACTTCCACTTGTTGGGTCAGATGAAGTGTGGCGTTTCGATGATACAGGGACGTCTATCAGATGCCGAACCTGGGGAACCCAAAAGAGCTTTTCCAAAGTGGATTTGGCAAGTGGGCTCAAAGGTGGTGCAAATGCATCGCCACTGATGAGACGACTTTGAACAACAGCGTGTTGTAAACAAGGAGTTCCTCTACACGTGGATGTAGTTATAAATACATAAAGGAGTTACGACCTGACTGTCATTACAACTGTTTATATAGGCCTTTATGTTAGGATGTACCAGAATGTTGCTAAACAGACTTGCTTGTGTCACATTTGGGGGGCCAGCAGAATGCCCCTCTAAGCTGGTTTGGCCACTGCTTAAGGCCAATTCATAGTCTCTGTGACTGCGTATTCATTTACTCCCTTTTGTAATATCTTCTTCTTCTTCTGCATCATCACAAATTACATTTGGTCTGCTCGGTGTTTTCTCCCAAAATGCAGTGACCTGCCCTAAGACTGGCACTTGAGAAGAATTCAGAAAACTGGGCACTATGAAAAATCCAGCACTGTTGAACTGCAGCAGGAATATGACCTGGAATTGCAGCAAGTGGGAATTAGGTACAAGCTGTGCTACCCACCTAAGACGCGTTGAAATCTAAACAGTCAATGGACACCTCAGCGTTAATGTTTGCAGTGCACCACGCAGTGCCTCTGTCTCTGTTATAAGCACATTGGTAAAAGCGGAGTTAATATTTGTGATGTGCCATCTGTTGGAATGACAAATGCAATGCACTGCTACAAAGGTTTGTGATGTGCCATCTGTTGGAACATAGTAACCAGACAGATACAGACACTTATGCTGTTATCAAGGTGGAGAGCAGCAAGAAATAATGAAAAGGTTGAAGTTATTATGACAATGACAGAATACAGTGAAGTTCTTACATGCAACATGTCATCAGAAATGTCATTCGTGGGGAGGACGGCCTGGCTTCGAAATGTTCAGCTTACCTGAAAAATCTCAGAACTGATTCAGTATCTACTGTGTATTTATAGAAACTGTGCAAAAAGTTAATTTTTCTTTATTCTTTTCCCTACATTTACCATAGGAATGCATCAAACAAGTATATGATGGGATCCCAATGTTGGCCACTTTCTCTGGGCGTGCGTGTGGTTCAGCGTCTCACGGGCAATGAAGTTGCTCAGGACATTTGCGTCTACTGAAATGATTTTGTGTTTGCTTGCACATATTTGTGAATCCACTGCAGCACAACAGAGAACAAGATGTGATGACTAATTAAATACGAGGCTGTGTGGTGTGCAGCAAATACTAATCAATACTTTTATTGGTTTTGCAAATGTATTGATTATTTTTTTGCCATTTCTCCACATTGAAAAACTGACTCTGTGTGTGTTTGGAGATGCCATTTTAATGCTACTGTGAAAGTCAAGTATGATTTTCACAAATTGATCATATATTGATTATATTGAATGACTTCTGTCCTTGTTAACTGTTAGCTTTTGCCTCTAGCGTTCTAAGAAAGCATTTCAATTAAAGCCTCTTGATCTGTGACCCAGTCCTGCTGCTACTTTAGCACAAGGACAAGTCTGGATAAGAGGCCAAGTATAATCGAGTGGGGCAGAATTCTGACTCCGAGGGTCCAATTTATCAGTAACTAGCAAGGACATGAGAAATGAAACTAATCACGCACTTGTGTAACTGACAAGCGTATTGAAGAAGTGTTACCACCATCTGTAGGTCAGTCATATCTTTCCATAATAATAATAATAATAATAATTCTTTGCATTTATATAGCGCTTTTTTCACTACTCAAAACGCTCAGCAATTGCAGGTTAAGGGCCTTCCTTGCTCAAGGGCCCAACAGAGCAGAGTCCCTTTTGGCATTTACGGGATTCAAACCGGCAACCTTTCCGATTGCCAGTGCAGATCCCTAACCTCAGAGCCACCACTCTGCCATGTGCAGAGTGACTCCATGTATGTATCAATAAAGAGATTCTTCTCATCCTGAACTGGCTTAGTGATTTAACTTTGACATTACCTTCTGCTCAGGACCCCACATTTTCTGATGGTTTTCAGGGACACATCATTTTGCAGATCCATGACCCCAGAGAAGCAACCCACCAGGAAAGCAATCCCTACACAAAAGTGTAATAAAACAAGTTGCTGTGTACGACCTCTGAGGCTGGACAGCCCCAGCTATGTTCATAACAATGCATCCTCACCTGCAGAATGTGTAGTGATAAAGGGAAAGTAGCAGAAGATTTGTAAAATGAAGAATCAGAAAAACATCAGATAGCAGTTAGTGTAAAGAAAGAATAGTAATAATAATAATAATACATTTTATTTATATAGCGCCTTTCCCATGCTCAAGACGCTTAAGAAAGAAACATAAACCCGTCATCAGCCCTAACATGTCAGGGAAGCCATGCTGGGAGTACAGCTTAAGCAAAACTGAGCTTTAATGTCAAGTAATTACATTACTTACCTGGACAGGAATATGTTGGACACGTCAGCTCTGAAATTAAATCACAAAAAAATAGAAAATGAATGTAACAATGGAGATTACAGGAAAGCAATAATCTCACATCTCTGTGTTATATTTCACCTTTCCTATTTAAGTATTACAGTATATAACATCATTCATATCTACTGTAGATAGCATGTTGAATCGTCTTAAAAGTCTTCCTAATTTTCTGCATGACGAAAGATTTGGACACATATTTATCCATCCATCCATTATCCAACCCGCTATATCCTAACTACAGACTAATGGGGGTCTGCTGCAGCCAATCCCAGCCAACACAGGGTGCAAGGCAGGAAACAAACCCCGGGCAGGGCACACACACACACAAACTTGGGACAATTTAGGATCGCCAATGCATCTAACCTGTGTGTCTTTGGACTGTGGGAGGAAACCCACGCAGACACGGGGAGAACATGCAAGCTCCAGGCAGGGAGGACCCGGGAAGCGAACCCAGGTCTCCTAACTGCGAGGCAACAGCGCTACCCACTGCGCCACCGTGCCGCCCCACATATTTATTTATTCAGTACATTTTTTTTTATATAACTTTATTGATTTTATTGAAATCACACAACATTCCATACAAATGGATCAATTTTACAAGAATAGGATTGAATGTGAATGTGTAACTATTCATTTCCATTTTCTGTAGATATTTAACTGAAGAGGAAAAACTCCAAAGTGCTTTGGAAGCTCCAGGTTTACACAAATGACACAAAAGGGATGGTCAATTGACAGTAATAATTACTGTAAGCATAATGAGGTACTACTTGGGAGTCCTTTCTGTCTCTCTGGATGTAAAAAGCCCAACTTTTGTAAGGCCACAGTCTTTGTGGGACAATCACTGCAACAATGAAGACAAAGGAGCATCTGCTGATGTGAGAAACAAAGTCGTTGAAATGCACAAGGCAGGAAATGACGAAAGAAAATATCAAAGACTTTGAATGTCCCATCAAGCACTGCTGGATCCATCATCAGAAAGTGGAGGATCATCACAGCATCCGGACTCTAACTAGACGTTCCTCCAAACTAAACATCAGAACAGGATGTCAAGTAAAAATCCCACTATCACTCTCCATAGTCTGCAGTTCTTTTTTGCTGAAATTGGAGTGAAGGTGCAGGGGTCCACAATTTCAAGAGCTCTGCATAAAACAGGCCTCTAAGGGAGGGGAGGCAAAAAAGAAGCCATTCCTTAAGAAGGTCCACATAAAAGCACAAATGGCATTTGCTACAAAGCATGAGAGAGACCCAAGTAAGATGTCGGAGAAGGTCAGATGAGACCAAAACAGAACTTTTTGGCCCGACTTCAAAGAAGTTTGTATGGCGTAAAACTAACACTGGGCAGGCCTCAAGAAACACTAGACCTTCAATGACATATCGTGGTGGTGCCATCATACTGTGGGGTTGCTGTGCATGTGCCAGGAATGGGAATCTTGTCAGAGTTAAAGGGACAATGGATGGACTCAAACACCACACAATACTGCAGGAGGACTTGTACCAGTCGACCAGTGTCAATGACACTAAGCAGAAGGCCAAAGTGACACTGGAGTGGCTCAGAAACAGAAAGGTGAGCGTTTTGGAATGGCTGAGTCAAAGCCCTGATCTTCACCTGACTGAGAATCTGCAACACTCTTTGAAAACTGCTGTCCAGAGGTGCCAGGCCACCAACCAGGAGGGTCTTGATAAATTCTGACAAGAAGAATGGGGAAGAATCACAATGTGCAGAACTGGGACAAACTCACATACCCAACAGAATGGAGGCTGTCAGTGCAGCAAAAGGGGTCTGGAATGTGGTGGGCTTGAACACTTAGGGAAAACGCCAACTTTGGAGTTTTTGTTCTTCAGTTCAATACCAACAGACAATGGTTGATTTGGACTTTGGAAATGTGTTGTTACAGCACAATAAAATACTGAATGGATCGATATGAGGACAAATCTTTTGTCGTGCAGAAAATTGGGATGACTTTCAAGGGGATTGAATACTTTTGCACTCCACTGTAGCTCCTTTCACATCCACAGTGGATTCAGAAAGTCTTCAGACCCCCTCACTTTCTGCACACTGTGGTGGGTGTGAGTCTGTTTTTAGATCAGAAGAAAAGCTTTGACTGTCATGATTTTGGGTTAAGGTTTGGAAAATTTTCCATTGTGGAATATTGGGGAATACAGCCCCTTAAACCCGAGACACAAGTCCAAAGGCACATGCTTTACTTTCCTTTTCCTTGCACAACACAACACTCTATAGATCACAACTACTGCTCAGTCCCTTCCCTTCTTCTCTCTTTTCTTTTCCCCTCTCTCTCTCTTTCTTTTTTCCTTCTTTCTCCTCTGCCTCCTCTACTCCTCTCCCAGCAAGCGGCCTCTTTTATACTGCGCCCAGAAGTGCTCCAGGTGATCCAACAGCACTTCCTGGTGTGGTGGAAGTGCTACAGTCCATGGCTCCGGGACTGGCCGGGCGCACTCTGGTGGCGGCCACAGGCACCAGCAGGGTTGAGCTTCCAAGCCCCGATGCAATCCAGGAGGGCTGCCCTCTCTTGTTCCGGGAGAGGTATTGTGCCTCTCCTGGTCCTTACATAGTGAAGGCGTTCTGGCCGGGCATGGGCCTTAGCCGTCCACCACACCATGCATTATTTTTACACTGGCTTTGCTTTATAATTATGAAAATGTTTACTGTTATGTTTATGACGTTACCACGCAGCCATTTTGTTTGTCAGAGCTGGTCAATCCATTAGGTGACATAGGCACAGACTAAGGGGAGCCTTTTATGAAAGTTAAGAGGAACTCCCCCATTGTGATATGGACATTGAGGGGTGCTGTTTTGGTACACCCACTCTGGACACCAAGGGGGAACACCTAGAGCTCCTAATGGGCTTCGACCGGCACTGCATGCAATTCAGGCATTTTATATTTCTCCTTGCAGACACGCAGTCATTTCGTGCTACCACATGATCACTGGATGCCAAGAGGAACAACATCACGATGGTGTGACAATTCAAAATGGCAGAGAACTATAAGACCCAAAAATTGCCCTGAATCGATCAATAGTGCGCAAGTAGGGTGTAGTTATCAGATGTGCCACAAGGAGTCGCATGCCCACTGTCTTTTTAATCAGTCTGCCAAGTGGCACTGCGCGGGGCTGATTGAGATGCATATCTCTGATATTTACTCTTCAATCAAGCAGGTGATTTTAATGATTTTTTTTTGTATTCCAAAAAGAACCAACAGGTCAGGTCATATCGAAAATCGAAACAACGATGACAGCACTTTTCGACATTAATGGATTTGTTAGCAAACAGTTGACTGCTGAAGCGTCTGCAGGTAAACATCAAGAAAAAAAAAACATTGGCACAAGCAAAACTGCACACCAGCACACACCGCTGCACCATGATGGCGCACTCACCGCGTTACCAAAGAATTAATTTTTTTTACCAAAAAAAATGTGGTTGTTACTTCGCACCTCCCGTATTTGCCATTTTTTGTCTCCACAATTAACATTGAGACTGAAGGGAAGACCATTTGCTACCATAGAGGAAATTGAGGAAAAGAAAAATGCAGAAGGCTTCAGACACGGAAACAGAAGAGGAGTATGGGAAGTTGAAGAAGTGCTCGGACAAGCGGATTGCATCCCGGGGGAGAATTTTAACGATGACTAAAAAGGAATTGCTGTAAGTTGTATAACAACATTGTTTTTTTTTAACAATTCTAGGAATTGTTGGGTTCCGCCTCATACAGCTTGTCCAAGACAGTGGCAACATTAGGGGGTGACTTCCATTCCGTGCTGAGTTCTGATATCCATGGACAATTGCACGAAAACTTCACACGTGGGATCCTCTTCCAGTTTTGAAACTAACACATACAGTTAGGTCCATAAATATTTGGACAGAGACAACTTTTTTCTCATTTTGGTTCTGTACATTACCACAATGAATTTTAAATGAAACAACTCCGATGCAGTTGAAGTGCAGACTTTCAGCTTTAATTCAGTGGGGTGAACAAAACGATTGCATAAAAATGTGAGGCAACTAAAGCATTTTTTGAACACAATCCCTACCTGTATGTAACATATACAATAAGAGCAACATCAGAGTGGGCAGCGGCTAAGCCCCTAATAAGTGCTAAAGCTAACAAAGCCCCAGTCTGAGATTCTGGATACCGTAGCACTTGTGCTTTCCGAAAATCCTTTGCCTTTTGACCTCCCAGTTTCAGAATTCTTGCTCTGTTTTCTGATTTTCAAGTTCTGGTCAGTGTTTTTAATTTTGTTGAAAGATCTGTCTGATTTATGGTTCTCACTTTGACTTTTTGCTTAGTATGTGTATCTCCTAGTCAACTCTCTCTAACTTTCTGTCTCCTTCGAGTCTGTAGTGGTTGATTTTGCTGTTTATTAGTGTTTTTTGAATTATCTGCCCTGTCTCCTGTATGTAGAGCCCAAGGAGGTAGGGCCACCAATGAAGCAGCTGACGGCCCCAGTAAGGGTTTAAGGAGAAGCAGAAGCTCTCCCTGCAGTTTGGGCTTTGTTTCTTTTTGATTCCCGACTTCAACTTGCAATTCTTACATCTTCTGGATTTACTGGCTTCCACTCCTACTTTTTCATATTAGATTCTGTTTTTGGACTTCTACTTTGCCTTCATGTTATATTATTCTTTTTTTTTTCTTTAAATATATTTTTAGAAATATTCAGAGAACTTTTTTGTTTGTTTGACCATTGGCTTTTATAGGTTTTTCCTCTCTAATCTTGACTTTTTGAAATTCTTAACCCCAATTTGGGCCTGTTCAGGGGCTGGGCCTTTCCTGTAGGCTCAGCACAGACTTAAGAGGCAGGTCTGGCCTTTTGGAGGTTCGCTTCACTTTTTGAGCCTTTGTGTGACAAGAGCACAAACGCAAGGATAAATATAAGAAATATATTTGTGACCGGTGTCGCCACAGTGATGTCACCCTTGTGCGCTTCAGTAGTTCCCCTGCTCCGTTTCTCCTCCCGCATAGCACCGCCAGCAGCACGCTCTTACGCTCATAACTGTGAGCTGTCTCTCTCTGTTAAACAGTAAAGCTATGGCAGAGAAACACAGCTGCCCTTCAGAAACTCCCTCTTAAACAGGATTTCAATGAGAAATAAAAGCACTCTTATGTGTCCCCTTTGCAGGATCATCTGCTGGCTTGAAGGTTTATGGCACAACATGCTTCTTGCATGAGGTTTAGAACATTTAGAATGCCAAGCGCTGGCCTACCTAACAGACCCCTCTCATGTCCCCTCTCCCTCAGACTCCGTCTGCTCCAGTCGCTGTTTCCGAGCCACTGAACCTGCTTCATGAAGAAGAAGACTTTTGAAGTGTTCTTTTGACCTGGAGAGGGGACCTGGACCACCACATTTGACAGCTGCAACCTGTGTGCTATTTCTGCTGTTGGCAAACCCCTTGAATAAGGTCTTATGTTTGCACCTGCTGGGTCAGCAGTAAAGGTTTTGCGCCTGATCCCTTTTCCAGTCTCCATTGCAACTCTGTGATCCAAGTTTGACAATATACGAGGGAGTACCCAAAAATAACCGGAATTGAAAAAAAAATCGTTTCAATAATAATAATTTAATCTACTCTCTCTCTATACAAAATCCTACGCTTAAAAAAAAGTACAATGATTTTATGTGATGTTTTTATGTCACTTTTTTGTCACGCTTTAAATTGGACTTATTTTAAAACCTACATATATATGTTTGGTATCATTCTTTGCAGAATTTACCGAACTTTAATGTGATGTTGTTAGATTTTCAGATTCTTATTCTGTTTTAAAATTATAAACTAAAAAAATATCAAGAACTCACGTCCCGCGAGACGAGACTTTGTGCCAAGAGATTTAACCACACCCGGGGCCGGAAATAAAAGACAAAGGGTAGGACGGCTGCTGTACAGGAATTTAAATGTTTGAAGTGCCGCACGAGATGCAGATCACGTGGCATGGCAGCAGCAGCAAGCCAGCAGCTGATCGAGCAAAGAGGAGGTAAAAAAAAAAATATTTGTTTCCCAATGTATCATCATTTAAGAGGGGGTTTTGGAGGAGCCAACGCATCTCCTTGGGGTGTGTTCAGCCTCCCTGTTCACAATATGAGCAGCAGAGCGCAGGCCGGGGTGTTGGCGAGTGAAGCGAGCAGGGGACGAACCCCCTAGTAATAATAATAATAATAATTTAATGCAGACCTGTTGTTCTTTGTGACGGGTGATCATAAAGAACAGTGAATCTGTGTTAAATTTTGTTTCCTCATAGGGAAAACAGTTGCTGAAACTGCAGTTATGCTTGAAACTGCTTTAAAAGAGGAAGCTTTAAGTAAAACTCAGGTCTACTAGCAATTTTCACATTTCAAATGAGGGGAAATTTCACTTGAAGACCAACCGAGATCTGGCCGACCTTCCACAATTAGGAATGACAAAAATCTTGAAAATGTTAGCAATGCAATTTACGAAGTTCATCGTTATTGGACTATTGAACAGATTTCTGAATTGACTTGTGTGTATTGGACTTCTTGCCACCTTCCCTACTCGCCTGATCTTTGCTCCGTGTGACTATTTCTTGTTCCTGCATATGAAAAAAGAACTCAAAGAAAAGCATTTTTGTACCGTGGAGGAAGTCAAAGAAAAATCACTGCAGGCCTTGGACAACACTCCTCTTCAACGCTTCCAAAAATGTTTCCACCAGTGGGTAAACCATCGGGACAAGTGCATTCCTTCACATGGTGAGGACTTTGAAGAAGACTAAATTTTCAATAAGTAAAAATTATTACATTTTTTTTTATAATTCTGGTTATTTTGGGGTATCCTCTTGTATATACACACACACACACATATATATATATATATATATATATATATATATATATATATATATATATATATATATGTATATATATATATATATATATATACACATATACATACAGTGCACCCGGAAAGTATTCCCAGTGCATCACTTTTTCCACATTTTGTTATGTTACAGCCTTATTCCAAAATGGATTAAATTCATTTTTTTCCTCAGAATTCTACACACAACACCCCATAATGACAACGTGAAAAAAAGTTTACTTGAGATTTTTGCAAATTTATTAAAAATAAAAAAATTGAGAAATCCCATGTACATAAGTATTCACAGCTTTGCCATGAACCTCGAAATTGAGCTCAGGTTCATCCTGTTTCCCCTGATCATCCTTGAGATGTTTCTGCAGCTTCATTGGAGTCCACCTGTGGTAAATTCAGTTGACTGGACATGATTTGGAAAGGCACACACCTGTCTATAGAAGGTCCCACAGCTGACAGTTCATGTCAGAGCACAAACCAAGCATGAAGTCAAAGGAATTGTCTGTAGACCTCCGAGACAGGATTGTCTCGAGGCACAAATCTGGGGAAGGTTACAGAAAAATTTCTGCTGCTTTGAAGGTCCCAATGAGCACAGTGGCCTCCATCATCTATAAGTGGAAGAAGTTCAAAACCACCAGGACTCTTTCTAGAGCTGGCCGGCCATCTAAACTGAGCGATCAGGAGAGAAGGGCCTTAGTCAGGGAGGTGACCAAGAACCCGATGGTCACTCTGTCAGAGCTCCAGAGGTCCTCTGTGGAGAGAAGAGAACCTTCAAGAAGGACAACCATCTCTGCAGCAATCCACCAATCAGGCCTGTATGGTAGAGTGGCCAGACGGAAGCCACTCCTTAGTAAAAGGCACATGGCAGCCCGCCTGGAGTTTGCCAAAAGGCACCTGAAGGACTCTCAGACCATGAGAAACAAAATTCTCTGGTCTGATGAGACAAAGATTGAACTCTTTGGTGTGAATGCCAGACGTCACGTTTGGAGGAAACCAGGCACCGCTCATCACCAGGCCAATACCATCCCTACAGTGAAGCATGGTGGTGGCAGCATCATGCTGTGGGGAACTGGGAGACTAGTCAGGATAAAGGGAAAGATGACTGCAGCAATGTACAGAGACATCCTGGATGAAAACCTGCTCCAGAGCGCTCTTGACCTCAGACTGGGGCGAAGGTTCATCTTTCAGCAGGACAACGACCCTAAGCACACAGCCAAGATATCAAAGGAGTGGCTTCAGGACAACTCTGTGAATGTCCTTGAGTGGCCCAGCCAGACTTGAATCCGATTGATTGATCTCTGGAGAGATCTTAAAATGGCTCTGCACCGACGCTTCCCATCCAACCTGATGGAGCTTGAGAGGTGCTGCAAAGAGGAATGGGCCAAACTGGCCAAGGATAGGTGTGCCAAGCTTGTGGCATCATATTCAACAAGACTTGAGGCTGGAATTGCTGCCAAAGGTGCATCGACAAAGTATTGAGCAAAGGCTGTGAATACTTATGGACATGGGATTTCTCAGCTTCTTTATTTTTAATAAATTTGCAAAAATCTCAAGTAAACTTTTTTCACGTTGTCATTATGGGGTGTTTTGTGTAGAATTCTGAGGAAAAAAATGAATTTAATCCATTTTGGAATAAGGCTGTAACATAACAAAATGTGGAAAAAGTGATGTGCTGTGAATACTTTCCGGATGTACTGTATATACATATATACAAATACAGATATATATATATATATACAAGTTCTCATAGTAGGAAAAATCAAGGAATGATCAAGGAGCGACACAGGAACTAAGCAGTGAAGGAGGAGAATGGGCATCCTGTATGAGACAGAGAAGAACCCATTACCTTTATGAGGCCTTTATGACAATGCAGACAGATTGGTTGGCAGAATAAATAAATAACTTTGTACCCGGCAGGTGTAAGTTAATGGAGGGACCAGCAGAAGCCACGAGTCGGGAGTGGTTCCATCCTCCAAAAGCCAGGTGGCAGTGGTCCTCGTATGGGAACCCAGACTGGACACCCGCTGGGGTGCTTGGGAGATGGAGTCTGTACTGTAAGTGCAGATCTGTCAGGGTCCCTGGGGAATGAGAGAGGGCACTTTTGGAGGGAGGATCAGAGGTGCCACCCGGAAGATATGACATGGCACTGGAAGCATTCCTGGGTCTGGCAAAAAAAGGAGCCCGCTGCCTAATGTAGTGGACTCAGAGTTGGGAGGCAGCAGGCAACCCTCAACTGGAGGACAGAAGGAGGACGCATTGTCAGTTTATTGTATTTTGTGGCACATTGCTGGAAGGAGGTCTGTAAAGGTGCATTCTGGAATAAAAATCCTTTATTTTATTCTGTTAACGTCTGGTGTATTTCTGGGTCTGTGGTTTGGGACTCTCTGGTGCCCCCTTGTGGTCACTACAGTCTTTCATGTCTGCCTTTAGAACAGATGAACACAAAAAGACCTGCTGACATCACATCCAAGCAGAACAACCACAACTTTGCCTCTTCTGGCCACACAGCCATGTAAACCTGAACTTGACTGGACGTCGGTGTTCAGTTGTAGAAAAGCTAAAACTGAACCCAGCAAAGATCAGCCTGCATTGCTTTTCTGTGGTGCTTTGCACTTCTATTTTTTTTCCTGGATAATCAACAGGGCTACCTTCAGGACCCCAACTCTTTATCATCTCTCTTTCGATTTTCTTTACACTTCTTAAGTAGTTTTTTTGACATTTTCTTTGAATGGCATTTTAAAAATGAATTACAGTTACCTAACTTTGATTTTATACAGCACCTTTCTATCAGAACAGCCCTTCAAGGTCCTTTACAAGTAAAGTTCTTAAGCTTTTATTTTTTTAGGTGATGCACTCCTTATTACCCAGCGATTCAGTGACTTTGTTACCTTAACACTAGCGGGCCACACAATTGCAGGCCAAAACAAGATGAAGGGAGCTTTCCTTACTTACCCTGACAGACAAACCTCGTGACATTCTGTAGTAAGGCTTCCTCCAGAAGTTCGGCGTAGTCGGCGACATTCACGTACATCCCAGGGCTTGCAGTGGTTTTGCAGCTGATTTCCTGGAGTGCACGATGATCTGACGTTTTTCTAAATATGTCCTCTACTCCAATGGCAAACACCTAAAGGGAAGAAAGTGCTTGAAATGATTACAATGTCATTTTAGTGATTTTTACAAAAAGATGTCACGGCTGAACATTTCTATTCCGATTTCTTAATTTAATATGACTGCTGTATACTGTACTAAAGTAAAAAATGGTTCTGCAACCCGATCTGCCCAGCTCAGAAAGGTGTAAAACTAGGCCACAAGGCTCCAATGAGACCGAGAATCAAGAATCAGCCTGACCCCAAACTCAAGAGGCAGGCTTGACAATCTGTATGATTAGCAAGCAGCGGGGCAACGTCCCACTGGATAATGGAGAGTTTAATGAATGCTGGCAGATTCAGAACGCGTTGCCAAAGAAAATTCGAAAGGAACAAGCAGGAAGTCGAAAGCCAGAGAGACAGAGGAAAGCTGTGCAGCTGGAACAAAAAAAAAAGGGAAACCGAGAGCCGTAATCCGATAAACAAAAAGGGAGTCAAGAAACCAACCTAACTGCCTGATTGTTGAAACTAAAGGTTTGTTTTATGCATTGAGGGATAACACACATCGCCAGCACGGTAATATTTAATCCAGGGGTCACTTGCTTAACCCCCCCCGTCAAGCAACAGATTCCACCAGCTGGAGAGAATGAAGCACGAAGGCACCAATGTAACCACAAGTTAAAGATGGATCATGTGATGCATTGGTTGTGGTTCTGTGCATTTCATGGTCACATGCTTCAAAAAACAAAAATTACATGACAAAACCTTGCGAATCATAAAACCTGATAAGGTTACATAGGCTGAGGGGACAAATCTGGTGAGTCTTCGTTCTGCTCGTTGCCCCAACATTGTGCAGAGATTTCGAGTACATGCAGAATTTATTCAGATGCTGGAGGTGAAGGCTACATTTGGAGGACCCCACTCATTAGGCTTCCAAGTTTTCAATGTTGCTGTGACAATGGAGGCTGTGATGCGCCATTTCTAGCGGGAAGCTCATTGCTTTTAAATGACAGCCGCTACCTCAGGAGAAGGAGAATCGCAGGGAGGCAGAACAAGAAGGCAAATTAGCCAAACTGAGACGAACTTCATCCAGGGACATCCGCTATTTGAGGTGGCCACCCAGGAGATGGTTGAGTGGACGGATGCTCATAGATTAAACCAGCTGGGCTTCTACACAAGCCTCGGTTTTTCATGGGATGACCCCATTTGGTGAGTTGAACTGGTTTTTATGTGTATTGGGACAGCAGTATATTTGCAGGCCATTGTCCAATTTCAAAACCTCTGAATTGGACAATCCACCCTCTTATCAGCAAATGGCAGTCAGTAGAATTGTTCATGTCCACCTAAACATTAGAATATTAGAACAATCTGGACGAGAACAGACCATTCAGCCCAACTCCAATCCCATCCACTTAATTCTTCCAAAATAACATCAAGTTGAGTTTTGAAGGTCCCTAAAGTCTTACTGTCCACCACACTACTTGGTCACTCATTCACGCAGCGTGTCTGTGGTTCTCTGAGTGAAGAAAAAGTTTGTAATGTTTGTGCAAAATTTCCCCCTCACTAGTTTCCAACTGTGTCCCCGTGTTCTTGATGAACTCATTCTAAAATAACAGTCTTGATCCACTGGACTAATTCCCTTCATCATTTTAAACACTTCAGTCAGGTCTCCTCTTCATCTCCTGTAAAGGCTCAGCTCTTTTAATCTTTCCTCATCACTCATCCCCTGTAGCCCCCTGTAATCAGCCTAGTTGCTCTTCTCTGGACTTTCTCTAGTACTGCTATGTCTGGTGGGCCCAGAACTTCACCCAGGACTCCAGATGAGGCCTCACCAGTGTGTTATAAAGCTTGAGCAGAACCTCCTGTGACTTGTACTCCACACATCAAGGCGCTATATAACCTGACATTCTGTTAGCCTTCTTAATGGCTTCTGGACACTGTCTGGAAGTCGATAGCTTAGAGTCCTCTATGACTCCTAAATCTTTCTCATAAGGTGGACTCTCAATTTCCCGACCACCCATTGTGTTCAAACCTCACATTGTTACTTCGTATGTGTAATTCTTTATATTTACTGACACTAAATTTAATCTGCCACAAATCTGCCCAAGCCTGTATGCTATCCACGTCCTTATGTAATGATATAATGGATTTCAAATTATCTGCCAATCCACCTATCTTGGTATCATCTCCAAACTTAACCAGATGGTTACTTAGATTCCTATCTAAACCATTTATATATATTAAAAATATCAGCTGCCTCACACTGCCCCCTGCTGAGATAGACAGAGATATAGATAGATAGAGAGATAGATACTTTATTAATCCCCAAGGGGAAATTCACATACTCCAGCAGCAGCATACTGATAAGAAACAATACTAAATTAAAGAGTGATAACAATGCAGGTATAACAGACAGACAATAACTTTGTATAATGTTAACGTTTACCCCCCCCGGGTGGAATTGAAGAGTCGCATAGTTTGGGGGAGGAACGATCTCCTCAGTCTGTCAGTGAAGCAGGATGGTGACAGCAGTCTGTCGCTGAAGCTGCTCCTCTGTCTGGAGATGATCCTGTTCAGTGGATGCAGTGGATTCTCCATGATTGACAGGAGTCTGCTCAGTGCCCATCGCTCTGCCACAGATGTCAAACTGTCCAGCTCCATGCCAACAATAGAGCCTGCCTTCCTCACCAGTTTGTCCAGGCGTGAGGCGTCACTCTTCTTTATGCTGCCTCCCCAGCACACCACTGCGTAAAAGGGGGCGCTCGCCACAACCATCTGATAGAACATCTGCAGCATCTTATTGCAGATGCTGAAGGACGCCAGCCTTCTAAGAAAGTATAGTCGGCTGTGTACTTATTTGCAGATAGCACCAGTATTGGCAGTCCAGTCCAATTTATCATCCAGCTGCACTCCCAGGTATTTATAGGTCTGCACCCTCTGCACACAGTCACCTCTGATGACCATGAAGTCCATGAGGGGCCTGGGCCTCCTAAAATCCACCACAAGTTCCTTGGTTTGCTGGTGTTCAGTTGTAGGTGGAGTCGCACCATTTAACAAAGTCCGTGATGAGGTTCCTATGCTCCTCCTCCTGCCCACTCCTGATGCAGCCCACGATAGCAGTGTCGTCAGCGAACTTTTGCACGTGGCAGGACTCCGAGTTGTGTTGGAAATCCGATGTATATAGGCTGAACAGGACCGGAGAAAGCACAGTCCCCTGTGGCGCTCCTGACCACAATGTTAGACCTGCAGTTCCCGAGACGCACATACTGAGGTCTGTCTGTAAGATAGTCCCGGTCACCACTCTTAACATCACCCAGTTCTGATGAGGTTCCTCACAACATCACCCTCTGCTTCCCAAATCTGAGCCAATTCTGCACCCACTTACACACCACACACTGAACTGACACTTCTTTTAGTTTGATGCCCATCCTCTCATGTGGCACCTTATCAAATGCTTTCTGAAAGTCCAAGATAAATAATCTCATTTGCTCCACTATGATTGTATCCTTTTGTTGCTTCCTCATAGAATTCCAGCCTGTTAGTAAAACGCGACCTTCCTCTTCTGACCTCATGCTGACTGTTCCTAATAACTTCTGTCCTTGCCAGGTGCTGCTCTGTCTTAACCCTAATAATTCCTTCCATTCATTTTCCTGTGATACATGTTAAGCTTACTGGGCTGTAGTTGCTCAGATCTTCCTGGTCCTTCTTTTAATATAATGGGATGACATTTGTTATTTTCCAGTCCTTCAGAATCTCCCCAGTGCCCAGTGACTTCCTATAAATATGTGTCAAGGGTTTATTTCTGTACTCGCTAGCCTCCTTAAGAACTTGAGGGTAAATATTAGCTGGTCCTGGTGATTTGTTTGATTTCATCTTATTTAATCTCAACAGCTCTTCTCTCTTTCGCTACAATTTCTAAATCCCTCAGTACTTCCTTAGTAGTCCCTGTTACTACCAGGGGTTACCCACTTACTCACATGTGAAGACCTCAGAAAAATGCAAGTTTAGAGCATCTCTAGCTGACCTCGAAGCTTCTGTCCTCCTTATGTGAAAAATCTCAGAGCAGACTTTTCAGATCAGTCGCTATCTGCCATTGGAAGGCATTCCTCAATCTAATGTTTACTTGTCTTGAACCTTAGGGGGTCTCAAAAGTGAAAGCCTTTTTGAAAATTCCATTTCCAGGTAACTACATAAACTGGAATGTGGGAATTCCTATTTATGTGCCTAGACTTTGTTTGAGGAAATGAATTGGTTTTGGCAAAGCCTCCCAGTGTTGCAGTTTCCTCCCAGAGCTTGTGCACATTGGGTTAAACTATGAGTGAGCGGGCTCTGCCATGGACTGTTGGTACACACCTTGTGTCTTCTGAATTGGGTTGGTCGGCTTTGAGAATTACGGATTTTGTTACTTAAAGTCATTAATCGGTTTGCTGGCTCCAACATCAGACGTCGTCATTAATTAGTATCATATAATGACTGAGAGTGCTAACCAGCGCCCCCTGCAGTGTAAGTCCCTGCCTTACACCTGTTACAGATGGCTCTGTCTCAAACATTTGATTAGATTAACTTGTTCACAAAGACATACTAAGAAAACCATGGAGAATGCACAACAAGCAGTGGCACCTTCTGGCCACAAGGAGGCACCAAATCAGCAGGTTTAGACATTCCTGCCATGTGAGCACATAATACACTTGAGCTGCAGTGTTGAACTTTATGGTAGATTGAGCTGTCAACTCCATCTGGTTGAAGAGAATTTGAGACTTGACTGCATAAAACAGTCCTTCTGAAAATAACGCTGTGGCAGTTCTGTCCAGGGTGACATACCAGGCAACACAAAAACGCTTCCTGGTGCGCAGATCTCAAGCTGGGTCAGTATGAACTTTTAGAAGCAGCTGCCCATCTGTCCTTCAGGGTATATGAAATGAAAAGTTTTATCTTCTTCTTCTTCTTTCGGCTGCTCCTGTTAGGGGTTGCCACAGCGGATCATCTTGTTCCATCTCTTCCTGTCCTCGTCATCTTGCTTTGTCACCCCCATCACCTGCATGTCCTCTCTCACCACATCCATAAATCTTCTCTTAGTCCTTCCTCTTTTTCTCTTGCCTGGCAGCTCTATCCTTAGCATCCTTCTCCCAATACACTTAGCATCTTTCCTCTGCACATGTCCAAACCAACGCAATCTCACCTCTCTGACTTTGTCTCCCAACCGTCCAACTTGAGCTGACCCTCTAATGTCCTCATTTCTAATCCTGTCCATCCTCGTCACACCCAATGCAAATCTTAACATCTTTAACTCTGCCACCTCCAGCTCTGTCTCCTGTGCCACCGACTCCAGCTCATATAACATAGCTGGTCTCACTACCGTCCTGTAGACCTTCCCTTTCACTCTTGCTGATACCCGTCTGTTACAAATCACTCCTGACACTCTTCTCCACCCTTTCCACTCTGCCTGCACTCTCTTTTTCACTTCTCATCTGCAATCCCCATTACTCTGTATTGTTGATCCCAAGTATTTACACTCCTCCACCTTCTTCAACTTTACTCCCTTCATCCTCACCATTCCACTGACCTCCATCTCATTTACACACATGCATTCTGTCTTAGTGGTCCTACTGACCTTCATTCCTCTCCTCTCCAGAGCAAACCTCCAACTCTCCAGGGTCTCCTCAACCTGCTCCCTACTATCGCTACAGATCACAATGTCATCAGCAAACATCACAGTCAACGGGGACTCCTGTCTAATCTCGTCTCGTTTTATCTAACCTTCCATTTTCTCTGACTATTTTCTCCTCTTCAGGGTCTCAGTAGAACAAGAATACAAGTCAGAAACCAACCATGAATGGGGTACCAGTGCATTACTGGGCACACTGACGTGCATAGAAATACTCAATCATATAATGCTGGTTTAGCGTGAGCAGTTAATGTAACCAGCAAGTCTTAATGGGAGAAAAGGACATGCAGACATGGAGAGAACATGTGGACTCCATACAGACAATGCCCGGGCTGGAACTTAAATCGAGTCCACTGGAGCTGTGTTGGCAGCAGTGGCAACCACTGTGCCAGTGGAAATTAACATTTACAGCACTTAAACTGGGAGAGCAACAAAAAATTAAATAGATATGAAAGGCACTATATAGATAGATAGATAGATAGAATGTCGTAAGTGTTGAACATGGACTCCTAATTGAATACTTTACTTACTCTCATGCCGGCCACCTTGCAGAGGGCTGAGATCGGTTTGGGGTCTCTGGAGTCGGACCTGCCGTCAGTGAGGACTACAGCCACTTTGTTCGATGAGGACGATTTGGCAAAGGATTGGGCAGCGAAATCCAGGGCTTCACCAGTGAAGGTCCCTCCAGCAATCCAAGGCATGTTCTTGATGGCTCTAAATGTTAATGATAATGAAAGCCATAATTCACTGAGTTTTTGTGGACTTGTGTCACATTCTCAAGTGCTCATCTCCGGCCCTGCAGATAGGGGGCGCCCATTCGTTTGTTTCATGCAGTAGCCCAGCACAGGAGTTGCTTGTCATATTTATGTAAAAGAACATTCAAACCTAAACACAAAGTGTACAAACCCGTCTTGTTATCACACTATGACATCGAGACCCCGCTCTCTGACACTGAGCCACTGCAGCTATTGCTGAGGACACAGAGTATGGTGCCTTTCCGTTGTCTGCCATATGGCGCGCATTATTGGGTAGGGATAACAAAAAAGAATGAAGATCTGGAGCACCTCACCTACAGGCGGAGGTCTCAAAGCAGGGTCCGCTCACTCGTTGTGGCATTGCCTTCTCTATACGCAGATCCATATGGTTTATTTGGGAGGGCTCTCTCAGTGAATTGCACTGTCTGATACGAGGTCACCCATCACTGTCTACTCTTGTTGCAGGTCTTCAGAGTGCCCTTGCCTCACACCCCCAGTGCCCTGGGTCCGACACCTGACTGTGCACCGTGGCCTTTCTCATGTCCCTCCCCCATGTCTCTTTGGGTTTTCTCATATTATAAAGATGGGTACTTCGGTTTAATCTAAGGCGATCCCAGTGTTGGTGTGTGAGTCACTGACGATTGGAATGATGTGCGTTACATCAAAGGCTGGTCCTAATGTCACCAGAATAGACCCCCATCCTGATATTGGGCTATGAGTTCAGCCTTAGAATTAGGATTAGAAAATGGCGTCACTGCTACACTGAGAAAAAAGACAGGAGCAGGGAGCCACTCTCCTATAAAAATACATTGTATTATTATTACTGTTATTAATATTATTACCAGCTGGGTACCCAAAGTCTACAGGCACAAAGTCTAAATTGTCTGGCGTCTGATGGGCTGCCACATCCCAAAAGTCTTTCAGGCACCCACTTTATTTTCATCTGGATTATGACTCCCTGACCAAGGGGTAGCAGATTGACAGAGCACAACATAAAATTCCAAAATCCGCTTCATCCAGATGAGGGTTGCAGGGGGCTGCAGCCTCTCCCTGCAGCACTGGACATGAGGCAGGAACTGACCCCATATTGATTAGCACATCAAGTAGGAATTTTGCTGGACTCCACGCCTGACAATAAGGAACCGATAAACTGATAAACTCTGGACAGCCTGGCCAGAGTTCAATTCTACCACCAGGGGGGGCTTGTTCAAAGAACTTACTCAAATTCAAACTAATTAACTATGGAGGACTAAGTCCATGCTAAAATTAATTTTTGCACAATCTTTTCATGTCATTGCAATGGAGGGCAAAACATTGGTAATATGTAGCATACAGTATATAGTGATGTCATGTCAATTTCTAGCTCGCTTCACACAGACCAGGGTCTCTTTGGCGGGCTGGTGCCTATCCCAGCTAGCACAGGGTACAAGGCAGGAACAAACCCTGGACAGGGTGCAATACCATTGCAGGGTGAACACACACACATACACACCAAACGCACACAGGGGCCAATTCAGCATCACCAGTTCACTTAACATGCATGACTTTGAAACTGGAACAACTCTGAGGACACAGAGAGAACATGCAAACTGCACAAAGGGAGGACTCAGGTCTCCTTAGTGCGAGGCAGCACGCAGTCCACTTGTATATATAGTGTGTCACATGCGTGCACATGGGGGGCAGCTTAAGGACTCAGGTAATGGTAATAACCTGCCGACCCAGGGATTGGCAGTGTGGTTTTATGCCCTCTCTCTTCCTCCCGCTGCAGAATGTTAGCCTAACTGTCACTCCAGTGCTGATGTCACTTCCGTTGTCCATCCTCCTGGACCCTCCCCTTCCTGTCCAAGATCTACATACATAATGATGATGGCTACCAACCTACTTCAGTTCTGACTTGAACTGGCGTCTAAAAACACGTCCGTGCATGTTGCATGCTGTCCAGTTATATATGGGGGTTCACCCGGGGTGCTGCTCCCCAACTCTTTAACTTGGTCTTGTCTCCTGATTACAATTGATAAATCATTAGTCATTGGGAACTACACACCCACTGGTGCAAGAGGTGTTAACTGGCCCATTTGAAATTGGTATAAATGAGGCCTGCAGACGCACGTGGGATCACTCTGTCTGTCTGTCTTGCTGCTGCCCTACACAGAGGCCATGCTGTCTGTTTCTACTATTCCATCCAAAAGCCGTTCTAGACCACAGACCAATCAGACAGGCAGCCTCCTGGTAGTCTGTTATCACTGAAACATAACACTCTCAGGCCAATTTGTCCGAGTTTGGGGCCCCAGGAGGCTGACGCCTGTTCAGGCAGCACTGAGCACAAGGCAGGAAGAAACCCAATGGAGGGCCCACTCAAAATGAGCAACCAATCTGGGCTGAAAACCGGAGTGTCCAGAGGAAAAGCCATGGGATCACAGGCAGACGCCACACAGACAAGTGTGTGATTTGCACCCAGGACACTGGAGCCACGACATTTACATTTATTTACTTTGCCCTTTAGAACATCTGAGATACAGTTTGCTGCATTTCATTTTACCAGTCGGAGCACAGGCAGCTGAAGTGACCTGCTCAGGGTCACACAGTGTCAGTAGCAGAATGTGAACCCACAACATCAGGGTTTGAGGTCCAAAGCCTTTACTATGCCACACTGACAATATGTGCCAAGAAGCAGCACCCTCAAAACAATTCCTCCCGGCAAATTTTGGAAACCCACTGAACGTTGCTTATTTCCGATATGTCACTTTGGCTGAAGGAGCCTCACCTTTTCAGCTCGGCCACAGATTTCCGGGGGCCGCTCAGGTCAACGAGTTGCCGAGTGCCATGATGGCTGTACTGGATCACT
Source organism: Erpetoichthys calabaricus (assembly GCF_900747795.2). NCBI lineage: Eukaryota > Metazoa > Chordata > Cladistia > Polypteriformes > Polypteridae > Erpetoichthys > Erpetoichthys calabaricus. Next base: position 3,012,081 of record NC_041406.2, read on the forward strand.
TGAAAAGTGGACTTTTGTGAAATCTGGAAAGAAGAAACAAAATGATTTGTTGAGCACCACAGTTTTTAAATATTAATATCTACTCGACCTCATCTCATTTTTGGAAACCACTTTTGCCAGTGAAGGGTTGCGGCGGCAGCAGACCAAGCGGGTGGGTCAGCTCAGAGTTCTCTATCTCTGACTACACATCCCAGGCATTCCCAAGCTGGCCCAGAGATATAACCCCCTCCAGCGTGTCCCAAGTATGGTGCAAGAGGGGTCTGCCCAGTGGGATGTGCCAGGGGGGAGCCGCATGCCCAATCCACCTCAGCTGGCTCTTCTTGATCCAGTGGACTCTACTCTGAGGCTCTCCTGAACCGCTGGGCTTGTCAACAATCCTCAGAGTCGATGCTCTCATCATTTTGCTTTCAAATCTGCTAAACGCTGTGCTGATGGCCACTCTGCTGTCTTGCTCTTTGGTGCCCCCTACTGGCAGATTCTTTTCTAGCTCTGTGTATCATTATTATTAGTAGTAGTATTGTCAAGTAAACATTAAAATTCTTCCTTGTCTGTTCAAATAACACACAACATGTGGCCACATTCTAGCTCCTTGATAAACAAGAATATTACAAACCCCATCATTAAAATTAAACACAAATGAGCTTACGTGACGGAATCTTTCGCCCTTATTATTCTTACCAGTTACATCTACAGATGTCTGACCAATATGCAACACATGTCATCATAGACTAAAGTGCTCCACCCAACATTCATTTATGACACCCTTTGAATTCCTTATATTAATTACAGAGCTGTGTTAGCACTGCACCAAGGATGACTCTGCTATGATGTCGTGTGGCGCCCTCTATCTGCAACTGTATCTCTCTGTCAAGTTCCCATTTTTAGACGTGACGCCTTTCTCCTTTTCTCTTGCATTTTTAATCAACTAGATTACTCTTTTCATTCCTTCTATTGCACTTTGTAGTGTGCTCTGCTGCTCTCTGTCTCCCCCTACTGGTTGTGTTTGTGACGCTTAAGCCATCCCCACTCATCCCCCCATTTCCTTGTACAGCCTTACATTAAGTAAGTAATATTGCACTCTTCCATGTCATGTGTTGGTAATGTCTGCTGTGCTGCCTGCCCACTTCAGTATACATTAGGTGGTTAAGTTAATTGATGTAGTGCCTTTCATATCTTTCTATGTATCTTATAATGCCTTTCATATCCATCTCGCTCCCTCTGTTTCACATGGCACATTCCATACCTGTCTGGCTAATTCACGTAATGCCACTCACATCTCCAACTGTCTATCCCTTCATATCTCCATGATTGCTGTATATCCCATATTGATTTTGTGACTTGTGACATCTATTAATTATGTACTGCCATTCATAGCTATCTACAGTGCATCCAAAAAGTATTCACAGCGCGTCACTTTTTCCACATTTTGTTATGTTACAGCCTTATTCCAAAATGGATTAAATTCATTTTTTCCCCAGAATTCTATACACAACACCCCATAATGACAACGTGAAAAAAGTTTACTTGAGATTTTTGCAAATTTATTAAACATAAAAAAATTGAGAAAGCACATGTAGATAAATATTCACAGCCTTTGCCATGAAGGTCAAAATTGAGCTCAGGTGCCTCCTGTCTCCCCTGATCATCCTTGAGATGTTTCTGCAGCTTCATTGGTGTCCACCTGTGGTAAATTCAGTTGACTGGACCTGATTTGGAAAGGCACACACCTGTCTATATAAGGTCCCACAGTTAACAGTTCATGTCAGAGCACAAACCAAGCATGAAGTCAAAGGAATTGTCTGTAGACCTCCGAGACAGGATTGTCTTGAGGCACAAATCTGGAGAAGGTTACAGAAAAATTTCTGCTGCTTTGAAGGTCCCAATCAGCACATCATCCGTAAGTGGAAGAAGTTCGAAACCACCAGGACTCTTCCTAGAGCTGGCCGGCCATCTAAACTGAGCGACATGGGGAGAAGGGCCTTAGTCAGGGAGGTGACCAAGAACCCTATGGTCACTCTGTCAGAGCTCCAGAGGTCCTCTGTGGAGAGAGGAGAACCTTCCAGAAGGACAACCATCTCTGCAGCAATCCACCAATCAGGCCTGTATGGTAGAGTGGCCAGACGGAAGCCACTCCTTAGTAAAAGGCACATGGCAGCCCACCTGGAGTTTGCCAAAAGGCACCTGAAGGACTCTCAGACCATGAGAAACAAAATTCTCTGGTCTGATGAAACAAAGATTGAACTCTTTGGTGTGAATGCCAGGCGTCATGTTTGGAGGAAACCTGGCACCGTCCCTACAGTGAAGCATGGTGGTGGCAGCATCATGCTGTGGGGATGTTTTTCAGCGGCAGGGACTGGGAGACTAGTCCGGATAAAGGGAAAGATGACTGCAGCAATGTACAGAGACATCCTGGATGAAAACCTGCTTCAGAGCGCTCTTGACCTCAGACTGGGGCGACGGTTCATCTTTCAGCAGGACAACGACCCTAAGCACACAGCCAAGATATCAAAGGAGTGGCTTCAGGACAACTCTGTGAATGTCCTTGAGTGGCCCAGCCAGAGCCCAGACTTGAATCTGATTGAACATCTCTGGAGAGATCTTAAAATGGCTGTACACCGACGCTTCCCATCCAACCTGATGGAGCTTGAGAGGTGCTGCAAAGAGGAATGGGCCAAACTGGCCAAGGATAGGTGTGCCAAGCTTGTGGCATCATATTCAACAAGACTTGAGGGTGGAATTGCTGCCAAAGGTGCATCGACAAAGTATTGAGCAAAGGCTGTGAATACTTATGGACATGGGATTTCTCTGTTTTTTTATTTTTAATAAATTTGCAAAAACCTCAAGTAAACTTTTTTCACATTGTCATTATGGGGTGTTGTGTGTAGAATTCTGAGGAAAAAAATGAATTTAATCCATTTTGGAATAAGGCTGGAACATAACAAAATGTGGCAAAAGTGATGCGCTGGGAATACTTTCCGGATACACTGTATATTTTCATATCCATTTTACTCTCTTTATTTCATATGGCACATTCCATACCTGTCTAGCTAATTTTTATAGTGCCCCCTATCTATCTATTCATTACAATCTGCCTTTCATATCTATCTGTCTATCATATAGAGCCTTTCATATCCATATTCTATGTTCATTTCATATGGCACATTCCATAGCTGTCTAGCTAATTTATATAGTGCCTGCATATCTATCTATCTATCTATCTATCTATCTATCTATCTATCTATCTATCTATCTATCTATCTATCTATCTATCTATCTATCTATCTATCTATCTATCTATCTATCTATCTATCTATCTATCTATCTATCTATCTAGGTATTCATTATATTCTGCCTGTCATATCTATCTATCTGTCCATCATATAGAGCCTTTCATATCCCTTTTCTCTGTCCATTTCATTAGGCATATTCCATAGCTGTCTAGCTAATTCATGAAGTGCCTTTCACATCTCCATTTCACTGTCTATCCCCTCATATCTTCACCATTGCTGTGTATCCCATATGAAGTGTGAGACATCTTCTGACTGCACAGCATTGCACTGCACTCTTTTCCATGTCCTATGCTGGTCCTGTCTCTGCTGTGCTGCCTGCCCACTCCAGTGCACATCAAGTGGTCACAAGTGGGCATCAGATGCCCTTATTAAGTTATGGCATTTGGCTTAAAGGCAGTGAGTCAGCAGGACCATGGAGCCCTCAGCTATGGTACATGTATTCAGGTCCCATAAACCCACTTGGCTTTTGGGTGCTTGTCATTTTTCTCCTTATTTGCCAGCTTTGTTACTATAATAACATATAAAAGTTATGAGATGATGGATGAAGGCTCAAAATGTCAGCAACCACCTTGCTCTTCCCGTTCTGTGTGATCTTACTGATGACCCGGATGACAAACTCCTTCTCCAAGGTGAAGTTCTGCAGGCCGATGCTCTCGGAGCTGTCCAGCACAAACAGCAGGTCCACCGGGCCGCAGTCACACTCTGCAGGAATCAGAGGGACAGCACAAGTGTCAGGCGTTAACCGACTGAAGGGATCACACTGCGGCTATTTAGGGAAATGACACTCACCGCAGCAGGCTGGTCACATAAAAGAGAAAAGGGGAAAGAAGAATCATTAGACAATCCAACACGCTGCCCGTCTCCTTTCATTTTCTGTATTATTTTGTTCTAGTTATTGTTTTTAATTGCCATGTATGCTTTTCTGTGAAAGCCGCTATACAACATAAAGGCTGACTTGGACTTGTTGTTTTACACTGTGGGTTGTCCACCTCAGTGTGTCTCCATAGAGAGATGCCCAGCCAGAAGGCTGGCATTCACCCGAGTTAGGGAGGTGTGTGTCAGTCCAGGCAGGAAATGGTGACCCCCGTGATCCCAGGCAGTGACATGCACTCATCTTTTGGTGGGCAGTGGCTCAACAGGCTTTGTTACATTTTAATCATTTCACACAAATCAGTGTCCACTAATGATGAGTGAGAATTTCCAAAACAGTTGTGCAAAACTGACCGTAAAAATTAATTTTGCAGGCTATTGTTCCAGTTGTGAAATGCAAAACTCAAGAAAATGCAGTTTTTGGGGAGTTATAATGTTTTTGGGGTGGAAAACTAGGAATACTACCCCCTAAAGCTTTGTTCCCATTTCAGCGTTTTACTGTATTCTGCTCTGCAGGTGCATAACGCAGGTCATCGCCCGCACACCAACAAAGATCACTTTAATTTATGCCTCCCATTCAAAATTCAACAGAGACTGAAAAACGTGATAGGAAGGCAAACGAAAATACACAATTGAGCGCAATACAGTAAAACTCGCTATATTCAAAGCCCCCCACCACATATCCCCTGCTGTTACATAGCAACTGCAATTTTCTGTTTCGTGCTTCCTGCAGATGACGGCTCACACATTCCATGTACCGATGCATGTTTAGGACAGTCAGATTGGCATCATAACTGGCAAAGCAGGCATCCAATGACCAGGACAAACACAACATACCAGTGCTTAAAGTGGAAGCAAATTTCTCTTTTTATCACGATACAGTGACATTCAAACTCTGGGATACGTCAACACTCAATACATTCAGTGCTCAACAGTATGCTAACAACGGATGCTGGGATTTTTCGATTGACCGTGAAAGTCGATTAAAGAGGGGTGTCCCCCTTAATGATTCTCAAAGAGGTGCTGGTGCTCACCAGTATGTGAAAAACAGATATCAGTACAGTGAAAATTTGATTGATCGTTGTGCGATAGTGAAAGTCATTTGAAGAGGAGGGGACCCCTTTGAAGATTCTTCAAAACATGCCAGTATTCACCATTATGCTAAAAACAGGTGCCAGTACAGTGAAATGTCAATAGACGGTAAAAGCCGAATGAAGATGCCCCTTGAAGATTCATGAAAAGGTACCCTGTATTAAAACTGGAAAAGGTGCTGGTGGGCACTGGTCCACTTCAAGCACCACAATATACAATGTCTACAGGAGATCTGCAATTTTTCTTTTTTATTGATTGTGGGAGGACCAACTTGTTTGATTGGATTAGGGTGGGCACATGGTCCTCCCACACTTGGCTCTTAAATGGGCAGCAGTGAGTCCACATTGCCCAATGTGCTTTATAGAATGAGCAGCTGAATGGCTACAATGGAGACTATAAAACTGCAGGGATACCAGGGTCCACTAGAGGGCACTCATTCTAATCTGGTGTCACTTTCAGGACGTGTATTGTGAGCAAACGCACAACCAGGATATGATCCAGGAAACAAATGATGTAGTCAGAAATGGGCAAATGTCACCAATGGGCAAAGCAAAAATCAAAGATTAGGAAACAGAGGAGAAGTCAAAAAACTGAAATGAAACTGAATGCTACGGCCTGCTTGGAAAACAAAAATGAACAAAGTTGATAGGAATAACCAATGAGGAATCCCAAAGATGCCAAGTGCTGCTATATTTACTGGGTACCAGAACTACTGGTGACACCACAAATTCAACATCTGGTGATAATATGAAAGGGAACACAACAAGGTGTTAACAGCGTGGTGTCAAATAAATAATGGCAAAGGAAAACGACCCTCGGAAAACGAAAACGTGAAACCAAGGAGATGAGGTGCCACAAGGGCGCCCTCTACTGTTACAATGTATGACTTAAACAGCAAAGAGAAGAGGGCTTTACTTACAACAGAGATTCTTGATGATTTCCAGCATTTCACATTCCTGATAAAAAGAACATGAACTGTCATCAGGACTTGTTCTTCAGAATTCTTTCTAAATTCTGCCCCAATGCCACATAACGTTAAGCTCAAGAAAGGCAATAAAAGGAGGGAGAAACTGAGAAGTGGTCTGACACACTAGCACCCCTCATGGTCAGACTTGGTAGCTGTGGTGTGGCTCTCATACTAGCAGGGTGGCCACCGAACCATACAGGAAAAAGTCAAAATCCTGATGTGTGGACACCAAGTGGGACGTGGGATGGCCCCTCATACTGCTGCTCTTTAAACCTGTTGTGCTGTCTACTGTGTGATTTTCTTGACATTGAGGTTGGAGTCCTCTGTAGCTCACAATGTAGCTCACTGCTGTTGACTGTGGCCTTTTTGACTCACATCTACAGTGATCCCTCACTATATCGCGCTTCGTCTTTCACGGCTTCACTCCATCGCGGATTTTAAATGTAAGCATATGTGAATATATATCGCGGATTTTTCACTGCTTCGCGGATGTCTGCGGTCTACAGTACGTGTGCTTCCTCAGTTGATTTGCCCATTTGAATTCAAACAAGGGACACATTTGAATTAAAACAAGGGACGCTATTGGCGGATGGCTGAGAAGCTACCCAATCAGAGCACGCAGTTAAGTTCCTGTGTGCTGCTGATTGGCTCAGCAACGGAGTGCTGCATTAACCAGGAAGTCTCATCTCACTCATTCAGCATTAACGCACGTTACTGCTAATGCTTCAGGATTGCAGAAAAGGTAAAAGTTTTGGATATGTTGAAGGAAGGAAACAGCTACACCGCTGCAGGACACAATTACAGCATCAATGAGTCCACGATTCTTTTTATTTAAAAAGGAGGAAAAGCATATAAGATCTACGGCCGCAGTGTCCTTTAATCAGGGCGCAAAACGAGTTGCAAGTGGACGTGATAAGGCAGTAGTCTGGATGGAATCTGCTTTAGGGATTTGGATTGAAGAGTGCTAGAAGAAGAACAACGGCAGTGCTAAACAGTCACCTGAAGAGGCTCCTTTAGAAGAGCTGTAACGCTATCCTTTGTTGTGCAGTAAAATTAAACTCATCGTTTTCGGACAAGTCGTCGCGTCATTGTTGGTGAGTAACCATAATTAATTATTTACGTACAGTACTTATTACATGTACATAGTTTAGTGTCGCTGTACACACATTTTACTGTATACAATTTTTCTTGCATTGTACGTATTTATTGCTGGTGGCCTGTCTGTTGTAATGGCTGTAACGTATGTGATATCGGAGACGCTTGATATCTTTAAAATAATATTTAGGTTTTACTGTATGTAAACTGTGTTTACATACATAATTTCAACGAATCTTACCTAATATCTAAGAGAATACAAAGGGTTTATTCTGTATAACTGTGCGTGAAATGTTTATAATAGTGTGGGAGAGTTTATAAGGGCTTAAAATATATAAAAATAACCATATAAACATATGGTTTCTACTTCGCGGATTTTCTTATTTCGCGGGTGGCTCTGGAACGCAACCCCCGCGATGGAGGAGGGATTACTGTATTTACTTTGCACACGGTCATAAATGTAATGAGTGGACTGGCATTCCAACTAGGGATGGAGGGTACTCACTTACCCGGCCAGGAGGCCATTATGGAAGGACAGCCTGGATGGTTCTGGCATCGATTTGCCAGCAGGGGGATTTACAAAGAGTCATCAAATGGACTGCATGGAAATCCAGTGGAAAAGTGGAAAAGTTCTTAGATTTTAGGAGCTCCTACGGTCACCGTCATGTCTGTCTGTCTGTTTGTCTGTCTACATGAAACAACTTGATTTCCAAGCGCACTATTTTTGTGGAGATTTGGAATACTTATTCTTTAAGGAAATTTGTCCAAAAATTTAAATATTTGTTGAAATGTCTTGAATAGAGAATGCCGTACAATGTTTTGATTTTTTTAAATCTTGAATTAACATCGTTGGTGTTAACCCCAAGACTGAATCGTGTTTTCGCATTCTATTTTCTGTCTAAGTGACAGCTGTTAGGTATTTGTAAATCTGAGAATTGTTATTCACTTAAATTTAGTTTTGAGCTCTTCACTTATGGAAATCAATTCTGTTCCCTTGTTCCATAACACCATAACTTTACACCGGGTATTACAGACTCAAGTCAAATTTTTGTTTCTTACATATAAACGTCTACACATGGAACTGTGTCTGTTTGTCTGTCTGGCCCGGAAGTGCGAAGCTACAGCGTGAAGCACAAAGAAAGCGACCCTGTCACCAAAGCGAAACCGCCACCGCTGATACACAAGCAAGTCAAGCACATCGGCAAAACGAAAGCTCCGAGGGGAGAAAAACTCGCTTAGCTGATGATAGACAATGGAGGTGAGCATGTTGGCAAAATGAAACCGACAAGGAGCCGCAAATACACAACCGATGCAACTGAGTGATTAAAGTGCCAGAAGCCATGATTTCAAGGAGCCTGAAAGCACAGGCTTTTACAGCTAGTTATTATATAATAGTAATAATAATAATAATAGCAGCTCACTACTCAAAGATGTAAATGCGGGGAGGATCCAGGATTGAACCTACAACCTCTGATTATGTGACAGCAGTTCTTACTTCTGCACAAGCCAAGCAGACATGTCTGCTTCCTATTGACTGATATTTGGGCTTTGGTTTTTACACATTGATCACAACATGTAAATTGTACAATTTCTTATTCTTCGGTTATATTCTTGAATAAAAGCACATTTGTTTTGTTATACCTTTTGTTAAAGTGTTATTGTGGGGTACAAAATCTATAAATTTTGTTCAGTATTTTCATTATATTTTGCTCAAAACAACAACAGATGAACTACATTCAGGACAAATCAAAGCATATCCTCTTCCTATTTGTACCACACTTTTAAAACAGCTGTTCCAACAAAGAAAGGAAGACATGCTGGTGCCTAAGGCTATCGATTAGTTTATAACCTGGGCATCTGGGGCAAAAGTAGCTAAATTATTTTACAGCCTGGGAAAGGAAGACATGCCGATACTTCAGGCAACATCAAAAAAGTTTTATTGTTTGGGAAAACGGACAGTATTGACAGCCAGCCAATCAGAATATCTAAAACTCTTGCAAATAGCCCCCTAAGGTAGAATTTCATAATAAACCAATAACGGCACACTGCACGATACAATAGAATAAAATAAAAATAAAAAGAGGAATAACCTTGGAGGTCAATCATCACCCCGAAAAGCGAATAGTAGACATCACGTAGTATATGTGTACCAAACTTCAGGCCAATAAGTCAAATGGTTTGCAAGCTACAGGTGATTTAAAATCCTGGACGGACAAATTGACAGCCACGGTAGCGTATTATATATAAAGATATGCCTCATCTGAAGAGCGATATAGGAGGGCGGAAGAAGAAGGGATGAAAACGTCAGGAGAAGGGAACAGAGCAACGTCAGAAGAGTGCACCAGAAAACGTGCGGCTGTTTCCATCTGATCATCAGAAAAGCATCTCCTGAACAACTATGAGTGCGAGATCACAAGCCGCCTACGACATTCATCCTTGTAATCTTTACTTTTACGTAAGCTTTTTCTAAAGACTATATATCCAGACTTTACTATCAGTACTATTTTCTATTATTCTTTGTTCTACTGGTATTATTATTCCTGTAATAATTGCCTTGCTGCTTTCAACTTTCAATCCTTTGTCTTAATATCTAGAGTGATTGAAGTACGGTATATACTCAAGGATAAGTCGGGAGTTGATTTTAATGTATAATTTCTAGTATTTTAGAATGTCGGTCGTATAAGTTGAATGCAGAAAACTCACGCTATTGGTCCAGGAGATTCTGATATGCTAACGCCCACCTGAGAGAGTAACCATGAAGCCTTTTTTTGTATGTGGGTGTGGCAATGCGATGTATCAGCATGTGCTCCTAACCTCACTCTCTTTCTCTATTGTGCCTAGGTGACCACACGGTAATACCCAAACTATTACGAAGTGACTTTTGCCCTGTTTTGTGTTTTTTGTATCTCACACCCTTATACAACTTTATTGTAAGAGTATCCCTTATCTACATTGGAGCGTTCGATCAGAAGAAAATATGAAGCTGATTTTAAATTAAATGTCACTGCAGTAGCAAAAGAAATTGGTATCTGAGCTGCTGCAACAAACTTTGATGCGCTTGAGGAACTGATGCAAGACTGGAGGAGGCAAGAAGATTTAGGAAAAT